>NC_091474.1:45368951-45968951 GCF_036971445.1 Narcine bancroftii
GCACACCAATGCCTCTACTTCCTGAGAAGACCAAATAAGTTCGGCTGGTCCCCCTGCCACTCAACTACTTCTACAGATGCACCACCAGAAGTAGACAGGCTGAATGCATCACAGCGTGGGTCGGGAGCGGCTCAGCTCTGGATCAGAAGAAACTGCAGAAGGTGGTTGAAGTTTCTCAAAAGATCGCACAAGCTTCCCAATCCTCCATGAACTCCATTTACATCTCCCGCTAATTCGGAAGGACAGCCAACACTCTGAAGGACACATCACATTCCAGACTCACTCCCTTTCACTCCTCCCATCGGGGAGAATGTTCAAAGGTGTGAGATCATGCTCTAGCAGGTTCAAAGAGAGTTTCTTCCCTGCATCCATCAGGCTCCAGAGTGAATATCGTACACACAACGTGCTCTCGCGCCTCTCCTTTGTACTGCAGTCTGCATGTTAGAGTTGACTTGTTTGTAATGTTTGCAAAACAAAACCATTCTCACTAGGTATAAGGCAACAGTAAACTTGAAACTGAAACAAAATGGTGTTTTCAGAGGATCTCCCTTCCATTTCCCGACAGCTGTCTCAGGCATTCGGCCGGGAAGGCAGGGGGACCCACACTTCTTGTTACCTCATAGCTGGGTCGAAACTCAGCTATGAGACAGAAGGAGATTCTCTTGCTGTGCTTTAAGTACAGACTGGCATTCGAGTTTCTGTCAGTAGGAAGATAATCAGACCAAGATGTGGCTGAGACACCAGGGCAATTATTGAATTTGTGTATCAGACCATACCTGGGTCACAAATGGACTCTGTTTTTACAGACATCTGTAATATTTTGTCCATAAATTGAAAAATACTCCAACATTGAACGGTATTGATTTTGTTTATTGTCACATGTACTGAAATATAATGAAAAGTTTAGTTTAGCATGCTATTCAGCAAGTCAACACATACTTAAGTACAGGAGGCATTTCAATAACCAAGTACAATTACTGAGACAGTGCAGGGTGCAGAGAAAAGTACAGTGAAACAGTACTTTTACCAATCAGAGGTCCATTTAAGAGTCGTATGTTATCCTCATGTATCCTCTGCCTGATGGGAGGAGGGAGAAGGAAGTGTGACCAGGGTGGGACAGATCCTTTAATATATTGCCTGATTCCCTGAGACAGCAGGAGATGTAGACGGAGTCAAGGGAGAGTGTGCATGACGGCCCGAGCTGCATTCACAACTCTCTGAAGTTTGTTTTGGTCTTGGGCAGAGCTGATCCCGTCCCAAGCTGGGAAGCAGCCAGACAGGAGGCTTTCTATGGTGCACCTCCTTGAACCAAACCTCATTGGGGTGGTAATGAATGGTGTTATGTCTCTGGAGTTACTTGGGAGGCTTCTTAAATAACTTAGAGATGCAAGATTCAAATAACTAAAGAGACTTTACTTACTGATGCCTTCCACCATGTCAGGAAACTGTTCACACACACATATATGCCCCACAGTGGTGCCCTACAGTTACTACAGTAAGAACGGTGTATTCTTATGTTGTTACAAAATAGTTCACATTATCCTGACTGTATAACAAATGGCATCAAAAGCACAAAGATCGATAAGGAAGAAAACCCCACAAAAGTCTGACATTGGTAGAAATTAACAACTGATTTTTCAGTTTAATAATATTATGGGAGCTCACTTGTATGCAAGGCTTGGCATAAATTGAGTGTTTGTGACCTTGGGACAGCCTGTACTTAATCCTGTATCTCTTGTTCAAAAATCCAGGCCAATAATTGAATTGAATGATTTATCGTCATTAAGGTACAATGAAAAACTTTGCCCAGTGTCGTGACATAGTCAAAAGGACATTACCTTCGACACTTTTAATGATTCCTGTTTATTGAAATCAACATGGACAGTTTAAGTTAATGTGAACAAGATTGGAGTTGCATCAGTGAATTGAATTTACATGCTCCTGGAGCAGAGATTTAGCAAATCACAGTCACTCAGAAATTCAGTGAATGCTGCATGTTACCTGACCCGGTTTGGCATCTTCACAGATCGCAGCTTCGAACGGCATGGAAAGTTCCGGAGCATTGTCATTGACATCCAGAATCCTGACGCTGATGGAGGCCTTGCTCATTTGGGCATGGTTGTCTGCATAAAACACATCATATTGGAAGGACTAATTAGATGTTTACAAGCAGGATAATTAAGTGACCTGGGCTGGGGGGGTGGGGGAGTGGGGGGAGAGGAGGTTGGGGGAGAACATCCTGGCCCACTCTCACAGCTCCTCACATTGTACAAAAGGAACCAAGTCCAGGCACACACATAGATGATTGTTTACCTCCCAGTTTCTGTGCCAGCGGTTTCATCTTTGATCAAGTTAATCAGCTCCATGCAAACCTTTAGAGGGTTTCTCTTGCGGAGGAGGCAGGAGTTAATTTACTTCAAAAATGCACGTTAAAATTCCCATTTATTCCTTGAACTGAGCCAGGAAGGTTTATTGTCATTTCACAAGAAGACAGATGTACGAATGCACTGAAATTCTCATTTGTGGCAGCCAAACAGGTACTTTCGATAATCTTGATAAAAAGGTCCCAAAGTGAAATACTGACTGATCATTTCTACAGATGGATTTTGTCCAACCTTGCTTTACCCCCTCTGACTGTGTGGCTTGGAATGACAACAGCAACATTTACTGATGATTTCACAGTTGTGAGGTGTATAAAATGGGATGATAAGTCAGTGTACCAGAGGGAGATTGAAAACTTGGTTGAATAGTGCACTAACAATGTCACACTCAATGTCGCCAAAATCAAGGAGCTGATGGTTGACTTTAGGAAGGGAAAACCAGAAGTGTACAATCCAGTGATTATTGGGGGATCAGAGGTAAAGAGGGTGAGCAAATTTAAATTCCTGGCAGTCATTATCTTAGAGAACCTTTCCTAGACCCAGCACACCAATGGCATCATGAAGAAAGCATGTCAGCGCCTCTACTTCCTCAGGAGTTTGTGGAGGTTTGATAATGACATTGGAAACCTTGGCTGAATAGGTGCATCACGGCCTGGTATGGGTACATCACGGCCTGGTATGGGAGCACCAATACCTCAGAGCAGAAAGCCCTGAAAATGGTAGTACATCACAGGCAAAATTCTTCCCACCATTGAGAACATCGACAGAGAATGCTGCCATCAGAGAACAGCCACAATCGCCAAGGATCCAGACCACCCAGGATATGCTCTATTCTCACTGCTGCCATCAAGAAAGAGGTAGCGGTGCCACCAGGTTCAGGAAATGCTGCTACCTCTCCACCATCAGACTCCTGAACAACAGACTTAATCAGAGACTTATTTAAGGACTCTTACTTTGTACAATACTTATTACTAAATATTTATTTTTTCTGTATTGCACAGTTTGTTTAAATTTGTACCGCTGGCCAATCAGTGTCATCCATTTTATCAAAAGCCACAACCTGCTGTCCAGCAACCAGTCAATCAGGTGCATGCCTGCCCACAAGCCTGAGCACATACTGCCATTGGCTGGCCCCGGTAATTGGTCCTTGCTCTGCAGAGAGGGAAATTCAAGCACTAATCATTGGACCCTGCTCAGCAGAGCAGGACATATTTAATTCTGAGTGGGCTCTCTCTCTCTCACACGGGAGAGCCATTGCACTGTTTCATTGTTCATCTGGTTAGCTAATAAAGATCATTAGTGATTGTGATTCGAGTCCTGGAGCTTGCTTTCTGTTGCACCCCACGAACCTAATACAATATTTCTCTTATGTACAGTTATCAATAAATAGAATTTCTGCCTCGCCTGCAGGAAAAAAAATTTGAGGCTTGTATGTAATGTCACGTCTGTACTCTGACAATAAACTTTGAAGCTGTCGAGTTCCTCCAGCAATTCTTTGTCTGATCAAGATTGCCGCATCTGCAGATTTTGTGTTTCACATCAAATGACCTACTACAATGGTTCTTTTCTTTGGCTTGGCTTCGCGGACGAAGATTTATGGAGGGGTAAAGGAGGGGTAATGTCCACGTCAGCTGCAGGCTCGTTTGTGGCTGACAAGTCCGATGCGGGACAGGCAGACACGGTTGCAGCGGTTGCAAGGGAAAATTGGTTGGTTGGGTGGTGGGTTTTTCCTCCTTTGTCTTTTGACAGGGAGGTGTGCTCTGCGGTCTTCTTCAAAGTAGGTTGCTGCCCGCCGAACTGTGAGGCGGCAAGATGCACGGTTGGAGGCGATATCAGCCCACTGGCGGTGGTCAATGTGGCAGACACCAAGAGCCTTTTAAGGCAGTCCTTGTACCTCTTCTTTGGTGCACCTCTGTCTCGGTGGCCAGTGGAGAGCTCACCATATAACACGATCTTGGGAAGGCGATGGTCCTCCATTCTGGAGACGTGACCTACCCAGCGCAGTTGGATCTTCAGCAGCGTGGATTCGATGCTGTCGGCCTCTGCCATCTCGAGTACTTCGATGTTGGAGATGAAGTCGCTCCAATGAACGTTGAGGATGGAGCGAAGACAACGCTGGTGGAAGCGTTCTAGGAGAGGTAGGTGATGCCGGTAAAGGACCCATGATTCGGAGTTGAACAGGAGTGTGGGTATGACAACGGCTCTGTATACGCTAATCTTTGTGAGGTTTTTCAGTTGGTCGTTTTTCCAGACAATTTTGTGTAGTCTTTCAAAGGCGCTATTTGCCTTGGCGAGTCTGTTGTCTATCTCGTTGTCGATCCTTGTATCCGATGAAATGGTGCAGCCGAGATAGGTAAACTGGTTGACCGTTTTGAGTTTTGTGTGCCTGATGGAGATGTGGGGGGGCTGGTAGTCATGGTGGAGAGCTGGCTGATGGAGGACCTCAGTTTTCTTCAGGCTGACTTCCAGGCCAAACATTTTGGCAGTTTCCGCAAAACAGGACGTCAAGCGCTGAAGAGCTGGCTCTGAATGGGCAACTAAAGTGGCATCGTCTGCAAAGAGTAGTTCACGGACAAGTTGCTCTTGTGTCTTGGTGTGAGCTTGCAGGCGCCTCAGATTGAAGAGACTGTCATCCGTGTGGTACCGGATGTAAACAGCGTCTTCATTGTTGAGGTCTTTCATGGCTTGTTTCAGCATCATGCTGAAGAAGATTGAAGAGGGTTTGTGCGAGAACGCAGCCTTGCTTCACGCCATTGTTAATGGAGAAGGGTTCAGAGAGCTCATTGCTGTATCTGACCCGACCTTGTTGGTTCTCGTGCAGTTGGATAACCATGTTGAGGAACTTTGGGGGGCATCCGAGCCGCTCTAGTATTTGCTAAAGCCCTTTCCTACTCACGGTGTCGAAGGCTTTGGTGAGGTCAACAAAGGTGATGTAGAATCCTTTGTTTTGTTCTCTGCACTTTTCTTGGAGCTGTCTGTGGGCAAAGACCATGTCAGTAGTTACTCTGTTTGCGCGAAAGCTGCACTGTGATTCTGGGAGAACATTTTCGGCGACACTAGGTATTATTCTATTTAGGAGAAATCTTAGCGAAGATTTTGCCTGCAATGGAGAGCAGCATGATTCCCCTGTAGTTTGAGCAGTCTGATTTCTCACCTTTGTTTTTGTATAGGGTGATGATGATGGCATCACGAAGGTCCTGAGCCAGCTTTCCTTGGTCCCAGCAGAGCTTGAAAAACTCATTCAGTTTGGCATGTAGAGTTTTGCTGCCAGCCTTCCAGACCTCTGGCGGGGGATTCCATCCATACCTGCTGCTTTGCCACTTTTCATTTGTTCAATTGCCTTATATGTCTCTTCCCGGGTGAGGACCTCATCCAGCTCTAGCCTTAAGGGCTGTTGAGGGAGCTGGAGCAAGTGCAACAACAATAGGCGCCTCCTGTTGGAGCTCTGCGCAGAACAGCGTCTTGTCGTTACAAACACCCTTTTTCAGCAGAGGGACAGCCTGAAGACTACCTGGATGCATCCCCGATCCAAACACTGGCACCTCCTGGACTACGTCCTGGTGCGAGAAAGAGACAAACGAGATGTGCTCCACATCAGGGTCATGCCCAGCGCGGAATGCCACTCTTTAAGCCAAAGTCCAGGAACAGTAAAGCCCCCAGAATGAGGTTCAATGTTGGAAACTTGCAGTCAGACGAAGTGAGAGGAAACTTCCAGGCAAACCTAAAGCAAAGCTCGAGGATGCAATCCGCCTCACGGACTCGTCCCCTGAAACCCTCTGGGATCAGCTGAAAACTGCCATACTGCAATCCACTGAAGAGATATTGGGCTTCTCCTCCAAGAAAAACAAGGACTGGTTCGATGAAAACAACCAGGGAATCCAAGAACTGCTGGCAAAGAAGTGAGCTGCCCACCAGGTTCACCTTGCAAAGCCGCCCTAGCCAGAGAAGAAACAAGCCTTCCGTCGCGCATGCAGCCATCTTCAGTGCAAACTCCAGGAGATACAAAATGAGTGGTGGACTAGCCTCGCCAAACGAACCCAGCTCAGCGCAGACATTGGCGACTTCAGGGGTTTTTACGAGGCTCTAAAGGCTGTGTACGGCCCCTCACCCCAAGTCCACAGCCCGCTGCGCAGCTCAGACGGCAAAGTCCTCCTCAGCGACAAGATCTCCATCCTCAACCGATGGTCAGAACACTTCCAATCTCTTTTCACTACAATGGTACAACTTAAATTACCACACCACGGAGATAATATATATAAATGGGCAGCAAATAAATTGCAGTTAGTGCAGAAAATAAAGTGACATTTCAATTGATTCCATACGTTCTTATTTTAATACATCATCGTGCAATTAGCACTGTAAAGATGTCCAAAGGAAAACCAAAGGATGGGGCTTTCTGGTTCTGGGTTCGACCTTTCTGGCCATAATTTCAATGCTACCTCCTCAGGTGCAGGGAGCTAGAAAATGGTAGGAGTCTCCGAAGCAGAGCAGTTCATTGAAGTGAAGTGCAGCAGGCAGGGGTGGAGGCCAAGGAGTACCACTCCCCCTTTTGCAATGAGCAGCAGGTACTGCTGGAAGGGGCGAGGAACATCACTGCCCCCTTTTCACTGGTAATGATATGGTTGTATGTACTACAGGCACAGGCTGGCCCACACTCCTGATGACATCCTCTCCTAGACTCCCTGGACTCCTCCTCTGTGACCCAGGCCATAAAGGTCAAGTCTCCTCCTCCTCCCCTCATTTCCCAAGCTTGGACCTGGGCCAGCAGCCTTGTGTGTAATAAAGTCTATCGTTCCCCTCAGTCTTTGTCTCTGTGATTATTGGGGCAGCTGGTAGCTCCCAACCTCACCATGCCATACTCGCGCAGCAACAGACGTGCTGAAATGGCAAGTGAATCACCATGTGGAGTGCCAACATTGAGTGGGGTCATTGAGGAGATATTGTTCCCCATCTTCACTTGATGTGGTCCGTTTGATAGCAAATCAAGGGTCCAGTTGCAGAGGGGGGCACTGAGGCCTGGATCCTGACATTTGGGAATGAGTTTGCTGGGGACAGTGGTTTTGAAGGTGGAGCTGTAGCCTGTCAACCGTGGTCCATTGTAGGTGGTGTTTCAGGGGTGAGTAGAGAGCCAGGCAGACTACATCTACTGCGGATCTGTTTGGACGGTTTTATCTCTGGAATGCAGGAGGTTGAAGGGGGGATGGGTGTGATAGTACAGATCTATCACCAATGTACATAGTGTATCTTCTTTGGCTTGGCTTCGCGGACGAAGATTTATGGAGGGGGTAAAAAAAAGTCCACGTCAGCTGCAGGCTCGTTTGTGGCTGACCAGTCCGATGCGGGACAGGCAGACACGATTGCAGCGGTTGCAAGGGAAAATTGGTTGGTTGGGGTTGGGTGTTGGGTTTTTCCTCCTTTGCCTTTTGTCAGTGAGGTGGGCTCTGCGGTCTTCTTTAAAGGAGGCTGCTGCCCGCCAAACTGTGAGGCGCCAAGATGCACGGTTTGAGGCGTTATCAGCCCACTGGCGGTGGTCAATGTGGCAGGCACCAAGAGATTTCTTCAGGCAGTCCTTGTACCTTTTCTTTGGTGCACCTCTGTCACGGTGGCCAGTGGAGAGCTCGCCATATAATACGATCTTGGGAAGGCGATGGTCCTCCATTCTGGAGACGTGACCCATCCAGCGCAGCTGGATCTTCAGCAGCGTGGACTCAATGCTGTCGACCTCTGCCATCTCGAGTACCTCGACGTTAGGGGTGTGAGCGCTCCAATGGATGTTGAGGATGGAGCGGAGACAACACTGGTGGAAGCGTTCTAGGAGCCGTAGGTGGTGCCGGTAGAGGACCCATGATTCGGAGCCGAACAGGAGTGTGGGTATGACAACGGCTCTGTATACGCTTATCTTTGTGAGGTATTTCAGTTGGTTGTTTTTCCAGACTCTTTTGTGTAGTCTTCCAAAGGCGCTTTAGTTGCCCATTCAGAGCCAGCTCTTCAGCGCTTGACATCCTGCTTTGCGGAAACTGCCAAAATGTTTGGCCTGGAAGTCAGCCTGAAGAAAACTGAGGTCCTCCATCAGCCAGCTCCCCACCATGACTACCAGCCCCCCCACATCTCCATCGGGCACACAAAACTCAAAACGGTCAACCAGTTTACCTATCTCGGCTGCACCATTTCATCAGATGCAAGGATCGACAATGAGATAGACAACAGACTCGCCAAGGCAAATAGCGCCTTTGGAAGACTACACAAAAGAGTCTGGAACATAGTGTATATAGTTACTGTATCTAGACTGTGCTTACAGCGATTGGCTGAGAGCTAAGCCACACCTATTGTTTGGGCCTTAAAGGGTTGTGTCCCTAGCCAGGTCGGATCATTCCGGACTGGTCGGCCACCTGTGAAGAGCTCCGGTCTTTTGCTAATAAAAGCCTTGGTTTGGATCAACAAGTCTTTGGTTCTTTCGACGAGCTCTACAATGGGGGAATCTTATTTAGAAAATCATTGGAGCCTGAGGGAGACAGATAAGGGAAACAGTTGAACAAGGAAGTTTCCAGATCCTGGGCAGAGTGCATCAAATAAATGTGCTGGAGAACACAAAAGTAAAGGGTCACCATCGTTTTGGGCCTGGGCTCTTCATCAAAGTGTGTGGGGAAAAAAAAACAGGCAGGCATCTGAATAAAAAGGTGGAGGGGGGGGGGTGTTGGGGAAGAGAGGAGAGGAAGGAGGACAGGCTAAAGTAAAGAGCTTGGAGATGGATATGGGTGGGAGGGTAGATTAGAGAAATGGTGAGAAGTAATTCAGGGAGGGGGTAGCTTTCTGACTGGAGAGAGAAGAGGGTGGGAAGCTGGGGGGTAGGGAAAGAGAGACTTGGGGGAAGACTTTAATGGAAATTGGGAAAGTTGATGTTAACGCTATTTGGTTGGAGAGCGCCCAAACGGAATGTAAGGTGCTGGTCCTCCAATTTACGGGTAGCCTCGGTTTGGCCTTGCATGGGGCCATGCGCAGACTTGTCGGTATGGGAGTGTGGTGTGGAATTAAACAGTAAAAGTCACCATCTTTTCTCCTTGGGAGGAGAGCCTTAAAAACTAGAGTGGGTAGATTTAAGATGAGAGGGGAAAGACATTAAAAAAAAACTGGTGGGTCACCTTTTTCACACGGAGGGTGAAAGATAGAGGAGGGAAACTGCAAAACCATTTTGTCATGGATTGGAAAGGTTTGAGGTATGTGGGCTATAAGCAGATACTTATTCAGACCAAAGGAACAACTTTCATACTATAGAAATCTATGCTTCTATAATCTACCTGGGATCTTGTATTTATGAAATTGTAATTTATAGTAATTTTCACCTTATTCTACACAATAGTATGGCCACGAAACAACAAATTTCAATGACTGATTCTGATGGATCAAATGACCTGCATTGATGTGGCAGCCCTTTTTGTGTTTCTTGGCAAGTTGTGAACTCTGTTTCTCTTTCTACAGTCATAGTTTTACAGCATGAAAACAGGTCCTTCAGCCCAACTTGTCTCTGCTGACCCAGATGTCGACCCAGGACACCAAATGCACGTCGTCTGTCATAATTCCTGCAAAGCCCATGTTGTTACAAGTCTATAAAAACTCAACTCATGCCAGAAGTACCACTGTCTGATAGCCAGCTAATGACCATAGGAATTACAAGACAATGAAAGAGCAACGTCTTCTTAGTTTGCCTTCTGTCATCCTGAGGTGATACAGGGATAATGAAGTCTCTTTGATCAATCTCTATCAATTATTCCACAACAGACACAGATGTGATTCGGCGGGGGTAGGGGGGGGGGGTGGGGGTGGGTGGGAACTCTGCTCCTGGAGAATTGTGTGAACAATAAGTCCCAAATAAGCTTTGTCTTCCCAAAATAGGTTGTGCCTGCCATATGCCATACCTGAAATTGCTCATATATTGCATCTCAAAATGATTCTTGTCCTGTGAGAAATCTAATTTGCAATGGAATGAATCAATGTGACTGCTTCCACCAGCCAATCCTCCCCACACACCAAATCGACTGCCAGTTCTTCAGACTTGGCCTTTATTGATGGAAAGGCTGTTTCTGCTACATGGCTGTGTTTACTGTAAAATCAGAAAATGCTGCCCACCTTCAGCAGACCTGGCAGCACCTGCAAAGAGAAAAGAGTTCATCTCTCAGGTTAAAGATGAAAGGAGTCCGACCCTCACTCTTTCACTTAGGTTTAAAGTGAGTGTCCAAGGACTGAAGAAGGGCCTGAGGGGCAAATTTTTCACTGAGTCAGTGGCGACACGAGGGTTGGTGTCACCCAGTGCGGTAACTCACGGTGTCACCACTTCCCCCCCCCCCCCCCCCATGGACCTCCTCCCATACCAGACCATACAGGATCCTTCTTGTACTAATGCTACTCGTAATTCCCGCATATCAATGAATGTGATAACAACTAGGAAAATTAACATTACACCTTTAAATTACAATATCATACGCTTTTCTTTGGCTTGGCTTCACGGACGAAGATTTATGGAAGGATATGTCCACGTCTGTTGCAGGCTCGTTGGTGACTGACAAGTCCGATGCTCAGCCTAAACGTATTTACATTTACATCGTTTCATGTGGTTAAAGTGAGAATTTGGTAAGAAAACAATAGAATTCAAAATAAAAATGTTTAAGAACTACATCAAAATTATATTGATTTTAATGTGAAACTTTATTGTTACTGTTGGAATCTAGGGGTTAAAACATTATGAAAGAAATGATTAATTAATAAGTTTATATGTACTGCATGGGTCAGGGAAAAAGAGGAATGTGATTAAGTGGCAATCACAGCATGGAGCAAAGTTGGCTGAGCAAAATTGTCTACTCCCAAAATACAGGGAGAGGAAATGCATAAAACGATTTAGGAGGAATGCTCAAACTGAAGGAGGTGGTGAGTAGCACAGGAGACACAGGCCAGACCAGAACAAAGAATGGCCTGCAAGAAACAAAGGGAATGGAAAACCAGTCGAGGAGGAAGATTGAGGCAGGAGGAGGTGTTAAAGAGAACAGCAGAAATTGGCCAGACAGGAACAGAATGGTGATTAGAAATATCTGGGGATGAATTAATTTCTGATCCAATCAACAGGATAGTCTGGCTTGGAGGATTAAGATGGGAGTGCTACAACCCAGATATCTGCAAAACAGGAGATGACTTGTGATAACCCTTATGCAAAAAGATCTAGCAAAGGAGGACAACTTTTGTTTTGTATGATAATGAAATCTAGCAAAGGAAGCCAACTTTTGTTCTGTATGATAAGGTTGATCTATATAACCTGAGCCAACTGGACAATAGGGGTCAGTCTTGGGGAGTAGCTCACTGTGCAGGTGACCTATGAACTAACGACTGACCCAGAGCTCTGTTAAGTTTTATTCTTGTGCTGTGTAATAAATTGACAGTTGAACCGAATACCTTCTCCTATCACTTCATTCAAAGAACACGCTGGACTCAGACTACACATAGACTAAATTAAGAGTAAGGTAAAGCCAGAGTCCGACACTACCTACAGGGATATTTTTATATATTAAAAATACATTTCTGCTGAAACACTGCACAAAAATTTTATAGACAAGACAGTCATTTTGGTGTCACCCCTCCTGATGGTGTCACCAACCCCCCCAACCTCCTAGTGACTCCAATGCTCAGAGGGTTGTCCATGTCTGGAACGAGCTGCCAGAGGAATTGGCAGAAATGTTCAAAAGACATTTCTACAGATTTAGGGACAGGATGGGAGTGGAGGATGTGGGGCAAATGAACCAAATGGGAGTAAACCAGATTGCCAACTTGGTCAGCAGGGTGAGTTGAGCTGAAGGGCCCATTCCATATTGTACGACTCGATGACTCCGAGCTTTGACTTCTCTTCTGGAAAGAGGGGTGAAGCTTTCCTAATTAAATACTGACAGGGTAATTAAATAGCTGACGTGGACATTACCCCTCCATAAATCTTCGTCCGCGAAGCCAAGCCAAAGAAGAGAAACTGACAGGGTCCTGGAAACTGAAGTGGTTACAGAATTGAAATTCTGCAACTGCGGGAAATGCAAATTAAAGGCGGAGACTGCTGGAAAGTCAGTTGGTCCAGCAGCATCTGTAGAAAGTGAGAAACAACGCTACCATTTCAGTAAAGTCACCATCTCTTCCCCTGGGGAAAGCCTACAGACAGTGTGATTGTTAAAACACAACAAAATGCTGGAGGAACTCAGTAGGTTCCGCAACATCGATAGGAGACCTGCTGAGTTCTTCCAGCATTTTTTGTGTTTTTATCTCAGGTCTGGAAACTTTAACAAATTTGGGGTCTTTTCTCTTCTCATAATTTTTCAGGTAAAATAATGAGAGGCATAGCTAGGGGTAGACAGAATATTTTCTCAGGGATTGCATGTAATATACAAGAGGGCATTTGTTAAGGAGCTGATGAGAAGGTGATGGTTTAAAGGAGATGTGTGAGCCATGTTTTTTTATACAGCGTGATGGGCACTTGGAATGAGCTGCCAGGGTTAGGGAATGGAAGCAGACACAACAGTAGCATTCACAAAGCTGGAAATGGAGGGATGGGGATCATGTACAGGCAGAAGAAATTTAATTTAATTTAGCATAATGTTTGACACAGGTCCATTCCTGTGCACTACTGCGCTAGGTTCTGTATTCTAACGTTAGGAATGTTTCTGGAGTTAGACAAGTGCAGAAGCCGGGGGAAAAACATCATTAAATATCTGCAACAGGATGCGGGGGCAAGGGAGGTTAAATGGGATTAGTGCAACATAACAATGGAATGACGAACAAAAGCAAGGAGCAAAAATGACGGGAGAAGCACAGCGGCAGTTAACAAAGGAAAGCATCAAATCCTTCTCAAAGTCTGGGCCTTCGGTGTCACAGGGTTTCAGAGCAGGGCAACAAGGTCTCTTGCCCAACCTGTCCAGGCCGACCATAGTCTCTACCCAGGGAGTTCCCATTTGCCTTCGTTAGGCCCACATCCAATTGATGAGATGAAGACTTGGGAATGTAAACCCAATCACGTCCAGGTGCACAAAAACATGAGGGGTATAGATAGAATAAATACAACTGGGCTTTTTCGACTGAGGGTGGGTGAGATTCAGACCAAAGGACATGGGTTAAGGGTGAAAGGGGAAAAGTTTAGGGGGAACATCAGAGGGAAACTTCTTCGCACAGAGTGTATGGGAACAAACTGACAGCTGAAGTGGTGAATGTAGGCTGAATTTCCACACTTAAGAAAAATTTGGACATGTACTTGAATGCGGTGGTGGTATGGAATGCAGGCTAGTGCGACTTGGCAGAATAATAGTTCGGCTCAAACTGGAAGGACCAAACAGTCTGTTTTCTGTGTTGTAATGTTCTATGTTTCTATGGTTCTATAGAATTGACGCCTGTGAACACCACTTAGACACAAAGAGCTTAACCAGAAAAGACCCCCTTTATTCTCACTCTTTGCCTTGTGTTCTTCAGCCAATCTTCCATCCATGCTCATACCTTTCCTGTAATACCACTGGCTCATACCTTGTCCAGCATCGTCATGTATGGCATGAGGCCTTGTCAAAGGCCTTCTGGAAATCCAACTAAACAATAGCCACTGACTCACCTTTATCTGCCCAGCTCGTTACTTCCTCAACAAATTCTTACAGATCTCAAGATTCAACGTATTGTCATGTAATAAAGACAGTGCCATATTACACAGAATTTGTTTTTGCCTGCTGTAAGGCAGAGGGGTTCACCATCGGTAGAAATTGCCTGAAGAGCTCTCTTACAGTCAGAGAAAGAGAAGCAAAGATGGTTCCCCCCCCCCCCACCACCCCCCCGCCAGAGTCACCGAGTATCCGTGGATTTGCTTCCAGCGCTTCCACAACCACGCAGAGTCCAGTCCAAACCATTGCCAGCCTGAATTCCAGATCTGAACCTCCGACATGATCAGGACCCATGCACCCCAATTTACCCATGCACCCATGCATCACAGTTCCAATACCTGGCATGCCTTCTGCCAGTCTGGAGCCAGTCTCCAGCTGTCAGCCACCAGGTGCAATCCTTTGACTGCAGTCACCAGCAGCCCGCAGCCTTCACGGATTGCCAACGCCCCACTGGCTGGGTTCTTCAGCCACAGAACACCTCGCTGGTCCACCATCACCGTCCCTGCCCATCTCCTCTGCTTCTCCTTCTCCCCATTGTTCTCCCCATTTCCTGGTGCCCCTGCCCCAGTCCTTTGCTTCCCTGGAGTCTGCAACCCATCATGGATGGTGCCGATCAGAGGCGCTGCCATCTTGGGCACAGACCCCGCGATTGCGGAATTCTTAAATAAAACTGCACCATAAACAGGCCATTTAAAACCTGTGTGGAGCTAACGGCGATCAGACTGGGTGGTTGGACCCCGCAGGAGGGCAGCGTCTCTGCTCTCTGAGGGTCAGCATCAACGGCAGTGCCGCCATTTTAGAGCCAAGAACATAGAACAGGAACAGGCCATTTGGCCCAAATAACTGTGCTGAACATGCTGTCCAAATCAAACTAAACCCTGCTGCTTGCATCTGATGCTATCCCTACACTGTTCTTCTACATTTAAATAGGGTGGACAAAATAAAATATGCGGGTAAAGCCATAGAGTTGCAGAGTTTTACAACTCTGAAACAGGCCCTTTGGCCCAACATGTCCATGCCAACCAAGTTGTCTAGTCCAATTTGCCTCATCTCAGTCCGTATCACTCAAAATCTTCTGTTTCTACGTACCTCTCCAAATGGCTTCTGAATATTACAATTGTGCCTACTTCTACCACTTTCTCTAGCAGCTCCATCTACACGGCCACCTCCCTCTATATGAAGAAGGTGCCCCTTTGGTTCCTTTTAATTTCTTACCCCTCTAACCTTCAATATATGCCCTGTAGTTTTACATTCTCTCACCCTGGGAAAGAGACTGACTATCCATGCTCCTTATGTCTTCATAAGAAGTTCCTCAGATGCCTATACTCCTCTCCCTATCAGCCTGCCAATGAAGACAGGTGTGTAGTCCATTGGCCAGTGTTATTCTGTGAAACCATTCCTATCCACCTACCTTGCTGAAGTCCATGCAGACAATGTCTACCATCCTGCACTCATCGAGCTTCTCGGTCACCTCTTCAAAAAACACAATCAAATGCACGAGACACGGCTTTCACATTCAAAGCCACACTTGCCATCTCTAGTCATCTGGCATCTCACCTCTGGCTAACAATGATACAAATCTCCCTGCCATGACTTCCAAAATTTCTTCCCATGACATCCCAGTACCCACTTGATCAGGCCCTGGGGATTTAAGATCTTCTGCCCCTCCTGTTATGTGAACTTTCCTTGGGACTTCTCCAAGTTGCCCAGAATCCATGTATTTCTCCATAGTAAATACAGATGAGTTCTTATTTAAGATCTTGACCTCTCTTTCGGCTCCACAGATAAGGATGGGACACAGAGACAAGTGGGATATGTAAAATGTGTGTACCAGAGCCAGAACTTTCAGGCTGAGGAAGAGCTATTGTTGCTGGGTTTTGGGGTCCTCTGGGGTCGTATTTGTGTAATGTCTATACGTGTATTTGCACTGTTCTGCAGAGTGGACCGGAGAACACAGTTTCATTGGGTTATATTGGCACAATCAGACGACAAATAAACTTGACCTTGAGAGATTTCTGCAAGTTGGCTGCAAAAATCAAGTGACATCATCTCAAAATGGGGGCTGGGTCATTCAGGAGATGCCCAAAGCATCTTTTGCAGACCATGGATATCTGTAATTAATTCCCAGATTGCTGAATCAACTGCAGTGTTCAAGTCCAAGATCGATAGATTTTATTAGGTTAAGGCATCAAGGGAGTTGGAGTTAATAACGGTAGATGGGGCTGGGTATAGATCCAAGCACAGAGATGCTGGAGAAACTCAGCTGGTCTCGCAGCGTCACAAGAGGTAAAGATCCACCCCTGACATTTCAGGCCTGAGCCCTTATAGAGTGCGGTATTATGTGGTGTAGATCAGCTGTAATCTTTGGATCTAACTCTGTGGCCTGATTTCATTTCATTTTTTACATATCATTAACTTTAAACCATTCTATGTCATTTTTGAATAACAATTCACATTTTACCTTCTTTGTTATTTTTTGCAGCTTCCTTAAGCTCTCAGCATATTTAATTCCCGCAGTTCAACAGTCTATAATGAACACACTCCGCAATAACAGTCCCCTTCATATTCCCTTGGTCTAGTATCCCTTGCAGAATCTCCACATGGGAGGGCTTCAGTGAATTTATTATTCATCTTTCACTCTCCTCCTTGTTCCCTGGAATATTTTGCTTCCTGTGCTTTCTGTTCCCAAGCCCTGTCCAATCTTTGTTTGATAATCATTGCACACAATGATTTATGAATGAACTGTATTCATATTAATTGTGCATTTGCCCATGTAGCACACAAGCGAACTTGTTCTTCTTCCCAATTCCCCTTCCTGATCTGCAATTTATTATATTCTACATCACCTTTGTTGACCTCACCAAAGCCTTCGACACCGTAAGCAGGAAATGGCTTTGGCAAATACTAGAGCGCCTCGAATGTCCCCCAAAGTTCCTCAACATGGTTATCCAACTGCACGAAAACCAACAAGGTCGGGTCAGATACAGCAATGAGCTCTCTGAACCCTTCTCCATTAACAATGGCGTGAAGCAAGGCTCCGTTCTCGCACCAACCCTCTTTTCAATCTTCTTCAGCATGATGCTGAAACAAGCCATGAAAGACCTCAACAATGAAGATGCTGTTTACATCCAGTACCACACGGATGGCAGTCTCTTCAATTTGAGGCGCCTGCAAGCTCACACCAAGACACAAGAGAAACTTGTCCGTGAACTACTCTTTGCAGACGATGCCGCTTTAGTTGCCCATTCAGAGCCAGCTCTTCAGCGCTTGACGTCCTGTTTTGCGGAAACTGCCAAAATGTTTGGCCTGGAAGTCAGCCTGAAGAAAACTGAGGTCCTCCATCAGCCAGCTCCCCACCATGACTACCAGCCCCCCGACATCTCCATCGGGCACACAAAACTCAAAACGGTCAACCAGTTTACCTATCTCGGCTGCACCATTTCATCGGATACAAGGATCGACAACGAGATAGACAACAGACTCGCCAAGGCAAATAGCGCCTTTGGAAGACTACACAAAAGAGTCTGGAAAAACAACCAACTGAAAAACCTCACAAAGATTAGCGTATACAGAGCCTTTGTCATACCACACTCCTCTTCGGCTCCGAATCATGGGTCCTCTACCGGCATCACCTACGGCTCCTAGAACGCTTCCACCAGCATTGTCTCCGCTCCATCCTCAACATTCATTGGAGCAACTTCATCCCTAACATCGAAGTACTCGAGATGGCAGAGGCCGACAGCATCGAATCCATGCTGCTGAAGATCCAACTGCGCTGGGCAGGTCACGTCTCCAGAATGGAGGTCCATCGCCTTCCCAAGATCGTGTTATATGGCGAGCTCTCCACTGGCCACCGTGACAGAGGTGCACCAAAGAAGAGGTACAAGGACTGCCTAAAGAAATCTCTTGGTGCCTGCCACATTGACCACCGCCAGTGGGCTGATATCACCTCAAACCGTGCATCTTTGCGCCTCACAGTTCGGCGGGCAGCAACCTCATTTGAAGAAGACTGCAGAGCCCACCTCACTGACAAAAGACAAAGGAGGAAAAACCAACTAATTTTCCCCTGCAACCGCTGCAACCGTGTCTGCCTGTCCCGCATCGGACTTGTCAGCCACAAACGAGCCTGCAGCTGTCGTGGACATTACCCCTCCATAAATCTTCGTCCGCGAAGCCAAGCCAAAGATACAGGTAGACCCCAATTTACAATGGTCCCACTTACAAATTTTCGAAATTACGACGGTTCGAATCCGTCCTTTCGAGTTCCAATGTGTCCCCGCGCCTGTGGGAGGCGGCACACTACTCTTGCATGATGCTGGGCGATGGCAGCAGCGCATGAGGAGTGGCATGCAGCATACTCCTTCATGATGCTGACTCAACCACACTCACAGTCGCTGAATTCAACACTCAATTTGGTGTATTCAACATTTAATTATTAAAAAAATGGTAATTAGGGTATTCTTTGTCAAGTTACGATTGTTTTCAACTTACAACGGGAGTGCCAGAACAGAACCCCCACGTAAGATGGGGACTACCTGTATTTCTGTCTTTACGTCAGGAGGAGGACCACTTGCTCTCTCATTCAATCAGATCGCAACTGCAGCTGTAGCATGGACCTGCACATGCCCAATCCCCACATTGCCTGCAGTGCACAAGAGTACTGGAGGAACTAAGCAGGTCATGTATCTTCCATCGGAAGTAAAAGACAATCAACATTTTGGGCCTGAGCCCTTTGTTTCCTGATTCCTATGTTCACACATACAACAATCTTCAGCTTTCAACATACTAAGCAACCAAGCATCTGGAACCCTTTGAACTCCAAAGAATTAAAATTTGCATTTTGACACATTTTCCCAAAAAAACTGATTGTGGTCATTTAGTTCATTCTGATAGATTTGGGCGTCATCTGTTAACCCTGTTCTCCCCCTTATTCTTTATATAGACACTCTCTCTCTCTCTTCTCTCTCTCTCTCTCATTACTATTTAACCCCCACAGCAACCTATACATCTTTGGAACGTGGAAGGAAACCCGAGCCAGAGAACCTGGTGAACTTCCTTCACACCGCCTCCAAAGCTTTTCTCAAGGAAGGAAACAAGAACTCTGGTGGGGGCCTCAGCAGCACACTGTACAGTTGGAGCAGAAAACCTCCTGCTCTGTAATTCAATCCCTCCAGCAATGAAGGCCAACATCCCATTTGTCTTCTTGATTACCTGCCTCACCAGCAAACAAACCTTTTGTGATTCACGAAGGTCTTTCTGCGCAAAAGCGTTGCTGCAATCTTTCTCCATGATCTGATCAAGTACCTTTTTTGTCCTCCAAAGTGGATGACCTCGCATTTATTCCAAGCCCTTCCTCGCCCACTCACTTAACTTAACTATAACTCTCTGCAGACATTACATCTTCCACACACTTGGCTTTTCCACTTGATGAGGTGACATCATCAAACTTGGTCCCTCCTCCAAAAACATTGTGAAAAATGTTAGGGAAATCAATTGTGCAGCGTCTTAGCTGCAGTCCCACACAACCCTGGCTGTGTCCACAAGATCACCTCCTGTTCTACTGATTAAGGTGGATCAATTCTGTTCAACTCACTCCATCAGACAATACCCTCCTCCCAGAACGGATCAACAGCATTGCACTGCACGGAGTGTCCCTCAACTTATGGAGCAGAAGGTTCCAGAAGCGAAGATGCTGGAGATATTTTCAGTGGGACAAGGAGTCTGCAAATCCCGGAAAAAGCTAATAGGGCATAGATGTACCGGAGGAACTCAGCAGGTCAGGCAGCATCCATAGAACTGCAATAGGCATTCGATGTTTCGGGCCCAAGCCCTTCAGTGAGAATGCCACAATTCAAGCATTTGCCAGAATAGGAAGGTGGGGTGGGGGGGATAAGGAGGTGGAACACAGGATAGTAGATGCATGAAGGTGGGAGGGGGAAGAAAAGAAAAGAGCTAAGGGAGGATAGTGGGAGAGGACAGAGGGCTGAGAAAGATGCTCCCTAATAGGAGAAGGGAGGAAAATGGGTGGGGCTGGAAGGTGGCGAAGAGATGGAGGGAAGGGCTTGGGAAGGAATGAGGTAGGGAGTCAGAGGTGGGATGATGGAGGGCAGGAAGGGAGGGGGTGAGGAGCTAGAATGTGAAAGAGGAATGGATGGGGAACAGGGGAGGAAGAGAAGGGAAGCTGTCAGAAGGGAGAGAAGGATGTGAGGAGCTGAGGAAAGGGGGAAAAGGTGTGAGGAGCTGGATGGAGGGAAGGGGTGGAGATATGGAATGAGGGAAGGTTGGGAGTTGTACAGAGGAAGGAAAGAGTGGAGAGATGGAGGAAGGAAGGGAAGGGAGTGGGGAGCTGAAGGCAGAGAAGGGTGGGAGGGAGAGAAGGGGATGCAGATCTGAAGGAAGGGGAGATGGCGAGAGGGAGGGAAGGGGAGCTGAAATAAGGGAAAGGGAGATGGTGGGAGGGAAGGAAGGGAAGGGATCTGGAGGGAGAGAGGGAAGTGGTTGGGGAGCTGAAGGAAGGGATGGGGTGGAGATGGTGGCTCGGAGGGAAGAGGTGAGTAGCAGGAGAGAGAGATGGAAGGAGTGGAGAACAACAGAGGGAGGAGGATATTGGGAGCTGGAGGGCTGAAGTGAAGGGGCCGGGGAAATGGATGGATGGAGGGAAAGGTATGGGGAACTTGAGGTAAGGGAATGGAGAGCAGGAGGAAGGGAAGGGAAGGAAAAGGGTGGGGAGCTGGAAGGAAGAAAGGGGGTCAAGCAAAAATAAGGGAAGGTGGGGATCTGGAGGGAGGGAGAGAAGGGGCAGGTGTTTGAAGAAAGAAGATGTGGGTGATGGAAAGAGGACAGAGAGAAGGGAAGGGATTCAGCTGGATGATGGAAAGGCAAAGGGGGTAGAAAAAGCACGCAACAGTGGGGTAATGTTACTGGAAATGGGAGAAGTTGATGTTGGTGAGTTCGAAACTGCTGAGAGAGAATACGAGGTGATGTTCCTCCAATTTACATATGGCCACCACCTCGCTGTACGGTCTCTCATGTCAGTGTGGTAAAGGGGTGTGGAGTTGAAGTGGGTGCTGGGAGGTTCTTGCTGATCCTTTGTGGAAATTCTAATTGAGTGGATTCCAAAACATGCTCACAAATTCATGATCACAAAAATAGCTTCATAAGGAGGAGGCTTATCCTCCAAAATGTTAATGGCATTATAGTGAAAATTCTTAAATTGGTTGTTTGCGAATTGTGGAATTGCTGTCCATGGAACACAAATTATAGAACAGGTCAGGAAAGAACAAGGACAGGTCAGAACAAGGACGGGACAGTACGGGGATGGGACAGGGACAAGACAGGACAGTACAGGGATGGGACAGAACAAGGATGGGACAGTACAGGGATGGGACAGGGACAAGACAGGACAGTACAGGAACGGGACAGTACGGGGATGGGACAGAACAAGGACGGGACAGTACGGGGATGGGACAGGGACAAGACAGGACAGTAGAGGGACGGGACAGTACGAGGATGGGACAAAACAGGGACAGGAAAGGACAGGGACAGGACAGGACAGGGACAGGACAGGAGAGGACAGGACAGAGACGGGCCAGTACAGAGACAGGAAAGGACAGGGACAGGACAGTACAGGGACAGGACAGGACAGGACAGGGTCAGGACAGGACAGGAGAGGACAGGACAGGGACAGGACAGGACAGGGACATGCCAGTACAGGGACGGAACAGGGACAAGACAGGACAGTACAGGGACGGGACAGAACAAGGATGGGACAGTACAGGGATGGGACAGGGGCAAGACAGGACAGTTCAGGGATGGGATAGGTCAGTACAGTACAGAGACGGAACAGGAAAGGACAGGGACAGGACAGTACAGGGACAGGACAGTACAGGGACAGGACAGGACAGGGACAGGACAGGACAGGGTCAGGATGAGACAGGACAGGACAAGGCAGGTCAGGGACAGGACAGGAGAGGACAGGACAGGGACAGGACAAGGACAGGACAAGACAGGACAGGACAGGACAGGACAGGACAGGACAGGACAGGTACTTGGGCTATGACATTTGCTCACAATTTGTTGCTCTACCTCCTTTAGTTTAAAATGTATCTGCTATCCAAGTGTGCGTGAAGCCTAACCATATTCCTGCACATTCTCAGGCCTCACCTTTGCATTCCAATTCCTTTGCACTAAAGGCCAAACAAACCCTGCTCTGATGACTTGCTACATGCATTTCAGGACACATCAAGGTCTGCTTCCACCTCAGTTCATTTAGTGTCTGATTTTCAGGTCTTGAATTAATTCCTTATTGTCATTCAACCAAGATACTGTGAAAAAAAATTGGCTTGCATGCCAATCTAGTTGAGTCATCCCATACATAGCATAGTATGCAAGAATAAAAACAAAGCTGTTGGGAATAGTGTTACCAGCATGTGGTGTCTGAAGGCAAAAATGCAGGGGTTTGATGTTAAAACGTGCAAGGCATCATTCTTTACTAATGAGAGGCCCATTTACCAGCAGGGAAAGAAGGTGTCCTTGAATCTGGTGGTACCTGTGCATGTTTTCAAACCGGTGCTCTTCTTGAAGGGAGGCGGAGAAGAGAGTGTGACCAGGGCGGGATGGGTCTGGTGTGTTCCCTGCTCTTCTGTAATAGTAGGAGTTGAAGGTGGAGTTGATAGAAGGAAGGTTTTTTTTTACATGAGGACCTGAGCTGTGAACATAACTGTACAGTTTCTTGTGGTCCTGAGAAGGGCAGTTCCTGTACCAAGCTGATAATGGTTATGTTTATTATCAATATACAATGCACCAACCTTGCTGCTTGCTGCAGCCAAATGCATACTTTGTAAAAAATAATTTAAAAACTGCAATATTGCAAAAAAATAACAAAAAAATAGATAGGCAATAAATGTCTTGGTGCAAAAAGATCTGGACTTATCTGTAATGAAGGCAGTTCTTCTGTAGTCCTGGAGCAGTCCTAATCAATTTAACAAGGGGAAGTTCAAGAGCCTGATACCTGCAAAGCTGTGAAGTTGGACCATCAACGATTAGACCAGGTCAACTTGTTCCTCACATCTTCGCACATTTTACTCCATTTCCCTCCAGCACACAGACCTGCTGACCTTGTCCAGGTTCCTTTGCAGATATCTACCTCATGAAACAGTTTCCCACTTAGTTCTGGAACATCAGCAAGTGCAGTCAGGTTACGCTCCATGTTTCCCTATCTGGGTTGGTTATTGAAACGTGTGATACCTCTCTTCATCTTCGCCATAGTCCTCACAACTTCCCGTTTTACGTGCCCAGTTTCTTTCACCACCCGCCCCTGCCCCTTTCCCCTATCAGCTGTTTTACCAATGTTACCTGCACAGGCCCTTGACATCCAAGATTTGGTGATAGTGTGCTTGAAATCAGAGCTATTACCTCCAAGCTATTAGCCCCTTGTGATCTCGCACTATGGCTTTGGTATTAGGTTCATTCTCGTTTAAGGTCCAAGGTGCCTTTATTATCATGCACTAATACACAAAATGAAATAAATTCACAAAACTTGTTGAAGAGGTGCCACTACCATTGCCTAGAGCCTCCACCGATACGAGAATGAGAAGCAAAAGAGAGCCCCTTGAGAGACACCGAGTGTCTGTAGATTCGGCTCCTGTGCTCCCTTAACCTCTGCAGCCACAGACTCCTATCCCTTCCAGCGGTGAACCAGAGTTTCCGGCACCAGACCCCTGATATGATCAGGAAGCTGAGGGGGTGGGGTGGTGGTGGGGGGTTGTGGGGAGAGAGAAGGAATGGTGTTCTACTACGGTGCCCTGCGGCTGTCTGCTGCTCTTCCTCGAGATCTGGGCTGCTGAGCGTGAGTGCTGCCATCTTGGGCACAGAACTTCCAAGATGTTTAAAAGATATCAGCGGCCCCTTTTACTGGCCACTTAAAACCTGTCAGGGTCTGACGGTGTAACGACCAGGCAGTAGGACCTTAGAACCCCACTCAGTTCTCTGCTCTCCCGAGTCCACACCAGGGGCAGCGCTGTCGTTATATCAGGTCCAGCTGCCCTGCTCAAATTCAATTTATTTGTTCACCTCGTATTGCCCTTCTCCAACCCAATGGTTCCTGAACGAAGTTTCATTTCTGATCCACGACGGTGACTTCTTTCTGAAGGCAGGGTACCCTGTCACTGAATGAGTTGGTCCAAGCAGTCACTACATCATTCTTTTGAGAACCTCTCTGACCCACATCCTCACACCTCTAGCTCATGTGTCACCAGTTAAATAAATCTGCACAGGATACTTACTTGACAGCAGTCACCTAGGTTTCATGGAAGGATTGCAAGAGACAGCAATTACACGGGACAATGAAGATTTTGCTTTCTGAACTCTTTCGAGTGATCAGCAGATATAACCTCTTTTTGTGATTTCCTGTCAATATTTTAACATACTTCAAGCATACAAAGCCATGTCATTGAGAATTCATTCTTGGATTTTTTCCCCGCTGATCTTGGTGCAGTCAGTGACGAACTTGGTGAAAGGTTCCACCAGGATATTGCCACCATGGAAAAGCAGAATCAGATCAACTGGAATCCAATGACATTGGCCGACTATTGACAGACACTGACACGAGTTGCTGAATGCAAATGAAAATCAGCTGCAAAACAGTCTTAGGTCGGTTGAACTAATGCAATGTGTCAGCGTCATTATGCAATTAAACAGGCGAAATTCAATAGAAGTTAACTTAATGTTTCTCCAACTTCCGACGTGGTACAGCAAATCTGAAATGATCTTTGCGTTCAGATTAAAGTTGTCTATCATAATCCCCATTTATATTTCCCCAGGAAACAAACCCTTTGAAAAGATTTGTTGTCCAGTTTGACAACAGATAATGCAAGATGTTTGGGTCAGTGACAAGCAGAGCACAAGTGGTTATTTCAGGAGTATACTGAAGAAGGAGATAGAACTGTTTATGGAAGGGTTCTAAAGCTTGGGGGATGAATTGATCTGAATGTATTCAATTACTTATTGTCATGCACACTACAATAAAGCTTTGCTTTCCATGTTATCCAGGCAAATCATCCCACGCTTACAAGTTATGGCAAGTCAAAGAGAGCAGGGTGTCGTGTTACTGGAACAGAGTGCAAGATGTAAAGTACAGCTGGCAGTGAAGAGGCGTAGTGGAGATTTTTTTTCTTGATGTAATTTGCTTTGTGGACTCTTGGCAGAATGTTGAAGTGGTGGTACTTCAGGAACACCAAGTGAAAATAAGCGACAACACCCAAGTGATTGAACCTGGCGGGCACCAATATTCCATGTGCGATCACACAGCTAAAGCTATTACAGCCCTGCTCTTAGTGTTGCATTCGAGTGGTCCTGCTGCTCCATCCCAGAAGCATTCAATCAATCATTATGGGCAACGAGTGTTGGTGAACACAAGCCACCGCTCTTGATACAGCTGTAACAACATCTGGAAGATTCCAATTATTAGCTGATATCAATTTTACTGCAAAACCATCTCCCAAACCCCATCCTCAAATCTTTACATGGCATCCCAAAATGTCCTCACTGTGAACATACCCTAGAGCATTCACACAAAGGTTCGCACCAAAGACCGAAGGCATTCGCACCAAAGACCGAAAGCATTCACACCAAAGACCGAAGGCATTCTCCCAACTCCTAAGACTGTGGAATAACGGGTAAAGTTTGAGGAAGGTTAAAATGAATCAATGAATTACACTCCTCATCGGTTGGGATGGAAGCATGAAGTGAAATAAAAAAATCATTTTTGATTAAGTATTTCATTAATCTGAAGCTTGAAGCTATTTTATTTCCATTGCAGATAATTAATTTAATTTGTTTTGTTTTCCTAATAAGAAATTCATGCACAGGTTCCTTGTTTATGTAATATACGGCGTCCATGAAATGGAAAGAAAATTAATCATCCTTGGTTGTAGATCATTGCAAATGTGTTAGAAATTCAAAGGTTCTTCATGTTGTTGGCAGAGGTGGTACCAGTGTGGACCCAGGAGAGTGGGAGGCAGAGCAGCACTGCAGGGTCCTTCTGCCCAGGTGTGATGCTGACGGCTCTGTACAGGCTTTAAACAGCCTGTTAGAGGAGCCAATGGTGCTTTTTTAAAAACATCCTATAACAATGGAGGACTGAGCCCAAGATGGTACTGTCTGTGCCGGATAGCATACCACGAGGGGTTGCAGACTACATGGGGAGCAGGGGACCAGCACAAGTCACCAGGAATGGGAAAAGACCACCAGTTAAGAAGTTTGGAAGATGACCCTGCAGGGAAGGTGACCAAGGCAGCGAACTAGTGCAGGGCCCAGGGGCTGACAGAGCCACGTAGGCTGCAGGCTGTTGCTGGCCTGTGGTTGAAGGGCTCACACAGGCTGTGGGCTACTGGCGACTTGCTGTCGAAAAACTCACACCAGCCCGCGGGCTGCAGGAGACTGACTCATGAGAATTGGGTGACAAAACCGGGATTCTAAAGGGTGCTGAGTCCAAGAAGGGCTCCCGAAGGGCATTGTGTGTTGGAGACTTCCTGATGGTATTGGAGGTTTGGATCTGGAGCTCGGGTTGCCAATGGATTGAATAGGAGTTATGACACAGAATACAGAAGGATCCAGAAGGTAGCAAACATAGCTAAATTCATCACAGGCACTGACCACCCATCCACTGAAAACATCTGTGTGAGGCGCTACCTCCAGATGGCAGCAAACATCATAAAGGACCCCATCACCCTGGTCACAGCCTCTTCTCACTGCTATCTTCAGACGAAAGGTACAGATGCCTGACGACCAGACCACAAGGTTCAAGAATGGATTTTTTCCAACAGCTATGTTGAACCTCTGATCAGGGACTGCTCTGACACTACAAAAGGACTGCCTGTGCTATTCCATGTCCTTTTTATTGTACTAAGATTACTGTGAATATTTATATCTATGTGATGTATTTATTGTCTATTTTAATTTAATTCAATTTCTTTTCTATTATAGATTTTTCTTTACAAGAACTTGTTTGGCTGCATCCTCCCTTTTTGGAAAAGTACTTTCAAATTGGCAGCTTTCAAATCTTCTGGCATTTCTCCAAAATCTTCTTCTAGGAAGGTTACAAACAATACAGCCATTATCCACTTCTAAGATGCAAACAATGTGAGCTAAGGGGGAATATCAGAGTTAGCTTTAATACCATTTCTTTTGTGATGGTGATGGAAGTCATTTCTTCTCCAGCATTAAGCAGTATTGATGGAATTTTGGTAACATTTTCCACCATCGAGACTGGTGCAAAATGGCAATTAAACTCCTTTGCAATTACAGTAGAAATCTGAAAATCCGGATGCCAGAAATCCAGACCACTCCAGAATTGGGACTTTTCGAAAACTCTCAAACTTTGTGGGCACTTCTGTGCGTGCAGAAGTGCCATTGATGCATACGTATTTACAAACCCATAATAACGGATCCTAAAGTAGATACATTTCCCGGGGCAAAAAGAAAGAAGAGCACGTTGAAACTGAGTGGACACATGTCAAATAATTACAAAACTAGAACATGGTGCAAGCAATACTGTTCTAATGGAAATATACAACATTGGAAAAAAAAGCAATTTACTATATAAAAAAGGCAACTGCGGAAAATGGAAACGGTTATTACATTTGAATCATAGCTTCAGTTTCCAGGTGCCATGGTGCAGAATACTTTTAACCCAAATAAATTACAACACAATATACAGAAGTATTTAAAGAAAGCAGAATAAGTGTCAAGCAGTGATGAGGTAGAAGCTGCAAATGTTCCATCCAGAAGCCATGCAACTTCATTCCTCCTTAAATTTGCCCGAGAATCCAAAAAATCTCAATCCCAATCCCACAGCAGTCCGGAATTTCACACTTCTCCTGCATTTATGATTCCAAATGGGGTTCTTGTCATATACATTATGCAATGTACATTTACACTGATATTCGTACTTGCCACAGGGACTTCATGGAAAAAAAGCAACTGCAGTGCACCCCAAGGCTACATGCTGAGCCCCACTGCTCTACTCATTATAAACCCATGACTGTGTGGCCAGGCACAATTCGAAAGCCATCTACAAATCTGCCGATGACACCACGCTTGTTGGCAGAAACACAAACGGCAATGAGGAAGCGTACAGGACGGAGATAGATCAGCTCATTGATTGATGTCACACCAACAACCTGAAGACTCTCCAAAACCTCTACATTGGAGAGCATCCTGGCTGGTTGGATCATTGATTGGTATGGAGTTGCCACGGCTCAGGACAAGAAAAAAACCCCTTAGGCTTGCTAACTTAGCCTGTGACATCACGGGCACCAGTCTTCACTCCATTGAGGACATCTACATGAAGCGGTGTCTTATAAAAGCAGCCGCTATCCTCAAGCACCCCCACCATCCAAGCCAGGCCCTTTTCACTCTGCTACCATCAGGAAGGAGGTGCAGGAGCCTAAAGACGAGCACTCAGCGGCACAAGGACGGCTTCTTCCCCGCCGCCATCGGATTCCAAGAGGGATCAATGAACCACAAACACTGCCTGACTTTGACTTTTTCTTGCAGTATTTTTATTTACTTTGTAAGGTGATTTATATAAGTGTTCACACTGCGTTGCGATGACATGACAATAAATTCTGATTCGGATTCGAAATTAAAATAGATAATAAATACAAAAGATAGATCGATAATATTCACAGTTGCCATAGTGCAAGAAAAATGTAGCTTTTCAGATGTGCAGACGGCCTTTATGCGGCTTTGAAGGCGGTCCCTGATGAGTGAAACAACGGGAGGTTTTACTCAAAGGTCATTGATTAAACCTGTCTCATTGCCAAACCAAAATAACCTGTTGCCAGCTTATTCCTTGATTTATTATGCTTGGAAACTTTCTCAAATGCCCGCCAAGAAGTGTTCTTGAAGCTGCCATTTTCCAACTTTATAATATCTATCGACATGAAGACTAACACCTCCCATAATTACTGCATTGCACCTTTAACCTCCCAATATTTGTTAACCATTTCCAACAGTCTGATTACTGTCTGCAGGACTATACATCACTCCAATGAGTGTCATCTTCCACTTGCTCACTTTAAATGAATAAGTTCCACCTAAATGGACTCAACATCTCATCTCTCACAACTCGACATTTTATCTCCAATCGGCAGTGTTCTCTCATCACATTTTCTCTGTTTATTCTTTCAAAGGGCCAAATATCCCTCAATATTAATTTCCCCAGCTTTAGATCCCTTTTTAACCAATGGCTGTAAGACCATTCTGTTTCCTCTTTAGTAATTATATTAGTTCATCTATTTTATTACAAATGCTCCATGTGTTAACATGAAAAGCCCTCAGGTACCAAAGTTTTATAGAGCTGCAACATTGCCTCAACGCTCTTGAAATCTATTGCTTTACTAATGAAAGCCAATACATCATATGCTTTCTGAACCACTCCATCTACTTCCATGACAAACTTGAAGGATATATGGACCTGGACCCCATGATCTCTCTGTTCTGTTAAGAATCCTGCCATATACTCCTGCCATATATACACCTTCACACCGATTCTGATTGAACTCCATCTCCCACTTCTCTGCCCAACTCTGCCTCGTGACTTTATCCTGCTGTTTGAATTTTTAAATCCAAAATGGGCAATGACAATTTTCCATGTTGGTACAGAAGGGGAGATGAGGCTGGGACTCGTGGAGCGATTTCAAATTCACAATCTGTGCTCTAGTTCGCTGCGAGTTCCACTGTGATCCCTGGCAGATGGAGTGGGGTCAGAAGAAGGTTATGGGAGTGTGGGATCTGGAGGGGGAATGTGGCAGGGTAGAGGTGATGAAGGTGGTGTTTGGATTTGGGAGTGGTATATGAGACCAGAACAAGGTTGACGTAGATGTGACAGTCAACAGCAATGGACAAAAGAGCAAGAGACCTCATGAGTATTAGGGTCCTGGCCAATCTCCCACTCAGTGTTGGGGACCTTGACTGGAGAGAGCAGGGAGGTCTGCTTTGTATTTGATAAAGATGATAGTGTTCGAGTTTAGAATGGCTTGTGCCATTAATATGAATGGCCCACTGCCTGCTCTCCATTGCTTGGATCCTGGTGACACCGGGCCTTCTTATTCCTTTGAGTGTTACCTTTGAGCAGAAATTCATTAATGACCGGTCATGTCCTTCCAAAATGATTAATGAATTTCAGCCATACCTGGAACCAACTCACCAAACCAGCCACCTATCTGAGTTTTTCTCCTACGTTTAATTTATAAGAGCGCCAGGGTTACAGGATTGTGTCCATCAACCTCACAACCTGCAGGGAGAAGTTATTTCCCAGCCTGGCAGTGCTCCTCCTTCCTGATGCTGATGGGTCAAAGATTTTGTGTTTATCTCTGTATCTCAGTGCATGCACAAATAAGCAATTCAAATCAATGAAGTTCGCCTGCAGCACACGTGTGCTGAGCACCTGTTAGGATATTATCACCCTGTCCTCTGTGTGAGGCATTGAGTCAGAGAGCCTGCTTAATATGCCCAGCCGCACAGGATTCTCCGCAATAAATATGTGGTCTGTGGATGGACTGCACCTCCCCTGATGGATGATAATCAGCCTCTGACCAATGCTCCCTCTAATTTGTAGTCGCAAAAATCTTATGTTGTGCAATTTTATTTTCCCTGTGACCAAAGTATGTGCAGACTGAATGCCTGGGCAATTCTGTAAACTTGAAATCGTTTCAGGATCATTTTCGCAGAGCCTATCTCACCTGGCTAATAAAACTGTATTGGCATGTTTTCTTTTTCAATCCTTTTTATTGATTTTTACAATAAGTACAGGACAGTGTAGGAAAAGGGAATGAAACTGAAAATACAATATCAAGATAAAACTTCAAACAGTATAAACTCAATCCCCCCTCCACTGCACGAGATGAAGATGAAAAAGTCATCGAAAGTATATATAAAAAAACCCCCACTCTATTAAAAAAAACTAACCCCAAAAAAATTAGAGCAATTTATCCTGAAGGTTACCTATAATTTGTACGTTTGTTAATGACCGGCATGTTTTAATATAATACAAGTATACTAACTACTTGTTTAATGGACAAACTAGTTAACAGAAACAGTTTGCTCAGAGATTATTTTCAATAAGCATATAATAACTAATCACTACGTTATTTTAGGTAACTAACCTTTCACGCAGACGTTCATGTTGGCCGTTGAATATAAACCAAAGTTGTGGATGAATTTACCCACAGAGGATATGAGGCAAAGTTGTATTAATGAAGCAGGTGAGCTGGCAAAACAGATTCAAGCTACCCAAGAATGAACATTTCAAAGCTGTTCATTATTAGGTCTGAATCCAATGGAAGAACACTAAACCATGCTTAAAAATCAAGCTTTCTGAGGTGTAATGGCTGTAAACAATTGCATAGGTTATTTTGAATTGTTACATTTGACACGACTCATGTAAAATTGATAGGAAAAGCAACAAGTGCCCTTGCCAATAGCAATAGACTGTGTTAAAAATCTGCAAGACAGCTGAGGGATGAGGAAGATCTGTGATCGGAGCAAGTGAGAGTCAATCTGAGTGGAGAAGGGGATGAAGTGCGATGTGAATTTCAGGTCTCTGATGCAACATGTGTACCAGAGGAGCCCAGATGGCCATTATTTCTGGTCCACCAACGTCTTGTTAATTATTCCTGCCCTGACTTGCACACCTTTGTAGGGCCTCACTCCTTGTCTCCTCAGCAACCAGGGAACTCCTGTGATACTCTGTGATTTTGGTCTCTTGGTGGCTGAGGCATCAGCACTCTGCAGCTTGGGTGAGTGGGCAAATGCATGGCAGATGCCACATAATGTGGATAAGTGTGTGGTTATCCACTTTGGAGGAAAGAATGGGAGGGCTGATTGGTATCCAATTAGGAAAAGGGGAGATGCAAAGACACCTGGATGTCGCTGTGCATCAGTCATTAAAAGTGGGCAGGCAGGTGCAGCAAGCAGTAAAAAAGGCGAATGGTATGTTGGCGTTCATATCAAGAGGATTCGAGTTCAGGAGCACAAAGGTATTGATGCAGTTGTATAGGGCCTTGGTGAGACCTCACCTGGAGTATTGTGTTCAGTTTTGGTCTCCTTATCTGAGGAAGGACATCATTGCCATGGAGAGAGAGCAGAAAAGGTTTACCAGATTGATACCAGAGATGGCGGGACTTGCATATGAAGAAAGGCTAGGACGATTGGGTTTGTACTCACTGGAGTTTAGACAATTAAGAGGAGATTTAATAGAAATGTTCAAAATTCTTAAGGGATTTGACAGGCTAGATGCAGGAAGATTGCTCCCAATGTTGAGCAAGTCTACAACCAGGGATCACAGTTTAAGGATAAAGGGGAAGTCCTTTAGGACTGAGATGAGGAAGAATTTTTTCACTCAGAGGGTGGTGAATTTATGGAATTCTCTGCCACAGGAAGTGATTGAGGCCAGTTCCATAGCTATATTTAAGAGAGAGTTAGATTTATTACTTGTGACTAGGGGGATCAGGTGGTATGGAGAGAGACCTGGAACAGGGTACTGAGTGGATGATCAGCCAAGATCAAAATGAATGGTTGTGTAGGCTTGAAGGGCCAAATGGCCTACTCCTACACCTATTTTCTATGTTTCTATGTTTCCTCCCATGATCATCCCCCTTTCCTCTTTCAAGAACTTCCTACTACTTACCTCTCCAACATTAAAGCCTGAAACCCCCACCCCCAGCAGATGCTGCTAAGAGAATCAGAGAGATTTACAGCACCTGTACCCTGAGGTCTTTCTGGCTAACAGCACGTGTCAGGACCCTACCCATTTACTGTGTAACTCCTGCCCTGGTTTAACTTCCCCAATTCAACAAGTTGATCCCATTTGCCATTCTATGGCCACATTTTGTCATTATAATAGATAACCTTCTTCACTGTGGTGTCATCTGCAAACAGCAGAAAACCCAGAACCATTCCCTGCAGGGCCCTGAGTCCAGGAGCAGGGACATTATGTTGCAACTGAAGAAGACTTTGGTGAAATGACACTAGATGTACTGTGTGCAGCAGGAAATAGTTACAGGCCTCTAATATGAGAAGCAAGCCTTCCCTACTAACCCTAACCCCTTCAACCAAGGAAATTTTGTAACCGACTGATTGGATCACCCTGAAAACTATGTAATCTCACCTTCCAGATCAACCAACCACATTGGACAATGCAGAAAATGTTTACCATCCTGGCCTCATCAATGTTCTGGGTCGCCTCTTCAGAAAACTCAATCAAACTCATGAATCATAATATCCCCTGCACAAAATGCCATGCTGATAACCCCTAACCACTCCTTGCATTGCCCAATGCAGGTGGATCTCATGGTATCTCTTCCCACAAATTAACCTCCAATTTGGTCTCATCGATCAGTAGTTCCAAGATGTGACCTAGCTTCCCACAATGTCCAAGAATACATCTGGTTGGGCCCTGGGGCTCGATGACCTCCGGCACTTCTTAGTAAAGTGGCTATGGTTCTTCAGCAAAGTGGCAATTTTAGAGGAAGCAGAGACAGAGACAGATGCACGCCAACTATGGCAGGGAGTGCAAGCCAATACAGCCTACAAAATGAGGGTGAATACTATGTATGGCTGCGAAGCTTCACTACCCGATGAGCTGAACACCTTCTATGTCTGCTTTTCAGAATCCCTGACAAGCTCAAAGACCCTGTGATATCTGTTTCTGAAGGCGACATCAGAGCATCGTTCAAGAGGGTAAACCCTCGCAAGGCCCTGACAGACCCCCCATCTGGGTACTAAAAATCTGCACCAACCAACTAGCCAGAGTGATCACGGATGTTTTCAATCTCCATTTTAGAGCTACAACTCATTCTCCTTTTGTTACTCTCAAAAGGGCATCAATCATTCCGGTACCCAAGAAGAGTAGTTGTGAGTTGCCTCAACGTCTACCGTCCAGTAGCACTAACTTCTACTGTGATTAAATGCTTTGAGACGCTGGTCATGCCCAGAATAAATATATACCTCAGTAAAGGTCTGGACCCACTACAATATCGTCACAACTGCACTAAAGCAGATGGAATATCGCTGGCTCTCTTCTCAGCTCTGGATCACCTTGAAAACAGCAACTCATACCAATGGCTGCTCTTCAAAGACTACAGCTCGACCTTCAATACCATTATTGCTGGTCACAAAGCTGCAAACTCTAACCCTCTGTACCCACCTCTGCAGTTGGATCATTGACTTTCTCACTGGAAGACCACAGTCAGTAGGAATTGGAAACAACGTCTCCTCCTCATTGATTATCAACACAGGCGCACCCCAAGGATGCGTGCTTAGCCCACTGCTCTACTCATTATACACCTATGACTGTGTGACCAGACACAATACCAATGCTATCTACAAGTTTGCCAGTGACACCACAGTCGTTGGCAAAATCACAAACGGCAATGAGGAAGCGTACAAGAGGGAGATAGATCAGCTCGTAGAATGGTGTAATGATAACAAACTTGCGCTCAACGTCAGCAAACTCAAAGAGATGACTGTGGACTTCAGGAGTAGGTTAGGGAACACAACTCAGTCCTCATCGAGGGCTCAGTTGTGCAGAGGCTCAAAAACTTGAAATTCCTGGGTGTCAACATCTCCAAGTATCTGTACCAGAGCCTCCATGTTGATGTAATCGCAAAGAAGGCTCGCCAGAGGCTATACTTTGTGAGTGTCTGAGGAGATTCGGTATGTCATCGAAGACTCTAGTAAACTTCTACATGTTGTACTGTGGAGAGCATTCTGTCTGGCTCCATCACAGCCTGGTATGGAGGGGCCAACTCTCAGGACAAGAATAAACTCCAGAGGGTTGTTAACTCGGCCTGTGACATCACACGCATCACGCTTCACTCCATCGAGGACATCCACATGAGGCAGTGTCTTAAAAAAGCAGCCTCTATCCTCAAAGACCCCCACCATTCAGACCATGCCTTCTCCACTCTGCTACCATCGGAAAAAGGTACAGGAGCCTAAAGACGAGCACTCAGCGGCAAAAAGACAGCTTCTTCCACGCTGCCATCAGATTCCTGAATGATCAATGAACCAAAGACACTACCTTACTTGTTGTGCACTATTTAAAAAAAAATATTGTGGTTGGGTGATGCTGCCACAAAACATCAAATTTCGTGACTTGTTCGTGACATTAAATTCTGATTGTGATTCAAGATTCTCTTCCCTGAATTCCCCAGCACTCATGATCTTCTTCGCAGTGAAGATGGATGAGAAATAACTCATTTCCCACCTTCTGTATCTCCAGAAATAGAGGACCACATCAATCTGTTTAAAAATAAGAACAGAAGATGGTGGCAATACTCAGCTGGGCAGGACTCATTGGCAGGAGGAGAAATAGAAGCCACAAAGTACGCATTAGCAGCATTTTCCTCCTCCATTTTAGAGCTACAACTCATTCTCCTTTTGTTACTCTCAACTCTCTCTATAAAAAGTCTTTGGAAGTATTTTATGATGACAGGACAATATAAAGATGCAATTGTTCTGATAGCATTGAACCATTTACAACCTCCAGCAAAAAGCACTATCACTTCACCACTGTACTACCTTCTAAAGAATTTGATCATACAATGATTATACATGAGCTACACTTCAGACGCTAATGCAGTACTCATCTTCAAAGACTAATACAAATACTCCCGATGTCCTGTAAACCATTGTGACAAACCAAACAATAGGTTCATCTTGTTGGGAATGTCCTTGCGTATCTCAGGTAAAGTGCTGGTAGCCATGAAAACACTTTTTTAAAAAGTACTGAAAGGAGAAGTATTTTCACCAAATGACATGCAAAATAGCTCCTACGCTGTGGAAGATTTACAGACTGTATTCGGATACCTGGGATTCTCTTGGTCATGGTCCCAAGAAAAATCAATTACTTTCCTTCTTCTTATTATCCAGAAAGAGGAGTAGAATTTCTGCAGTCAGAAGGGATTTTTTTTTACAGTTTTCCTTTTGAAATGAATTGAAATGCAGAACTATTGATTTAATATTCACATATAAGAAAGAAAGACTGCATTTATATGATGCCTTTATAAAGCCGTTTGTGGAATAAATCATGATGTGCCATGATTGGTTGTATCATTGCCTTAATAATCTCTCCAACAATTATCAAATTCTTCAACCTTCGCTTGTTACACTGACCAGAGTCTGCTCCAACATCACCTGAAGACTGCTGGCCAACTCTACTTTTTTTTGCACTACAGTAACTGTGAACATTTATTATCTATCCGTGGTATTTATTATCTCTTTTTGATTTAATTTCATATACACTATTGTTTTTTTTATGAAGTAAGCGCGTTCGGTTGCAGCAAGAAAGAATTTTGATGCATATGCACATTTTACGATGTGTGAGACAAATGGCTCATTATTTTACCATTATCTCACCTTATCTAATGATGTGGCAATGTGAAATTGTTTCACACCATAGCAGACGGTGAGCGTTAATTTTGTTAATTAAATAAGTCTGATTAATTAATTAATCTACTTGGCTGTCATTAAATACCTAATGTCCTTTAAGGAATGAAATCTGCCTCGATTATTCAGTCTGGTCTCTATTTAATTCCAGACCCACAGCAAAGCACATCTGGTAAAATCATAGATATGTAATGGTGCACTGAATCCTGTGTCTTGGATCCCGGTGGTATATAATTGTAAGGTTAATGGGCAATGATCTCAGGAGTCTTCAGCATTAATGAGGAAGCTATCTGTTTAGCGGCATCAAGTCCAACATGGATGATGGAATCCACAAACCGATAGTCAAATCTTGCCAATTTTTACAGATACACCATCGAAAGAATCCTTTCCGGATACATCACAGCGTGGGATGGGAACTGCTCCACCTGAGACACAGGAAACTGCAGAGAGTTGTGAACACACCCCAGGCTGTCACGCAAACTAACCTCGTCTTTATCGACTCCGTCTACATCTCCCACTGTCTTGAAAAAGTTGCTGACATATTAAAGGAGTCGTCCACCCCCACTCTCTTCTCCCTTCTCCCAATGGGCCGAATGATGCATACGTTTTGAAAGACCACACCTCCATTCCAGGGACAGATTATTTTTCACTTCTGACCCATCCTCAAAGATAGGTTGACTTACACAAAGCAAAATTTCTCACTGTATCTTGAAACATGTGACAGTAAACAATCCAATTTAATTCTTCAACAGATGGATCAGTACTTTATCAGGCAAAACAGCACTTGGAAGCAGCTCTAAAGAAAGGAAAGAGACAGGGAAACCATCTCTAGCCACTGGCTGGTGACCCAGTGAGAGGAATCTATCTTCAAGGTTGCCAGCTGATTAGTTGTATATGGCACTGTGTGCTTAGGCATTCCCCAGTGATTACCACACCTTTTCCATTCCTTCACAGCAAAGGACCACTCACATCGAGTTGTACGCTGAATTGGACAGCCTCAAAATAGATCTGGCAGCTCCACTAACCAGCAACAGTCTGTGAGCTTGGCTCTGTCCTGGTCGCTTGCCAACACAGACAGTGACACACGTGCCCAACTCTGGGCCCATTGGTGAGTGTAGAAGGGTATGCCAGGAGCAGGTCTAGATGAGCTAGCCCAGGGAAAGCAACCACACACATTGAACAGAAGGGCAACAGGTGAGCTCCAGTCCTGCTCCATCCAACAATGGATTTGTGGGTGGGGGAGGGGGGGGGAGGACTCATGGAAGTGGAAACTTCACATATACCTCGAGTCCATCTTACAAGTGCCAGTCTATAAAAAGCCAAGTGAATGCTTGTCTAAATCCAATTGCTTATTGTCATGTGGACCGAAATACATGCAAAAGCTTTAATTTGCATGCTATCCAGGCATGCCAACCCATGCCTAATATAACAGGTAGAGCAATAATAGAACAAAAGTGCAGGGTGTGAGTGTTACAGCAAGTTCAAGAGGAGCAGGGTTTGGTGCAACGGGAAGAGTTCCAGAAGATTAGAAAACATTCATGTGATTTGCTTGTCGATAAAGGAAGATAAAAGCCAGGAAACTATCAGCTGGTTTGTTTAATATTTACTATTGGCAAGATGCTGGACTCAATAATAAGACTAATATAATTAATTGCTGAAGGAAACTGCACATATTCAAATTGGGTCAACATAGTTTTATGAAAAGCAAATTGTGTTTGACAAATTTGCTTAAATTCTTGGTGGGTGTGACAAGGAGAGTGGATTTAGGGGTGTAGATGACACTTTCCATTGCTTTCCTATTTGTCATCTTCTAAGAAATGTAAGCTTCGATATTCTGAGTTACACTCTTATCACTCCAATAAACAAAATTTCTTCATTGCAGCTTTATGTAGCCTTTAATTAATGATATAAACCTGCCTGTCCCGCATCGGACTTGTCAGCCACAAACTAGCCTGCAGCTGACGTGGACATTTACCCCTTCCATAAATCTTCGTCCGCGAAGCCAAGCCAAAGAAAAAAAACCTATAATATTTGCATAACTTTGGATTGAGATTTTAAAAAACTAATAAGATACGACGATGAATTCAAAGAAAGGAATTTCAATGCTAATGCCTCCTCCATGGTTCTTCGAAGTCTGAACACAAGCTCCCCGGATATTACAATATATGGCGTCATAGTAACTATGGCAACTCTACATACAACAATATTTCTTAAAGAGGTAGTCACAAAATTAACAAAAAGCACAACACAAGGTTTTAATCTTTATAAGGGGAACCAATAAATGTATTATGCCACTGATTAAAGGGGATTGCAGCCAGTACCAACAAAATAGTGAATTTGAGATCAGGCAGTAAAGTGGATAAACTCGACAGGCTCATCATGGGTGCATAAGGCAGCACCAAAGTAGTCATTGATATAGCAGAGGAAGAGTTGAGGACCCTTGCCTGTGATGGCTTGAAGCATGGACTGCTCCACATAGACAACAAAAAGGTAGTCATAGCTGGGGCCCATACGTGTTTCCATGGCTTCCACTTTGACCTGGAGAAGGTGGGATGAGTCAAAGGAGGAGTTTCTGAGGGTGATAAAACGTTCTGCCAGCCAGAGGAGTGTGGTGATGGATGGGTTCTGGTTGGTCTATTGTTTAAAAAAAGAAACAAAGGGCTTTGAGAGCTTTGGTGTGGGGGATGGAGTTGTCTAGTGATTGGATATCCATGTTAAAGATGAGGTGGTCGAGTTCAGGGAACTAGAAGTTGTTGAAGTGATGGAGGGCATGTGAAGTATCATGGATATAGGTGGGGAGACATTGGACAAGGGGAGACAAAATGGAATCAGGGTAAGTAGATACAAGTTTGGTGGGAAAGGTACATGTGGAAACAATGGGTCTGTCAGGACAATTGGGTTTGCAGATATTGGGTAGGAAGTAGAACTGGGCAATGTGGGAGTGGAAAGCAATGCAGGGCATGAGAGGGAGATGACCAGAAATGATGAGTTCACTGATAGTGTGTGAGACAAGGGTTTGATGAGTTTTGGTGGGGACTTGTTGAAAAGGTAAATAAGGTGGTATCTGCGAGTTGTTGTCTGGCTTCAGCCAGATAGAGGTCAGTGCCTCAGTCTACAACTGCATGGCAATTTGCTCAACCAGGTCAAATGATCACCATGGTCATAATAATAGGTTGGTACAACATCATGGGTTGAAGGCCCTGTAATGTTCCGTGGATAAGTTGGGCCAAAGAGCCTGATTCCCTGCTGTAAATCAATGAATTTATAACCTTTTCAGGGCAAAAATGGTTCAAGCAAAAAATTCTATTTATTCAGACCAGTGGGTCTTTTCACTTCACAAGCTCTTCTCTGATCTTCCTCATTCCCTGAGGAAGAATGTATACACAAAGAGGATAATCATTCAGAGTTTAGCAAGAAGGACATGGACAGTAATACAAGTACCATGTGGAAAATGCTCATGAGATAGGGGATTTTGCAAGGAATAAAAGTGGCGTTGCTGAGTTTATTGAAGAACATTATGGTGTTCAAGTCTCCTGTCCTGAGTGGACATGTTCCAGATAACTGAAAGAAGCATGAGGGGAGATTGCTGGGGCCTTGACAAAGGTATTTGTATCCAATACTAGCAAAAGATGAGATCCCAGAGGGATGGCCAGCATCCAAACCTGTTCTTCTGTTCAAGAAGTGAAATAGGGATGATCCAGTGAATTACTGGCCAGTGAGCCTCATTTTGGTGGTAGGGAAATTATTGGAGAGGCTACTTGGGAATATGTTTTATGCCTATTCGGAAAGGCAAGATTAGATTAAAGAACTGTCCACATGGCTTTGTGAGGGGCATGCCATTTGAGATTGTGAGGAGACGATGAAGATGGTTGATGAGGATAGGATGGTGAATGTTGTCTACATATATTTAAGAAGGGCACTTGATCAGGTACCACATGGTAGGCTGATCCAAAAGGTACAGGTGCATGAGATGCAGGATAAGATGATAGTTTGGATTTGGAATTGGCTGGCCCGGAGCGGAGAAGTGGAAGGCTGTTATTCAAGGGCCACGATCACTTGGGTTCAGCAGGGATTAGTGTTGGGACTCCAAATACTTGCAATGTACATAAATGACATGGATTAAAGAGTAGCAGCATGGGTTAGTAAGTTTGCAGTAGATAGAAAAATTGGTGGATTGTTGGCAGTGTAGTGTGCTATCAAATAATTCAACAGCAATATAAATAGTTACAGATATGGACAAAGAAATGGCAGATGGAGTTTAATCCAGACAAGTGGGGAGGTGTTGCATTTTGGGAGGTCAAATAAGGAGAATGTGTAGGTCTTTTAAAAGCATTGATGTTCTAAGGGATCTGGTCTGTAGTTCATTGAAAGTGGTTACACATGTAGATAAAGTGTTGTATGGTTTGCTTGACCTCATTGGGCAGTGTAAAGAGAATGAGATCCTGTTGCTGCACTATGGTTAGGCCACTCTTGGAATAATGTGTGCAACTCTGGTGCATCATTACAGGAAGGATGTGAGGGCTTCGGGAAGGGTACAGAAGAGGTTTATTGGGATGTTACCTGGTTTAGAGGGTATGGGTTATGGGGAGAGGTTGGACAAATTTGGGTTGTTTTCTCTGGAGACTGAGGTGAGAAGTTTATAAAATCATGAGAAGCATTTTAAAGGATGTAATGGTGAAGCAAATATGATAGTCGTGTTTCAGATGTTTCAGGATAGACATGAATATACTGGGATAATTATTGTTCAGGCTGCATAAGTTTAATTTGGGTATCATGTTTAGCACAGATATTGTGTTCAGAAGGCCTATACCTGTGCTGCACTGTTCGGTGTTCCATGTTCTAACATTGAAGCATGGGTTGGTACATGGTAGATCACAGCAGAGCTACAAAAATGCCAGATGATGACTGCTGCTCCCTCTAAGCTGTGTGTGTGTGTGTGTGTGTGTGTGTGTGTGTGTGTGTGTGTGTGTGTGTGTGTGTGTGTGTGTGTGTGTGTGTGTGTGTGTGTGTGTGTGTGCGCGCGCTCGCGCTCACACACACGTTTTGCAACCAGTGCACAAAGGAAATTAATGTGCGCACGCAAGGTTAGTGACCTAAAATAATGCAGTAGTTAATAATTAAACTTATTGAAAATAATCCCTGTTTCTATTACCTAGTAAGTCGTTTTTTTAAATATTACATTTGCACCTCACTAATTTACATCACCTCACCTTTCCTGTTCCGGTTTGTACCAGGTTTGCTGGACGGTGTTCATAGCGTAGTTATTTAATGGATCAACAAAATGGTTCAAAGTATAAAATAAAATCTTAACTAAACTCATTACTTTGTAGAATGCAATCATACTTGTATTGCATTAAAACATGCCAATGCAGTTTAATTCGCCATGAGAGCAAGACTGTGTCAAAATTACCATGAAATAATTTCAAGTGTACAGACTTTTGATACAGGAAAAAAAAATTTGCACAACATAAGATTTTTGCATACAGAGTACTAAAAATTAGAGGGAACATTGGTAGTGACTACCACCAACAAGAGAGATACTATCCAACTGCATTTGATATCCAATGGCATTAGAATTCTGGTCATCGTTTTGAGAGTTATTATTGATCCAAATCTCAGCTGGACCAACTGCATAAATAATGTTGTGAAAAGAGCAAAGCCAGTCTGGGTACCCAGCAGGGAGAGTGACTTACCTCCGGATCCCATGAAGTCTTTCCATCATCTATTCAACACGTTGGAAGTGTGATGGAATAGTTCTCACTTGCTTGGATGAATGCTCCAAAGTGCAAGAGAGCAGTTTGAGGACAAATTAGTTGACTTGATAGGCTCCCAAACAATGGGGCAGCACGGTGAGTGTAGTGGTTAGCATGACGCTATTACAGCACCAGTGACCCAGGTACAAATCCGGAAATGTCTGGAAGGAGTTTGTACATACTCCCCATGACCACGTAAGTTTCATTCACGTGCTCTGGCTTCCTCCCACCTTCCAAAAACGTTTGGGGTTTTTAAGTTAATTTGTGTACTTGGCACAAGCTCGTGGGCTGGAAGGCCCTGTAACTCTGATATATGTCTATATCAGTAGTTCTCGACCTTTTTCTTTCCACTCACATATCACTTTAAGTATTCCCTATGCCATCGGTGCTCTGTGATTAGTAAGGGATTGCTTCAGGTGGTATGTGAGTGGGAAGAAAAAGCTGGAAAAACCACTGTTTTGATCGTTCCTAATTGACTCGTTATGTGCTTGGCTTCAGAACTCCAAAGGAAATGGGCCAATGACAATCATTCTCAAGCCAAATAATTCAGCAACAATTGGGTCTCGGGCAGTGATTCTCAACCTTCCCTTCCTACTCACATCCCAGCTTATGCAACCCCTGACTAATCACAGAGAACCGATGGCAGAGGGATTACTTAAGGTGGGATGTGAGTGGAAGGAAAAAGGTTGAGAAGCACTGATTCATACATGCTTGCTATCTCACTTTAGTCAGTTTTCAGGGTATAAGTTGAATGTGCATAAGAGTGAACTTTTACCCTTTAAATGATCCTACACCAAGTTATTTTAATTTAAATTAATAAAATAGAACATAACAAAGGAAATGCATTTCAGAGATTAATTTACTTATCTTTTTTAAGGAAAAAATTTCGGCTTAAACATGCTAAATATGTTAAAATATCCTGAACAAGGTGATGACCTTTATCTATTTCTATGATTGGTTTGTATTAACTCTATTAATGTTAACATTTTACCTAAATGTTGTATCTTTTTCAACCTATACCAATTTTTAAAAAAATTCACTTGATTCACTTTATATCTTCTTACATATGGCAAGGAAAATGCCCCACCTAAATAAAGTTCATCATCAAAAATCTAAAAAAAAATGGTGGTTTGGCATTTCCTAATTTCAGATTCAATTACTGAGCGGTCAACATATGTAACCTGATCCTTTTGTTACAATTTCTTAACAGAGTTGACCACCTGACAGGGGTAGAAATGGAACTAAAGTTTACTAAAGAGCAATTCAATTTTGGCACTTTTTTTTTGTCTTCTCTATTCTCTTCTTTCTACAAATCAACCTAAAGCCCAGTCATTAAACACAGTTTGAGAATGTGGGCACAATTTAGAAGGTTTTTTGGATTTCAGAGTTTTTCTCTTGCCAGCCCTATGATATCCAATCACCTTTTTCAACCTTCTTTGCAAGACTGTCTTCAATAACTGGCACAGATTGGGTATTAAATGTTTTAAAGACCTTTTTATTGACAATAAGTTTGCATCTTTTGAATAATTGGTTGTAAAATTTAACTTACCTAAAGCTCTATTTTTTAGATATTTACAAATTTACTTAATCTCATATTTCATATTTTCCTGGGACCTTTGAAGCAAATATCCCTGATACATTTTTAGACTATAACCTCAATACAGAGGCTTAATATCTCTTATTTATGACAAATTGGCTGATTTAAAATCAAGAATGTCTGGGAGCAGGTTTTGAACCTTTCTCTCTCCAATGAGGTTTGGGACTCTATTTTTAAACTGATTAACACTACATCCCTTTGTGCTTGGCACTGTCTGTTGCAATTCAAAGTGGTACACAGAGCCCAAATGTCTAAAGCTACATTGGCTCGTTTTTATTCGGATATAAATCCCCGAGGTGATAAATGTAAAACAAGTGAAGCTTCTTTAAATTTACATGTTCTGGACCTGCCCAAGCTTAGAAAAATTTTGGAAACAAGTTTTTCAAATATTATCGGTGATTCTCAATTTAAAATTGGAACCTAATCCGTTAATTGCACTTTTTGGAACATTCCGAGAAGATGATGTGTTACTAACTTCAATTCATTGCTGCATTTTATCTTTTACTTCGTTGATGGCCAGACATGCAATTTTGATTAAGTGGAAAGATAATACTCCACCTACTCATGCACAATAGCTAAGGGGCATTATGTCTTGTTTAACTTTGGAAAAAAATAGATATGCAATCAATGATTCAAATATTAAATTCTACATGATATGGGCCCCCTTCATGGACTACTCTCATAAGATTTAGTATAAATGTGGAATTGTGGCATTGTGTTGTCCCTCACTAAAACTGTGCCACTTTGATTTATGATCATTAACCTTCAACCTGTTTAGGGGAAGAATTTTGAAATTTATTTCCCTTGTTATGTTCTATTTTATTACCATGATTGTGCTTTGGATCTTTTACTTATGATCAATTTTGTAACTTTCAAAAATCTTCTTAGTCTTGCAGCACATAATTGTATTGTTCAACTTTTCTATTGTAAAATATTAGTATAAATATTTTTAAAGGAAATAAAATCAGGCAAACATTTAAAAAGGTGCATAAAGGGGAAGGGGAGGAGCACTGGCTTAGAGGTGAGAGGTGGGATGGTAGAAGAGAAAGAAACTGAGAAGTGATAGTGGAGAGGACAGAGGGCTAAGGAGTGTAGCTCTCTGATAGAAGAAAGGGAAGAATGTGGCGAGCTGGTGGAAGGAGGGAGAGGGAAAGAAAGAGATCTAGAGAGGAGAATAAATAGAAATTGGAGGTTGACATTGAAGTCATCGTTTGGAGACGGCCAAGATGTAGTGTAAAGTGAAAAATAAAAGGTGTTTATGTTCCATGTTCAGTGTTTAAAGACATTTGAACATGGATAGGAAAGGTTTAGATAGATTAGGGCCCAATGCAAGTAAATATGACCAGCTTGGGTAGAAATGTGGTCAGTATGGACAAGTTGGTCCGACGTGCCTATTTCCAATGGTCCAAAACATAGACTTAACTATGGCTCTAGAAAGGACAAGGGCAGCAAGCATTCTGCAAAGCAATCACTTCCATCTGCCTTTGGTTTTTCCAACACTGAAGAGAACTTACTCCAAGCACAGAATGCAAGAGTGCTGAGGAGTCACAAACTTACAACAGATGCTGATTCTTCCTATTTATGTAGTTGTCAGCTAATGGATGCCTTATCACATTAAAGTTCACTTCAGTCCATAAAGGAAGTGAAGCAAATGAAATATTGCATCTAGATTAAAAAGCTGAGTGATGGTCGTAAAGTTATTTATTTACAGTGGATACACTTACCATTGATTCATATTCTGCAAATTAATGTTGCAGGGAGTTCAGTCTGGTCTTTTCAATGCATGCACTGGACCTCTATCAACCTCCCATTAGATGTTTAATTGACTTTCCCCGTTTTTGGGCAGACGAAGCAATACCACAGGTCTCCGAACTGCTTGACTGGCCTTTGGATGTTGCAGCTCACTTGGTAGGAGGCTAATTAAATGGTTGGGTACTGAAATTGGCACCTTAAAGGGTTGGCACTTTTCAAGTACGGCTGGTCCCGTCGCTGCCTAACATTATTATCTGTCTCACCGTTTCAAGCTCAGACACGGGGCTAATGGCGTATGAGTTTATGGATTGGTGGGCGTCAATTTCCTCTGCTAATGGCCCCGGAAGTTCCTTCCTGAGCTGCCAGATCTGATCTGAATGAAACCAGACCTGATCTGAGCTGAAGCAAATAAAACAAAAAAGACCTTGAGAATTAGCAGAGGACACTGACTGAAAATTCCTATCCATGGATGCTGTCTGACCTGCTGAGTGCCTCCAGCAATCCTTTTTCTGCACAAATAGAAGGACCTGATCTGAATACAAACAAGCACACTGGCTCGAAATCTTAACTATGAACAGAGAATAGGGGAAACATTCCGTCTCCAACCTGAAATATTAACTCGATTCCTCTTGCCATGGTTGCTGCCTGAACTGGTGAATGTCAGCATTTTCAAAGGTTAATTCCTGCTGAAACCTCCATGTTCAGCATATTGGTGTTGCATCTAAACACAGTGGAAGGCCACACTTTTAGATCATCGTCAGAGCTGAATTGTGACATTGACAACTGGTGTTGTCAGAGGCAGGATCGGTGTGGGCGAGGCTGCCAGAGACAGGATGGGAGTGGGATGGCAGGCAGGTTCTATTCGACAAATGTACTAGAGTTCTTTGAAGATATAATGAGCATGGTAGATTGAGGGAAACAGATCAATGTCACTTACCTAGATTTTGAGAAGGCGTTCGATAAGGTGTCACATAAAAGACATACAGAAGATCAGGATGTATTGAGTTGGGGCAAGCTGCATTAGCAGGGATAGAGGATTGGTTAACCAATAGAGAGCAGTGACCTGGGGTACAGGCGTATTTTTTCTGGTTGCCAATCGAGGGTGAGGGGGTGCAGCAGGGCTGGGCCAGCAACTGTTCATGATAGAAGCGAACAACATAGAAGAGGGGACAGAGTGTGGTGCATCTAAGTTTGCTGATGACACCAACTTGAGTGGAAAAACAAATTGTGCAGAGTTGATGGAGAAGCTGCAGAGAGCTATAGATAGCTATAGGTTAAATGAGTGGGCAAGGGTCTGGCAGATGGACTACAATGTTGGTAAATGTAGTCATCCAATTTTAAGGAAAAATTGAAGATCAAATTATTAGTTAAATGGCAAGCCATTGCAGCAGGCTGCCATGCAGAAGGACTTGGGAGTGCTTGTACATGAATCGCTAAAGGTTGGTTCGCAGGTGCAACAGGCTATCAAGAAGGCAAATGGAATGTTGGCCTTCACTGCTAGAGGGATGGAATTTGAAGAGCAGGGAGGTTATGCTGCAACTGTACCAAGTACAGGTGAGGCCGTATCTGGAGTACTGCATGTAGTTCTGGTCTCCTTACATGAGAAAGGATGTACTGGCTCTGAAGGTGGTGCAGAGGAGGTTCACCAGGTAGATTATAGAAATGAGGAAATTAGCCTATGAGGAGAGGTTGAGTTGCCTGTGAAGATTTAGAAGAATGAGAAGGGATATTATACAAACACATAAAATTATGAAAGGGAGAGATAAGTCAGAGGTACAGTAGGTAAGTTGCACCCATTGGTGGGAGAGACCAGAATTAGGGGACATAGCCTCAAGATCCAGGGGAGTAGATTTAGGACAGAGATGAGGAGGAACTGCTTCTCCCAGAGGTCGGTGAATCTGTGGAATTCACTGCCCATTGAAGCAGTGGAGGCTACCTCCGTGAATATATTTTAAACAAGATTGTATAGATTTTTACATAGTAAGGTAATAAAGGAATATATGGAAAAGACAGGTAGGTGGAGATGAGCCAATCATCAGACCAGCCATGATTTCATTGAATGGTGAAGCAGGCTCGATGGGCCAGATGGCCGACTCCTCTCTTATTTCTGATGTTCATATGAATATCCAAAGCAGGGTGGGTGTGGGTGAGAGTGTCAGGGACAGGATGTGAGTGGGTGAAACTGTCAGAGACAGGGTTGATGTGGGTGTGACCGTCAAGGACAAGGTGTGAGTGGGTGTGATTGTCAGGGACAGGGTGTGTGTAGGTGAGTGCATCAGGGACTGGATGGGTGTGAGTAAGTCTGTCAGGGATTGGAACTAATTGGCAATTGTTAAGAATATTTTTTTCCCCACTTTAGTCTGACCCTGTAAGGCACAGTGTGTGGAGCCACAATGCTTCACAGCACCGTTGATCCTGCTTCCTTGAGTGCTGTCCGGGTGACATGAATAATTGAATCAGGGGCTTCATTGTTGAAAATATGGGGAGAATTAAATGGGATTGATGTGGGATCAGTGGGTGATGAACAGCACAGGCTCCGTGGGCTGAAGAACCTGTTTCCACGCTGTACATCACTGACTGCAAACCAGCGCTATTTCCTTCCAATGAGCACAACTCCTCTTTCTGATGCATTAAGGCTGATGCTGAGATTTCCGGAGGGATGCTGCCGCCGAAAATCACAATGCTGTTTGTGGGATGGATGCACATCCTAAGAGATCAATGAAGAGTATGGAGTGTCAACTGTGCTGAATATACTGTTGTTGTGCCTTGTAAAATCTCTGCTGGATCAATCCTTGGCAGCTCATCCTAGTTAATTTTTTGCATCGTTTGTACACTTATTCAACTCAGTGAGATTATTTCAGAGGTCGTTGAGCATCAGCTGAAGATCCGAAAGTTACATATTAGTCCAAATCAGGGAACAAGTACATATTCCTTTCCCTTGAAGGAGCTGAGTGAACTCGATGTGCTTTCCAAACCATTTCCTAGCCTTGCATGCAGCTTCACCAAATCTGTCTAATTAAAAAAAAATCCTAAATTTAGTTAAATTTCATCACTGCTGTGGTGAGACCTGAATTCATGTTTCCAATTGATTTACCCTGTCGAACAACTTTTTTTTCCACCAATATTTCCAACTCGGAGGTAAGGAGATTGCAGAAAACTGCAAGAGTACAGTAAATGTACTTCCTTAATCATGACTGCAGCTTGCTAAAGTGTTAAGTGCTTGAATGGGGTGGATTTCTTTCACGTTTGTCTCAAAATACTTTTCTCCTGCAATAAGGAGGTCGCCCAACCAGAGAGGGACAAACTCTGGACCTCTTCTTTAGAAATATGGCAGGGGAAATGGCTGAAGGGTCAGTGGGGAGCACTTTTGGACCAGCTATCACAATTGTGTCTGTTTTGGATGGATGAAGAGGAGAGTGGTCCTCATGTTAAGGTTTTGAATATAGTCAAGGCTTGTTTTGATTGCAGTAGACAGGAACTTGCAAAGGTTGATTCAGAGAGGATATAAGCATGTATAGGGACTTATGTCAAGTGACATCTATTAAAACCGAGATAAGAAAAGTTCGATGTCTGCATCTTAATAAGAGCAGGAGCTGAAATCAGCCATTTGGACAATCAGGCCTGCTCCACTATTCAATAAGATCATGGCTGATCTAGCTCCATCAGAACCTTCATGTTCCCCATAACCCTTGGTTATGGCAAAAATCTATGCGCAATGCACAAAAAGTGCTGGAGAAACTCAGCAGGTCATGCAGCATCCATAAGAAGTAAAGGGGAACCAACAGTTCAGGCCTGGGCCCTTCGTCAAGATATGAGAAAAAAACAGGCAGGTGTCTGAATAAAAAGGGTGGGTGGAGAGGGGAAAGCGAAGCGAAGAGGGGGAAAGGGGCAGGGGGAGGGAAAAATGCTAACAGCTAAGAGCTCATAGATGGATACAGGTGGGAGGATAGAAGAGAAAAGCACTGCAAGTCTGTGTGATCACATGATGCTAGAGTTTAAGAGCAATATGGATAACTGAGGGAGGGGGGCAGTGAGAGAGGCTCTCACTTAAACCTCTTACCTATTCACCCGTGCTCATCCCCTTGCCCCTCTTCCCTCAGATGGGTTACTCTTTCCTTCCTATGGATGCCGTCTACTCTGTTGTGTTTCTCCAGTATGTAGCATTCGACCCGAGCTTCTTCAGACTTTTTTGTTTAAATGCAAAAATCTATTTAATTCTGTCTTAAATATATTCAATGAGGCAGCTTCCTTGAGTAGAGAATTCCACAGATTTACTTATCTCTGGGAGAGCCATTTTCTCCATCTCCATCTAATATCTACTCTCCCAAATCTTGAGGTTATGTCCCCCAACTCAAATCTCACCTGTCAGAGGAAACAACTTTCCTGACTCTATCGTATCTATCCCTTCCGTCATTTTATATATTTCTGTAAGATCCTCTCTCATTCTTCTGAATTCCAGTGAGAACAGTCCCAGACGACTCAATACCCCAGTGGTTCCCAACCTTTTTCTTTCCACTCACATACCACTTTAAATGATCCCTAGGCCATCAATGCTCTGTGATTAGTAAGGGATTGTTTTAAGTGGTATATGAGTGGGAAGGGAAGGTTGAGAACCTCTGCTCTAGACCCAATTCTTACTGAAATATTTTGCTTGAGAATAATTGTCATTGGCCCATTTCATTTGGAGTTCTGAAACCGTGCACATAATAAGCAATCCATTACCAGTCACTGTGACAGTACAGATTCTATCACCAATGTGTATATGTACCTATGTACAGATGGTAGTGTAGGATGACGGTGATTGGCTGAGAATGTAGCCACACCTACTGGCAGGTCTTAAAGGATTGCTCCTAGCCAGACCAGGTCATTCTGGACTGGTCGACCTACTTGTGATATGCTCCAGTCTTTTAGTTAATAAAAGCCTTGGTTTGGATCAACAAGTCTTTGGTTCTTTCGACGAGCATTACAATCACAGAGCACCTATGGCCTAGGGATTACTTAAAGTGGTATGTGAGTGGAAAGAAAAAGGTTGGGAACCTCTGACCTAGGGAGAGGAAGAGGAGGTTGGGAATATTGTCAAATGAGGCAAGAGCAGCAACCTGAGACTCAACATGAACAAGGCAAGAGTGATGGTTGTGGATGTCGCGAGAATGAAGGTCGACCACTCTCTATTACGTATTACTGGCTCCATCTTGGAGTGCTCAAAGTTCCTTGGTGTGCATATTACAGACCCACAACACCTCCTCATTAGGAAGGTCAATGCTACTGTAGTAAAATTGGGACTGGCCCCTCTGGCTGCATCATTATGTGGTACGGTAGCTGCAAAGCATTCAGACCGCAAGTCAATACAGAGGATCATCAACGTGGCTGAGAAAACTACTGGGGTCTAACTTTTGATGACATCTGTAGAGATCTGTACATAAGTGGCTGGCCTGCCCACTGATGACTCGACCCCATGTAATCCCTCCCCCCTGTGACCTAGCCATAAAGGTCGACCTCCATCCCCCCTTCCGTTCATTTGAGCACATGGAGTTGGGCCAGCCGAACTATAATGTTCCTCACTCCGTTTTTAGAGTCATTGATAGTGCGTGTCCACATCCCGTGGGTGCGTTGCATAAATGGGGCTCAGAAAATGATTGAGGACCCATTCCATCTTGCACACAAAATCTTTGACCGATCGCCATCAAGGAGGAAGTATAGGAGCATCTAAATCAGGACTGCCAGGCTGAGAAGTAGATCTTCCTGCAGGCTGTGAGATTGATGGGACACTATCCTGTAACCTTGAGTCTCTTATAAATGAAATGAGTCAATTATTCCAAAATAGTTAAGCCTATTTATGTTATATTACATTTTTATGTTATGCATTTTGTGTGTATGCATGTTCACTGTGGTCCTGATCAGTGAGAACAGTACATTGAATATTAGTTGTACATAGGCAAGTTTACATAATGAGTGCAAATTAAGACTAAGTAGCTCTAAACCAGAGCTTTGGACGGACTTGTTCATTGCAGCAGTTGATTCTCTCTCATGGTAATAGGGCCAATAAAATTCATTATGTTGCATTTAGTCACTGCAGCAGGTAACAAGGTTTGGGCAAGGCTTTTTTGTGAAGGTTCCTTCTAATGTTTATTGTTTCTGTGTGTTTTTTTCTGAAAGGATAAACAAAGACAAAACAAATTCCTGACGAGGGACTCAGGCGCCCAATGTTGGTTACCTCTTTACTTCCTGTGCATGATGCTGAATTTCTCCGGTATAGCAAACAAAGACTTTCAATGTTCTGCTGAAGGGCTGGAGAAAGCCAGATGTTGTGTTGGAGAAATCAAGCAGGACCATAGCCAATGGCACTGACATAAACAATGAGATTGATCTTAGCTGAATATAATACGACTGCTGGCATGGAGCAGTTTGAACCCATGACTCTATTTGACTGATTATTGTCACATGTACAGAGATACAAGGTTTGTCTTGTGTGTGATCCAGGCCAGTCAACCCAGATTTAAGCACAGCAAGTTGTGCAATAATAAAACAAAAATGCAGGGTGTGGTGTTACTGGAAACAAGAGGGCAAAACATGGACAAAAACACAATTAAACAGTGCAAAGACATTATCTTTTACCAATGAGAGGCCCATTCAAGAGCTGATAACAGAAGGGAAGAAACTGTCCCTGAATCTGGAGGATAGAGTTTTGAACTTCATGCATCTTCTGTCTGACGGTGGTGGTGGGGGGTGGGGGGTGGGTGCAGAAGAGAACGTGACTGGGTGGGTTAGCACATTTCCCAAGGCAGTGGAAAGTGCAGATGGAGTCGATGATGATCTGAGATGCAACTCCATTATTTTTCTGGCTGTCTTGGATAGAGCAGTTCCCATGAAAAGTTGGGATGCTTCCAGACAGGATACTTTCTGTGGTGAACCTACAAGAGAAATTGAAGTAGAACTTATCATGCACTTTCTTGGCCGTAGATTCAACGTTTTTGGACCAGGACAGGTTGCTGTTGATAAGACAGAAATTCAAGTTTCTATTTATAATTTGAATTAATGACTTCAGTCCGAGGAGATACGACAGAGCATTGGGCAGAGTAGAAGGGGTAATGTTCTGTCTGAGATGTTTGTACATCATCTATTGTAATGCTCTCTTCCTTTCAAATTGTCTGCGTTCTGTTTAGGATCTCACCAGTTATGTAAATGTATTGTGTTTTACTTAAAAGCTTTCATTGCAACACAGGCCAAAACAAAGAACAATTCAGATAATGAATTGGGTTCGATCTTTTAACTAGAGTTCATTTGTTTAAGCATTTAGAGAGCTGCTTTGTTGCATTCTTGGCAGCTGGTGAAATACTTGGAGAAATTAACTGTTGCTGAAAGATCAATTCTGAGGAGACCTGCTGAGTAAGATGCACACATTCCTGCATCCAACCTTTTATCCCAGACATCCTGTCAGATGCTTCACTGTGCAGACTCTCATTTCACAATTCCTTGTTTAGTTCTACTTCTTGATGCGACATCATGTTACGAAATTCATTGCTCTTATGGAGTGGAAGATTTACATTTAAGTCGAACATTGATCAGAAAACAGGGCAACCCAGGAACAGGCCCTTTGGCCCACATATCTGTGCTGAACATGAGCCCAAATCAGTCTAAAACTCTGCTTATTGATATCCATCCATCATGTGAATAGCTCAAAATATGACTAGGGTGGGTTTCCTATCTGCTGAGATGCCACTTTCGCGGAATTATTCATCTATGCACCCAGATCCCTCTGTTCTACTGCATTACTCAGTGCCCTACTGTTTACTGGATAATGTCCTACCTTGGTTAGTCCTTTAAATTCCATCTGCCATTTTGCAGCCAATTTTTCAAGCTGCTCCAGATCTCACTGCAAACTTTGAAAGCCTTCCGCGCTGTCCACTACATGACCATTCTTTGTGTCATCTGAAATCTTTCTGATCCAATTTATCATATTGTCAACCAGATCATTAATGTAGCTGACCAACAGCAATCGACTCAATTCTGATCCCTGAAGAAGACCACAGGCCTCCAGTTAGAGAGGCAATTATTCACTATTACACTCAGGCTTCTCTCATGAAATGCTTTGAGGGGCTGTTCATGGCCAGAATTAACATGAACCTAAGCAAAGGTTTGGACCCACTGCAATTCACCTATCTCTCCACAGCAGTTGCAATATCGCTGGCTCTCCACTCAGCTCTGGATCACTTCAGAAACAGCAACTCATACATACGGCTGCTCTTCATCGACTACAGCTCGGCCATCAAAGTTACTATCTCGGAGGACATATCCTGGACCCAACATACTAATGGCATCATGAAGAAAGCACGTCAGTGCCTTTACTTTCTCATGGGTTTGCGGAGGTTTCGTATGACACCAGAAACACTAGCAAATTTCTACAGAGGTGTGATGGAAAGTGTGCTGACTGGCTGTATCACGGTCTGGTATGGGAACATCAATACCCTCGAACGTAAAGCCCTCCAAGAGGTAGTGGACACAAGCAGGCAAACCCCTCCTCGCTATTTAGTATATCTGCAGGCAACACTGCCATCTGAGGGCAGCAGTAATCATCAAAGATCCCCACTACCTAGCACACGCTCTGTTCTCACTACTGGTATCAGGAAAGGGGTGTAGCACCACCAGATTCAGGAATAGCTGCTACCATCAGCATCCTCAATAACAAAGTCAATCAGACTCATTTAAGGACTCTTACTTGTGCACTTTATTGACAAATTTTCTTTGTTCTCTGTATTTCACAGTCAGTTTGTTTAGATCTGTTTATAATTCTTTTATTTATTTACATGTTAACACTGGGTGGAGTTTATTTTTTGGACAGGCAATTAGGGGTAATTCTGCCGCACCTGCAGGAAAAAGGAATCTCATCTGATGTCATTTATGTACTATGACAATAAATATAAAATCTAAATCAGGACTTCAACACCATTATTCCCTCTGTGCTGGTCAAGAAGCTACAAACTCTGGGCCTCTGTATTCCCCTCTGAAACTGGATCTTTGACTTTCTCATTGGAAGACCACAGCCAGTATGAATTGGAAATGCCTCCTCCTCACTATTATCAACACAGGCTCACCTTAAGGATGCGTGTTTATCCCACTGCTCTACTCGTTATATACCCATGACTGTGTGGCCAGACACAATTCCAAAGCTATCTACAAATTTGTCAATGACACCACAGTTGTCCGCAGTATCATAAATGGCAATGTGGAAGTGTACAGGAGGGAAATAGATCAGCTCGTTGAATAGTATAACGACAACAACTTTGCGCTCAACGTTAGCAAAACCTTGTACACTCCAGGAGGAAGTTAGGGGAAGACGACCCAGTCCTCATCGAGGGCTCAGTAATGGAAAGGGTCAAGCACTTTAAATACCTAGGTGTCAACATCTCCGAGGATTTGTCCTGGACCCTCCATGTTGATACAATCACAAAGAAGGCTAAATTTTGTGAGGTGTTTGAGATGATTCAGTATGTCACCAAAGACTCTCATAAACCTCTACAGGTATACCGTGGATAACATTCTGGCTGGTTGGGTCACTGCCTGGTATGGAGGCACCAACTCTCAGGACAAGAATAAACTCCAGAGGGTTGTTAACTCAGCCTGCGACATCACAGGCACCAGACTTCACTTGATCAAGGACATCTACATGAGGCGGTGTCTTAAAAAAATCCAGCCTCTATCCTCAAAGACCCCCACCACCCAGGCCATGCCCTCTTCACTCTGCTACCATTGGAAAAGGATACAGGAGCCTAAAGATGAGCACTCAGCGGCACAAGGATGGCTTCTTCCCCGGTGCCATCAGATTCCTGAATGATACTGCCTTACTTTTCGTGCACTATTTAAAAATAAAATTATTGTTGTCAGGTGGTTTATATCGATGTTTTCCCTATGATACTGCTGCAAAAACATCGAATTTCGTGACTTGTTCATAAAAATAAATTCTGATTCTGAACTTCTTACTCTGTAAGATTGGTTAAACAAAGCCTACCAAGCAAAATGTCAAGTTAACTATCCCTAACCAGTCCCTGTCTATCCAAATACCTGTATATCCAATATTGTAGAACATCTTCCAATAATTTACCAGACTCATCAGCTTCTAATTTCCAGGATTATTTTGAAAGCCTTTTTTAAACACCAGAGCAACATGTGCTACCCTTCAAATCTCCGGCACCTCACCTATTGCTAAGGGCATGTTAAGTATCTCTGCCAGGGCTCCTGTAATTTCTACACTAGCCTCCCTCTGGCTGTGGCAATATCTTTTCAAGCCCTGGGCATTTATCCACCATTATTTGCCTCAGGGCAGAAAGCACCTCCTCCTCTTTAATCTGTATAGGTTCCATGACCTCACTATTTGCCTCACTTCTCTGGAGGGCTCCTCAATAAATAATGATGCAAAGGAAAAACATTTAACATCTCCCTCAGCTCCATATGTAGCTGACTGCTCTGATCTTCAAGAGGACCAATTTTTCCCCCTTGCTATTCTTTTGCTCACAATTATTTATGTTTGCAGTTATTTAATTTTGGTATTCACCCAAAACTTTGTCCTTCTCAGCCCACCCAAAGTTCTTCATGGTTAATTGACTACCTCTGAATTGTTTCACTGTAAAACTGTGACTAATCTACGCACAGAAATTACACCACAGGATTGATTCATTTTGTTTGATATTTTTCGCTGAAGAATCATTTTTGACAACAAATTTCAGAGAACTCCCTTACCATTTGTGTCCAACGTGAAGGAAAGGGCACCATCCAGCTGAGCTGGCTTCCAGAGCTTTGCTTTGAAGGATTATTTGAACTAAATTAACTTAAATAAAGCAAGCCTTCCCCCTGCACTACCTTACAGCATTAATTACACTTACATTAAATTGATTTCAAAGTCTTTTGAACGCAAAACCTTTTGATTGAGATCTATTCTGAACTAAATTAGCGCCATAGAAACTGGTAAATCACAAACATTCCAGCACAGTATAGGCCCTTCGGCCCAAGGAGTAAGCTTACTCCTCAATAAGGGTGGCACAGTTAGTGTAGCGGTCAGCACAATGCTGTTACAGCGCCAGCAATCAGATTCTGCATGATCTGTAAAGACTTGGTGCGCTCTCCCCATGCCGGCGTGGGTATTCCCCGAGAGTTCCGATTTCCTCTCACCGTTCAAAACATACCGGGGGGTTGTGGGCTAATTGGGTGTCATGGGTTCGTGATCCAAAAGGGCTTGTTACTGTGCAGTATATCTAAATTAAATTAAATAATCTAACCCTACCTCTATGAATGTCCCTATTGTATCAACCTTCACCACCACCATTCTGGGAACCAGCCATGTATCCATGACATCCTTCCTCCAATCACCTTAAATAGATATCCTCTGGTATTCATACTAGTGAATGTCCCACTCACCACCGACAGAGATAAGACTTTTTTTCCATCTTATTTCAGAAGACCACCTAGACAAAGCTCCTATCTTTCCAGGCAGCCATTTTGAGAAACAGCAGGAGATATTTTCCCAGAGACCTGGTCAATATTTCTCTCCCAACCGAAGCCTGATTTACACCGAGATGGAACATTTCTGGATTTAAAAAGGGCTGTCATTTTTCTCCCTTGTACATCACCCTTGCTTCTCAATTTTCCAACAAAAATTTCATCTAATCTGAAGATGAAAGACACTGGGATGAAAGGCTCAGCAACTTGCTCTTTGGGCAACATCAAAGCCGGATGGTACTTACAATGGGAACTGAACCGGTACTCCAGAATCATTCGGAGAAACATATCGTAGGCAAGACGACAGATGACTCCAAAGTTGATATCAAGCTGGGCAGTGAAGAAAGTTAATTGGGAAAGCCAGCCAAGGAATGACAGATGAGATTTTACTCAAATGTTTTTATACGAAGTGTGGTGGGTGCATGGAACGGGAGAGGTGGTTAAGGCAGGTACTATTTGTAATTTTAAGAAAACATTGGATGGATACTTGGATTGAATGGGTTTGGAGGGATATAGGCCAAACGCAGGACTAGTGTGGGTGGGATATTTTGGTCAGTGTGGGCAAGTTGGGTTGAAGGGCTGTATGACTCACTCTAAATACTGCACCATATTAAACCAGGGCAGGACTTGCACAGTGCTCACAGTAGAGCCTTGGGAAGTGTTGTGGAACACAGAGACCTAGTGGTACAAGTCGATTTTTTTCCCCTGAAAGAGATGACTCAGATAGACAGGGTAGCGAAGAAGGCATTTGTCTTTATTTTTTAGGGCATTGAATGTAAGATTTTGGATATCATTACAGATGCATATCACATGGGTGAGACCACACTTGGAGTACTGTCGACCGTTCTTGTCATCCAACTATAGGAAGGATGTTGTTAAATTGGAAAGGCACCAGATCTGGATAGTACTGGGACTGGTGGGCTTGAATTATATGGAGAGGCTGGATAGGATGGGATTTTTCTCCCTCGACTGGAGGAAGTGGAGATTTTACAGAGGTTCATAAAATCAAGAGGGGTTGAGATAAAATGAATAAATCAAACTCTTTTACCGAGGGTAGAGGAGATAGGGGCCATATATTTAAGGAGAGAGCAGAAGATTTAAAGGGATCTGAGAGGCAATGGTTTCACATTGAGGGTAGTGGGTGAGTAGAATGAGCTATCAGAGGACGTGGTAGAGGTGGAGAGAATTATAATAATTAAAAGACATTTAGACAGGTATGTGGATATGAAAGGTTTGGAGGGAATAGGGGGCACTGCAGGCAGATTTGATAGACACATGGCTGGAATGGTTGAAGCCTTGAGGGGTTGCAGACTCCAAGGAAGCAGTGGACTGGTGCAGGAGAGCAGTGGACTGATGAGAAGGAGAAGCAGAGGAGATGACCCCGAAGATGGTGACCATGGCAGTGGGCCAGTGAAGGGCTCTGTGGCTGAAGACATGCAAAGGTGTCTGACGACATGTGGACGAGTGCTGGCGACGAGGTTAAAATACTCGTATCAGACTGTGGGCTGCTGGAGACTGGCTCATGAACCAGTTAACAAAGTGGTTCTCAATCTTTTTCTTTCCACTCACATCCCACTTTAAGTATTCCCTGTGCCATGGGTGCTCTGTGATCAGTAAGGGATTGCTGAAGGTGATAGGTGGGTGGAAAGAAAAATTTGAAAACCACTGTTTTAATTGTACCTCATTGACTCGTTATGTGCACGGTCTCATCACTCCAAAGGAAAGGGGCCAATGACAATTTTTCTCAAGCAAATTATTTCAGTAACAATTGGATCTAGAGCAGTGATTCTCAACCTTCCCTTCACACTCGCATCCCACCTTACTCAATCCCTTATTAATCACAGAACACCTATGGCATAGGGATTACTTAAAGTGAGATGTGAGTGGAAAGAAAAAGATTGAGAACCACTGGTGTATTGAGTCATCTGGGACTGTACTCACTGGAATTCAGAAGAATGAGAGAGGATCTTACAGAAATATGTAAAATGCCTTACTAAAATCCATATATACCACATCTATCTACCTACCTTCATTCATTTCTTTTCCTTTAAAACTCAATTAGGCTTGTGATGCACAATCTATACTTCACAAAGCCATGTTGACTATCTCTGAGGAGACTATACTTCTCCATATACTCACATGGAGAATCATAGCTCCGGTTGCCACAGATGGGTCTAGGTGGAGGGAACAGAAAAGGCGGTGTTTTAGGAGGGGGTTGGTGGTGGACTGCGAGATGGGCACAATTTGAAGAGAAAGACAAAAGAAAATGCCTGACGTGGAGATTCCAAGGAAGAATCAGATAAAGGCTGTCTGCCAGACCGAGCTCGAGGGTGAGATTGGCACCACCCTGTATTTGAAGGGTGGTGTGCAGGGATTTTCTTTGCAACAGCACAGGCCACGCTTGCCCTTCCCCACCGTCGCCATCATGCAAGTGGTTAATTCACCCTCTGCCTTAACTTTGAAACTCTACCATTTGCGTTAACAGAAAGCAAATGACATCCCTGCCTACAGACAAGATAATTCACTGCTGTCGCTTCAAATCTGAGGCTCTTTGGCAGTGAATTATTACCTAATGATCCATTTGCAGTGCACATTACAAAATGCAAAGAATAAATCATTGGTGGACTTAATAGAGTCTGGTCCCTCTCGAACATTCCTCGTGCTCAGTCACTTACAAAAAGAGCTCCATAATTCACCTCCACCTCAAGTTATGAGGCTGTTTTTATTTTGTTCTTAAATGCCACCAAAGCATTGTGACTGGAGTGGAAAAGTGTTCATTGTTTGTTTGACTTCAAATTCTGTTAAACTGCATGACCAGATGGAATATTTTCTTTTCCAGTGGCAGTACAACAGAGTTCCTCTGGAAGGGCTGGTCCCAGCTGATGGGGACGGGGCTCCAACTGGACCGCTCAGTGCAAAGTTCGAAGCAGGTGGCAAACAATTGGCAGGAGGAACTGCGTCGATCGAGAGGCATCAGTCAGAGAGAAAGAATAAGTGATGCCTCAGTCCGGACCCCTCATCAAGGTAGGATTATGTGCTTATGCTATCGTTCACCATGACCTGCTGTCCTGCTTGGGCCAGCAGTGGTCTGATGTGCACCAAATTTCCTGGGTGCAGGGAGCCTGGGAGCAGACCCTGTCCCTCCTCAGACTGTTTCAGAAGGCACACAGTCCTCAGCTCACTGCTATCAAAGCTCTTTAAGCAATTTTTAAAATGTCTGATACTTAAAAACCACTCAGGGCTCTGTAGATAAATGATTAAAAACATGTTTAGCCAGAACCACTTTAATATATAAGTAAACAATTAAAAAAACCCCACATTATTTATTCATGTGTTTGCACCACATAAAAGTAGGCCCTTTGGCCCAACTTGTTCACACTGATCAAGATGTCTATCACAACTAGTCACATTTGCTTGCAATTGACCAATGTCCATCTTTACTATCCATGTTGCTGGTGTAGCGGGTCGGGTCAACCCCGCACACGATGGGCCAAATTGCCATAACGAACAGCCAGCGCCACAGGGCACAGGGGCTTTCCCCCCAATGTGCAGAAGTTCCAGGCTGCAGGAGCGTGTTGTCAAGGGAACGGCCAGACCTCCCAGCAGCATTATGATATCACTCCCGTGAGGCTGTCGCCTGCCCTAAAATGGAACGTGCGGTGCTTGATAAATGGCATAGTCTTGTTTGGCGTGGACAGTGTTTGTTTCAGCAGCTCTACCTTTAGCTTCTGTCGATGGGTTAGTTTTAGTCACCGCTACAATGGTAATATACAAATTAATTCAATCCTTCTGCACCTCTCTCCACAGAGTTGGATGAATGACCTCCCTGGGATCCAGCAGAGGGGCTGGATGACCCACTTTCTCCCCCACTGGCCTCACTGACTGGAAATTATTCCAGTGGACTTCCACTTTTGGCCCAGGATGAGATAGGGAATGCCGGATGGATCCCCACATTTTTCAAACACATCTAAAAGATCCTTTGCTTACATTAGCAGCTGCAAGAAATAACAAGATACTTCTACATTTTTGCCATGATGTCCAGATCGGTTACAATTGACTTGACTTGTGTTGAATTGAATTGTGTTGTTTATTACAATGTGCACTGAGATACTTTGTGCTATCCAGGCAAATCAACCTCCACCTTGTACCACAGGTAATGAATAATTAAAATTGGTTAAATAAAAGTGGGGGGCATTTTATCCAAAAGAAAAGTACAGTGAAAGGCACTGTTATCAATGAGAGGCCCAGTCGAGAGTCTGATAACAGCATGAAAGAAATTGTCCTTGAACCTGGAGGGTTGTTTTTACACATTTGTGTATCTTCTGACTGAAGGGAAATGGGAGAAGTGTGTGTGACCGGGGTAGGACGGTCATTGAACAGGTTGGCATCTTTCCCGAGGCAGCAGGAGGTGCAGACAGAGCCAATGGAGGGGAGTTTGTCTTGTGTGACAGCCTGAGTGGTATTCACAACTCTCTGCACCATCTTGCAGTCTTGGGCTGAGCAGTTCTCGCCCCAACCTGGAACGTATCTGGATAGGATACTTCCCAAGGTGCATCTGTGAAAGTTGGTAAGGGATATTGGGGATAAGGTGAATTTCCTCATCCTTCTGAGAAAGTAGAGGGGCTGGTGAGCTTTCTTAACCATGGCGTTAACATGAATGGACAAGTCACTGTTTACCCCTCGGAACAGCTGTCTCTTACTCAGCTTGGTCAATTGGACCAGAGAGAGAGCTTCACTTTCTCATCCAAAATTCCAATAACCAGCACCTTGGTTTTGCTGAACTGAGGGAGAAGTTATTGTCCTGGCATCAAGTCGCTAGCCCCTCTAACTCCCTTCTGTTTTGTCATTATCAGAGATCATGCTTAAGATGATCCACAAATTTATGGATGCTGAATCTGCTCATTTTGCGAGGGCTTTTGAGACACTATCCCTGGTTTGTCAGCATTTCTCAGGAAGATCAAAATTAGCTCACAAACAAAGAGCGTCAGTGTATCTTGGGGATACCATCACTGAGTCCTCCCCCTGTCCAGCCTCTGGGGTCACCGTTGACCAGAAACTGTACTGGAGTACCCATGTACACAGGAGCAGGTCAGAGGCTGGGGATACCATGGTGAGTATTCTCACCTCCTCACTGCCCAATGCCCGTCCACCATCAACACAGCTCGAGTCAGGAGTCTGATGGGACACTGCCCACTCATCTCGATGAATGCTGCTTTAACCACACACAGCAGCCCCTTGATAGGCTTTCCCCCCACCTCATTCGTCCACACTGTAATGGAGTAGATAAATATTGGGAGAATTTGGTAAAATTAGAGTAGGTTACATATATACACACATTTTAAAACGATCTTATTTGAAATACTGAAGAATTTATATTCAGTGGACTTTACGGAAACTATGGAGAATGCCATGCACATTTCACAAGTAGGTGTTAATTGAAATGATGTCATAAAATGAATAGACTATTGTTTTAGACTGGAGACACTTTGGCTTATTACAAGGCATCTGACCTTTCTACAAAGTACTCACAGAAAGGTCACTCGTGGGGTTTGTTTATCTAAAGGCAACAGCTTGACCAAGAAGGATAACTCCTGTGGTTTGCTGAAGAAGGTGGAGGTTTTGTAGTAAGTGAAAGAGTCACATGAGCTTTCTAGGAGTCTCAGTTGGGGAGAGAGAGAGAGAGAGAGAGAGAGAGAGAGAGAGAGAGAGAGAGTGAGAGAGAGAGAGAGAGAAAGAGAGAGAGAGAGAGGGGGGGGGGTGAAACAAGCTCTCTCAGCCAGTGTGTGTGTGACACTGAAAGATGGCTGAAACAAGTGGGAGAAGCTTGTTGGAAACAGAAAGCTCCAGAGTGGCGGATGGCTGGAAGTGCTATCTGTCTGATGTTTATCTTGGAATAAGTGGAACAGAAAGGAACTCTGTGATAGCCTGAAAGAAAGAGGTTATCCTCTGAAGAACCCTGATGGGGCAAGTTTCATCAGCAAGACATTGAGGTGACTAATGGTGGTACCTCAGTTGAGGAAATTCTGAAGCAACAAATTTCTCTCTCTGCAAATCCTACAAAGAACCTTCCTGAGTGGTAAACATTTACCTTTCGAGCACCAAACCCTGGTGAACTTTATACATGTTAAATTCTGTGCACAGTATAAGAATTGCCTGAAACCAGTGAACTTGGAAGAATGAGAAGTGAGATTGAACTGTCAACCAAAGAACTTTTCTTAAATTTACACACACATCATACATGTGTGCTTGGAATTAGAAGGGGGTTAATTTGGATTAGTTAAGTTAATAGAGATAAGTTTTTATGTTTAAAGATAATTAAAAACAACTTTTGTTTAAGTAACTACTTGTCTTGGTGAATGTTTATTGCTGCTGGGTTTTGGGGTCCTTTGGGCTCGTAACAACACTCACTCACTCATTCCCCCACCCACGCACAGGAGCAGCAGTTTGTACCGTCTACAGGATGCACTGTGACAATTCACCGAAACTCTTCCATCAGCACCTTCCAAACCCTCCATCTCCACCAGCGAGAGGGACAAGGTGGGAAAAGCACCTGGCCCTTCACAGCTAGGCTGCAACTTTATTCTCGTGTTCTCATCTACCTTTATGACTCTCTGCTATTTTCTTTCCAAGCCTTGTGATGTATTGGTCTTAAATCCCACTCTCCCTGCTGCCTTCTGCAAACAATTCTGGACATGAATGTATTGACATGGAATGTAGATTTTTTTTTGCATCTAACTTCCAAACAATGATACTACTTCCCATGCAATGCTCTCTTAACATGATTTTTTTTTAAAATTAGACATACAGCACGGTACCAGGCCGTTTCGGCCCATGAGCCTGTGCCTCCCAAGTACAGCCAAATGACCTACAACCCCTGATATGTTTTGAAGGGTGGGAGAAAACCAGAGCCCCACCTGGAAGAAACACACAAAGAAATGAAGAGTACGTATAAATTTTTTACAGACAGCGTGGGATTCGAACCCCAGTCAAAGTTGTGCTAACCGTGCCACCTCATGGTTCAACTTGGAGTTTCCTATTGTTCATCCAAGCCCAATCCAACACCAATAGTCATGTTTTTTGAGCTCAGAACTGGGAATGTGATATTGGATCCTTTCCTTACCTCCCCACTCAGCTGAGATATATCCATTCTATCATGCCCTACCTCCTTGGATCTTGGGCGACCAGAGCCTACCAATGTGTGACCACCCCCCTCCCGCACTTTCCCTCCCGTGAAGTTCTTCTGAGCTTTTTGCAGGAACGTGCAGTGAACGTTCTCATACATCGCATGGCAGAGCTCCTGAACTCTGCCGTAACCTGCCCCAGAGGCATATGGGCATTCTGCGCACACTTCTTGTCTATTTATTTTATCAGACATTGATGTTTTCTGTCATGCATGTGAAGATAAATACCAGAATTTATTGACAACCTGGTTTCTCTTAAGAATGGTGCTAAATAACAAGAAACCAATATTGATTTTTTTTAAAATTAAAATGCAAGAGATTTATGACTTGTGGGCATTGTGTGTGTTGTCAAGATGTTCCGCTTGGCATCCTTTTTAACGTGATTTGTTCTGGAGTTTAAATAGCGGTCTACATCCAAACATCTCATTATTATTTTAAAATGTTCAAAGCTTTACAAAGGAAAGTGAAATTTAATTATTAAGATAATGTTAATTTGTCAACACCACCCCTTGATGTTTATTCGTTCTGTCAAAGTTTCATTTATTACCACTTAAAGGTTAAACATGTTGTCCCAACAAGGTCTGAACTGTTGTAGGACATGTCAGCAGACACCTTCTAGGATTTTCATTCAAAAAGTTAAATGCTTTTGATTTTTTATTTAAATTTCATTTTAATTATGCACATGGTAGAAGGCATTTCTGGCCCATGAAACCTGCACTCTCCAATTGCACCCAAATAACCAACTAACTTCGCACATTTTGGAGGATGGGAGGAAACCGGAGCACTTGGAAAAAACCCATTCAGGACAAGGGGAGAGCATACAAACTCCTTATAGACAGCAGTGAATTTGAACCTGGGTCACTGGCATTGCAATAGCTTGGCACTAACTGCTACAATAATTATGCCACCCTTTAATTATTTCCAAGTCAAACTAATGAAAAGATCTGGCTCCTGCTTTCATAACTTCATTCAGAGAGTTAACTCAGTGGTTGAGAGAGAAATTAGGAGTCATACAGGGCTCTGACTGGAGTTTATCTGAAGTTGGACCCTTAGTTCTGGACTACACATAAACCTATAGTTCATTGGATAGCATCAGGCTTTGACTCTGAGAGCTGGTCTAGCTCTTTTTTATGGGAAGTGATCAGTGATTTCTGGTTAACTCTTCCCAGAGTCAGTTCTGCTAACTCTTCCCAGAGACAGTTCTGTTGACTTTTCCCAGAGATAGTTCCATTAACTCTTCCCAGAGACAGTTCCGGTAACTCTTCCCAGAGACAGTTCCGCTAACTATTCTCAGAGACAGTTCCATTAACTATTACCAGAGACAGTTCCATTAACTCTTCCCAGAGACAGTTCCATTAACTCTTCCCAGAATAAGTTCCATAAACTTCCGTAAACTGAACTAAGTTCCGTTCACTGAGTAATTTTTTTAACTCTTCAGTCAGTTCCATTAACCCTTGGCAGAGACAGTTCTGTTAACTCTTCCCAGAGATAGTTCTGTTAACTGTTCACTGAGCAATTTTCTTTAACTCTTCAGTCAGTTCCATTAAATCTTGACAGAGACCCTACATAGACTAATTTCTAACTCTAATTCCTACTTTGTCAGATGTTTATTTCTCCAAAAGAAATTGCCACACATCGTAACACATTTATTGCATGTAATCCAGAGGAATTCCAACAGTCTTGACACCAGGCCTAGTCAGGAGAGTCAGTGACCTGATGTCATTGTCCATGTCTGGGAATGTGAGGAAGGTGAGCAGAATGGATTTTTATTAATTTGATGCCTTTCCATTAAATCTCACCAACGTGATTCTCAGGTGGCTTGTCTACAAGCTCACACTCAAACCACAAGCAGCATTTGATTACCTTCTTTGGTTTCATGAAGAGTTGGAGATCTTCCAGCCTCTAGCCACATGCTTCCAGATATGGACGTGACCAGCAGAGTCTGCCATCAAGACTGACAATATGTAGGACCCATCTTCCTCTAACTGACCCCGTTTGGCTTCTCCAGCCTCTCTCTCATTTTGCTGGCACCTGCCAATCAATTGCCTGTGTTCTTCATCTTTCACCCTTCCCTGGTTCACCAATCCCACACAAGAGCCTTTGTCCTGTCCCTTCCCACCCTGTCATCTTTACACCAGCTTCTCTCTCCATGTCCTCAGTCTTAAAGAAGGGGTTGGACCCAAAATGCCATCCATTCTGTCTCTCCCACTGACGTTGCTCAACCCGTTGAGTTCCTCCGGCAGATTGTGGCGACAACGTGGCAGGAAGTCAGGCTGACCAGCAGGATGACCTTAATTCTCTCCATACCAACTTCAGATGCCCCATGACAGGCTGGAATGCAACCTTAGATGCCAGATGTGGTGAGCAAGCTGAGTTCTGTTCACTAGTTAAAGGGCAGTACAGTTACCATAGTGGTCAGCATTACCACTGCAGTGCTAGCAAACTGGGCTCGAATCCAACGCTGTCTGTCAAGAATTTGGACATTCTCCCCGTGACATGTGCTGTTCTACCCGGGTTCTCTGGTTTCCCCTCACCCTCCAAATGTACAGGATTGTAGGTTAATTTGGGTGTAAGTGGGTGGCACGGGTCTAAGTGGCTGGAATCTAGTGTGCTGTAAATAATTTTTTTTTAAATATAAGGAACCTTAGTAACATTTGTGCCAATCTGTATGGAAAGGGCATCCCAGTTCTATTTAGCACATCTGACATCGCAGTACGGGGTTGTAGGCCAATGGGGTGGCACTGGGCAAATGGTCTTCCACCACGTTGTAAATAAAAATTTAAAATACACCTCTGGCTTGTGAAATCCTCCATCAGTCAGAACCACGGAGCACTACAGCACAGAAACAGAGCTTCTGGCCAATCGAGGACATGCAGAAACATTTATTGCCCCTCGTCTCACTGACCTACGCCTGGATCATCAGCTCCATATCCCCCCATCCCTGTACCTATCCAATCGTCCCTTCAAAGTCCAGGAATGCACGAATGTCTGTGATTTAGAAGAGCTGCGATGGGGACTTGGGGATTGGGTACAAGAAGTAGATACAAGGTTCCTTTATTGTTATGTAAGAGTACAGAACATGCAATATTACACAAAATTGCCTTCTGCCTGGCATAAGGAAGACAAAGAGTTGCCATTTGTGTCATTTGGAGTGCCTTACAATAATAGAGGAAAGGAAGGAAGAGAGAGTCCTTTCAAAGTCTCCGAGTTTCTGTGGATTCGCCTCCACCACTCCCACAGCCTCTGTAGCCACATAGACTCCAGTTCTAAATCACGTTGAACGGTTGTGGCATTAACAGCAAGACTCTCAGTTTACCCTTGAGGCATTCTTGTCCAAGTGTACTCTTGGTTGCGAAAAGTGAAAGCAAACAAAATCTGGCTATCTGGGTGAAGAAGTGGAATGAAAAAGGCTGACCACAAATCCATTACTGTGAAAACAACAGCTTCAGCAGGGATAGCAGAAAGTACAACATTAGCATTGGGAACCAATGGAGCAAGAGGTACAATGATTTGATTAATCACGCTGAGGTTTTGCACTCAATCCTCTTCCCCAGTTTAGTAATTAGTATTGATAGTAAGATCATAAGATGTGTTAACTGTTTCTCAACGGAGAAAATACCCTTCTCGGCTTAAAATGCTAATCGGTATTGTCAGATGGTGGGTAACTGCATTCTTCTTGAGGGTAACTGGAAGAGGCTTTGCTGAAAAAACTCTCCCTGCATTGTTTTCATGAGCTACCCACAAATTTATAAGTAGCAATGAGAGAAGCCAACAACCTTCTCTCTCTCTCTTGGCTTGGCTTCGCGGACGAAGATTTATGGAGGGGGTAAAAAGTCCACGTCAGCTGCAGGCTCGTTTGTGGCTGACAAGTCCGATGCGGGACAGGCAGACACGATTGCAGCGGTTGCAGGGGAAAATTGGTGGGTTGGGGTTGGGTGTTGGGTTTTTCCTCCTTTGCCTTTTGTCAGTGAGGTAGGCTCTGCGGTCTTCTTCAAAGGAGGTTGCTGCCCGCCAAACTGTGAGGCGCCAAGATGCACGGTTTGAGGCGATATCAGCCCACTGGCGGTGGTCAATGTGGCAGGCACCAAGAGATTTCTTTAGGCAGTCCTTGTACCTTTTCTTTGGTGCACCTCTGTCACGGTGGCCAGTGGAGAGCTCGCCATATAACACGATCTTGGGAAGGCGATGGTCCTCCATTCTGGAGACGTGACCCATCCAGCGCAGCTGGATCTTCAGCAGCGTGGACTCGATGCTGTCGACCTCTGCCATCTCGAGTACTTCGACGTTAGGGATGTAAGCGCTCCAATGGATGTTGAGGATGGAGCGGAGACAACGCTGGTGGAAGCGTTCTAGGAGCCGTAGGTGGTGCCGGTAGAGGACCCATGATTCAGAGCCGAACAGGAGTGTGGGTATGACAACGGCTCTGTATACGCTTATCTTTGTGAGGTTTTTCAGTTGGTTGTTTTTCCAGACTCTTTTGTGTAGTCTTCCAAAGGCGCTATTTGCCTTGGCGAGTCTGTTGTCTATCTCATTGTCGATCCTTGCATCTGATGAAATGGTGCAGCCGAGATAGGTAAACTGGTTGACCGTTTTGAGTTTTGTGTGCCCGATGGAGATGTGGGGGGGCTGGTAATCATGGTGGGGAGCTGGCTGATGGAGGACCTCAGTTTTCTTCAGGCTGACTTCCAGGCCAAACATTTTGGCAGTTTCCGCAAAGCAGGACGTCAAGCGCTGAAGAGCTGGCTCTGAATGGGCAACTAAAGCGGCATCGTCTGCAAAGAGTAGTTCACGGACAAGTTTCTCTTGTGTCTTGGTGTGAGCTTGCAGGCGCCTCAGATTGAAGAGACTGCCATCCGTGCGGTACCGGATGTAAACAGCGTCTTCATTGTTGGGGTCTTTCATGGCTTGGTTCAGCATCATGCTGAAGAAGATTGAAAAGAGGGTTGGTGCCAGAACACAGCCTTGCTTCACGCCATTGTTAATGGAGAAGGGTTCAGAGAGCTCATTGCTGTATCTGACCCGACCTTGTTGCTTTTCGTGCAGTTGGATAACCATGTTGAGGAACTTTGGGGGGCATCCGAGGCGCTCTAGTATTTGCCAAAGCCCTTTCCTGCTCACGGTGTCGAAGGCTTTGGTGAGGTCAACAAAGGTGATGTAGAGTCCTTTGTTTTGTTCTCTGCATTTTTCTTGGAGCTGTCTGAAAATTTATAAGTAGCAATGAGAGAAGCCAACAACCTTCTAAGGTCAGAGTATTAGGAGGGTATTGGTGTTGGAACAAGAATGCATCAATAATCACTTTTAGTATCCTTGACAATGGTTAAGGTGACAACTTCCAAATCATGTCTCTCTGAACAGGTTCTGTTTTAAAATAAGCCGTTTGTCAACTTTGTTAGTGACAGCATCAACGCTTTCTTCATAAAATTTTTGCCTCGTTATTTTCCCTCTGACGTGAAATGCATCTCGGTATGTTCACTCCGTGTATGAAACTCACCTCAGTATGTTCATTCTGTGCGTGAAACACATCTCAGTATGTTCACTCCGTGTGTGAAACTCACCTCAGTATGTTCACTTCATGTGTGAAACTCACCTCAGTATGTTCACTCTGTGTGTGAAACAGATCTCAGTATGTTCACTCCATGCATGAAACTCACCTCAGTATGTTTATTCTGTGCGTGAAACACATCTCAGTATGTTCACTCCATGTGTGAAACTCACCTCAGTATGTTCATTCTGTGCGTGAAACACATCTCAGTATGTTCACTCCGTGTGTGAAACTCACCTCAGTATGTTCACTTCATGTGTGAAACTCACCTCAGTATGTTCACTCTGTGTGTGAAACAGACCACAATATGTTCACTCTATGTGTGAAACACCTCAGTATGTTCACTACATTTGTGAAAACCACATCAGTATGTTTACACCGGGTGTGAAACACACCTCAGTATATTCAGTCTGTGGGTGAATAACATCTCTGTATGTTCAATATGTGGGAAAATTATCATTATTAAACCAAGAAAGTCTTTTGATGCTGGAATCGAGTGCAATGCACAAATGTGCTGGAGAAACTCAGCAGGTTAGGCACCCTCCATCGGAATTAAAAGGCAGTTGACGTTTCAATCCTGGGCCTATCGTGAGGAGTTCTGAGAATCAAGCGAACACTGTATAAAGCTTGACACCATGACTCTAGTGGTAAATGATTAAGCAGTGATAACCCTTTCCTTTGACAAGAATGTAAGAAACACAACAAAAAAATCAAACCCCAGTGAACTATTGGTCAAAGGCAGCGTGTAATTGAGAAAAGCAATTTGATTGGAGAACCTGTCATCTTTACCTTCACTCAAGATTTCTGACCTGATCCCCTGTCCTGTCAATCATTAGTGGATTTGAAATCCTTCCGAGCATTTAAGAGAATGGAAGGTTTTATTCAAGGGCTTAAAGTGTTGAGAAGTTGCCAGGTAAAATGGTGCCATTGCCAACAGCTCTGCCGCTGCTGTTGTCCTGGGAGAGCGTAGAGTGGAGACACAGCACGGCTCCGAAGGGTTCGATTGCCCAGTCCTTATGCTGACAGCTCCATACAGGCATTAAATGGTCAATTAGAGGAGATGACAGTGTTTTTAAACTAAAATCCTGTAACCGTGGATCTGTGCCCAAGATAGCGGCACCTGTGCTCGGCAGTGGCCAAAAGGGGATGCAGAAATGGGGAAAGCACCCTCACCCCCCCCCCACCCCACCAGTGAGAAGGACAGCAGAAGAGACGACCATGTCGGCAGAGCAGCGAGGGGCTTAAGCTGCGGGTGAACTGCAGTTGGGGAACCACATGGGCTGCGGGGTGCTGGAGACAGGCTAATGAGAACCAGGTATCAGAGCTGGGATTCAAGAGGGTACCGAGGGCAAGAAGGGCTGCCGAATGACCTCGGATGCTGGTCGTGTCGGAGGTTTGGTTCTGAAACTCGGATAGCCAGATTTTGTTTGCTTTCACTTATCTCAACCAAGAGTACACTTGGACAAGAATGCCTCAAGGGTACACTGAGAGTCTTGCTGTTAATGCCACAACCGTTCAACTTGATTTAGAAAGCCTGCAGGTTTCTGTTAATTCTTCACTGATCCAATATGACGATGACCTTCTGGTGACTTCACTCAACCTGGCTGCACGTATTCCAGACTCTCTTAATTTTACTATTTAGCTGAGAAAGTACATTTGTTCATAAGAAAAAAATCTCCAATTTTGTCAGACTAAGGTACAATATCTAGGTTTTGAGCTGCAAGATGGCACACGACGACTTGGTCCCATGCAGGTAGAAACTAACTAAAGAGAGGTGCTGGCATTTCTTGGAATGTAAATTTTATTTTTCATTTGCTTCAATACAAGTACAGTATTTATCCGTCTGTAAAAAATAGCAATACAAAATGAATACATGATTTCATATTTTCTCCTCCCTCCCCAAAAAGGTAGGAAAGATGAAGAAAAGAAATAAAAGCGTGGCTGATAACCGTATAGCCTCTTGATTAATTAAATTTAAATTTAGATGTTGATCTTGAACATTGAATTAACTAAGGTGAGTTGGAGCGGGAGCGGCGGATGGCGTAGAGAAAGTCATAGCAATCTTATTGCTATCTTAGCAATCTTAGTTTCAAAATCTTATATTTTTCTGGCTGATTCCATAAATTATATGTTATTTTTTTCTAATGCTGTACAATGTAATAATTCCATTATTATTTCATTATTGTCTAATTTCCACGTTAGGGCCATACATTTATTGCAACACTTAAAAATTCCTGATAAGTATCTAACTTCAAATCAAAAATATCTCTTAATAAAAATATTTTGGGATCTGTCAAAACTTGCAACTTAATAACTCGTCCCAATAAAATACTTGTATCTTCCCCAAATTTTCCTACTTTTTCACATTTCCAAACTGCATAGAGAAAAGTTCCTACTTCTTTATTATATCTAAAACATTGATCAGAACCATATGAATTAAGTCCGTGTAATTTATGTGGCGTATAATAAAAAATGATGTAAAATGTTAAATTGTACCATTTGATATCTGACATTAATTGTGTTGGGTACACTTTCATGACATAGTTTTAACCATATTTCTTCTTGAATTTGTATATTTAAATCTCTTTCCCATCTCAATTTAGATTTAAATGAATCCTTTTTCTGCATAGTTGCTTGCGATTTTATATACATATTAGTAATAAATCTTTTGATGAGCATATCCGTTATTAAATATTCAAATTGACTTAGTTCAGGTTATCTAAAATTCAGTCCTAACTTTCTTCTTAAGTATGATTTAAGTCGATAATAAGAAAAAAATGGTATTATTTGGTCTATTATACTCATCTTTAAATTGGTAAAAAGTAAAAAAAAACCTAAAAAACAATCCTTTATCCTTTTTATTCCGAAATTATACCAAATGTCAAAATAAACATTATTAACCGTAAAAGGAACCAAAGGATTTTGCTTTAAAAACACTCTAGCCAACTGATAATTCTTCATTCCTCTTTCTACATGCATTCCATTCCATATTTTAAGTATATGTTTCAAAATTGATGTACTAATTTGCTCATTTCTTGGTCTGTTAGGGTACTGCCATCAGTGGATCCCATACTCAACTATCAGCCACTGGGTGCTGCCAGTGTTGAAGGGTATGCCGGAGCAGTTTGAGTGGACTCTGGAGAAGCAAGAAGCTTTCCATTCTTTAAGGAATGCCATGCTGTCTGCTCATCCCTTGAGAATTCCAGACTATCGAAAGCCTTATGCTATCGGGTGCAATGTGTTCACCTCTGGTGTTTTTAGCCATTCACATGGGGGACGATGTGCTCGGTTGGCTATTATTCCATAACTCTACCGCTGGTGATTAAAGGTTTGCCAACTTGCTCACGAGCTGCGGCAGCAACAGTTACAACAGTGGAAAAAACTTTTTCTCTTGCATTAGGACCACCCCTGCATTATTCAGATTTTCTGATTCACTGTCAGCCACATCACATTCAACCCTGAGATTCTTTTTCTGAAGATGAGGCAGAATTACCAATTACTGGTAGTGCAAAAACTACTGTACCCAGTCTATACTTGAAAACAAATAAAGGACTGTAAGCAGATAACAAATGTAAACAAACTAACTGTGCAATACAGAGAGAATAAGAAGAATATCAATAAAGTGCACACGTAAGAGTCCTTAAGTGAGTCCCGGAGTGAGTTTGTCATTGAGGAGTCAGATGGTGGAGGGGGAGCAGCTGTTCTTGAACCTGGTGGGGTGAGTCTTGTGGCACCAATACCCCTTTCCTGATGGCAGCAGCGAGAATAGAGCAGGCGCTGAGTGGTGTGAATATTTGAAGATTGATGCAGCCCTCCAGATGGCTGTGTTCCCTGTAGATGTTCTCCATAGTGGCGAGGCTTTTGCCTGTGATGACCTGGGCTGCGTCTGCTACATTTTGGAGGGCTTTACGCCTGGAGGTATGGTGTGCCCATATCAGACCGTGATGCAGCAGGTCAGCACACTTTCCACTGCAGATCTGTAGAAATTGGCCAGGGTTTTTGCCAGTTCGGGTATCATGCCAAACCCACACAAACTCCTCAGGACGTAGAGGCACTGTTGTGTTTTCTTCACGATGTCATTAGTGCGTTGGATCCAGGAAAGATTTTCTGAGAAGCGTGACATACCACATGCTGTGCTGTTATTGCTTATTTCCAGTGTTTCATTACAACAGACCATTTAGGAATAATTTTATTGTCTCATCCTGGCAGCATGGTTAGTGTAGCAGCTAGCACATTACCACTACATGCCAGGGATCTGGACTGGGATTCAAATCCTACGCTGACTATAAGGAGTTTGTTTGCTCTGCTTGTGTCTGTGTGGGTTTCCTCCAGGGGGTCTGTTTCCTCCCACCATTCAAAACAGCTGTTGTAGGTTAATTTGGAGGCATGGGCTCATGGGCCAAAATTGGCCCGTTACCATGCGGTATGTCTAAAAATAAATACCTGCATATTAAAAAAAATGGCACCTTCCATCATTCTCCAGTGATCAACACTGCCACATTCCTGCCACAAGCAGGTGAGGGGATCCGAGATACAGAACAGGACTCCACTACTCTCGTCACAGTCATTACCTCCCATCATCCTGACCTGTCAGATGAGCCTTCCGGGAATGCAGATCTGGTGGAACACGTTGAGAGTTCCTCATGTCATCCTGCAGATGATGTTCTTCTTGCCGGCTATGCCATTGTCTAACCTTTGGAACTTGTTGAAGCCTTTGCCCTGCCTGCCGCTGAACCTTTTGCCCAGACACCCATTGGCACCCTTGCTCCGCTAATATCTATACTGACTCGTGTTATGCATTTGAGGTAGGCCATGATTTTGAACAGTTCTGCAAACATTTTGGAAATGTCACTCTGCTGAGCTACTCCAGCAAACATGCCCATTGACTTCAGAATCTCCCCGATGCTGTTCTCCTTTCATTTCACCTCACTCCAGCTGAAATTTCCAATGGCAACGCTTTAGCAACTAGCATGACAAGCAAGTCACTTTAGAGTAATGGCTTTCAACCTTCTCCTTTCTGCTCACATACCAGTAATCCTTAAGTAATCCTTATGCCATCGGTGCTCTGTGATCAGTAAGGGATTATGTGAGTGTAAAGAAAATGTTTGAAAATCACTGTTTTAATCGTACCTCATTGACTTGTTATGTGCACAGTTTCATAACTCCAAAGGAAATGGGCCAATGACAATTATTCTCAAGCAAAACATTTCAGTAACAATTGGATCTAGAGCAGTGATTCTCAGCCTTCTCTTCCCACTCACATCCCACCTTAAGCAATCCCTTACTGATCACAGAGCACCGATGGCAGAGGGATCACTTAACGGGGAATGTGAGTGGGAAGAAGGTTGAGAACCACTGGGTTAGAGTAATCCTCCCTTTTACAGTCACCAGTTCTGACGGATTGTTCCCCAGCCATTTCTTTTTCAGAACAAGAGCCACATTTCAGGAGATCCACACCTGGCAATTTGCTGGGTGCATCAAAGGTGCTGCTTGCTGGGTACACCCTGAGGGCTAACCTGATTACACCATTTTGCTCCTTTTGCCCCTGGTTCACCTGGATCATTTGTGAGCTCACATGGGTAAAAGAGGGATGCATTGCGATATTACCTATGCTGTACAATATTTGGTTGCAGTGGAATTGAACAATAACACCACAGCGTGCGGTATGCCACGCCTCTCAGAGGATCTTTCCTGGACCCAACGCACTACTGTCGTGAAGAAAGCACATCAGTGCCTCTACGTCCTCGGGAGTTCTCGGAGATTTGGTATGACACCAGAACTGGCAGAAATCCTGACCAATTTCTACAGAGGTGCAGCGGAAAGTGTGCTGACCTGCTGATCATGGTCTAGTATGGGAACACCAATATCCCTGAGTGTGATGCCTCCAAAAGGTAGTGGATGCAGCCCAGGATGTCACAGGCAAAAGCCTCCCCATTATCAAGAATATCTACAGGGAATGCTGCCGCTTTAAAAATGTAATTTTTTAAATGAAAAAAATGTAGACACACAGTAACAGGTCCTTTCGGACCACGAGCCCGTGCCGCCCAATTACACCCAATTGACCTTCAACCCCCAGTACATTTCGAATGGTAGGAGGAAACCAGAGTCCCCAAAAGAAATCCGGAAGAACATTCAAACTCCTTATAGACCGCGTGGGATTCGAACCCTTCTCCCGGTCGCTGGCACCTCAATAGCGTTGCGCTAACCACTACACTATCTGTGCAGCCCCAGGAATATCAGTAACAGTAGGCAGGCAGGGATGTATATGTGTAGTCTGTTCACAAAACAGTAGAGACAGGACACCAGGAAAAATTGATAACTTTCTTGGTCCTGAAAGACCATTTGAGTATCTACAAATTGATTTTGTACATAAGCCTGCAAGCAAACAATTCAAATATTTGTTGGCTTTAGTTGATATGTTCTCTCGGTGGGTAGAAGCTTACCCAGGTGAAAGAGATAGTGCTAGAACCGTTGTAAAAGTCCTAATGAAAGATGTGATTCCATGATTTGGTATACTCTTGGAAATCAACAGTGATCAGGACCTCATTTTGCAAATTTTGTTTTTAGATTAAATTTTGATGTACAGCATACAGCACTGTAACAGGCCATTTCGGCCCACGAGTCTGTGCCACCCAGGTTACACCCCATTGACTTGCACACCCTCGATATGTTTTCAACAACGGGAGGAAACCGAAGCCCCCCGGGGAAAACTCACGCAGACATGGGGAGAACGTACAAACTCCTCACAGACAGCACGAGATTCAAACACAGGTCCGGTCCCGATCACTGGTGCTGTAAAGGTGCTGCGCTAACCGCTAACGCCAACCGTGCCAATAATATATTAATGAAAGGCTTGGCCAACGCTCAGGTGACAGTGGCATACCCAGCCTCAGTCCTCCGGAACAGTTGAAAGGACGAATGGAGAAATTAAAGAGCCATTATAAACTCAATTGGCCAGATGCCTTGCCCATTGATAGGAAGTATAGGTCAACCAGGTTAACCCCTAACGACCTAATCCTCCCACGTACAAGGTATGCCTAATTTGGACAAATGAAGCTACCCTAAATTATGCCCAAGCCATGTGTGAAACGGTCCAGAGAGTGTACTCCAGAGTTCAGGATCACCAGAAAACACGCACCCTTTTAAACCCAATGACATGATTTATGTGAAAACCATTATTTATGATTCTTTCTACTCTCCCAGCTGGATAGGACCCTACCTGGTAGTGGTAGTGTCTCAGACAGCTGTGAAAATGAAGGATTTTATATGATGGGATTCATACCACCCGATACATACTACATCACAACAAAATCAATAGATGAGAACTTGCAATCACAATATGAGTTGTTTATCTATCATTCTCTGCAGAAATGTCTTATATTTGGACATTTATTTAAGAAACAAAATTTGGGAAGTAAGATTGTTGATAATGATGTTAGTGACCAAAATGCTCCATGGGAGAAGGTGTTTATACATGGGGCAATGACATGTTGACCCCAGCTTGCCCCAAGCATCAACACAAACCAAGTAAACAAGGATATCCCGAAGAATACATTCCTCAACATGAGTTATTTGTACTCTAAAAGATAGAACCTCACTAGCTGCTGTCCTCGTTCATTTGGAAGGTGAGAGTCCCAGTTCCATCCAACACCGCAGAATAGCTAATAAAAATAATTGCAGTGACCTTTCAAACACCCGAGAGGTACAGCAGTGGGTTTCACCAGGGTACCATCTCAACGCCTTCCAGCAATGGTACCAGCTTCATTAGAGTAGATCTCAGCAGCCCTCTAGCCTAGTGTAAGTTCACGCCACTGATGCTTTGTGCAAAGAGACCAGGAGCAGGGATTGTGAAAACTGAGCTGATAAGTTACTTGGTTTAATGTCTGGAGCAAGCTAGGGGGCGCCATGTCACTTCCCCAGATATAAACTCCTTCTCCAATGGAACATTTTGGTCACTAACATCATTATCACCAATCTTACTTCCCACATTTTGTTTCTTAAATGTCCAAATACAATACAGTAGAAATAGTTTTGTGTAAGTGCTACAGCTACAAAAAAAACCCACAGTCTACAATCTTTGCAATCACTCCGTGTGTGAAAAAACACACCTCAAAGTGAAAATCACTTCAGTAATGATAAGGTGCCTTTTTTTTTATTTGTAGGGTTTCAAATAGGCACTAGTCAATTGCCTATTTCACAAAGTGAACCTACTGAGATGTGTTTCACACATGGAGTGAAAATACTGAGATGTGTTTCACACATGGAGTGAAAATACTGAGATGTGTTTCACACATGGAGTGAAAATACTGAGATGTGTTTCACACATGGAGTGAAAATACTGAGATGTGTTTCACACATGGAGTGAAAATACTGAGATGTGTTTCACACATGGAGTGAAAATACTGAGATGTGTTTCACACATGTAGTGAACATATCAAGGTGTGTTTTATGCATGGAGTGAACCTACTGAGATGTGTTTCACACATGGATTGAAAATACTGAGATGTGCTTCATGCATGGAGTGAACATACCAAGCTGTGTTTTATGCATGGAGTGAACATACTGAGGTGTTTCTCACACATGGAGCTAACATAAGGATTGAAGACGGTGTTTACTTACAGTTTTTTGTATCTATTGCACTTACACAAAGCAATTTCTACTCCAGGAATTGAGTAATTCAGCAAGAACCCTCTTTCTTGATTTTGAACCAATAAGTGTACCATAGGGCGGATTTTGCGAGCCCTTTGGCTTGTTCTACAGGTTCTTCCTTAGTGGTTAACTGGGCTGATCAATGTCACAGTCTAAGCCTTGCTTTAATCTCCAGCCTGAGAACATTCACTAACCATACTCTGTGCACTGGTTGAAGTGTTTTAGATGCCCTTCGCCATTGACCAAGTATATGGGAACGATATCAGGAAAATGACCCCTCTCGATGCTGGTCCATTCTTGTCATTACCCTGACCATGATGGGCCGGATGGCCTGTTTCTCTGCTTGCTGACTCTACAAGTTGCCAGGATACTGAATAAAGTTAAGCTAGAAATCCAGCAGGTGCTACAATTGTAGTGAAATATACAGAGGCTCTGGGGAAACGCAGCAGGTCCCGTAGCATCCAAAGGAAGTGAAGGTCAACTAGTGTTTCAGGTTTGAGCCTTTATCAAGGTATTAATAAAAAGCAGGCAGGCACCAGAATAAAAAGATTGTCAGAGGTGAGGATTCTCCTGAGAAGCGCTTTGGTCCCAACGTGCTTCAAAGCTGCCACATTGTCCCCGTGCTGAAGAAGTTGTCTGTGTCCTGCCTCAGTGACTACCGCCCTGTCGCACTCACGCCCATCCTCATGAAGTGCTTTGAGAGGCTCGTCATGGGGCACATCAAGCTCCTGCTGCCCCCATCATTAGACCCCCCACCCCCGGCAGTTCACATACAGACCCAACTGCTCTACAGTCGGTGCCACCGCCCTCCATTTAGCCCTTACCCACCTGGAAAACAAGGACTCGTATGTTGAATGCTGTTCATTGACTTCAGTTCGGTCTTCAACACAATCAGACCTCAGTACCTGATAAGGAAGTTTAGCCTGCTGGGTGTAAACATCTCCCTCTGCGATTGGATTCTTGACTTCCTGTCTGGGAAACTTCAGGCAGTCCAGATCGGTAACAGTACCTCCGAGACCATCACACTGATCACAGCCACCAATCCATGCCCCGCGACCCCCCCACTCTGGGCTACGTGCTTAGTCCACTCCTGTTCACTCTGCTGACCCACGAATGTGCAGCTAAACACAGCTCGAACCACGTCATCAAGTTCACTGACAACATGACCATGACAGGCCTGATCTGTAAGGATGAGGATTCAGCGTACAGAGATGAGGTGCAGTCGTTAATGGACTGGAGTAGAGTCAACGACCTTTATCTGAACGTTAGTAAAACAAAAGAGACTTCAGGAGGGCCTGGAGGCAGGAATCACACTCCACTGACCATTGACGGCTCCACCATTGAGGTCATCAAGAGTATTAAGATCCTTGGAGTGCACTTGGTGGAGAACCTCTCCTGGTCTCTTAACACCAGCTCCATAGCCAAGAAAGTCCAGGACTGCCTCTACTTCCTGCAAAGGCTGAGGAAAGTCCATCTCCCACCCTCCACCCTCACTACTTTCTACAGAGGATGCATTGAGAGCATCCTGTGCAACTGCATCACCGCCTGGTTTGGAAGCTGCACCAAGATATTGGTCAGTGGACAGGATCACTGGGGGCTCTCTTCCTACCATGAAGGACATCGACCACACATGATGCAGGGAAAAGGTGTAAAGATCTCCACACATCCCTCACGTAAACTGTTCTCCCTTCTGCCATCGGGGAGGAGGTACCGTAGCACTCAGGTCGTTATGTCCAGATTGAGCAACAATATTCCCCCCAAGCCATCAGGCTCCTGAATTCCCAGAACATATGTGGATTGTGCCCCGTGGACTTTTACTCTATACATCTTAATATTTCAATGTGTTTAACTTCTATTCTAACTTATATTTATGTAAATATGCTTCATGGTCCTGGAGAAATGCTATCTCTTAACCATGCAAGCATGGTATGAACGATAAATGAAGGTGCCTTGTCTTGAGGAGAAGTGAGGAAAGGGAAAGGAGAGGAACACAGGTGAACAGTTCATTGGTAGTGACAGATGGGAAGGTAGAGAAGAAAGCTGAGGTGATGGGGAGAGGATCATTCTCTGAATGGTTGGGGGTGGGGAGTTGGAGTATAGGAGACAGAGGGATCTGGAAGATGGAGAAGTGGACATCAAAGCCATCTGGCTGGAGAGTGCCCAGATGGAATATTAGGTGTAGTTTCTCCAATTTGCAAATGGCCCTGGTTTGGCAGTACTCTAGGCCATCAATTGACCTGCTAGTGGAGCAATTGTGCGTGGAATTAAAATGGTTGGCAACTGGGAGGTCCCTTTTATTGAAGCGGAGAGAGTGAAAGTGCTCAAAGAAACAATCTCCCAGTATGTATCCATTCTCTCCAGTGTAGAGAGGGCCAGGAAAAATGAACTGGAAATAGATAGCTATTCTCGCAGTTCTTCTGGCTACATCACAGCTGCTCCCAGGATGAGGGGCTCCATTCCAGAGTATCTTCAAAAAGCCTGCCTTCCCCTCTTTATCCCACACACTTACCGTGGCCCCCTCCACCCAAGATGCAACAACAGCGTCAGCCACAGAACGAATGTTGGGGGGGTGGAAATTAACTTGTCAGAGGAGGGCACAGTGAAACACTCATAAATGGGGAATGCTTTTACCATCATACGCCCCTCTGATCTAGATGCCGAGAGCGCTGCATTTGTAGCATCAAGCGTCATTTCTTGCTAGTCACCCTTGATACACACTAGTAATGCCAGAGGGGTTGGGGGCAGGTCTGACAGTGGGCGATGGCCAAGACGCTATGGGCGAGCACAGCAACTCGCTTGGGTGGGGACAATGCCCCCTTGGTGCCAACCTTGTGCAACCTTCCAGCCCAGCACCCTGCGCAACCAACTTATCATCCTCTGCAAGTTCCGCCAACTACGATGTGGCCCCACCACATCTCACCCTCCACTCCCCTCTCTGTCTCCTGCAGGGGCCACTCCCTCCTCGACTTGCTCATCCACTCATCCCTTCCCATTAATTACTCTCTCAGTAACTACTCCTGTAACCTCAAGAAATTCTACACTAGCAACCACATCTCCTCCCTCGCCACCATTTAGGACCCCAAACAGTCCTTCCAAATGAAGCAACATTTCACACATGAATGTGCAGGGCGAGGTGGGGGGGGGGAGTCACCTTCTTCATCCAGTGCTCCCATTCTAGCCCTCCTCTACATCGGAGAGGCCGAACGCAGCCTGGGGGATTGTTTTGGAGAGTGCCTTCACTCAGTCCGCTGCAGTAACAGGGAACTCCCAGCTGTCAAAAATTTCAATTCCGCACATCATTCCCATACTGACAGGTCTCTCCATGACCTTGTGCACAGGCAAGCTGCGGCTTCCTGCAAATTGGAGGATCAGAGCCAATTTTGCCTCTGCACTCTTCAATCTCCAACATCTGTTAAATCCTGCACCTCTCCTCCCCACCCCCACCCCCCACCTTTTGCCCATATGTTGACGAAGGTCTGAGGCCTGAGCGTTGGTTACCCTTTACTTCCTGCAGATGCTGCGTGACCTGCTGACTGGCCATGTTGTCTTTGCTTCACTGGACGAGGTTTTGGGAATTTAAATGAAATGCAAAGATTTCTGATCTCCCATTTTGATTTGCTTGGTTTCCAGAATTTTTCTGCTTGCTCAATTTGGTACTCAATTTTTTTTTCAGAATGTGACCTTTAAAGTGCAAAATTGTGCATTTAGTTATGCCTGGCAAGGTGACTTACTTAAATTGATTGATCAATTCTTTGATAGCAAGAGTCGATCAATGTCTTGTTTTAGCATTTCACCAGTGATATTAAAAATGCATAAATGCAAACCTAGAAAGCAACTGTGGCAATTGTAATTGATGTAACTCACAAAAACATTGCAATGGAACAGTTCATCTGCATCAAAATATATAATTTATTAATTTGAATACAGTGATTGAAAAATAGAATGTGCCACAACATTGTGGGGTGTGGGAGATTGGCAAGTTTGCGATGATAAGGTTTTAGATTCTCGTTGAAAATTTTGTTTTAATCAATAAGAGTATTTCAGATTGTGGACAGAGCAGACAGATTTAAAAAAAACAAGTCAACAACTGACAATTCTTGGTAGATGGGCATGAGTTTTCCTCTCGTTCACTATTTTAGGGTGTCCCAGCGCGTTTTGTCATCAACGACCTGCAGTCACTGCTGTCATATAGAAAATGGAGTAGATATGTGTTTTCAGATCAGTCATGGAGAAGGCTGCTTTTACTGTCCATTTTATGTTGCTTTGGTGAAGAGTAATCGGGTCAGAGATTTTTACAGCATGAAGGAAGACCCTTTACCACAACTTTTCCAAGTGACCAAATTGTCTACCTAAGCTGGACCCATTTGCCTGCACATCCCTCGATACGTTTCCTATCCCTGTTTACATGTATTTTTAATGTTACAATTGTCCTCGTCTCTAGTATTTCTTCTATATGTGAAGAAAGGTCCCTTCAAAATCTTTTCCTTTCTTCTCAATTTGAATCTATGCCTGTACAGATTATGTGTCGACAATGATGAGAGGTTTAGCCAGCACCTTTCCCCCAGAATGGGGCAAAGGAGATCTATTTGAAATAAGTAGAGGAAAGTTTAGGGGCGATGTCAGAGTATTTGGAAGAGAGTGATGGATTCCTTGAATGGATGGAGTGAAACACAAAAGTCTGCAGACGCTGTGATTGTAGGTAAAAACCCTCCAAAATGCTTAAGAAACTCAGCTGGTCTTTCAGTGTCCAGAAAAGACAAAGATATTTTCAGGCCCGAGCCCTTCTTCAAGGATTAAGCAGAATGAGCCAAGAGCAGGAACTCTTGGAATTAAGACCATGCCAGCTGGGGGAGGAATCCAGGCCAACAAAACCCATTAATTGGATATGATAAGGGGAGAGCTGAGAACTGATCATGTCTGTGCGAAAGGAGACAAGGGGAGGGAGAAAACAGAGCTGGGGGAAGGCGACAGGGCATGAAGTGAGGTGGGGGAGGGGGAGGGTGGGAGGTTTTAACGAAAGCCAGAGAAGTCAATGTTAATGCCATCCAGTTGGAAGGTGCCCAGTCAGAAGATGAGGCATTGTTCCTCCAATTTGCAGATTGTCTCAGTCTGTCGGTGCTTGAGGCCATGGACAGACATTGCTGGGTGGCAGAGGAGACTGGTGCAATAGGGATATTTTAAAAATGCACCCAGGGATGAAAGAATAATGGAGGGTTATGGGTCATGAAGGAGGGAAGGGTTAGATTGTTGTGGAGTAGTTTTACACAAGGCAGAACATCCTGGGCCGAGGCGGAAGGGCCTGTACAGTTTGACGGCTTCTAGTTTTAGTTATCTCCTCTCTGTGAAAAAAGAACTGTGACTATGAATATATCCATGCTCCTCATGGTTTTATAAACCTCTATAATTTCTTCCCTCAGACTTCTATAATATGCCCATCAGTAACAGTCTCGTGAATCTTCTCTACAACCTTCACAGCCGGGTGACATCTTTTTTTCAGCTGGGTGACCAGAGCTGAGCACAATGCACTCACCAACATCCAGCACAGGTGTAGCATGAAGGCAAGCATTTACTATGCCTTCCTGACCCCTCTGTGTACCGCTAATCTCATGCTGAACATTTGCAGGGTCAGGAAGCAAAGATTTCCATCCTGTAACATCGAAAGAACGGCAATGTATTTACGTGTCAGGATAATGTGAACTTGCTGCTTCTGACCTGCTTAGTGGATGAGTTGCGAAGATACACCACTGAAGTTCAGAGGGATATTTTGAAGATAATGTAAACGCAGGCACTGATCATGAAACTGGCAGCCAGTTACCACCCGTGAGCCATTAAAAAAAATATTAGGTACAGACAGGATCCCACAAGCTGATTTCGGGAAGCCGTTGAAAATAAATATTGCCCTGAGCACAAAAAGAATAACCCCTTGCTTTTACTCCACGTCCACATTTGTCCATATGGGCCGGCATGGTTGGTGCAGTTGTTAGCGCAGGGCCAGCGATCGGGATCCCACGCTGTCCGTAAGGAGTTTGTACGTTCTCCCTGTGTCTGCGTGGGTTTTCCCCGGGGGCTCTGGTTTCCTCCCACCATTCAAAATGTACTGGGGCGAAGGTTAATTTGATGCAAATTGGGTGGCACGGACTCGTGGGCTGAAATGGTTTATTACCCTGTTGTATGTCTAAATGTAAAGATTTTTAAAATTTATAACTGATTCTACTTCACAAAATCTGCATCCTTTGTGGAGTTCAAGAATGACCAGACAAACTGAATTAAAAACAGAGTACCTGATCATTTATCCATTACTTGTGGCAAGAAGTTGCTGTGTTTATATTTGCTTTCGTTTTAGTCAACATTTGAAGCTACACTTCAGATGCATGTGATAAGCTACAGATGCCTTTGGGGATATGAAGATCTTTCATGGCAGCGCTGGATTTCATTAATTCTTCTTCCACATTTAACTCCTTTCTTGAGTATTGTGTGTTTGCTTCCATCGCCTTCTTCAGGTGTGTTGATCCCTGAAGGTGGTTGCACAGGTCGAGCAACTCATGGAGAAGGAGTTGGCATATTCGCCTTCATTGATCAGAGCACTGAGTGAGGATGTAGGGACATCATATTACAGCTGCTAAAGACCACGATGGGCAGTTCTGGTCACCCAGCCACAAGAAATATGTCATGAAGCCGAAAGATACACAAGATGATGCTCGGACTGGAGGCCTTTAGATACAAGTAGAGGCTGGGATGAGGAAGCTGAGGGGAGACTTTTTCGAGGTTTATAAAATTATGCGGGGTATGAATGAAGCCATCTGTCATGGATCTTTTCCAAGGGTAAGTGAATCTAAAACTAGTGAGAAGAGATTTAAAAGGGGTCTGAGATGTGTGTGTGGAACAAGCTGACAGAAAAAGTGGTAAGAGATAGGTTCAAAGGACTTTTAGACAGAGGCATGGATGGGAACGATATAGAAAGGGGTTGCTGCTTGGGCCCGAGTGGAGAAGTTTCAGGGGGGTGAGAGGACATTGTCATGGGGGGGGAGAGGTTGCTGTCGTGGGGGGTGCCACGATGAGCAGGAGAGGGGTTGCTGCCACAGGGGAGAGAGGAGAGGAGTCGGCTGTCACAGGAGCTGCCATGGGGATAGAGAGATCAGCTGGCATGGGGGCAGAGGGATCAGCTGCTGCGGGTTGGGGGGAGCCACAATTGAAGGTGGTGAGGGGGTGACTGACAGCTGGTGGGGGGGGAGCATGGAAATTAGTTTGCATGATATGTACTTATCGCATCATCATGAGGGCGGGATCCCCCTTAAATTGCCGGGTTGGTAATTTACTGGGGCTATCCCCCCCTCAGCTTAAAAGATGCTGTTTTCCCCACTAATCGCACCTGGGTCCCAGGAGGTCTACCCGGGTGTTGCAGCTTAAAAGTACCTAGTGAAACAGCCAGACTGGACACTCCCAATTATGCTCCTGTAAAATGTTGTCAAGATGGGGGGCTGGTAGCCTGCCTTCCTCAATCTCCTTTGGAAGTGTAGGCGTTGCTGCACCTTCCTGACTAATGAGGAGGTGTTGTGGGGGGCAGGATTGGTGTCTCCACACCACTGAATTAATGGAATGCTTACACGCAACATGCACATATGCACACAAATGTGTGCATATTCACACAGTAAACTGGAGATGGAGCCAAATGCTACCCCTGTCAATCTACTCCTGCAGGAAGACACGCGCTGGGTTTTCCTGCCTGAGGAAGGTGACTATTTTTAAAGGATCGATGTAATAAATGAAGGGGGTACATCGATTGGAGGAGCTGATTATGTTCGCACGGTGCTGTGCTTCTCTTCAGCAGGTGGATACCACATTTTTTTTCTACCGAAGGCCGAGGAAAAGCCACTTTGAAACTTCTACGAATCTAAATTGCAAATACCAAACGAGAAGACGTACCCATCACATAAGCAAAGATATACATGCACTTCAATCACAATCACATCTTTCCTCCAATCAACCTTGCAGATGCAAAATATTCTCAGAAAATCAGGATTTTGCTTGTGTTACTTTCTTATTTCGCAATAAATTCATTGCTTCTTATTTGAGAGCACATTTCTATGTGTGCATTCCCAAGGGTGGACTGTTCGAGGCATAGAACACACAACAGCACAGATACAGGCCTTTAGGCCCATCTAATCCATGCCAAACTATACATTTCCCCCAAGTTCCATCCATGCCCCTTCCATTCGTGTACCTATCCAATCTTAAGATGTCAAAATCAAACCCGTATCCACCAACTTTGCTGGGAGCTCACTCCACACTCTGTGAGTGACAAAATTCCTTTCTGCAAGGAGGCCAGTTCTGGGGTTACGCTCAGATTCACAATGAGACCGCAAGGTCCTGCTGGGAATGGCCTTGAACTGAGTTGAATCAAAATGATTGTAATTGTTCATTGTGACGCGGATCAAGACACAACAAAAAGCTTTGTTTCACGAGCTATCAGTGCAAGTCAACCTCTGCAATAGTACAGCAGACCATGTGGGAATGAAAGCATAGTGTTCTAGTCATGGTATAACGTCACATCAGACAGAAGTGCAAGGTATAGTATTAAAACGTGCAGTTAAACAGTGAAGGCAATACTTATCTTTATGGGAGGTCGAGAAACAAGGGAGTGAAACTGAGCCTTCTATTTTCTTTGTGATGATGCTTGAGACTTAACACACCCCACACCTCCCAATAAATAGCAGGAAATCCAGAGTGGGGCCGTGTTTGTTGCTTCGACCTTCTGATGACCTACAGCCTCCCATCATCACTGCTTCCCACCACCTCAGCAGGGATGAAAGGCAATGCAAATATCAGGAGATCCTGCTGGAATCCCGAGTCACGATGAGGACGTGGCCTGGCAGAGATTTGGGGGCGGGGGGGGGGAGGTGGGTGAGGGAGATGATTAACAGATGGTGGGTCGCAAGATGGATACATATATTTATGTCTTTGTGACAGGTTGTGAGACTTATGGGAGTTATTTCCATCTCAAGGCCAATCACTCACAGTTAAAAAATAAAATCCTCAATTCCAGTGCTGTCTGTGGAGAGTTTGCATGCTTGGTTGGGAGGTAACTTGGTTGCTGTGAAATACATTTAATGTAAGTAGTGGCTTATAGGAGAATCAGGGGTGGAGGGAATAATTTTACAGTGGGATGAGTGTGGCATATGATTGATAAATTTGAACTGAGCTAGCACGGGGTTAATAGGCCAAATGGCCTTCTTCGATGTCAAAAGGAAATATGAAGCTGAAGCATGTTCCAAAATGTGTGCAGGTTAAAATAATTTCAGTACATGCAGTTCCTTAGGGTAATGTGCTTCAGGCTATAAAGTTTTATTACTGAGGCAAGGAGACACAAAAAAGCTTTGGGAAGCATATTTTTTTAAAATTTAGACATACAGCTCAGTAACAGGCCTTTTCGGCCTATGAGTCCGTGCCGTCCAATTACTCCCAATGAACCTACACCTCTGGAACCCCCACGGAAAACCCACGCAGACACAAGGAGAACCTACAAACTCCTTTTAGACATACTCCTTTTAGACAAATTTAGACATACAGCTCAGTAACAGGCCCTTTTGGCCTATGAGTCCGTGCCGTCCAATTACTCTCAATGAACCTACACCTCCGGAACCCCCGGGAAAACCCACGTGGACACAAGGAGAACGTACAAACTCCTTGCAGACAGCGCCGGTCTCGAACCTGCGTCGCTAACTGCCACGCTGACCGTGACAAGAGAAAAAGAAACAAAGAGAGAAAGCTCAAGAATGGGACCATTTTCCAACATCTTGACCTTGCTGCTTTTTGCAAAGTCTGCTCCCTTCACCATTCCCTGGCCCTCTCGTCTCTCCCCACCAAAATCACTTCCTGGCCCCATGGCACCTTCTCATGTAATCTGGAGGAGACTTAATCCCTGCCCACTCGCCACCATCCTGGTCATGTGGAGAATGCATGAACTTCTTCCAGAGAGCCGTGGATTCAAACTGGTGCTGTAATGGCATGCTCACCACTACACTAACCATCCCAACGTCCCTCCATGCAACCTTACCAATGACTTGTTCAGTGTCTATCCCTTTCTGTAAAGATCATCACTAAATGATCTGCCTTTAATATACATCCTTGCAGATTTTTGTCTTGGAGCTCGCTCCTGCTCTGAGAACTGCAAAGCCGCCACTCTCACGCCATGCCTGGGCAAGGCTCCACAAACTGAAACACATGCTGCTCAAATGGATCTGGTTCTCCAGCATTTCTCTCCATGAGTCTTTTGCTGTGCCTTGCTCAATATTCATTCTTCTGTCAATATGACCAAATTGGATTGCCTGGTTATTATTATTACATTACTGTCTGCTGGAAGCTGTCCAACCTTGCAACAATAGCCACCTCTCAAAACGCAACCACACTTCAAATGACATGCCGTCGTGAAAGGGCACAACTCACATGGACCTAACTCACATGGACCAAAGAATATTACAGCCCAGTACAGGCCCTTCAGCCCATGATGTTGTCTAAACCTACGCACCTACAAGCCTGTGTATATGCACACCCAACACAAAGTGTGTAAAATCAGCTTAGCAACCCACAACCAAGCTGATCAGATCCAACCCCTGCACTTGTAACACTTGGGCTTTTATTTGAAACAAATCTTGAAACAATTGCTCATTTTTTTTCCACTTTCTACAAAGCTGAATTGAGACAGCATATGTGTGAAAAGCTGACGGAGGGTTTCCCCTTGTGTATCGCACAAGGAATATGTCTATTTGCAGTTCTTCTCTCAGAGATATTGAGCTATGTTGAGCTAGTCTGACCTTCCATCCACGTACTCCCCTGTGTCTATTGCAGTGCATGGCTGCCACACCTTCCCGTCCTCATTGAACCACTGATCCTGGAGCCTCCAGTTCCGTCTGGGCAGTCTCCAGCCAGATGGCATCAAACACCTGTAACCTTCCGCCTTCTTGTTTTCAAAACCCACACCCCCTCGCTTTACCCCTCTCACCTCTTAACCTGCCTGTCACCCACCCCTTCCCTCCATCCTCTCATCGGAGTCAATCTCCCTCAGCCTCTTTTTTTTTGAATATTTTATTTAAGAAAATGCAGACTATAGGACACAAATAATATAATAGCAATAATACATTGTGCAGTGAACTAGAATCCACTGTTTGTGTATTGTTCAGATGGCTGGTTCCTCCCTCACCTACCCCAATATAAACCTTGGTTTTCCCGCTTGACCTCAGATTCACCTGAGGCCTATTGTATCTACCAGCCATTGATTGTAAGCTATTAAAAGCCTGTTTGCACTCCTCTCTAAGAGCAATCATAGAAAAACATTCATAAGGTCCGAAAACAAAAGAATAAACAGGAGAGGAGAGTCCATCTTCTCCCAGCGCCTCCTCCCCAGATTTGAAAAAGGGGAAATAGAGGGAGATAAAAAGAAATAAAATAGAAAAGAAAAAGCCACATCTCAGGGTCACATCCTTTCAAAAGTATTAAATTTCTAATTGACAAATATGGGAATAAATTATACAATCGGGGCATTTACATAATTCAGCCCTCTCGTTGCTTCTGAGGATTTTGTCCCCATTCCTTCCCCCTCCCATTTGTATTCTCCCTTTTCCCCCTCCATGCCTCCCCCCAACCTCTTCATTTGGACCTGCTCTTTTCTTGCCAGTCCTGATGAAGGGTTCTGGCCCAAAACATTGCCTATCTTCTGCCTTCCACAGATTCTGCCTGACCCACTGAAAACCTCCAGCAGTGTGTTCTTGCACTTATTAATTGGTTGAATTTGACTTAAATAATACGATAGATGTATTTAAAACATTGTTAATTAAGCATGGAGAGGAAAAAAAGGAAACGAATGAAGAATAAAATGAATTGAAATTACATCTTAAATGCACATCAGTGATTCTATTTAAATGAGCATGGGCATGCATGAGATGTGACTGAGGGTGTAGGATCCATGTGGGTTCCACAATCAGCGAGAGGCAGGGCTACAATACTCTCCGGAGATGGTGAGCAGACGCCTCCAGAATTGACAGCTGGCTCCCAGCCGGATCAAGCTCATCACCAACATTTTATTTTGAAGGATGGCGATGTCAAAGGCTTGTCAGTCTGCAGCACCATCCTGCCTCTTTGTCAGTGAATCGGATCCGATTAAATATGCCCTCGGTCACAGTCACCGAGATTCATAACGAAGCGAACTGGAAACATTGTTCAGTGAATTTGCTGCAATTAAAAAGATCAATGGCAGATTATAGCATGGGCCCTGTCACCTTGTGCCTGTTCGGGTCACTGATTCACCCATCTTATTTCTAGATCTCACTTTGAGCAGGTGGGCTTCCAGCTGGTCCTCCACACTTGCTCCTTCTCCAACAGTTTATGAGCAATCCTGTTCAGTGTTCGAATCTTGACTATGACTCAAGGCTGATAAATGGAGCACATGCTGGCTGTAACAGCAGGGTGACTGAAATCAGCGGGCACATTCAGAAAGATATCTTACTTCTCTGCACATGAAAGGTATTTGCAGATTTAAATTGGGGAGGAGGAGCAGAATACAGCTTAGCTCATGAAATGTTTATCCCATGGTGTTTTTTTTCCATTAGAGCATAACTTAGAGTCCACCGATCCTTGGAGACAATGCACAAAAGTTGATGAGTCTTTGTATTTCATGTTATTGGGATGCGGACATTTTACTATGGTGGCCAGCATTATTCCCCACTTTCAAATGTTTTTCAAGAGATATTATAAGCCACCTTCTTGAACTTTCTGTCTATGTGGTGAAGGCCTTTCTATAGGGTGGCTAGGTAAGGACTTTGAACACTGCAACACTGTAGAGAGAGCAATACTTTTCTATGGCAAACCATGGAAAAATGGAAAGGAACATCACAGATCCTGATGTCCCCAAGGGTCAGCCAGCCAGAGTTGGAGAGATTGCAGATTTACAAGACAACATGTGGACATTGCAATCCTTACATTGCATCGGTGGTAGCGGGAGTTAATATTTAGGGGCATGGAGGGTGTACTCCATAATCAGGGTACTGCATGGATTGTGCCATGAGCAATGATGGGTCTCTCATCCAGGCCAATGTGCATTAGTTTTTAGATTAGATTAGATTCTAATCTAGATTAGTGGTAATTCCCTGGACAAGACTAAGAAATGTTGGGAGCACAATTTTCAACAAGAATTTTCTGATGCTACATGGGATTCGATCTTGAAATTAGCTAATTCATCTTCTCTATGTGCCCGACATTCATTATTGCAATTTAATGTAGTGCATCGAGCTTACTTTTCTAAAGGTTAGTTGGCTGAATTTTATTCCAATTTCTCATCAAATACTGAAGAAGGTACATTATTTCATATGTTATGGTCATGTCCCTCGCTTTCCTGGTCTTTAGTTCTTAATTTGGCTCCTAATACTTTTCTTGCCCTATTTGGAATAAGTAAGTCATCTGATTTAAATTTGTTGAGGGCTACGATCCCGTGTAGTTGCCTTTGCTCTTCTTATGCCAGAAGAGCTATACTGATGAGAGGGAAGGATGGTTGGTGTCCCTCCTACACACACTCAATGGTTTTCTGCTGTGATGGCATGCTTGATCCTGGAAAAAAATTAGAAGCTCTACTTAAGTAATGAACCTTAATTTTCTAAATTTATGGGGTACTTTCCTTAAATATTTTCAAAATTTATAAGATTATTGGATCCCATTTTATGGTTTGGTTGTCCTTTCTTGCATGCATTAACAGAACCTGTATATTTAACCATAGCTTCACAAGGGAAGGGGTAGATTATTAGAATATTTTTTGGTCTCTTTCACAGGTTGTTTCCAGCTACTTGTTAATATATATTTAAGAAAGCTTAAGATGGTATGTGGGTGGAAAGAAAAAGTTTGAAAACTACTGTTTTAATCGTACCTAATTGACTCGTAATGTGCACAGTTTCAGGACTCCAAAGGAAATGGGTCAATGACAATTTTTCTTAAGCAAAATATTTCAGTAACAATTGGGTCTGGAGCAGTGGTTCTCAACCTTGCCTTCCCACTCACATCCCACCTTAAGCAATCCCTTACTAATCACTGAGCACCGATGGCAAAGAGATTACTTAAAAGTGGTATGTCAGTGGAAAGAAAAAGATTTAGAACCACTGATCTAACAATAAGATAAAATAGTGCTATATACAAATAACTACGAGCAAATAAAAACAAGTGCATTCAGCAAGTAAACAATAATAAAAGTACTGACAATGGAATGTGAGTTCAGTACCACTCAGCGCTGGGATTTAAGGTTCAGCAGGGTCACATCCTTGGGAAAAAAAATCTTTTTGAGCCTGCTGGTTTGAGAGCGAAGGCTCCTGTAGTGCTTACTGGATGGGAGAAGAGTTAGGGTGAGACACATCCTTGATGATGCTCTTTGCCCTGACCAGACAGCATTCCTGATAGACGCTCTCGTTGATAGGCAATTGGCAGCTGATAATCCGTTGGGCAGTTTTCACTACCCACTGAAGTGCTTTACAGTCTATTGGTGGGTGATGCTTTTGTGGATGTTGGGATCACTTAGTGAGAACTCTCTGGGATCCCAACTTTGACCTTCTACATTTATCATCCTTCGTGATTCCAGGAAGGCGACAAATGCGAAGTTGCTCTCAGTAAAGAGAGCAATGTAAAGAGAAGGTAAAAAGATTCAGTGCTATTAGCACTGGATGAATTGAGTTATAAGGGAGACTGGATAGACAAGGACATTTCTTCTTTGAAGGTGAGGAAAATGATCTGAGAGAGGTTTCCACAGTGATGAGGGGTAGAGGTAAGATCTAAGTCATTTTTCCCCCAGAATAGGGAATCTAAAGGTAGAGAGCCTTGATTGAAGTAAAGAAGGGGGAGATTTAAAAGAGACCCAAGGGGCCAGGAAATGTGGTGCTACAGGGAGTACGAAGCATGTACAGTTGCAACGTTTGAAAGCCATTTAGGCTGTTACATGGATAGGAAGGATTTAGAGGGATATGGGGCCAAACACAGGCAAGGAGGACTGGATCTTGGTTTCTCATGGATGAGCTGGGCTAGACAGCTTGTGATTCTCCCTCTTTGAAAACACCATGACTGGGGGTGCAAAGGCTCTTCCTGCCATTACTAACCCACCCAAATGCTGCCCAACAATTTCCATTGACTGATTCATTTTCTTTCCTCACGAACTGTGAATTGAATGGAACCTACCACTCCAGAGTTGATGATAACGGAAGGTCAGGGGACCTGCAGTGTGATGTATCTTGTGAGACCAGATAAGGGAATATCACTGTCCAGGACAACATGGACGTCACCCCAATTCCCATGGTAGATGAAACGAGAACTAGAGAGCATAAATTTAAGATGAGAGGGGAGAGATTTAAGAGGGACATGAGGGCCAACCTTTTCACTGATAGGGTGGTCCATACCTGGAATGAACTGCCAAAGGAATCCATAGAAATGAGCACAATTAGGATAAAGAGATTTGGAGAGGTTTTTAGAGTCATAATAGTGTGGAAACAGGTCCAACCTATCAGCACACGCTGATCACTAGTCCAACATGCCTGCGTCTGGCCCATATCTCTCTAAACCCATCTTATCCATCCAATAATTTTCTGAAACATTACAGTAGCACCTGCTTCAATCACCTACTCCATGTACATGCCACCCCCGGTAAAACTAATTTACCCCTCAGCTTCCTGTTAAATCCTTCCCCCTTCCCCCTTCCCCTTAAACCTCTGCCTATTGATTCCCTTACTCTGCCAAAAGACTTTGTCTTCACCCGATCAATTACTCTTATGATCTTGTACGCGTCTATGAGGTCACCCCCTTATCCTCCTGCACGCCAAGGAATAAAACCCGAACCTGCTCCACCTCTCCCTCTGGCTCAGATACCCGGATTCTGACAACACCCTCATAAATCTTCTCTGCACCCTCTCCAGCTTGAGGGCATCTTTCCTAAACGCAGTGATCAAAGCGAAACACAACGCAGGCAGTCCCCGGGTCACGAACATCTGAATTGCGGACAACTCGCACCTACGAATGGACTGTGCACGGCTTTGGTGGTTCATCAGCTTGAGGAATAGAAATGCCGTCCACCATTTTGAGTCAGATCACGTTGCTGATAATATTGCCACTGGCGATCAAAATCAGCGGCACGTGCCTGCTAGCCTGTACTTTCAGTGCAAGGAAATGCCCAAAGCGTTTTCAATGTGTCAACTTACCTAGATATTTGACTTAAAGACAGACCTAGAAATGGATCTCGCTCGTAACCTGAGGCCTGCCTGTACTCCAAGAGCCTTATACAGTGCAGGAAGAAAAGATTTCAAAGGATATAGACCAAATGGAACTCGCCCAGAAGACAACGTGGTCAGCACAGTCGAGTTAGACTGAAGGGCATTCTCTGCGCTTTCATGATGCTGATAAAAGATCCACGTTCCTTACAGATTCAAGTGCAGATGGATGTCAGCCCAGACGATGCTCTCCTGGTTTGCAGCTCATTATGAGTTAGCTTTGGAAATAGGAATGCTATGAATACATAAATAAAAACTAGCAGGGAACTTAGGATAACATTTTAACTTCATTCAAAGTTGCAGAAACAAACTAATTTTATGGTCTCAGGTCCTTTTGTGTTTGTCTTCAAATACTGCAGCTAATTACAGAGCAACGGTGCCAAGGTAAACTGTATCCAAGACTCACAAAATGCAATGGGAAATAACACAGGCTCCTTCTATAACTACCTTATCGTCTTAGCTGTAGATGGTGCTGGTGGTCTGGCGGGACCACAGATTAAAAAGAGAAGCGAGCAGAGGATCCAGAGGACTCTGATTTCATCACTGGAAAAACAATCAAAGGATTGAGTCGTAGATCCAGAGATCAAATCCCCACACAGCACATGCAGAAGTGAAATTCAAATTATTAAATACATCAGGAATTTGAAATGTTCTTAATCTTGTTAATCACAGATGGACTTAACATGCATCAGCTTCACCAATGTTTTTCAGGGAAAGACCTCAGTGCTTTGGCCTGGAATGGAATGTTGAGCCTGTATCTGGGTTCTACACCTGAGGGGAGACGTAGAAGAATTGGAGAGAGTGCCAAAGAGATTAACCTACCCAGTACACACAAAGACTGCAAATACTAAAACATTGAGCAAACAATGTGCTGCTAGAAGAACTTGGGTTTGAATCCAACATAGTCTGTAAGGAGTTTGTACATTGACCTTGCGACCTGTGTAGGTTTCCTTGAGTCCTCCAGTCTCTCCCCTATCCTCCAAAAATATATGGGGTTGGTAGGTTAATTAGGGGTAATTGGGCAACACGTGTATCAATGGCTGAAATGTGTTTCTATTGTTAATTTTTAAAAACTCAGTGGGTGGGGCAGCGTCCATGAAATGTTTTGGGTTGGAAGCCTTTATCGAGACAGGTTAAAAGAAAAGTGGGGGTAATATTATGTATATAAAGGGAGAAAGGAGCTGGGAAGAAGCCAAGGAGTGTTGGACAACAGCTGAGAAAGATGGAGGGACAGGAAGGGAGAGAAACATGGATGAGAGACCAATCACGTGATAGAATGGAGATATTTCTCCTTGGAGTTGCTTATGCAGAAAATCTGAGAAGATTTTCAAATCAGAATAAAGAGAGACAAGTTTGTTCTATTAGAGGAAATGTCAAGACCAGAAGACTTAGAATGAAGGTGATTGGCAAAGAACCAAACCAGACACCTTTGAATGCAATGAGTGGTTTGTATGGATTACACCAGCAGTGTTTAAAAGAGAGCTGGATGTGCACTTTAGAGGAATGACTTTGCAGAGCTACAGGGGGAGGCCAGGGGAGTGGGACCAAATCGATTGCTCTTATAGAGAGCTGGTGGAGACTAAATGGACGGGACGGCTTCCTTCTTTGTTGTGACTTTAGGTAACTCTGTGAGTTCACGTTGGAGGACCGGATCATTCCTGAGGAAGGGCTCCAGGCCTGAAACATTGGTTACCCTTTACGTCCTATGAATGCTGCACGACCTGCTGGGTTTCTCCTGCACTTTCGTGCACTGCACAGCCCAGTGCCAGCAGACTTTCTGGTTTAACTCGAAAGATCTTTGAGCATTGCACTAATAACTATTTATTGTTTTTTTTTAATTAATTATTGCATTTTAGACTTATGGTAACCAATTCTGGACCCAGCCATGAGTAGGAACAACTTTCCTATCTCTCCTCTACAATCTACTGCAGATTTCAATACCCACCCCTTGGTCTTGTTGAGGAATAAAGAAAGGAACCCCAACATATTCACTCTTTTGAGACTTCACAATTCAACTAAGCCCGCAGAAAGACTACAGAACAAAGACAAAGGATGAAATCAGAAGGAATTACCTTGCAGAGACAAGGTGTCAATTGAAATGGGTTGAAGAGAGACATCCAACAGTTCACAGATAATTAGTGATCAGCAGGGCATTTGGTGTCAAGATTTGTTAGAGAGGAACTTCTTTAAATACCTACCTAACCCTCCAGAACTAATTGAATCTAATCAGATGCCTTCATTCTCCCAGTACTTACCAGCTCAAACAGTCAGGAAGATTTACAATATTGATTAAATACTGAATACCCCAAGAATAGCAAGACCAGAGACTCACTCCACTTCAGCTCAATAAATGATGCAGAATAGCCAGAGCTATATTACAAAATGAAAACAAAATGTTTTCCAGACAGAAGTTATTTGCCAGGCAAAGCTGAAGGAGACTCATTTGGGTGCAAATAGAAAGTGTTTACAACCTATTAATCAGCACAGAGCTACTGCATGGCATGTCAGATGACAAGAATAGTTGTAAATTTCATTCACAAAATAATAACCTGAATATTTTTTGTTTCAACTACTCATTACAAACTCAAAATGACTGCAATTCTTTGAAATTAAGAAGCTGGAATCCTGTTAAATATAGATTGACACCTGAGATGACTCAGAAGTGAGTCACCAAGTGTCAATCTAAACTGTAGGTACCTGTTATTTGCACATTAATTTTAAGCACACATGCGCATATACACATACATATATATATATATATATATATATATATACACACACACACATCAAAACCCCCTGGGGATAGAGAGAGAGAGAGAGAGAGAGAGAGAGAGAGAGAGAGAGAGAGAGAAAGAGAGAGAGAGAGAGAGCGTGTGTGTGTGTGTGTGTGTGTGTGTGTGTGTGTGTGTGTGTGTGTGTGAGAGAGAGAGAGAGAGATAATATTTAACAGTTAACATCATCATATTATAGATACCCAATCCATTACAATATTATGTCTGGTCATGTCACTGTGATAATATCTCTTGATCCAGAGCAATTGCTGTTCACATAGCATTTTTCAACTAAAATCAATACAATTGTAATTGTCGAGACTTCCCACATTACCACAATGGCCACATTTATAAAGCAACTTGCAACACTTGTGAAATGCTTTTAGACATCCTGAAGTTGCCAAATTTGTTGCATAAGCAAATGCCACAGGATCACTGTCTTTGTGAAACAAGGCAATGAAGGACTATCCTGACAACTTCCGGGTTTCTTTGCAGTTTGTACAGGGAACCCCAAGAGCAAGGTCTTCCACAGCCTCAGCCTCTCTCCAGCCAGTGGACAGAGGACTTCTTCCCAAATCACCCTTCCAGAACAGTACCATTGAGTCACAAATCACCGAACTACTCCTCCGTGCTGACCGAATTGTCATTCTGGGCTAGTTCCATTTGCTGCATTCAGTCCATAGACTTCTAAACTCTGACTGCGTGCTGATCTATCTGAATGTCTTTTGAACATCAAAACTGTTCTTTGAAAGCTTTCTCTGGCAGCATATGGATATCTCACTGCATGAAGATGTTGCCCCTCAGGACCCCCTTCAATTTCTTCCCCTCTCCTTAAACCTGAACCATCCAGTTCTAAATCATCTACCCATGCCCTTCGTGATTTTATATTTTCACTTCAAGATCATTATTTCTCCAAGAGAAAGTTGACCTTTTTCAATCTTACAAAAGACTTGTTTACCTGTGTGGCCGAAGCAAGTAAGAATTGTACATTGTACTTATATATAACAATAAACACTTATCTCTTCACATCCAGCATAGCAGCTCTATGCGGTGGGAGTGCGTGTAAACCTTGTGCAAATGTCAGAGGAAAGGCAACCCCTCCCCCTGACCTAATTGGACCCCTCTGGCCCCTATGTGGAAAAGTGGGCTGCTTTTTGACAGAACAGGAGCGGAAGCAAATAACCCTCAATCCCATCTTTTGTGTGCAGGAAATCCTGTCTCACAAACTTGGCTTAGTTTGTTGACCAGGTGACCAAGAGAACTGATGAAGGCGGGGGGTGGGGGGGGAGCACATTACTTTGACAAGGTCACACATAGTCTTGGAGGTCAGATCTCATGGGACCCAGGGTGAGCTGGCCAATTGGATCAAAACTGGCTTGATGGTCAATACAAAATTGGTTTGATGGTAGCAGACAGAGACAGGTGGCGGGGTTGATACTCAGACTGGCGACTGTGATCAGTGGTATGATGCAGGGATAAGATGTTGGGACCCCTGTTATTGGCTATCTAAATTAATGACTTGGATAATCCAGTTCAGAATCTCTAATCCAGGCAGCATACTGGTAAACTCCTTCTTTACCTTCTCCATAGCCTCCAATCCTTCCTGTGATGGGACATCGGAAATTGCACATCCCACGCTCTAAATGCAGCCAAACCAAAGCTTTATCTAGCTGCAATATCATCTCCTCACTTGTATACTCAATGCTCCACCCAAAAAAAAAGCATCCCACATCCCCCATTTAACAGCCAATCATTCTCAGGGAGCCTGGAGAAGAGAAAACCATTTTCATTTTCACAGAACCTGCAACAGGCCACAAGGAAGAATGGTAAAATATTATTTTATTTTTAATTAATTACATGCCCTAATTGTTTACTGCCAGGTGTACTATCATGCAGGGAAAAGCTTTGTTTTTCATGTTCTTCAGGCACGTCAAGCCATCTCTTGGAGATTGTCTTTTAAATTATACTTTCAAATTAATAAATTTGTGATAGCTTTTGAATACCAATTCAATTCAGGTCTGTTACAAAAAAAATGTTGACAGCTCTTACAAGTGGCAAAACAAGAGTTGTGTCTGTGCCGCCTTCAAAAGATTTCTCTGCACCTTTAACTCTCTGTTCTCTGCCACCAATTGGACCAGGTTACAACCTGGGGTCTCCACACTCAGAGCCCTGTGAGCTGACCCTTAAATACTTTCATCAAACCCATTCCGGCCCTGGAAGGAAACCAGGAGCATGAGCTGAGCACCTCTGCAGCAAGCTCTAGTCTCCATCCATAACTCTTGGTGTCTTAGAAAAGCAGCCAGATTTTAAACGTATCATCCCACCCCCAGCCACACACTCTTCATACCCCTGCCATCAGGTAAAAGATTCACGATTGTGAGACCACGCACCCACAGAGTCACAGTTTCTTTCCCACTGAATGAACTCCAACATAGCAAAATTCAGTTGCCTTTGCTCAGCACCAACTGATGCCTGACTGTACCTCAGCCCTCTTATACTGTGTCTTGTGTGTCTGAGATGCCAACTGGCGTCCTCTCCAAAAACAAAAACCCTCTATCGCTGCATTTTTCCTAACACATGACAATCAACTTGAACTTGGTCAGCAAAGTAGCTTCAGTGACTCTGTACAATCAGAGCAGGAAGGAGGGAAACAGACGCTAGGGTGAAAAGTTAAGGTTCACAATAGAAGAGAATTGGAACCTCTGAAGACTGGAGCAAGAGGAGATCAATGGCATCCTCCATCATCCAAGACTGATCCACAAATTCAATATCATCAAGGAGATCACTCCCAATTCTCCTTGATGTCATTTGTGCCTGGATGTCCATTGAGAATTCTAAAACCCTAACCTCCTCCTCAAATACAACAACATGACAGAATACAACAAGGAGTACAGACTGTGATGTGATGTGAGGGCAACCATCTCAAGGTCAGCAAAACAAAGGAGCGGGATATGGGTGCAGAAGGAGCATATATTAATGGTGCTGAGGTGGAGAGTTTCATGTACTGAGGAGTGAATATCACTAACAAACAGCTCTAGACTAACTGGGTCAACATTCCAGGCAGTGTCTCAACTCACTTAGAAATCTAAGGAAATTCAGTACATCTCTGAGGTCTTCGACCAATTTTTATGGATGGAACACAGATGTATCACAACTTTGGATGGAAACTGCTCTGTCCAAGACTTCAAGAAACTGCAGAGAGCTGTGAAAGCAGTTCAGGCCAGTACACAGACCCACCTCCCCTCCATCGACTCCATCTATCACTCCCACTGCCAACACATTAAAGGTCCTTTCCTACCCCGGACACATTTCTTCTTCCCCCACCCCATGGTGGAAGATATCCAAGCTTGAAAGCTCGAACCTCCAGATTCAAGGACAGATTCTTTCCTGCTATCATTATTGACTCTTTCATTGGTAAACTTTGAAGCCCTGCACTGTTTAACTGACCTTTTCTCTTTTCCTTGCACTTGGTCTGAGTAACTCCAAGTCATTTAACTTACTGCTATATTACTGCTATATTTAACTTACTGTAACACTACACCCTGCATTTTTGTTTCATTATTGCAGTAACTGTTGTACTTAAGTTTGGGTTGACTTATCTGGATAACATACAAAACAAAGCTTCATCTCAGTATACATAACAATAAACAGTTACATTCAGTTTAATTTAGTCACTTGGTCTCCATGCCAACTAAAATGGACATTTTCACAGGCTCATCACCCGCTGGGTGAAGAAATTTCTTCTCATATCAGTCCTCATCGTCTTACACTGCATCCTTCCACTGTGGCCCCTTTGTTCAAGATTTCCCCAGCCTAGGGGAACATCCGCCTCCACATCATTTGTGAACTGTGAGGAGGGACTTACCAGGATCCACATAATGACCAGATGCTGGAGATTAATATCAAAATAACCCAATGGTCCTTTCCTCAAACACAACAGAAAAAGGAAGAGAGAGCTTGTATTCTAAGTGGGTGCTCATTGTGTGAGGAATTTCCAGTTGACTGCACAACGCCTTTCCTTCGTCTGTGTGATATTCAATTTCCACCAGATTCTGATTTCGGGGCAATTTCCAACATTTGCATTTTCCTCTTCTTATCGATTCAAAAATATAGTCTCTAAAGATTTCCATTATTAAAGTAAAATGGTACGGATTGACAAAGCCCAATCTTAATACTCAAATTGTAACAAACAGAGGTGAGAGATTACACTTGATTACAGTTGCCCAGAAATCACAGTCCACCTCTTTATTGATGATCTGTTCAATCTGAATGTTTCTCCAATTTGGATGCAAGACTCATTTCACAGAAAGATGGACTTTAACGAACTCAGAACTTGCCAGTATTAACTCACTGGTGACATCCACGATGGCTTGTAATTAAGGTCAGAACCTTCTGAGGTCTATCATTAAAAGTAACTACACTCACAAATGAGTTGAAGGTACATAACAGCTGTAATCTAACTGAATGGCAGAATTGACTTGAACAGAAGAGCAGGACTTTCTCCTCAGTGATGACAAAATGGAAGGAAGCCAACTTCCAAAAAATAGGATTTCTCAAGGTAATGACACTTGGCTCCAGCACATGGTAAGTGGAGATGATGCAGGCCACCAAACTGGCTTGGAAAGCCATTGTGTTCAGCACATGGAACCAAATGGCACAGTTAACCAGTTGTCTCCACCTGTTAGTTCTAGTGAAGAATGTTCCACAGCATGGCTGACTTGAATGGAATATCTAATATAGAACACAAATTTTTGAATTAAATTGTTGATTGTCACATGTATTGAGGTTCAGTGAAAAACTTTGCTTTGTGTGCTGTCCAGACAAATCAATTTTTACATCAATAATTAAAAACAGAAATGCAGGGGGGATAATGTTATAATCAATCAAAGGTACAGGGTGTAATGAAAAAGGGAAAATACAGTTGAACAGTGCAAGGGACCATCTTTTACTCGTGTGGCTTATTCAAGAGTCTGACAACAGCAGGTAAAATTGTCCTTGAATGTGGAAATTTGTGTTTTTAAATTTTTGTATCTCCTGTTTGAAGAGAAGGGGTAGAAGCTGTTCCTGTCCCAAACTGGGATACACCTGGACAGAAAATGTTCTCTGGTCTCAATAAAAATTAGCAAAGATAATTCGATGATATTCCGAATTTCAGATTTATTGTCAGAGTACATAAATGACATCAGTACAACCCTGAGATTCCCTTTTCCCTGCGGGTGTGGCAGAATTACCACTAATTGGTAGTGTGAGAATAAACTGTACACAGCGCAAACATGTAAACAAGAACTGTAAACAGATAATGAATGTAAACAAACTGACTGTGCAATACAGAGAGAACAAAGAAAATAAAGTGCACAAGTAAGAGTTCTTGAATGAGTCTCTGACTGAGTTTGTCGTTGAGGAGTCTGATGGTGGAAGTGTAGCAGCTATTCCTGAATCTGGCGGTGCGAGTCTGGTGGCACCTCTACCTCTTTCCTGATGGCAGCAATGAGAACAGAGCGTGTGCTGGGCGGTGAGGGTCTTTGATGATTGCTGCTGCTCTCCAACAGCAGTGTTGCCTCTAGATGTTCTCAATACTGGGAAGGGTTTTGCCTGTGATGTCCTGGGCTGTGTCCACTATCTTTTGGAGGGCTTTATTCTCAGGGGTATTGGTGTTCCCAGTCCAGACCACAATGCAGCCAGACAGCATACTTTTCTCAGATTTCCAAGGAAGTAGAGGCATTGATGTTCTTTCTTGATCGTGGCATCATCTACCGTTGGCAGGTTGTTGTAATGGATAGCTGTCCACCATCTCCAACCCTGCATTATTGAATATACAGAAAAAAGTGACCTGACTACTGAAAGCTGGACAAACCTCTATGTCTTCACTGAGTGAAGACTGAGTCTAGAGTTTGTCTTTATTCAGAGATGATCATTTTTAGGGATGTTGCTAACAGGCCAGCAAACTCAGCAAGACCTCAGCACTACAGAAAACCCTGTAAATGATGAATTTACTATATGAGACCTCTGCCCAGTGAGAATGTTGAAGAAGCACCAAAGTAAAGAATGAAGAATTCCCCAATACTAAATTAGTTTTGAGATGGATTGACCAGTGTGAGTTGTGGGAAGAAAACATAGAACATGGATCATAGAACAGTTCAGGAACGGGCCTTTCAGTGCACGTTCTGGATGTATCCCAAGTTAAACTAAAACTGGGGAGGATGTGGGAACGTAGGTTACAGGGAAAAATTGAACATCGAGCATACAGTATAGTACAGACCCTTTGGCCCACAGTGTTGGGCCAACATAATAATCTCTTCCACCCACTGCTGAGAATTTCCCTATTTCACTTACCTTCCATTTTTCTCAGTCCCGTGAACCTATCCAATGCTCTCTTAGAAAAAATCCTATTGTCCCTGCCTCCATCAATGCTACCAACAGCACATTCTATGCCCCCACCACTCTGTGTGGAAAAACTTACCTATTACTTCCCCCCACCCCCCACCCCCCCACCCCAGTGTAGTTACTCCCAAGCACCTTAAAACTATGCCCCTTCATTTTAGCCTTTTCATCCCTGGGATTAAAAAAAATGCCTGTGGCCATCCACATAATCAATTCTTCTCATCATCTTATACACTTCCATCAGGTCACCCCACATCCACTGTTGCTCCAAGGAGAAAAGACCAATTTCACTCAACCTATCCTCAGAAGGTGTGCAATATCCTTGTAAATCTCCTCTGCACTCTCTCCACACCATCCACATCCTTCCTGTAATGAGATGACCAGAACTGAACACAATATTCCAAATGGGGTCCCACCAAAGCTGCCACATTATCAACAGATATTGGTGGAATGGGATTATTCTGCAGCCTTAATGGACACTTTTGTCTCCTTCTAAGTTGCCTGGAAACATGGACGACAAAAATTAACGGGGATGTGGATAGTGAAAATATTTTCCCCTTTAGCAGAGGTGTGTCATTTACCAGAGGGTATAGGTTCGAGGCTTCGGGTAAGATCGAGGAAGAACACCTTCGAGGGGCATTTGGAATTCAGAACACACTGCTTGAGGGTGTGTTGGGGGCAGGGACACTCTCAACATTTAGAAAGAATTTCGACGAAAGTCATGGATCGAGGGTTTGAAAATGCAAATGGTCTTACAGAGAATTAATGGCTAGCAAGGACAGGTGCTGAATAGCCTTTGTCCACATTGGGTGATTCTAGAACCAACAGCATGTTATATATTTATGGAAAAAAATAACCATTAAGTATGATCGAGATACTGAAAGTGTACAATAAGCTAATGCAAGTAGCTTTTTAATCAATATTCTTCCACAGAAGGAGAATCAGGATGACATATTTTCAAGAGCCCAGGTTACAACTATTCAGAACCTTACACAAAGGAATGAAGGATTTAAAAAATATTAACGTGATTAAATGTGCATGAATTATGCCGTCGAGTTATACAGCGGGGAAACTGGGCCGTTAGACTTGCATGTCCCTGCTGACAAAAGATGTCCTCCTGAGCTAGTCTCATTTGCCCACATCCTTCTAAAACTTTCCTATCCATGTACCTGTCCAAATCTCTTCTTGTTATTGTCCTCACTTCCTCTGGCAGCCTGTTCAATATGCTCGTCACCCTCCCAGGCCCCCTTTAAATCTGTCCGCTCTCACCTTTATTCAAATGAAGATGATAATCAGGCTCCAATTTGAAACATTATGAGGCCAATAAGTGATTAGAGGCCAGGACCTCCAGGCAGAAGGGATTCAGAGCAGGCAGACCTAAAACTCCATGTGCGGTGTCAATTAAAACATCAGAATTGTTACTTCATGGGACAGATTAAATGCTCCTACATGGCACAGAAAACAAATTACAGTATTGCATTAAGCTGGAGTGCAGCAAGTCTGTGAAACATCACTGAGATGAGAGGCTGATATGACAGAACATTACAGTAGAAGGAAGGAGTGGGGAAAATATCTGGATGGATGGAGCATCAAAATCTGATGAATGCTGACAGCTGCTGACAATCTCGATGAAGAGCTTGGCATTGAAACCTCAACCATTTCAGAGCCGCTGCCTGACTTGAGCTCCTCTTGGTCCTCAGCTGCAGAATGTATGATATAGCGTTCGCCACTTTGGAGACCTCCTGGACAATCAGGGAATCAAAAAGCCAACAAAAATGAATCTTTACAATTCCACTTCCTGGGTCACGCATGGGATAATAAAGGATTTTAGTTTACTTTTACATTTTAATGATGCAGTACAGTGGAACCCCCCCTCTGGCCCAATCCACCTAATTACATCCAAACGTACCAACAGGGTACATTTTTGGAAGGTGGGAGGAAGCTGAAGCACCTGGGGAAAACCCACGCAGGTCAGGGGGAGAAGATACAAACTCCTTTCAGGTAGGTCCGGATCGAACCTGGGTCACTGGGGCTGTAATAGCATTGGGCTGACCACTACGGTTTAATGAAGTTGCTTACATTGAGCCCTTCCCGTTTGCTCCCCCACATTTTCAATGAAGTTTAATGCATTGCAATGAACAAAGGTTATTCTGGATTAATCCTCAATCAAATTGCTTTCTTCTGAGGCTCCCAAAGTGAACTGTTGGATCACTGTTTAAACCAGTGGTTCTCAACCTTTTGCTTTCCACTCACATCCCACTTTAAGTAATCCCTAGGCCATCGGTGCTCTGTGATTAGTAAGGGGTGGCTTAAGGTGGGATGTGGGTGGAAAGAAAACTACTGTTTTAATCGTACATAATTGACTTGGTTTCAGAACTCCAAAGGAAAGGGTCCAATGAAAATTCTTCTCCAGCAAAATATTTCAATTGGGTCTAGAGCAGTGATTCTCAACCATCCCTTACTGAGCACCAATGGCATAGGGATTACTTAAAGTCGTATGTGGGTGGAAAGAAAAAGGTTGAGAACCTCTGGTTTAGAAAGACTGGCATGAAGAGCTCACTAGAACTTTGGTTATTCCACTTGTCCTGACATCACCATCCCACAGACCTTTAAGCAGGGAAATATTGGTAGAAGAGAGAATAATGGGCAATGTTTCCTGGACTATTGAGATGATCAGTTTTATTTCACAGTGCATCATTGAGAAACTTTGTCTCCTCGAGTGGAAATTGACAGAAAATGCACAAGTTCAACACTGCATTATAATTTGACATCCACAAATCAGTGTCATCAATTAAAAATTAAAATACTGTGATTAGAATATGAAAGAAGAGCAAGAAATCATCTGGATTGTGAATTACCATGAGTGTCAGGTTTAATGTGATGTAGCTATTAATAAATGAAGACTTTTAAAATCAGCTTCCTTGGTTGTTTTCAATCCATCATTGACCAGCATATTTGGATTTAGGCAAGATGATGTAATATTTAATTTTAAGAGTTGGAGAAAGGTCACTGCACAATGTTATTCAGATGCCATAACAGTTTAGCATTTATATGAAATATTCAAAGCTATTTTTTTACACCTCATATTAAGTAATGGATTTTGTAATGGGGTAATTTGACCTTGTTTAGAAATGTGGGTCACTGCATTTCTCAATTGACAAAAGATGCAGGGTTTCAAAGATAAGGCACTGAGGTCGACTTTTTTGTCCCTGCCTTTCCATGTATGCTTAAAAATGAAGCTGTTGCGATACGGAAATAATGCACAAACAGCAAAGTTGATAGCTTGGGAGAAACATAAAAGCTGCAGACGCTGGAATTTTGAGCAGGCAAAGAATTGCTAGAGGAAGTCAACAGGTCAGACAGTATCCAGGGGTAGAAATAAAATTTATTTATTTACAACACAGTAGAAGCTGATTCTGACCATTGAAATCCGCAGCACCCAATAACACCCAATTAACCGATCAACCACTTTGGGACTTGGAAGGAAACCGGAACACCCAGGGAAAGCCCACACTGGTCACACGGAGAACGTACAAACCCCTACGATGCCTGATTCACACTCGAAGTACTTGCACTGTTAACTACTATGCTAACCGTAAGGGGGGAATGAAGCTGGGGGTGGGGGTGTCCAGAGGCGTGAGGATAGACGGTGAGGAAAGTGAGGACGTTGCTCGAGGGGGAACCTAAGAACGGGGCTGAGGAAAGAAAGGTGGTTATCCTACCTGAGAGTTAAAGAAGACATCTGCAGATATTGGGCTCAAGTGCAAAGCGCAAATGTGCTGGAGAAATTCTGCCGGTCACGCAGCATCCATGGGAAGTAAAAGGTGACCAAAAATTCGGGACTGAGCCCTTCATCAAGAATTTTACATCAATCCAGGAAGGCTCCTCAAGGTGGGGGGCAGGGGGTAGGTGAGGAGAGGAAGAAGCAAGGGGTCAAACACAGGTTGACAGGTAAGAGGTCATGGGAGTTTACAGGTGAGAGGGAAGAAGAGAGAAGTTGAGAGTTGATGGAGGGGAGGGTCAAAGATAGGAGAAGGAAGGGAAGGGGGTGGGGAACTGGAGGAGAGAGAGAGAGACAGAGGGATAGGGAAAGGGAGAGACAGGGTGATGGGAATAATGGAGATTGGAGAAGTCAACATTGATGCCACCTGGTTGGAAAGTGCTGAGATGTTCCTTCAATTTTCAGGTGGCCTGAACTACATGCCTGTTTTGAATTTTGAATATACCACTTCCCTTGCTGTCAACAAAATTGATGGGAACTTTGTAATACCATTGAGGTTCACAACTGGGCAAAAACATCCCAAGTTAATGTCAACTCCACCCCATCTCGCCACAAGCCCCCTGAGGCAATAATTTAAGAGACTGGCAACCCTTTGGAATGAACACCACATGAAGGTACTGAAATCCCATTCGCCCAAGCTCATTTAAACACATGCTCTCTGCCTTTTCAATACATTTTCCAGCAGTTTATGGTTTTAAAAAGTAAATTTGTTCAAAAAAAATGCTCTTCTTCAGATGACTTAAATGTTTCTAATCATTCAAGAAAAAAAATAAAAACAGGTTAGAAGTCCCAATCTGTCATAAAACAATCAAGCCATTCAAGATTTGTGGATGATTGTTTATTGCCACATGTATCCAGATACAATGATTCCGATCCTGTCTTTGCCCTTCATAATTTCATGAACTTCTATCAGTTTGCCCAGAGCTTCTGACACTCCAGATAAAGTAACCCAAATTTGTCCAACTTCTACTAATCCAGGGAGCGTCCTGGTAGATCCCGTCTCTGTTCAGCGGCTGTGATTGATGGAGTATGCTCAAAGAGCTCCAATCCCAACTGATCCAGATCACAATTTCACATTCCTCTTCATGAAATCATGACCAACCTGTCAGATATATCAACCCTGAAGAGATTAAAGCTCCTCAACGTCTGTTTATTTTGGTGAGCAATGACAATGGCCGGACTAAATTGGTGCGGATAGGGAAAGAAGCAGCGGGCCCACAAATAATCTCAAGGGAAGAAATATGTGCCTGATCCTCAGAAACAAGTCTCGACCCATTTAGAAGAGAGAACAATAGGATGGTACAGCACAGAAACAGGCCCTTCTGCCCACCATTTCTTCACTGAGCATCTCATCACACAAGAGACCGCAGACACTGGAATCTGGAGCACACACCATCTCTTGGAGGATCTCAATGGATTGAACAGCATGGGTGGGAGAGAATGAATGGTCAGTGGATGAAAAAAGGGGGAGGAAGGCGTTATCAAAAATTGGAGGTCTATATTAATGCAATGTTGATTGAAAGTGCCCAGAGGGAATATTGTATTGTTCCTGTTGGTGATGGAATAGGGTGCGGAATTAAAATAGTGGCCCACTGCAGCAGTCAGAGTGAAGGTGCTCGTCGAAACGATCTCCAATCACGGGAGCATCAGATGCATATTCGCAAGAAAAAGCTTGGAAGCACTACTGAGGGAAGAGGTGTGGATGCAAGTGCAGCACTTCTTGTGATATAGGGTTAAGTACCAAGAAGGTAAGTGATGGGAAGGGAGCAATGGACGAGGGACCCTGAGGGAGTGATCCCTGACAGAGAGCGGAAGGGGAGAGGAGGGGAAAATGTACTTGGTGGTGGGATCATGTTGTAAGTGGCAGAACTGTTGGCTGCAGACGCTTATGTGTTGGTAGTTAAGGACACGGGGAAGCCTGTTTTGTTGCGCCTGGGAAGAGAAGGGAGAGGAGGCCAGTCTGGATGTGTGAGTAATGGAGGAGATGCGAGTGAGGACTGAGATGATTGCAGGAGAGGGGAAGCCATGTTTTCTGAAGAATGAGGATATCTCAGATGATGTGGAATAGAAGGCTTTCTCCTGGAAACAAATGAGTTGGAGAAGGAGGAATTGAGAGAAAGGAATAGAATCTATACAGGAACAGAGTGTGAAGAGGTGTAGTTGAGGAAACTCAGAGTTAATGGGTTTATGGAAGATATCTGGAGCAAGTTCCAACTGTCTGCCCTATCGATCCCTTTCATAATTGCATAAGCCCTATCAGTCTCCTCTCACCCTCAACTGCTCCAGAGAAAACAACACGTGTTTGTCTAATTTCTCCCCATAATTCATACCATCTAATCCAGGAGGCATCCCAGTAAATCTCTTCTGTCCCCTTTCCAAAGTCTCCATGAACTCCATGACCAGAATTGCACATAATATGGATCAAAATGTTATATTTCCAATGAGAAATAGATGACAATACTCTGTCCCAGGGTTAAAGTGGCCCATTACAAAAAACAAAATACAGAAAAGAAAACAATTTGAAGCTGATATGAGAAACATGAGAGGATGGTATTATTATGAAAACACTCTCAATTCCACCAGTTTCTTTGGTTCCTGTTGAAGGAAATAGTGGAACAACATGGCGCGGTTAATGTAGCAGTTAGCACAATGCTATTGCCTGAAGAAAACTGAGGTCCTCCATCAGCCAGCTCCCCACCATGACTACCAGCCCCCCCACATCTCCATCGGGCACACAAAACTCAAAACGGTCAACCAGTTTACCTATCTCGGCTGCACCATTTCATCAGATGCAAGGATCGACAATGAGATAGACAACAGACTCGCCAAGGCAAATAGCGCCTTTGGAAGACTACACAAAAGAGTCTGGAAAAACAACCAACTGAAAAACCTCACAAAGATAAGCGTATACAGAGCCGTTGTCATACCCACACTCCTGTTCGGCTCTGAATCATGGGTCCTCTACCGGCACCACCTACGGCTCCTAGAACGCTTCCACCAGCGTTGTCTCCGCTCCATCCTCAACATCCATTGGAGCGCTTTCATCCCTAACGTCGAAGTACTCGAGATGGCAGAGGTCGACAGCATCGAGTCCACGCTGCTGAAGATCCAGCTGCGCTGGATGGGTCACGTCTCCAGAATGGAGGACCATCGCCTTCCCAAGATCGTGTTATATGGCGAGCTCTCCACTGGCCACCGTGACAGAGGTGCACCAAAGAAAAGGTACAAGGACTGCCTAAAGAAATCTCTTGGTGCCTGCCACATTGACCACCGCCAGTGGGCTGATAACGCCTCAAACCGTGCATCTTGGCGCCTCACAGTTTGGCGGGCAGCAACCTCCTTTGAAGAAGACCACAGAGCCCACCTCATTGACAAAAGGCAAAGGAGGAAAAACCCAACACCCAACCCCAACCAACCAATTTTCCCCTGCAACCGCTGCAACCGTGTCTGCCTGTCCCGCATCGGACTTGTCAACCACAAACGAGCCTGCAGCTGACGTGGACTTTTTACCCCCTCCATAAATCTTCGTCCGCGAAGCCAAGCCAAAGAAAGAAGATTACAACAATAGCGACTTGGGTTCAAATCTGACACTTCTCCCCATGTGTATGTGGGTTTTCTCTAGGTGCTCTGGTTTATTCCCACCCTTCAAAACATATGGGGGGTTGAAGATTAATTGAGGCTTCTGAGCAGCACGGGTTCGTGGGCCGGAAGGGCTTATTATCTTGATGTATCTCCTAATTAAACGTAGCGGATTACTAATTAAGAGTAAAAGAGGACCATCAGGGAATGTGTTTTTTTAAAAATTCCCCTTGCAAGTGATCCATTAACAGAGAGTAAGAATAAAAGGAAAATTTGAAAGATAGGCCACTTTCTCTCCATATGTATTCCACAACCATTCACATCCTCTGCAGCGCCAGTTATGATTGAGGTGGACCAAGTCAAGACTCATTCCTTCTGAACTAAACTCTCTCAGCACTGGGCCTCTCTACCAGCTTCCCTCCCCTTTTATATCTGTAATCTCACCTATATTCAGTGCTTATAGATTTTTATAAAATCATGAGTGGCATGGATAAATGAATAGATGATTCTCGAACTGGAGGGCATGGGTTTAAGGTGTTACAAGCTTATGTTATTTTTTATCTGTATTTTTATATATTTTAGAGAGTTACTATGGGGGTTTGGAAATGGGGAAAATCATCTGGACACAGAATTAAAGTGATTTTGAAGGAAGAAGGTCACTTCAGCTGCTTCTCTTTGTCAAGAGACAGAGCAATGCAACTGTGACCATTGTAATGGTCACCCCTGACTGACCCATATCTGGGTAAAGAAAGCATAATCATTCTTGCATCTGATCATGATCATTTTGATGGTTACTTTGTCTAAAACCCTTGCCTGGGTCTGTGAAAACACCGTGGCGGGCACAAGCTTCATACCCTGACACAAGAAAGGGGGAAATTGTGTTACATCATTCATATGAAGAAATATTTCTCTGGAAGCAACTCAACAAGACTTATGAGTTTTGTGAAGCCTACTGACTTTGTGTCTCAACTACATCATTTTGTCTGAACAACAGTTTTATAAGTTCTGAGTTTCAACACGATTTCTAAGACCATTTTGAATTTGACTTTTCAGAACTGTACCTAAGCTGTAATGGTTTGGGTAATCCATACACAAACATTAATGAGTTTGCGCATTAATGTAAGGTATCATATTATTAATAAATTTGTTTGGAAGATACCATTGTCTTGGTGAATTTCTATTGCTGTCGGTCTATGCTGTAACAAAGGTAAGAGGAGAAAGACATAAGAGAGCCCTAAGAGGCAACATTTTTCCTTCAAAGGATTGCCTCAACTGGACTGAGCTTCAAATTTATTTACTATTTATTTATCTTTACAATTTTAATTTAGACATACAGCATCGTAATAGACCGTTTCAGCCTTCGAGCCCGTGCCAATTGCACCCAATTAACCTACAATCCCCAGTACATTTTGAATGATGGGAGAAACTGGAGCTCCCAGAAGAAACCCATGCAGACATAGGGAGAACATGCAAACTCCATACAGACAACAGAGGATTCAAACCCAGTCCCAACTGCTGGCGCTGCAGTGACGTTATGTTAACTGCTACATCAGCTGTGCTGCCAGAATAAACTTTAGAAGTGAGCACAAATTACATCCCAAAGGCATTTTGGACAGTTTTATGGATAGGAAACTGTCAGAAAGACACAGACAGAATAATAGGTCAACACACACTAGGTGTGGAAAGGTCCGTTTCTGTGCTGTCATGTTCTATGGTTCAACGATACACCTAATATTTTCTGCTTTGATGTTGCATTCATTGATTTTTTTTATGTGCCTTTGAAGCAGTTTGGACATTATTTTACGTTAAAAGAGCCACTTGTGTTTCACAAATAAATTTATTTTCTGTGGTAACTTGCTGAAGGTTCTTGAAGGTCATTGTCTTTCTGCAAAGGTGTAGTGTTACAATCACTTCCTTGTATTTATTGTAGATCACTCCCATGGGGACCAGCGGAGATGACAGAAATGATGGTTAGTGCACTGCAAAATACACCGCTGCTCGATCATGGGCCAGCAAGAGTGAACATTTGGAAAAGTGAATTATGTTGAGCGATGACATCATTTATTGTGTATAAATGAGTGGTAGTTCCGCATGAAAGAAACACAAGTGTCATGTTAGCATGGACGTCGGAGAGAATTCAGTCCTGGAGACAATGAGCGTGTTTTTGCGAAGCGTGATCCACTCCGACGTTGAGCAGTCTTCATCAGGCTTGTGATAGCTTCAGGAAGTTAGGGCCAGAGGTCGAGGAGGTGTGATTGGAGGGTCGAGGGTTAGGCTTGATGTCTGTGCAACGTCTTCGCAAACAAAGGGAGAGGAGGGTGGTCCTTGACCATTCACTATCATAAACAGACCATCTATTTTTGTTTTCTTTTGACGCTCACCTTTGAATGGCTAACTAAAGCTTTCACCTGAATCCCAGTACATGTGACCTCAATAAATATATTTAAATCTCATTTCTAAAGCTCTGTGAATTCCAATCCCTGAAAACGCAATATCGTTCAGAGCCAATAACCTTTGGCTCATCTCTAATCTGATCTTTCAATAAATGTAAATAAGATGCGATTAACCAGTTAAATATAAAAGTGTTTCTGATCATTTTTATTTACTCATTATACGATTGAGAGACCTCCTTGCGGGAAGACGTCTGTTGCTGATATCTCGTTAGTCAGCTGCACTATTCCGCGTGTCTATTGTTTTAAATTTAGAGATATAGCACGGTAATATTCCTCTCTACCCCACAAGCATGTATCCCCCAAAATTAATGAACTGATCTACAAACCCTGTATGCTTTTGAAGGGTGGGAGAAAATTGGAGCTCTCAGAGGAAATCCATGCAAATTCAGTGAGAGCATACAAACTCCTCATAGTCAGCACTGGATTTGAATCCTAGTCACTGACCGCGTTGTGCTCACCGCTATGTTAACTGGATCACCTGTACGTTCCTCTTAGAAGGCAAAGATGCTCCGCGAAATGGCCCCTAAATCTGCTCTGTCCACAATGGACATCCCGCGCTCCCAGTTGCTATCACATCTGCTCCCCCTCTCATCTGTCCAAGGCCTTCTACACTGTCAGAATGAGGCTCAATATACACTTCGTATTCCACCTGGACTGTCTACTGCCCAATAGTGTGAACAGAGAATTCTCTAATTTCAGGTAACGGTCCCCCCTCTCTTCTCAATCCTCCCCTTCGGTTCCATTTGGCCTCTCTTTATCCCACCATTCTCGACTCCCCTTCTTCTCAGAATCCAGCACCACAGTCTTTGTCTCTAATCACCCACTCCCCTCTGTCTTAACTCACCTTCCTCCACCGAACCTTTTTTTTTCTTCCCCTTGCCCCTCCTCCCCTGGCGTCTCACAATCAACTGCCTCTGTCCACCATGTTTCACTTCTCCCTGCTTCACCAACACCATATGGCCCTGTACACCAATCCCTCCCACCCTGTCCTCAGTCTTGGTAAAGCTTCGGCCCGAAGCGTCAAGCATTCCCTTTCTTCTGCTGCTGCTACTTCCCCCATCTGCTGTCTCCTGTGGGCAGCCTGTTCCCATTCTCCAGTATTTTGTTTGCAGCCTTACAAATTAGAGCATTTCACGAACATGCCCATGCAAACTATTCAATGTGGTTTCAGCTTTAAAAACTCCACTTCTTCAAATCCATATGCGGGAGGCGTTTGAAGTCATATCCTTCCACAGTATTGTTGCAAAAGTGATTCCAATCACTCCTTTGGAAAAGATGCTGCAATCTCGAACTTTACCCAATCTTCTGGAGGCATTCAGTGGGCTGTGCAGCATCCATAGGAGTAAAAGAATCCTGTCTTGTCCTCTGACATTGGGCTTTCCTCCAGCAGATTGTGAGATGAGCTGGCTTCCACCAGGTCATACTTTTAAGAGTACAACTTGCTTCAAATACAAAATATTTGCTGATTAATTACCTTTCATATCTTCAGGTTAAAATTGCTTTCTTCGCCACACAAATATCTCTGGAGCATATTCTTCAGATCCTTCCGGATTTAATTAGTGAAGAAATGACTTGGGGGGGGGGGGGGCGGGGGAAATCAAAACTCACCTGTTTGTAAGGACAAAAACATGTTAATTTGTGCTTTATTCATTGCATGCATCTTTCAACGCAATTTGTCTCTACGAAGTTAGTGACCTGAATGTACTGACAATAACCACACTGCCCACACTTCATTTGTCTCTACACCAATTCTCTCCAAAAAGAAGCATTTGGAGAGCAAAGAAAGAGGAGCAGGTAGGCAACATCCACAGACAGAAATGAACAGTCAACATTCTGGGTCATGACCCTTTCTTGGGACTGGAGACAAATAGTCTCAAGAAGGGATCCTGACCTGAAACATTAACTGTTCATTTCTCTCCATGGACGCTGTCTGATGGTCTGAGGGCTTTCAGCTTTCCCGTTTGCTCAAGACGCCAGCATCTGCCGAGAACAGCGTTCGAGTTAAACTCAGCTTCTCATGCCTTTTGTCATTATATTCCTTTGATTACTCCCTATATGATTCCTTTGATTTGAGAATTGGAACGAGTTTCATTGATTAGCATCGGATATTGCCGTGCAGAGAGGAAGTTGGAAGGCTTGTTAAATGGTGTGAGAACAACGTGGACAAGACAAAGATGATTGCAGACTTCAGGAGGATAAAGGTCTCCTTGAGTCATCAATGGCTCTGTCGTGGAGAGTACAGTGCATAATAATGAACAACCTATCCACATTAGTCAGGAAGGCACAGCAGCGCCTACACTTCCTAAGAAGGTTGAGGAGGGCAAGGCTACCGGCCCCCATCTTAACAATATTTTACAGAAGCACAGTTGAGAGCGTCTTTGACCTTCGACATCAGGAAGGAGATACAGGAGTATAAAAATCAGGGCTGCCATGCTGGGAAATAGCTTCTTCCTGCTGGGGGTGTGCATGGGGGGCGCGGGGGTATGTGCGTGTGTGGGAGTGTGCGTGTGGGGGCGCTGCGTGCGGGGGCAGTGTGTGCGGGGGGCGTGTGTCTACGTGTTTACCATGGTCTGCACAAAAGCTGTTTCGTCTGGTTGTATGGTTAGATGGTAATAAAGTTAAACTTGATATTGATACCAGACCTATAGAAAATAGGAGCAGAAGGTCATTCAGCCCTTTGAGGCTGTTCAATATGATCGTGGCTAATCAAATGACTTCAGTTCCCTATTCCTGCTTTCTTGCCACACCCCTTGATCCCTTTAGGCAGATGGGCCACATCCAACTCCTGGTTCAATGTATCCAATGAACTGACCTTAACTTTCAGTGGCAGGGAATCACAACTCTCTGATTGAAGACATTTCTTCTCATCTCAGTTCTAAATAACTTTCCCCCTCTCCTTAGACTGTGACGCCTTCTATGAACTTGCCGAACATCAGAAAAATTGTTTCTACATCCAGTCCTGTCTAAGTTTTATATGTTTCAATGAAATCCTCTCTCATTCTTTGAAATTCCATGTAACCCTGATCTATCCAGATATTCTCTACACAACAGTCCTGCCGTTCCAGTGATCAGTCTGGGAAACCTTCACTGCATCTTCTCACTAGCAAGGATATCCTTCCTCAGATTAGGAGACCAAAACTGTACAAAATAGCAAGGTGTGACCTCACCAAGACCCTGTACACCTGCAGTCAGACCTCCCTGCTCTATCCAAATCTTCTCACAATAAAGGCCGACAGGCCATTTGCTTTCTTCACCATCTGCTGTAGCTACATTCCAACAAGGACACCCTGCCTCATTGCACAGCCAATTTTCCTAACATCTCCATTCAGATAATAATCGGCCGCCTTGTTATTCCCACCAAAGTGGAGAACCTCACATGTATCTGCATTGGACTGTATCTGCCATACGTTTGCCCTAATATGACCAAGTCACCCTGCAACCTCTTGGAAACTTCCTCACAGCTTGCAATGCCCCGCAGCTCAGAGACATCTGCAAATTAGAGATAGTATGTACAATTCATTTGTCTAGAATGGCCAACCTATGGTGCATGTGCCAATAGTGGCACGTTGGATAATTAGAGGTGGCACATTGCACCCCAGTGATAATACAGGTATGCACCACTTAACGTCCACGATTTATTCTGTCAAATTGGGTGTAATGCGAAGTGGACGTTGTGCACACACCATATTATATACATTGTAAAGTTATAAGGGATAATGTAGCATACAAGTAAACTTCTTATTTATAAGTAGGGAAGTAGGTATCAGTGTGGGGACCAACATGGGGCTGTGGGGAGAGAGCGAGTGAATGGGATCAGTGTGGGGACAGACACAGGGCTGTGGGGAGAGAGCGAGACACTGGGATCAGTGTGGGGACTGACATGGGGCTGTAGGGAGAGAGCAGGGCAGTGGGATCAGTGTGGGGACCAACACAAGGCTGTGGGGAGAGAGTGAGGGAATAGGATCAGTGTGGGGACCGACACAGGGCTGTGGGGAGAGAGCAGGACAGTGGGATCAGTGTGGGGACCAACACAGAGCTGTGGGAAGAGAGCGAAGGAATAAGATCAGTGTGGAGACAGACTTGGGACTGTGGGAAGAGAGCGGGGCAGTGGGATCAGTGTGGGGACCGACACAGAGCTGTGGGGAGAGATCGGGGCAGCAGGATTAATTAGGATTGATACAGGGCTGTAGGTAGAGATTGAGGCAATGGGATGACTGTGGGTGTACAGTATACAATTTCCAATAGCTAGGGATCGCTTTTTCTAAATTGCTGCGGATTTGCTCATGGTAATTGAATAATTATAGGGTCATGGGCGGATGTGGTCGGATGTGGCCTGAACAGACGTTAAGTGGCACATACTTGAAATTAAAAAAGTAAGTCTACACATATAAAAAGTATTAACCAAAAACCGATTTGTAGAAAAAAAATTATAACAGGAATTCAAATAGCTTTGAGCTAGAATTGGGTTTTACTGAGAATAAATCTAAAACTTTATAGCAAAATCAAAACAGACTCAAATTTCTTTAAGATAAGTAATGTCTATTTTGTTTTTATATCAAATCAATATATCATGTAAAATGTAAATATGTCTAAACTAACATTTTTACAAGAATTGAATGGCGCATCTGAACACGTGTGTGAAGAAATTGACGCATGGAATGTAAAACGTTGGCCAACCCTGGTCCAGATCATCAATATACATTGGACATATCTGGGTTCCCAGCTCTGAAGCTTGTGGTACTCCACTAGTAACTACCTGCAATCTGTAAGAGACCCATTTATCACCACTTTCTGCCTGCTATCTAGTTTTCTGTTCACATCCCATCTATACCATGTTCTCTCATTTTGCATACCAATCTCTTGTGTGGGATCTGATCAAAGTTCATTACCAAGTCCAAATACACCTCATCAACTGGTTCACCATTGTTCGCTCGGGTTGGTCATATCATCAGGAAAAATTCCAGAAGATTAGTCAATCATGATTCCCCTTTTGTAACTCTATACTGACTTGGACTAATCCTGTAACTCCTCTTCAAATGCGCAGCAATGACATCTTTAAGACTGACTCCATATCTTCCCCACTTCTGTAGTCAGGCAAACTTGTCTCCAATTCCCTGGTTTCTCTCTCCCTCCTTTCTTAAAAAGTGATGTCAATCAGCAATCCTTTCAGTGCAAAGGAACTGATTCAGACTGTAGCGAATATTGGAAAATAATCACTAATAATTCTCAAGCATTCACTCTCTCTCATCCATTGCCTTGAGCACTGATGTAGCTATTAGGCCCTTGGACATTGACTTTCAGCATTATCGGTTTACCCAATGCTATTTCACGACAGAGAGCAATTTCGGTCAAGTCCTCCTGCACACTAGGTTCTCGAATCCCCAGTACCCCCAAAATGTTCCGTGTATTTTCCTTAGTGAAAAAGGATGCAAATAATCTATTCAATTGGTCTGCCTCTCCCTTGTTCCCTATTTCCCTGAATCTGGCTTCAATTTTTCCTTCCCTTCCCTCTCCATTCACAGAGCCCTCCCTCCTCCCTCTGCTTGCCCTCCTTCCCTTATACACCTATTACCACCTCCCTCCGGGACTGTGCTCCTTTCCCTGCCCTTCTCCCCCTCACCATTTTGTTTGGACGTCTGCCGATATCTTTCCATTCCTTGATGGAGGGGACAAGCCCGAAGATCTTTATCTTTGCTATACATTTGACCCAACACCCAAAACCCAACACCCAACCCCAACCAACCAATTTTCCCCTGCAACCACTGCAACCGTGTCTGCCTGTCCCGCATCGGACTTGTCAGCCACAAACGAGCCTGCAGCTGACGTGGACTTTTTACCCCCTCCATAAATCTTCGTCCGCGAAGCCAAGCCAAAGAAAACATTTGACCATCAAAGTTTTGCCAGCATTGGGATTTTACTTCAACCACAGTGTCTGCCGACTTTCGTGCTTTACTGCGAGGAATCTATGTTTATTTCAACTCAATTCAATTCCATACACCTTTATCAGACTGGCATGCCTCCCTAAGGCCTCGTGCAGTGTCAAACTAACACTTACAAATTGGGACAACAACATCTTGGCAGTCTCCAACCAAATGCCATTAACATCAACTTCTCCAATTTCTATTAATCCCCCTCCACCAAATCTCTCTCTCTTTCCTCTGTTGCTTTTCGTCCATCTTCCCATCCCTGCCCTTGCTTCTCCTATCAGAGAGCTACCCTCTCCTTTCTCCTCTCATTTTTTTCTTCTACCCTCCCACCTGCATCTGCCTGTAACTTCTTAGGTCTCAGCCTGCACTCTCCCTCCTCCACCCACCCCCCCCCCCCCCACCCCATTCTGCTCATCGCCCTACCTTTTAATTCAGGTACTTGCCAGGCTTTTCTTCTTTAATTACATTTGCATTAATTAATCTTTTTCACTTTACATATCTATAGAAGCTTTTACAGTCACCTTTTTTGTTCCCCGCGAGTTTCCTGTCTGAACCACAGTCAATAACTCATGAGACAGGAGTTATGGGAATAACGTAGGCTTTTTATTGGCAAGAGCATGGCAGTGTTAGCCATCTACGAGGCTAGTCCCGATCTGAGCTGAGAGCAGTGGACAGGAAGACTTGTATGCAAGCAAGGGGGCTACTTCCCCCTGGTCAGCCTATATATAGCGCCGGTCCTCCATACCAGCTAGCAGTGAGCAACTACATTCTGCATACAATACTAAGGATCACCAAGCTGTCTTACTCCATCTTCCCCCTTCTAATTAAGAACTCTGCTGCATTCAAAATTACGGTATATGCCTCTTCTTTGATTTTAATGTTATCCTCAACTCCCTTCATTAGCCACGGTTGAGCTGCATACCCTGTTATTATTTTATGGCAAAAATAAGGGCGTACATTTCCTCCCAATGATGTTTAAATACTTGCTACTGTCTAACATAAGGAAATGGCTTTGACATGAAAACAGTTTTGACAGAATATCTCAGAAAGATGCTGCTGTCCTGTAATACTGATCGATCCTGTGCAAAACACACATACCCACAGCACTTCCCTTCTGACATTTAAACGGTCATCACTAGCCAATCGGTAGTTCTCAAGGAGTGCCCTCAGTACATGATGGCATTACTTTAAATTTAATAACAGCAACAGACCATTTCGCCCCAATAGTCAGGGCCGCCCAATAGCACCATATTAATCTACACCCCCGGTACGTCTCAAAGGTGGAACCCCCGGAGAAAACGTGGAGAGTGAACAAACTCCTCACAGAAAGCATGGGATTTGAACCCCGGTCCTGATCGTGGCACTGTAATGGTGTTGCCCTCACCTCAACGCCAACCATGTATATACCTTGATGAAGGCCTCAAGCCTGAAACCATTGGTCATGTATCTTTATCTTTGCTATATGAAGTGCACTGTTTCTCCTGCATTGTGTTTTTAACCTCAGTAATCTGATGATGTTTCTGAAGGTGCCCTCGATGTTAATATTCTGCACTCATTCACATATCGGACCAGGAGTAGGTCATGTGGCCCCACAATCCTGTCCCCTCCCACCCCAATGACTGTAGAACAGAACATAGACCATGACAGGACAGGAACAGGCCCTTCAACCCTCAACGTCTGCACAGAGCACAACGCTAAATTAGACAAAATCTCTTTTGCCTGCACATGAACCATATCGTTCCCTATTCGTGTGTCTACATATAAAAGCCTCTTACACACCACTATTGTATCTGCTTCCACCACAACCCCTCTCAGACCATTTTAGGCACCCACTGGTCTCTGTGTCAAAAACTTGTGATAGTACAGATTCTATCACCAATGTACATATGTACAGATGGTAGTGTGGGATGACTGTGATTGTGATTGGCTGAGAGGGTAGCCACACCTACTGGCAGGTCTTGGAGGTTGACTATACCCAGACTATCAACCGCTTCACGCTCCTGGATGCGTACCCCATTCCACGGATCATGGATGTGGTGAATCAGATCGCCCAATACCGTGTATTTTCTACCATTGACTTATGTTCAGCCTATCATCAGCTCCCGATCCGCTGAGAAGACCGACCTTTCACAGCCTTCGAAATGAATGGGCAGCTGTATCAATTCCTCAGGGTACCCTTTGGGGTCACAAATGGCGTCGAGGTCTTCCAACGGGAAATGGACTGGATGGTGGACCAGAACGGGCTGACTGCTACTTTCCAGTATCTGGACAATGTCACCATCTACGGCCATGACATGATGCCAACCTTGAGAAATTTTTCAGACTGCAACTCGGCTGCACTTGACCTACAATTTCGACAAGTATGTCTTCCGGACCACTCGGCTCACAATTCTGGGTTGTGTGGTGGAGAATGGGGTGGTCATGCCGGACCCTGACCACATGTGTCCCCTCATGGACTTGCCCCCAACATCCAGAAGGCACTCAAACGCTGCCTGGGTTTTTTCTCTTACTATGCCCAATGGGTTCCACACTATGCCGACAAGGCACGGCCACTCATCAAGACCTCTTCCTTCCCCCTGTCAACCGAAGCCAGAGTGGCTTTCGACCGCATCAAATCGGACATTGCTGCTGTAAAGCTGCACGCCATCGACGAGTCCATTCTGTTCCTAGTCAAAAGCGATGGGTCTGACTTTGCACTGGCAGCCACTCTGAACCAGGCCGGCCGGCCGGCAGCCTTCTTCTCCAGAACCCTCCAGGGTCCTGAGAGGTGACACTCCTCTGTCGAGAAGGAGGCCCAGGCGAGAGGAGTCACGTGATGGAGTAGTGGCCGGACGGTGAACTCCAGCCCTCTCCAGAAAAGTCGGGAAAAACAAAGGAAAACACAAAGGCACAGAAATAAAAGTTACAGAAAAGTGAGTATAAAGGTGGAAAGAAGATGGCGACAAAAAAAAAAATCGAAAGCAACGGTAAGAAGAGAGGAAGAGAAGACAAAGGAGGAAAAAGGTGAAGGCCTTACCTGTCCGAAGAGGCCCGCTGCGGAGAGAGAAACCCGCTCCCTCAGGTCGGTAAATAATGGACTACAAAAATGGCTCGCAGAGCCGAGTAAAAGTGCGCAACCGCGCATGAAAAAAAACACACCGACGGGAGGGGGGACCAGCTGGGGAGTCGATCTCCACAGCCGGCAACGACAGCTGCAGAACACCTGCAGCAAGAAGAGACCACAGAAGACAATAGAAACAAGAAAGAAGAGAAGAAAAGGGCAACAAAGAAACAACAGATGGTCAACCCAGAGGAAGAAGAAGAGGAAGAGGAAGAATACAGTGAAATAGAAGAATAAAAGAAAGGCAAGATAAAGGATATACTTTCTCTTATTAAAGGATACATGGAGTCATTTAAAGAATGGCAAACACAGGAATTTAAGGATTTAAGAAAAAGAATAAACAACACAGAAGAGAAAATGAATAAAATAGAGATGACCTTAACAGAAATGGGAAAGAAAATGGACAAGATGGAAGAGCGGGCAGTAGCAGCAGAAATGGAGGTAGAAGACTTAAAAAAGAAATTGGAGGAATCTAATAAAAAAACTAAAGAGACACAAGAACTACTAGCTCAAAAAATAGATACAATGGAAAATTATAACAGAAGAAATAACATAAAGATAGTGGGCCTTAAGGAAGATGAAGAAGGCAAGAATATGAGGGAGTTTATAAAAGAGTGGATCCCCAAGACCCTAGTATGTCCAGAACTACAGCAAGAAATGGAAATAGAAAGGGCACATAGAGTATTGGCCTCTAAACCACAACCACAACAAAAACCAAGATCTATTGTAGTAAAATTCCTAAGATATACTACAAAAGAAAAGGTACTGGAGAAGACAATTGAAAAAGTAAGAGAGGGCAACAAACCACTGGAATATAAAGCGCAAAAAATCTTCATTTATCCAGATATAAGTTTTGAACTCCTAAAGAAGAGAAAAGAGTTCAATACAGCAAAGGCGATTTTATGGAAGAAAGGGTATAAATTTATACTAAAGCATCCAGCGGTATTGAAAATATTTATTCCAGGACAACAAAACAGACTATTCTCGGATCCAGAAGAAGCACGAAAATTTGCAGAACAATTACAAAAATAGACTGAGGGAGGAAGACGGGTAATGAGAGTAAAAATGATCACGATTGATATGTATGTGGGTAAAGACAAAAATAGACTGAGGGATGAAGACGGGTAATGAGAGTAAAAATGATCACGATTGATATGTATGCGGGTAAAGAGGTATAAGAGTGAATAGAGACAATGTGCATACGTGAATGTATCTGTACTTAGAGGAAAATATAGATAGTATAGACAAGAATTAATAAGGGAAGGTAATGGAATAGAGAGAATAAGGAGGGAATTAAAAGAGTGACCTTTGTGACATATGAAAAGTGAAATCTTTTCTGGGGGGGCGGGGTGGGGGGAAATAGCGGTCACTGCAAAATCAGTTGACGCTTGCGAGTGGATTCGCAAATCCAAATGGAGAGGGGAGATGTGGTTGTCCGACAAGGGATAAAGGACAACTCAGGAGGGGAAGGGGAGATTGGGGATAAATAAGATAGAAATAGGAGAATAAGGAAAATGTTGGATGTTGTAGGAATGTTGTCTTATAAAGAGTTGAAAATAAGAAAACAGAAATGGAAAAGGAGGAAAGGTAATGATGGAAAAACGGAAAGAGAAGATAAACAAAATATAAAAGGGCTACGCTGACCTATATGACTTTAAATATTAATGGAATACATAACCAAATTAAAAGGAAGAAACTACTAAATTTAAATGAATAAATGTATTCCATTAGAAAAAATAACATATAGGTTAAGAAATAATATTGAAATAGTCGAACAAGTATAGGAGCCTTACATTAAATACAATAGCGAAAACCTACCGGGGACAAACATTACCTAAGTTGATGGAAGGAAAAGGAAAGAAAAGAATGGACTCAGTAGAATTTCTGGTGTATTTTTGTTGAATGACAACATTGTCTGACTGGCTTAATGCAACCTAGATTGTATACCTAAAATGGATGAGAGGGGGGGGTGGTGGGGTGGCTTGGGAGGAGCGAGGGGGGGGGAGAAAAAGTCACTGTATATGTGTAAAAAAGAAATAGTGTATATCATGGCTAATGTGATTTATGGTGTGAAAAATAAAAAAATTTAAAAAAAAGAGAAGGAGGCCCAGGCCATAGTTGAGGCAGCACATCGTTGGAGACACTAACTCACTGGCAGGTGCTTTACGCTGCTGACCGACCAATGTACAGTCTCCTTCGTGTTTAGCAATACCGAGTGAGGTAAGATCAAGAATGACAAAATCGTCAGGTGGAGAATCGAGCTCTCCACCTTTAATTATGACATACTGTATCGGCCAGGTAAACTTAACGACCCGCCAGATGCGCTCTCCAGGGGGACTTGAGCCAACATGCAACTGGACAGGCTGCAGAAACTCAACGAGGAGCTCGTCATCCAGGGGTCACTAGGTTCGCGCACTTTGTCAAATCTCGCAACCTGCCCTACACGGTCGAGGAGATTCGCTCCATGACCCAAGCCTGCTCAGTGTGCACTGAGTGCAAACCCCACTTCTTCCGTCCGGAGAACACCCATGTCATCAAAGCCACCCGCCCCTTTGAGCGTCTCAGCGTAGACTTCAAGGGGCCCCTACCATCGACCAATCGTAACACCTACATCCTTACAGCCATCGACGAGTACTTCCGCTTCCCGTTTGCTGTGCCATGCTCAGACATGACTGCCTCCTCAGTTATAGAGGCCCTGCACAGCATCTTCACCATCTTCGGGTATCCCAATTACATTCACAGTGACAGAAGGTCCTCGTTTATGAGCGCAGAACTGCGGCAGTACCTTCTGGAGCATGGTATTGCTTCAAGCAGGACCACCAGCTATAACCCACATGGTAATGGGCAAGTCGAAAGAGAGAATGCCACCGTCTGGAAAGCGGTTACGCTTGCCCTCCAGTACAAAGGTCTCCTCACCTCTTGCTGGCAGGATGTGCTCACTAGTGCCCTATTCTCCATCTGCTCCCTCCTATGCACCACAACCAATGCCACCCCCCATGAAAGGATGTTCTCTTTCCTGAGGAAATCCGAGTCGGGTACAACCATACCGGCATGGCTCACGGTTCCCAGTCCAGTCCTTTTACGACGCCACGCCCAGTACTCTAAGAACAACCCCTTGGTTGACCGAGTGACTCTGCTCCATGCGAACCCACATTATGCCTACGTTGAGTATCCAGACGGACAGGAGGACACAGACTCAGTAAGGGACCTAGCCCAAGCCGGATCAGACGCAGCAGTGCCTTTAACCCAACCTCCCCCTATTTCTTCTCCCCAGGTCATGTGCTTGAACAGAGGGACCAGCACCATCCCACCAGCTCAGGCCAGTCTGTCGACAACGCCGTTGGGGAATTGAGCGAAGCAGTGGCCTCACCTGGCGACACGACTCTGGCGACCCCTATCCCGGCGCCACGGCGGTCACGCCGGATGGTCAGGCCCCCTGACCGGTACAGCCCCTAACCTCCATCCAGCCTGGGGTTGGTTATCAAAGAAGGGGTGAATGTGATAGTACAGATTCTATCACCAATGTGTATATCTACATATGTACAGATGGAAGTGTAGGATGACTGTGATTGGCTGAGAGCGTAGCCACACCTACTGGCAGGTCTTAAAGGATTGCTCCTAGCCAGACCAGGTCATTCTGGACTGGTCAACCTACTTGTGATATGCTCCAGTCTTTTACTTAATAAAATCCTTGGTTTGGATCAACAAGTCTTTGGTTCTTTCCTCGCGCATTACAAAACTTCTCCTGCACATCTTTTTTTAAACTCTCCCCTCACATCTTGAATGCATCTCATCTAGTGCATGCCTTTTCTACCCCGGGAATAAAGATTCTGACTGTCCACTCTATCTATGCCTCTCATAATTTTATTAACTTTGAACAGGTCTCCCCACGGTCTCCGACGCTCCAGAAAAAGCAACCAAGTTTATCTAACCTCTCCCCATACCTTACACCCTCTAATCCAATCAGTGCCCTGATTATTCTCTTCTGTACCCTTTTCAAAGCCTCCACATCCTTCCTGCAATGGGCCGACCCGATTTGCGCACTATGGTGTTATCATTAAGCATATAGATGTATGTATGTACTGAATGGGTTGGCTCGCTCCTTGAACCTGTGACTCCTCCCTCCCAGATATCCCCATAAAGGCTGTTACGCCCAAGCCCCTCCCTCAGTACCTACCAATCTCTGAGCAAAGAAATTAGCATTTTTGCCAATCGAAACAAACTTCGTTACCAGAACTATTGAAGAACGAATTGCATGAAGTAGGGGAATATGCAAATCATTGGGAAAGAATTGAACTGCTAATGTGCCTTATCTCTCACAATAAAATCTGCCACACTAATCCTTAATTATTCATTATTGCGTAATTTTCTAAGAATAAAATTGACATTTCAGAAAGATGCACCCTCCAGCTGAAGGAATTGAACTGCCAACATCAGCTGCAATGACCAGATCCCATTCATTATTATTTCAAAACTGCCCAGACTGTATCTTCTTGCCTTAAAATTTATATTTGTAATTCAATTTTTAAAATATTTTCATGGTAACAAGCCGTTCCAGCTGTTCCAGCCCACATGTCTATTCGACCCCCAGGCATTTTGAAAGGTGGGAGGAAACTGACGCAGACATGGGGAGAACGTACAAACTCCTCAAAGACAGCACTGGATTCGAAACCAAGTTGCTGGCACTGTAATGCGTTGCACTAACCACTTCCTCATCCAGGTCACAAATTTAGATATGCTAAAACCACGCTATATATAACCATCAGCTCAATCCCATTTATACAGTGCAATCGATTGCAGTCTGGCTGCCATGACCCTGGTCTGGCCTTGGGATGCAGTTGCTTAACTTTTCCCTTGCCTTTTATTCTTGTGGAGGCTGTTTAGCTGATATAACCCTAGAGGTGCTCAAATTCTTCCACACAGGCAAAGGCTGAACTGGAGTATTACAATGAGATGATCAGCTTCCATCGTGATTGAGAGGAACTTTGTGCATGTGTGGAAAGCCTCATCTAGGTTATGTTTGGTCAGCATGGTAGGCCACATCCTACCAATATGAACTTTTTGAGCAAGTGGCAAAGGTGATTTTCAAAAATAGGGCATTGGTTGTGGTAAAACATTTGACAAGGTCCCTCGTAGTAGAAATTTGAACCTAAGTATAAATATAAAATCGAAATCTTCTATTCCCAGAAGAACAATCTCTGAGCCTCTATGCTCAACAGTACCTGACACTATTTTGCCACATGTCCTTACATGCATTGCAAGGTACTGTTCTCATTTCTGAATTATGGTGCACTGTCTTGTGAAGCAGAATCAGAATCTGGATTTATTGTCATGAACAAGTCATGAAATTCAGGGTTTTGTAGCAGCGAACATAAATATTACAACCATCTTACAATATCATAAAAATAGAACAATAACAGTGCACAAGAAGTAAGGCAGTCTCGTTGATTATTCAGGAATCTGACGGCAGCGGGGAAGAACCTGTACTTGTGCCACTGAGTGCTCGTCTTTAGGCTCCTGTACCTTTTCCCCAATGGTAGCAGAGTGGATAGGGCATGGCTCTAGGTGGTGGGGGTCTTTGAGGATAGAGGCTGCTTTATTAAGAAGTCCTCGATGGAGTGAAGTCTGGTACCTGTGAGGTTGCAGGCCGAGTTAACAACCCTCTGGAGTTTATTCTTGTCCTGAGAGTTAGTGCCTCCCTACCAGGCAGTGATGCAACCAGACAAAATGCTCTCCACAGTACAACCTGTGAAATTGACCAGAGTCTTTGGTAACATACCAAATCTCCTCAGGCACCTCACGAAGTATAGCCCCTGGCGAGCCTTCTTTGTGATTGCATCATTACCGGTTCCTTTAAGATTTATCGACTCATCTTCATTTGTGTACCCCATGCCACTATTTAAGGTTTTCTGTGGCCACTTCAAGATGTAACGTGATTGCAGAACAAAGTTGGGGAAAGAGCCCTTTTGAAGTCGATGCACAATATATTCTGGAAATACTGTGGCATCGAAAACTAATAATGTTTTATGCTGCTTCAAAAAAACACAAAGACCTTTGTAAATTCAATTGAAGAAATACATATCCCTTGACAGATCCAACTCCCATAATTCCCGTAAACACAATCTGCTTGTGCACTTACCAACTGATACAAAGTCAAAACTAGAGTAAACCACTCATCCTTCCATCTCACTGCATTGATTCAATAAGCCTAAATACCCTTGCTTTAGAAAAATCCATCAACCACAGTTTTGAAATGTTCAACTGATCCCTTGACTTAAGCATCTGTTTTGCAAGTGACTGCTGCAGATTTCTACTGCGTGATGCAGTAGTCCCTGAAATCTCCCCTGAATTATCCTCTTCTGCCTCTATTGAGGACCCCCTCTCCCGAAGACAGGAAAAGCTGCTCCTTTCCCATCAACTTATTTTTAAATTAAAGTCATAAAGAGACAGGACAAACTAACCCACCCTTCAGCCCATTGTTTTTTCACGATGCATCAACCACCAATCCTACCCGACCCATTTTATTCCTACCACACTTCCATTTATTCCTCCTAGATTCTATCACTTACCTAAACACTGGGGCCAACTAATACCTATCAGTCTTTGGAATGTGGATCACCAAGAGAAGTATGGCAGGATAAACCTTTTTATTTCCACTCACAAACAACTTTAAGTAATCCCTATGCCATCGGTGCTCTGTGATTTGTAAGGGATGGCTTAAGGTGGGATGTGGGTGGGAAGAAAAAGTTTGAAAACCACTGTTTTAATCATCCTTAATTGACTCGTTTATGTGCACGGTTTCAGAACTCAAAAGGAAATGGGTAACAGTTCATGAGACCTTTTGGGGTGACTATTCATAACTTTTTGGAATAAGTTACAGGTGTTGTTTTTCTGCTAAATCCCTATTTATTTTTATTAGGAAATCTTGTAATGCATTTTTTTTCTGTTACTTTCAGTTGAGAACATATTTGAGAGATAAGTTGGGACCAACAATGTTTTGGTCAAGCTGTACTGAGGTAGAACCTCTTATTAGCCGTGGGATAATTTAAAAAAAATTATTTGATATATTCGTTGCTACAAGCAGGAACTCTAAATTAGGATTATATAGATCTAGAAAGAGATGGGAAATAGATTTGAATATTACAATAGTTCAACAAATGTGAGAACATTTATGTAGGGATTGTATGTCTAATACTATCAATGTAAGATTAGTTCGACACAACTTTTTACATCAATTATATCTCACACCACAGAAAAGGAATACATTGAAATCAGATTTGTCAGATCAATGTCTTAGATGTTGTGAAGATGTAGGAACTTTTATATACTCAACATGGTCTTGTCCCAATGTGAGACCTTTTTGGGTGACTATTCGTAACTTTTTGGAATAAGTTACAGGTGTTGTTTTTCTGCTAAATCCCTATTTATTTTTATTAGGAAATCTTGAAGGTATAACTCCTAAATTGAAATGATCAATTTATAAATTGAAATTTGTTAAATTAGCATAAGCAGTAGTGAGAAAATATATTGCAATTACTTGGAAATCAGACACTTCTTTAACTGTGCCAAAGTGGGATGCTGAAATTCAGAGTGTAATCCTTTGGAAAAAAATTACTTACAATTTAGAAAATGAATACTCTTATGGTTTTACAAATAAAGGGATTGAATTTTTAGTTTTATCCCTGCGGAATTCTCCTCTGTATGTACATGTTAGAACTGATGAGTTGTACTGCACGACATCTCCCTCTGCAATCCAAAGATCTTATTTTTCTTTCTCTTTCTTTAATTTTCTTTTTATACCTATAATTTTTTTTACTTTATTCAGTTTGTATTTTTTTTGAGGGGGGAGGTTGGGTGGGAGGAAGGGATTTTCGGGTGGGGAGAAAATCATCATATATGTAATCAATTTGTACTTTTTGATATCTGTATATTGTTATAATTGTAATTACTGCACATATGGAATATTAAATAAAATATTTTGTTTTAAAAAGAGGTGCTGGTTTTCATGCCGACTTCTTAAGGCAGTACCTCACGTGGATGTCTACAATGGATGGGAGGTCAGACCCTGTGATGGACCTGGCTTCTTTCTGTATAAAATGATGATGTACTGAAAGACCTAATGTATGACTTGATAAATCAGTCAGCTTATCCTTTATTGTTTTACATGTAGCAGCATTCAAGCCTCAATATGCCTTAATCTACTTAGCATTGTGGTAAATTATTGCTGCCTGCACTCCAAAAGTCAAGGCAATGCTATGTGCGGTATAATTTGTTTTTTAAACTCCAGATTTTCATACAGGCATCTATAAAAACATTGTGCTGTGAGCCAAGTTGGACAGTTCAGAATATCGTTAAATGAAGAATCATTCTGTTCTTCCCATTCAAGGCTATCAAGCAGTGAATTGATTCACCAATGGTGGAAAAGAGGTGTGAGTGAAGTACCAGGTATGAATTAGAAAATAAGTGGTTCAAACAGTAAAGCAAACGGACAAGATTAATTTGTATTAATTGTAACATGCAGACAAGTAGATTTCAATGTTCAGCATGGTGCAATAATTCAAAAATAAGCAGAATTTTAAATTGTGATTCTGCAACATCATGGACTTTGTTCCCTCTGGTGAATGCACACACTGTGACTACTGATTGGTTTTCTTCTTGTGAAGTTAGAGTAAGGATCCCATCCTGAATTGGAGCAAAGATGGTTCCACCTGGATTCAATCTCCTCTTTACCTACTCCTGAATGTAGTTCTCTCTCTCTCTCTCTCTCTCACACACACACACACACACACACACACACACACACACACACACACACACACACACACACACACACACACACACACTCTTTCTCTCGCTCTTTCTCTGTCTCTCGCTTTCCTTTCCCCACCCTCCTTGAAAATTATTTCACCTTCTACCTGCCTTTCCACCTCCCACTCCTTCTTCCCTGTCCTCAATCACTTCTGGGGCCCTCCCCCAGCTTGTTTCTCCCTTTAATGTACATAAATTAAGTTCATTATCACTTGACTGTACATCAATGGTTCTCCACCTTTTTCTACTCACATCCCACTTTAAGTAATCCCTATGTCATTGGTGCTCTGTAATTAGAAAGGCATTGCTTAAGGTGGGATGTGGGTGGGAAGTGAAGGTTGAGAATCACTGCTCTAGAACCAATTGTTACTGAAATATTTTGCTTGAGAAAAATTGTCATTGGCCCATTTGCTTTGGAGTTCTGAAACCGTGCATATAACAAGTCAATGAGGTATGATTAGAATAGTGGTTTTCAAACTTTTTCTTTCCACTCACATCCCACCTGAAGCAATCCCTTATTAATCACAGAGCACCTATGGCATAGGGAATACTTAAAGCGGTATGTGAGTGGGGAATAAAAAAGAGGTTGAGAACCACTGCTGTACATATACAACCAAATGAAACAGCATTTCTCCAGGCCACCATGCATGCACGTGTATACACAATACATAGGACATCATAATATAAAAATATTATATAAAATAAATAAATGTTCTGTAATCCTTAAATTTTTAATATTTAAATTTAGACATACATCATGGTAACATGCCATTTCGGCTCACAAGGCTCAATTTCACCCAATTAACCTACAAACCCTGGTACATTTTGAATGGTGGAAGGACTCCAGAGACTCCAGGGAAAACCCACACAGGCATGGGGAGAATGAACAAACTCCTTTCAGACAATGCGGGATTCCAACCCTGGTCCTGATAGTGGGCGTTGTAACAGCATTGCACTAACCATTACGCTAATCAAATATCTTACTTATCTCATTTATAAGAGACCCAAAGTTTCAGGACATTGTTCGTCAATCTCACAGCCTTCAGGAAGAAACTATTTCCCAACCTGGCTGTTTTGATTTTTATGCTACTGTACCTCCTTCTGGATGATGGTGGGTAACAGATCCTGATGATAGAGTTCCTCGATGGTATTTTGATCCCATTTAAGCAACGCTCCGAGTGAATGTCTTCAATAAAGAAAGAGACCCATTCGGTTTTAGTCTTGATAAAGGCTCCTGACCATTTCTACCCATGGATGCTGTCTGACCCGCTGAGTTCCTCGAGCCGTTCTTGGTTTACTGGCTTTTTCCAGTGTTCAGTCCAGCTTTGATGGCCTGTTCTCTCCTGCAGAAATTCACACCCCTCAGTGTATTTCAAGCTATTTCCTATATCTCTGTGCATCAATAGTGAAGACGGCCAAAGTATGATCGAGGTGGATGGAGGAGCATCTGCAAGATTGATTTGAATCGATGGATTGGACCATGTTCAAGAACTCATCCATAGACTTGAATGAAAATGCAACATGTGGCACCAACTTCATCAAGACATGCATGGATGAGTGTGCGCCCAGGTAAACATAGCGGGTGTTCCCAAACACCTTAAGGATGCGTGCTTTGGCCACTGGTCTACTCATTGTGAGAATATGTGGCCAGGCACAATTCCACTTGCAATGCTATCTATAAATTTGTCGATAACACCCAGGTTGTCGGCAGAATCACAAATGGCAATGAGGAAGGGTACAGGAGGGAGAAAGATCAGCTCGTTGAATGGTGTCACAACAAAATCCTGGCACTCAATATTAGCAAAACCAAAGAGATGAATGTGGACTTCAGGAGGAAGTCGGGGAACATGATCCAGTCCTCATCGAGGTCTTGGTAGTGGAGAGGGTCAAGAACTTCAAATTCCTGGGTGTCAACATCTCCAAGGACCTGCCCTGAGCCTCCATGTCGATGCAATCACAAAGAAGGCTCGCCAGTGGCTATACTTTGTGAGATGTTTGATGTGATTTGGTATGTCACCAAAGACCCTCCAAAACTTCTAAAGGTGCCAAAGCTCAAGACAAAAAACTCCAGAGGGTTGTTAACTTAGCCTGCAATATCATGGACCAGACTTCACTCCATCAAAGATATCTACAAGAGGTGGTGTCTTAAGAAAGCAGCCTTTATCCTCAAGGACCCCCCACAACCCAGGCCCATGCCCACTTCACTTTGCTACCAATGGGGAAAAGGTACGGGAGCATAAAGATGAACAGTCAGTGGCAGAAGGACAGCTTCTTCCCTGCTGCCATCAGATTCCTGAATGATCAGTGAACCAAAGACCCTGCCTCACTTTGCTTTTCTGTTCACTATTTTTTATTTATGTTTGTAAGGTGGTTTGTACGAATGTTTACACTGTGATGCTGCCACAAAACAATGAATTTTGTGACATGCTCACAAAAATAAATTCTGACTCTGTGGAAGATCAGTATTGCAGTTAGCACTTTGGTCAGGGACTTGGGTTTGAATCCGGTGCCGTCCATTATGAGTTTGTATGTTCTCCCCGTGTCAGTGAGATTTCCTTTGGGTTCTCAATTTCATTGCATCTTTAAAAAAGTATGGGGTTTATAGGTTCATTTGTGTATTTGGGGGGCACAGTCTCATTGGCTGGAAGGGCCTGTTAAGGGGATGTGCATCTTAAAAAAAATCCATAGGAAAAAACGATGGGTGGGAAAGGATTGAACCAGACAGAAGAGGGATTAAAATTGGGTGGGCGTGAGTGGGAAAGGGTCAAAAAAAGGGAAGGGGAAGAATGGAAGCATTCCTAGAATGAAAGGGAAATTACATTACCAGCTGGTGACATTTGCAGGATGAGCCCACAGATACTTGCTGGATCTAACTTGCCATAGAGTCTCTGAACCCCAGTCACTCTGGTGGAGGTTTCACAGGGAGAAGGCAGCATTACTTGGTGCCGAACATGTAACTTCATTGGAAGGAATATCTGCTGGATGTATCCACACCAAGATCTTGGGGCAAAGGAAGTCAGTGATACTCCAATGCGAGTGCTGAGTGTCCTCCTGAATCAAGTCATCAATCTTCGAGTCAATAAAACTTTGAGGGATTGCAAAAAACTTCAGCCATAATGTGTAAATGTGCCAGAGGTGCTCAACGGATCAGAGAAAGCAATCAACAGCTGGCGCTTTGGGTCTGAGCCCTATATCAGGAAGGGAAAAAAATGAAAATTCACCTGAAGAAGCTTCTGACCAGTGAGTCTGTGGGAATCTTTGGCCAGTGGTTCTCAACCTTTTTCTTTCCACTGGCATACCACTTTAAGTAATCCCTATGCCATCACTGCTCTGTGGTTAGTGAGGTACTGCATCCGATGCTCCCTTTGTGAACACAGACTGGGAAATCACTTCATTGTGTACCTCGGCTCTGCCCGTTGCCACAACACCCAGTGGCTGCCGTTTTCAATTCCCTGCCACATTCCCTTGACAACATTTCTGTCTACAGGAGTCTCACGCACTGTCAGATGGAGAGCACCTGCAAACTGGAGGTTTCCGTCTGTGCACCCTCTAACTAGATGGCATTAACATGGACTTATCCAGTTACCCCCCCACCCCCATACCTCTACTTCCCTGTCTCCTTTCCCCCAGCACACTCTCTCTCTCTCTTCCCTTTTAAACTCTGTCTCCTTTCAGAGAGCCAAAATCAATTCTCACCTTTCCTCTAATCATATCCAATTAACACCTTTTATTGGTCTGGACACTTTCCTCCTCCCATTCTCTTACGTCTTCCCATTTCTTGCTTCTACCTTGAAGGGCTCAGGACTGAAAGATCAGCAATATAACTTTACCTACTATGGAGACTGCAAGTCCAGCTAGACTCCTCCATCATTTCTGTGTGTTCTTACTATGCTTGTTCATGCACAAGGTGTACTACACAGCTCTGAGAACAGAAAACACAAAAGGACCAAGGGAACCCTGATCCATGTTTTATTAAATTAGATCTGAAAACTTGCAATAGTGTAATGCTGCAGATTTACAAAGGTTAGCTGGGATGTGATGACGGGGATCATTGCTATCCAAGTGGCACGACAGCTGAACAATTCACAGGTGGAGATGAAGTCAAAAATCAGGACAGCAGAAGTGTACAAAAGTTTGGGAAATTGTTGATGCACTTTGTACCAAAGGAAAGCAAGTCGAGACGGGACAACTACTTTGGATATTTGTACTCTTTGACCAAGGAAAGTGCTATTTACACTCAAAACATCATCAGATTTAGCAGTTGGTAACAGTGGATATTACATTGCCAGATTATCAACATGCAACAAGTTTTGTGCATGAATCCATTATTAAAAGGAACAAAGTCCAGAGTGTCTGAACAGAAAAAAGCCAAGCCAATGCAACAGTTTTTTTTTTCATCCTCAGTCAAAGTATCATGGGCTTGTTTTTATTTGATGTACCACAGTGAAGGCTTACTGATTTTCAGTGGAGTCTGAGGAGACATGACACGTGATCCAATGTTCTCTCTAACTTCCACGAAGTGCACTAACTGGTTACATCATGGGTTGGTTTAGAAGCTCAAAGGTCCATCATGGCCACCAACCACCAATCCACCAAATGTCCGTGTGAGGCAGTGCCCCTCAAGAAAGCAGCCCACATCATAAAGGACCCCATCATCCTGGTCACCACCTCTTCTCCCTGCTATCTATGAGCAGGCGGCACAGTAGCCTGAAAACCAGCATCTTCAGGTTCAAGAACAGTTTACTCCCAACAGCTCTCAGGCTCTTGAATCTCTCCATACTACCCTGACCAGAACATTACTGCCAGACCACCAAAAATTTGTAAGCATACTGATATAGCATAATTTCCTTTTGCATGTTGGTTTATTCCCAACTGTGATTATTGATTATTTATACGTATTTCCCTCTTCCTTGTAGATTATTATTTCATTTCCTCATCTCTTGTTATGTGTTGCCATTTTATGAACCTTGGAAGCAGAAGCAAGTAAAACTTTCATTGCAAATGGGAATTGGGCAATGACAAAGGCATTTGGTGTGCTTGCACTAATTGGGCAGTGCATAATCCAGGACATCTTTTTAATTTTTAAAAAATTTTTCACACTATGAACCATACTAACCAAAATACAAACATTTCCCTCTTGAATATACACAGTGTCATTTTCTCCCCTTTTCCCCCCCTCCCTTCCCTCCCTCCTTCACCCCCCCCCTCCCCACCCACTCAATGTTCAACCTATATGATACATTAAACCCATTAAACAACGTCATCACACAATGAAAATAAACAAGAAATTTGTGTCTTCTACTTTTACATTCTGGGTCAGTTCATTTAGTCTTCTCCTTCTGTCATTTTAGGCGGTGGAGGTCAGTGGCAGGACTTCAGCTGCACCATGAGGTAGTGAGTTCTATATTTCACATTTACCAAGTTTAGGGTTTTTTTCTCCCGTGTTCCCATTTCGACACCATTTATGAGATTGATCCCCAGGATGAGAGAGGTTTATGTACAAGGAGCGTTTCATGGCTCTGAGACGGTACTGGAGTTTAGAAGGCGGGGAGTGTGGGGGTGGAGAATCTCACTGAAACCTACCTAACACTGAAAGGGCTGGACAGCATTGAGAAGATGCTTCCAGCAGTAGGAGAGTCAAGGACCAGAGGGCACAACCTCAGAATAAAGGGATGTCCTTTTAAAACAGAGGTGAGGAGAAAAGTGTCCAGAAGGGGGTGAATCTGTGGAATTTATTGCCATAGTTCAGATTAACTGTCCAGTGCTTCGTCTCTGATTCCGTGATGACTGGGTACATGTGGAACTTGATCAAGACTTTTAATTAGAGAGTAAATTATAAAAAAAAACAAGCAAAAGAAATAAATGAGAACATAAAAAAATAGGAGCAGGAGTCGGCCATCCCGACCCGTCGAGCCTGCTCCGCCATTCAATAAGGTAATGGCTGATCTGATCATTGACGCAACCCACCTACCTGCCTTTTCTCCCATATCCCTTATGTAAAAATCGATCTAAATAAACCTTAAACATGTTTAGTGAAGTAGTCTCGACTGCTTCCCTGGGTAGAAAATTCCACAGACTCACAACTTTCTGGGAAAAGCAGTTTTTTTTAAAAATCTCCGTCTTAAATCTACTCCCCTGAATCTTGAGGATGTGTCCCCAAGTTCTGGTCTCATCTCCCAGTGAAAACAATATTCCTGCCTCTGTCTTATCTATCCTTTCATAATTTTATATATTTCTATAAGATCTCCCCACATTCTTCTATAATTTCAATCCTAATAATGTCTATAGCTTGCAACAATTCAACACAATCAGTTAATTAAAAACAACTGGAGTTAAATGTCATTAAATGATTCATTAATCATTTTTATCTTATTGCTTCATTATCCATTCATATCACATATTCCTTACTTTGTCATCCAAACCCCTTTCTCTTTCATCAATGCACTTGCCATTTTTACCCATGCACACATCTTTATTTTGCCCCATGGTCTCTTTCCGACCGTCTGCGCTTCAGATCACTGACAACTTGCCTTGTGTTTTTGGTTCAACTTATCCTGAAGCACTTCTCCTTGCTAACTGGAGGCTGCTAAATCCCCCCCACCCACCTCACCTTTTGCAATGGTCCGAAGGATCTCGACTTGAGAGTCACCTACCTGCCTCCATTGCTATCACGGTGATATTGTGCCATCCTGCTGTCTCCCGATCCAATCTTTTGGCAATGGTGATCTGTCCAGTGTTTGCATCCACGTTGAATATTCTCTCCAAGTCAGTGTTGCGGTCGATAGAGTACCTGTCAAGTTCCCATCATACAAGAGTGAATTAAGACCATTTCCGAAAATGTAAATTGTAAATGTAAATAAGCTCATGGTGATGAGTTTATCGTCATGTACCACCACATTCCTGTACATAAACATTAATCCTTACTTGAGGCCGAACAAGTACTTTGCAAAAAAAAAACAAAAACAATGAAAAAAATACAATAGGATACTTAATTCAATTGAAGAGACAGTAAATACAAAACATAACCAGTTAATAAATATTCAAATTTGTCCTAGTGCAAAAAAGAGGTGAACTTTCAAAAGTGCAGACAGTTCTTTTGTGTTGTTGGAGCAGTCCCTGATGAATATGTCAAGGGAAGGATCAAGGTCAAGAACTTCAAATTCCCGGGTGTCAATAACTCCGAGGATCTGTCCTGGAGCCTCCATGTTGTTGCAATCATGAAGAAGGCTCGCCAGCGGCTATACTTTATGAGGCGTTTGAGGAGATTCGCTATGGCCCCGGAAACTCTCGTAAACTTCTACAGGTGGACCGTGGAGAGCATTTTGGCTGGTTGCATCACTGCCTGCTGTGGAGGCACCAACTCTGAGGACAAGAATAAACTCCGGAGGGTTGCTAACTTGGCCTGTGATATCTCTGGCACAAGACTTCGCTTCATCGAGGACAAAAGAAAGCAGACTCTATCCTCAAAGACCCCCACCACCCAGGCCACGCCCTCTTCACTCTGCTACCATCGGGAAGGAGGTGGAGGAGCCTAAAGACGAGCCCTCAGCGGCACAAGGACGGCTTCTTCCCCGAGGCCGTCAGATTCCTGAATGATCAATGAGCCTTACTTTTCCTGCACTATTATTTTTTTTGTACTTTTTGACCAAAGGTAGCAGCGAGAAGTGGTTATGGGCGTCTTTTATGATCTTGGCCCAAGTCGGGCTGTGAAGCAACCAGTCAGTGTACTCAGGAGCTGGCGTAATAATAAATTTTTTTTAAATCAGCAGGACTCTTTTCAATTAGTGTTTGGGTCAGCTTAGTAAAACCGATCATTGTGTCTAAAGGCCTTGTATTTATTACAGCACCAGCGACACAGGTTTGAATCTACTGCTGTCGGTAAAGAGGTTCAACATTCTCCCAATGTCTGCATAGGTTTTCTCCAGGTGCTCTGGTTTCCTCCCATACACCAAAGATGATCAGGGTTAGTGGGTTAATTGATCTCCAGGGTGTAATGGGGGACTTCAGGATCATGGGCCAGAAGGACCTATTACAACTCTAAATTAAAAAGTAAAGGTGGAACTTCTGAAACTGGATTACATTTGCTGCAATAACACCTTCTTGGATGTCTCAAGGACCCACACCAATATTCTCAGCATCTCCCAGACAACGTGCCGACTCCTAAGCTGAAGGAGCCACAGCGAGTTTTCATTGTTTCTCTCTTTTATAATCACCACCAACAAAGAGTGTCCTGGCTTCTGGACCAGGACAGCTTTGAGGCAAATGCCCTGAAGGTGCAAAAGCCAATTAAGCAGAGAGCAAGCCATTTTCCCACCTCTCGAGGAACATTTGAAAGCCAAGGTTTACAAAAATGTAGAATCGTCCAAGAGTTTGAAGATCCAGCATTGAGTCGACAACCATGGCAGGCTCAGATTCACAAGCATGGTTCAGGTTCTTTTGGATAGTCTATGGCTCATAGATTGTCCTACAATTTCCCGCTCAAGATTGCTCTCTTTTTGGAGTCTAGTTTTTGGCTGATTAACAATAAGTAAAAGGTCAAATAATTTGACATTGATTGGTCTTGATGACTGCAATTGCATTTTTGCACATTTCGCTCAAACCTAGTGGCCTTGTATTGGGCAGTAACTCAGCAACTGCTCTGAGATGCATCCTGGTGGGAGCCGTCATCTCCAGAAGCACCCTACCACCTTTTACGTGGGGTAAAGGGGAAGTCATGATTCAAAGCAGGTGAGTGAGGGACGCTTCTGCTTTGGATGTTTGATGCAAGGCCTACACACATAAGTGAACAAATCACCATCAGCGCAGTTTGAGCCTCGATTGGTCTCGTAACATGTTGGCGGGGGTGGGGATGGTGGAGGCTGCTACAATGGGGACAGTCAAAAGGCTCCTTAGGTTCATGAATGTAAGAAAAATAAAAGGTTATGGGTGTGAGGTAGGGAAAACTTTGTTGTGTAGTAGGTTTACAAAGGACAGCACAATGTCAGGGGCTGAAGGGCTGTAATGTTCAATGTTCCAACACTGCAACTGGATTGAAGCCAAGGTCACAAAACATTCCTAAAGCTGGTGGAGCAGCACCTCTCATACTGCCTCTCGGCTCACTCATTTCACCAAAGATTCTGAGCTGTGCTATGATTAATTCACATCCCTAGTGGTCATTTCATTTTGTCTACTTGTTTAGAATCAAAACCTTGTTCAGGCAATAACCTTAGTGAGATGTCAAAGAGCAAATGATAACCGAGAGTGTCTCCTCAATAATAAACTCAATCAGGGACTCATTTAAATATTCTTACTTTTGCACTTTCTTTTCTTCTCTGCATTGCACAGTTTGTTTACATTTCTTTTCTTGTGTACAGTTTTTTTTTGCACCACCAATAAGTGGTAACTCTGCCTTGCCCGCAGGAAAAAGAATCTCATGTGAAATCATCTATGCACTTGGACTATAAATCTGAAAAGGCCACAGAGACTAATTACCTTGCAGTTCAGTTATCCAAAAAGTTTTGGCTCAGAATATAGAGCAGAAAAAAATTAATAGTAGAAAATACTTGTGACAGCCACTGGGGTGGGTTGGAAGAGCTGGCTGGAGGGTAAGGAAATGAATTTTTTCTTCTCGGCAGTGGAAGCATATTCAATGAGAACTTCCAAAAGGTTCCGAGGGATTTAAGCGCACACAAGAGTTCTATTAAAGTCAGTTGGTTCAACTCACTTTCGACTCTGCGTGGTTCTTTTGCTCACTGCGTTCCTAGTGAGATGACAAATATATCAGCTATCGGCAGTGTGACCAATGGTGGAGCAACCAGTCTGATGAATAGAATTTACCAAGTATTACCAAACAGCTGTGTCAAGACGACTATTGGATTTAAACAATGGGTTGTGATCACAGCACTCAACATGGAGGCAATGATGAGTACTGCTAATGCCTGAATGATTGAATCACCAGCCTCCAATAAGCAGAGCGACCCAGGGAAGGGAAGCAGCTATCAATAGTGGAAGCGTGCCTGTTGCCGTCAGTTTCAATTTTCATTCAACATTAATACTTGCCGCTTTCATATAAAGATGGCAAGAGTAGGAGGTTGACAGGATATCATGCAATCCTGATCCACCTGGTTCATTTGATGACCCTGTGTGGCACAGGAAAGAGACGAAGGCCAACAGCGTTGATGTTGAGTCTCTGAATGGTTTGAAGTGGAAGGGTGAAATTTATCTACAAGGAGATGAAGAGATTTGAAATCCGATCCAAAATTCTTCAAGGGGCCTGGTGTATGGAAGACGTGTGAAGAACAAGTTGAGATTGTAAATAGTTGATTGGCTCTGAGTAACTTTTCTTCATAAGAAATTACAGATTGTGATCGTACAGATTCTATCACCAATGTGTATATGTACCGATAGTAGTGTAGGATGACTGTGATTGACTGAGAGTGTAGCCACACCGACTGGCAGGTCATAAAGGATTGCTCCGAGCCAGACCAGGTCATTCTGGACTGGTCAACCTACTTGTGATATGCCCCAGTCTTTTAGTTAATAAAAGCCTTGGTTTGGATCGACAAGTCTTTGGTTCTTTCGACGCGAATTATATAGATTGTATATAGATTGTAGGTGGTTACATTAGTTCAATCTGCCTGTGTGGTGGCAGTTCATTTTTCTGTTGCCTTGTGCACTTTATAACTGTTTTAGATGGATAACTTTTTAACCCTATGAATTTTTGAATATTGTAAAAAAAAGGCCGAGATCTCTATATACACTCTCCCATCTAGGACAAACGGCAGTGAGGAGAGTCAAGAATAAAACAACCAATGCAACATGATCAAAGAACAGAAATCCTGTCAGGATAGGGAAAAAAAACAGCTGCACAGTCAGGCTGTGGGTAGAGTCGCTGGCATCATTAGGGTGACACCATCGGGGTGGGGGGGGGGCGACACCAAAATTAATCAAGCATGCACGCTTGTCTGGTACCGGAGGAGGTCCATGGTCGGTATGGCACTCGCCAGCGCCCCTCATAGACCCAGGGTGGGGTGGGGGGTTGACACCACACCGGGTGACCCCAACCCTAGTGATGCCACTGGCAGAGTTGAGGTGAAATGCAGGGAAATTTTGATAACTGCTAAACTCTGAAGAGAAGTGGGTGTTGTACAGAAGAATCTTGAATGTGGGCAGTTTGACAGGAAATGGACAAAAATCAGTACAGGAGTTGTTGGAGGGAATGGGAACAATATCAATAATGTGGCAAATAATATCAAAATATTGAAAACATGGAAACTTTGGACATGAGCACCAGACTATCTGGAAGCTATTGTTCCAAGGTATTTAGTGATGACATGTAAATCCAAACCCAGAACAGGAAATCAGAAAGGTGCGAGCAAGGTAATCCCTTCGCAGAGAGTTGAAATCGTAGAGACAGCCACAGCACAGAAACAGGCCCTTCGGCCAAACTTACCCATCCTGACCAAGCTTGTCCCATTCAGCCCATAAACCTCTGAACCTTTCCTATCCATGTACCTGTCTAAATGTCCTTTGAATGTTTCAATTGTCCCTGTCTCTGCCCATTCCACACACCCACCACCCTCTGCATGAAGAAAGTGGCCCTCTGGATTCTTCAATCTTTCCCCCTCTCACTTCAAATCTATGTCCAGCTATACAGCCTCTCTTTATAATTCCAGACTCAGGAACATTCTTGTGAATCTCTTCTGCATCTTTTTCAGGTTAATACATACTTCCTGCAGCTGGGTCACCAAAATATTTCCTTCAAGTGAGGAAATGTTTCCAGAAATTACAGTGAGCTATTCCATGAGACATTGATGCAAAGCCACAGAGAGCGGAGACTGGCTTGTGGAGCATCTGAATTACCAGGAACCTTTCAAATGTAAGATGGGTGGCACAGTTGGTGTAGCGGTTAGCACAATTCCTTTACAGTCCCAGCGATCGAGGGCTAGGGTTCAAATCCTGCACTGTCCGTAAGGAGTTTGTACATTCTCTCCATGTGTGCATGGGTTTTCCCAGGGGCTCTGGTTTCCTCCTACCATTCAAAGCATACTGGGGATGTAGGTTAATTGGGTGTAAATTGGGCAGAATTGGGAGAGACTCATGGGCCCAAATGGCCTGTTATCTTGCTGTATGCTTAAATTTAATTTGTTTTCAAAATTTGGGTGAGGTTGCTATCCTGATATGGCCACACTATTGAAAGTAATTTGCCATCATGGATGCAGTACGCAAAAGTACTGGAGAAACTGAGTAGGTCATGCATCATACATAGAAGTAAAAGGCCGTTGATGTTTTGGGTCTGCGTCCTTCACTGGGAGTGTCGAAAATTAGGCAGGTTCGGAATAAAAATATGGGGGGGAGGGTGGGGAAATGGTGAAAGGGGAGGATAAGCAGGAGGAAGGGGAAGGAACACAGGGAAGTGGTGATTGGTAGATTCAGGAGGGAGAGTCGAAGAGAGAGAAGCTGATGTGAGATTGCTTCATGAGAGGTACCTAGATATACATCAAAAAAATTCTGCAGAGCAAATATGATAGAAAACAGTTCTTTTTCAATAGTGGAATAGTTCCTTTGATGAACATTAATTTAAAAAAAAAATGTAGGCAACTGGATAGTCAATTTCATTATGATTTTGCAATAAAACTGCACCTGCTGCTCCTTCACTGGCATCCACTGCTAAAGAAAATGGTTTGTCAAAATCAGGAGATTTTAAACACAGGGCAATGGCATAGCATCTCCTTTAAATTTTCCAAAGCTGTCTGACAAACTTTAGTCCACACAAATTTCTCCCCTTTCTTCAAAAGGTTGGTTAAAGGAAAAGCAACCTTAGCAAAATTTCTGTGTTTTAAAGTGTTTGTGTGTGACCTGCTCTAACAAACCTTTCCCAATTTATTTCCCAAACACCTCTATATACTCTATCACACTGAGAAGTTAGAGGTTGGGGTTGCTCTGTTTGAAGAGGATAGGAAAGAGGGTGTCAAGTTGGAGGAAGGGAAACAGAGACTTGGGGGGGGGGGGGAGTTAACAGAAATTGGAGGTCAGCATTGAGACTGCCAAGAAGGAATACCTGTATATGATGTAGTTGCTCCAATTTGCAGGTGGCCTGAGTTTGGCAGCGCATGAGGCCATAGATGGCTGTTTCAGTGTGGCAATGGTATGTGGAATTAATGTGGTTGGCTAATGGGAGGTCCTTGCTATTGCAGCGGACGGAGCTAAGTGCTCAATGCAACAATCTCCCAGTCTGCGTCCAGTCTCACTGGTATAGAGGAGGCCACATCGGGAGCACCAGATGCAGTAAGTGACCCCTACAGATTCACAAGTGAAGTGTTGCCTCACTCGAAAATGCATGTGCTGGTAGCTAGAATATGATTTTTATCCTGTAACTACTGGGCAAAAAAAAAACTTTTAATCACAGCTTTCAAACACCACTCCGATGGCACAGAAAGATTTTCTTTTGCAGTATGTGTATGAGGCCACTTTCAAAGTTGGAAAAAAAATCAATTCAGTGTCCATGTGGAGGTAAACAACCATTTCATAATGCAATCTGGAAATGCACTACTTATTAAGAATGCAGATAATGAGGGTGCTGAACAGCAAGGGTCTTTCATGACTTGTACCCAGCACAAATTATATTTGCCTTCATAATGGCGATCACAGTGTGTCAAGAACCACCAAAATGAAGGTGGTTGACACGGCCATCCCAGATAAACCGCGTCCATTTTTGACAGAAAGACTACAACCACACCTTTCCATAATTGACATGCATCGAAGTTCAATATCATTTCACATCAAAGAATGCACAATCCGAGATGACAGATCCGTTTTCACAACTTGCACCATAACTGATGCCAGAAAACAGAGCTAAATTCAATTCAGCTCCATTGGAATGCTTTAAACAGTAGAATGGCATCAAGTATACATGAATTTTCCTCGCCAAAATCCAGTCAGAAACAACTGTTGTTGAAAACTTGAGCGTCGGTGAGATCACACTTGGAGTATTGTGTCCAGTTCTGGTCACCCAGCTGTAGGAAGGATGACATTAAGTCAGAAAGAGTGTAGAAGCTATTTACCAGGACTGGAGGGCTCAAGTTACAGGGAGAAGCTAGACAGTCTGAAGTTTTATTCAGAAGGCTTAGGGTGACCTTATAGAAGTTTATAAAATCATAAGGGCAATGGACGAGGTAAATGCTCTCATTTATTTTTTTAGTGGGGTGGACAACACCACAACTAGAGGATGTAACTTTTAGATGAGAGATGCAAGAAGGACCTACTAAGCCACTCATCCACATCTGCAGCTTGTTCACTCAGAGAGTGGTCTGCTTATAGAATGAACTGCCAGAGCAACCTTCCGAAGTGGGAATAATTTTGACGTTTCAAGATATTTGGACAGAAAAGCTTTGCGAAGTTGCACTTGAAGGACTCGTTCCCCGGTGCATGGCTCCACGACTGGATACATTCTGTAAAGAATCTTGCAAGAGACTTTCTCCCACCACCCCCCCCCCCCCACCCACCCCAAGTTGTTTGAATTTATCAATGAATGAATGCTCCTATTAAATCATTGCGTGAGACCACTGTCCATGTCAGGATTCATCCCAGCATTTTGGATACGTCACAAATTAAATATGCTGGAATTTGCTTCTTAATGGGGAAACATCAGATGAAGGAAAGGCTCATTCATGTTCTCTACCTGCTGCCACAGGCAAGCAGCCTGTACACTGAAGGACAATCCACCCCAGTCACACTCTCTTCTCGTCTTTCCAGTCCAGTACATGAAGATTCATGAGTTTGAAAAGGCACACCACCATATTCAAGAACAGTTTCTTTCCTGCTGTCATCAGACTCTTGGGAGCATTTGCAAAGTAATGCTGTCTTTGCACTTTAAAACCAACTTTCTTTCTTCAACACCATATTCTGTACTTTTACACAAACAAACTGCACGCTGCTCATATCCCATCATCGCCTGTATGTAAATTTAAATTTAGACATACAGCACGGTAACAGACCATTTTGGCCCACAAAGCCGACCAATTTACACACCATTAACCTACACCCACTGTTCGTTTTTGAACAGTGGGAGAAAACTGGAACCCCGGAGACAAAACTTACAGACACGGGGAAAACGTACAAATTCCTTACAGACAGCGCGGGATTCGGACCCCAGTCCAGTCTCAATTGCTGGCGCTGTAAAGGCATTGCACTAACAGCCACACCAACTGTGCTGCCTTCTTAATTTATCTTAAATATTAAAGCTTGACTTTTACCTACATCCACCACCACCCATTCGGTTATCAGTTCCAGGTACCTATAATCATCCGTGTGGTAAAAAACATGCCTGCAAAACTCCCTTCAATCTTCCATCTCTTACCTAAAGCAATTTTCTCAACTATTTGACATTGTTAAAATGTAAATTTAGATATACCACATGGTAACATGCCCTCCTGATCAATGACCCCATGTCCCCATTCCAGAAATTACAGTGAGCTATTCCATGAGATATTGATGCAAAGCCACAGAGAGTGGCTTGTGGAGCATCTGAATTACCAGGAACCTTTAAAATGCAAGATGGGTGGCACAGTTGGTGTAGCAGTTAGCGCAATGCCTTTACAGTCCCACAGGAAAATTATTCTGACTGTGCACTCAATCTGTATAATTTCATAAACTTCTATCAGGTCTCCCTGTAGCCTAATGTGCTCCAGGATAAACCACCCAGGTTACAGGGAATGTGGGATTTGGGTCACGTGTAGAGAATGGACGATTTTGTATTTAAATGCCTGCAGTATAAGAAATAAGGTTGATGATCTTGTGGCGCAACTGGAAATTGGCAGGTGGATTCATGGGGAGTCATGGGGAGTCGTGGCTGAACAAAGATCAGAGATGGGAACTTGTAGCACAACCAATAATCACAAGCAGACTCGAAGCAAGTGATTAAAGGCTTTAATACCTGAAACTTCAGGCACATATTTACATGCTGCTGGCCCAGATCCAAGACTGGCATGGAGGGACGAGACTAGGGCTATCAACATTTATTGGGAATCATATGGAGAGGAGTAACATGGTCGGAAGCAGGCCAGCCTGTACACGGTAGTGAGGTCACTTCTTACACTAATATGTTCCACAACAGAACTAAGCATCCAAGGATACACAGTATATCAGAAGGATGGGTGGGGAGGTAGGGAAGGTGGGGCAGGAGTATCGTTCTGTTGGTAAAAAATGGAATAAAATCTTTGGAAAGAGAAGATATTGGATTAGATAATATTGAATTCCTGTGGGCAGAATTAAGAAACTGTAAGGGTTAAAAGAACCTAATGGGAGTTGTATGCTGGCCTCCGAACAGTAGCCAGAATGTAGCATGCAAATTATAGTGGGAGATCAAGAAAGCGTGCAAAAAAGGGGAATGTTACATCAGTCATGGGGGAATTCATGGTGGACAGCGGGGATATAGCACTGCTCAGAGAGGTTCAACTGCCCGATCCTAATGCCTGTGGCTCTGTATTACAGACATTAAATGGCCTGTTAAAAGAGCCAACAGTGTTCTTAAACTAAAAATTAGCAACCATGGGTCTGGGCCCAAGTTGGCGGTGCCTGAGCTCGGCAGTGGCCACAGGTGGTTGCAGACTTCAGGGGTACAGTGGACCTGCACAGTGCACCAGAAACTGGGAGATACCTCACCCCTGTTGAGGGGGAGAAGCAGAGGAGATGTCCCTACTAGATAAGTGACCACGGCAGTGGACCAAGTGTGGGGTACAGCAGCTGAGGGACCCACCCAGGCTGCGTGATTCAAAAGGCTGTGGGCTGCTGGAAACTGGGAACCAGGTATCGGAGACATGATTCGAGAGAGGGCAGGAAGGGCTCCCAAAAGGTCTTGGGTGCTGAAGGCCTTCTGATCATGATGGAGGTTTGGAGCTGAAGCTCGGTTTGGCAATGGATCAAATAGGGCCCAGTGTAGCTGTAAAGGCTACGGCAGCGCTGGACACTTAATGACTCTGAAGGAAACATTTGCTTCCCTTTCTGGCTAACACTAATGGCAACTCTGTCTTCCTTCTGGCAGAGGCAGAAGGCAATTTAGTGCAATGTTATGTGCTCTGTTCAATTACACGATAATGAAGGAATTTTGGAATCTTGAAGTAGGCAGACCAAGTTGTTGCTGGATCCTGAATAGAATGGATGTGGAGAGGATATTTCCCATGGTGGGGGAGTCTGGGTCACAGACTCCTAATACAAAATATCCCTTTTGGATAGAGATGAGGAGGAATTTCTTTACCCTTTGGGAGGTGAATCTGTGGAATTCATTGCTATGGATGGCTGCAGAAGTCAAAACATTGGGGATATTTAAGGCAGGGAAGGCAGAAAAATAGTCAATCAGACATGATGGATTGGCCAAATAGCCAAATTTTGCTCCTCTGTCATAGCCTTATAGAGAGATATAGAACATGACCAGGGAATTGAAGAATATGGACTATAATGAGGAAAAAGAGGGAACTGAACCAGGAAAAGAGGGGAGATGGGCCGTATGCAGGAAAGGAGGGGCGATGGACCGCATGCAGGAAAGGAGGGGAGATGGGCCGCATGCAGGAAAGGAGGGGAGATGGACCATGTACAGGGAATAGGGAATGGACCGCATGCAGGAAAGGAGGGGAGATGGACCGCATGCAGGAAAGGAGGGGAGATGGACCGCATGCAGGAAAGGAGGGGAGATGGGCTGCATGCAGGAAAGGAGGGGAGATGGACCATGTACAGGGAATAGAGAATGGACCGCATGCAGGAAAGGAGGGGAGATGGGCCGCATGCAGGAAAGGAGGGGAGATGGACCATGTACAGGGAATAGGGAGATGGACAGCATGCAGGAAAGGAGAGGAGATGGGCCGCATGCAGGAAAGGAGGGGAGATGGACCATGCTTGGGGAATGGGGGATATGTACAAGGAATAGTAGTTAGCTAGAAGCATTGAGAGACAGGAGGAGGTGAGGTGACATGGAAAAACACAGCACAACTGGAAGCCACCTGGTATTTACCATTTGCTGATCAAACCCTGTTCTGAAGGTTGTGTAACCGCGACCAATGGGCTCACAGTCTCAGCTGGTCACTTCCCAATGGCAGTAGCCTATAATGTTCTGGGAGGAACTCAGAAGGTCAGGCTGCATCATGGATGCAAGGGAATAGTTGATGTTTCAGACTGGGACTTGGCTTCACTTGGTGCTGACTAGTCTGCGGAGTTCCTTCAGCAGTTTGTTTTGTACTCCAGATTTTGGCATCTGCAGTCTCTCGGGTCTTCTGCCAGGTGTAAGGGCTTGATGGGAATGTCCGCTGATTACATTGCTAATTGTGCCTCAGTCCAGGCTCTGTTAAATTAACGTGACAGTGGAATGACTTCAGCCGAGAGACTTTTTTTATAATTCAACTTTCGACAGTGCAAAAAAATTATTTCTTAAACTCTGATTGAATGGTAATTAATTGCTAATTAATTATGACTGTTAGATTACCTCAGTTATTAATGTTGAAATAAATCGGCCACTGGCAGCAATTAGATGATAAATGGCTGTAGAAACAATTACAAGAGTACCATTTAGATTCTAGAACATTGCACCAGATCATCCCGTGATGTCTGTACTGTGCATGATGCCAAATTCTGCTTTCACATGATCCATATTGTTCCATTCCCTCCATATCCATGTGTCTATCTCAAAGCCTCTCAAACACTACTATCATATCTGCTTCTACCACTACTCCTGTTAATACATTCCTGACACCCACTATTCTCGGTGTAAAAAAAAACCTTTTCCTGTGCCTTTTGTTCAAAATTTTCCCCCTCTCACCTTAAATGCATGTCCTCTGGTAAATGATATGTCTACCCTGACTGTCTACCAATGCCTCTCATATAAACTTTATAAATTTCTACCACATCCCTCCTTAGCCCCTGATGCTCTGTGTCTAGCCTCCCCCCATTGCTCATATCTTCTAAACTAGGCATCATCCTGGCAAACCTGGTCTACACCCTGTCCAAAGCATCCACATCCTTTCTGCAATGGGGCGACCAGAATTACACACAACACCCCAAGTGTGACTTGAAGACAGAGAATTGTTGCCATTTCCTTCATGTGGTGAATTTTAGAAATGCTCCCTCTTATTCCTATTGTGTAGCTTCTAAAGGAGATTAAAACAAAATCATTAAATATTTTTAACTTCGCTCATGACTGCAGGATCATGAACAATTGGATGAGAAGAACATTGTATGTGGCTTTGGTGCCTTCTCAGGTAAAATATCTTGGTTAACCCCAAAATAACTTGAACGTAAAATGGTCCAGTGCCTGGCGCAGGGGTGCTGCAGTTTGAATAACGGCACTTCGGTGAGGGATGTTAGGTCATAGGGAGAATGGGAACCTCCACACCGAGGATAGCATTGACCCCAGGTCCCTGGAGTCGTGAAGCAGATAAGGTACCAATCTGGGTTTGGTCCTCAATTCCAAGTGTGATTCAGAACCCTGGTCTTCTCTTTCATGCTGGATGTGGAGAGATTACCATTCAATGATCCAATGACAATTAAGTTTGAGTTTAAAGGTTATGGGCTTAAAACCCATTGTTGAGACTTGCCGATAAAAATTCTCACTTGAAACCAAAGTGCAGAGCTGAGGGTTTGCAGCACACTTACAGGTGATTGATTCAAACCTGTCCCACTCGCTGGCGTTGCACTGACTGCCGTCCATTACCATAGCATCATGTCTATCATGTAGCCTATCTCTTTCACTATCATAGGGCCATAGAGTTGACAGCTTGATAACAAACTCTACATGTCCTCAATGACTACATTTCCCACCTCAACTGGTCCCATTTGCCTGCATTTGGTCCATGTTCCTCTAAACCTGTCCTTGTGTGTGACTAAATAGTTCTTAAATGTTGCAGTTGTCCTTTCCTCTACTATTTCCACTGACAGCTTATCAACCATCCCTTCAGGTTTCTTTTCCATCTTCATTTTCTGTGCTATTTACCTTCGGGAAAGGTTGACTGTTCATCTGATTCGATCCTCCTCTTGATTTTGGTGCCCCTGTAAGTCCCCCCTCAGGTTTCTACTCTCCAGCTTCTTCTGATAGCTCAAGATTCCCAGCTTCTCAAAAATCTTGTCTGTAGATTTACAGGATAATTACATATTTCATTTCACTGGGTGACCAGATCTGCATGCAAATCTTCAAATATGATCTCACCATGTCCCATATAATTGTGATATGACATCCCAGCTCTTGACTCAATTTATTGAGCAATGAAGGCCAGTGTGCCAAATGCCATATCCTGTCCACCTGTGCCACCACTTGCAGGTGTACTATTCACCTGTACCCAGGACTTATCATTTATTGTGTAACTCCACATACTTGCCAGGTTAAATTCCATTTGCCATTCTTTGACCCACTATCCCAGTTCTTCAAGATCCTGTTGTAATCTCAGATAATGTTCTTCACTGTATCACCAATTTTGGTGCCATCTGCAAACTTACTATCCATGCTAACTACATTGTCATCTGTCGTTAATATAGGTGACAAACAACAGTGGACCCAACACCGATCACTGAAGCAGACTAAAGACACAGGCCATCAGTCTGAGTAATATCCTTCCATCACCATTAACTTCCACAGTCACATCAACTCTGTATCCAATTGACCAGATCACTCTGGATTCCATTCAATCCAACTTTTGGAACAGCCTACCATGTGGGATCTTGCCAAAGGCCTTGATAAATTCATGTGGGCAAGGCCCATCATCCTGCCCTCATCAATCTTCCTGGTCACCTCTTCAAAAGATCCCATCAAACTTGTGCGACATGATGTCACATCCATTATCCCTAATCGTCTTTGCCTTTCTAAATGCATGAAGATCGCATCTCTCAGAATGCTGTTCAATAAATGGCATTAAGCTGTTTCCTGGCTTGCCATTGCAGCTCTTCATCAGTAACCACACAATATCAGCCACCCTCTAGTCATGTCCAAAGATGATGTAAATATCCCTGCCAGGGCTCACACAAGTTCTTCCCAGCTTCCCTCCATATCCTGGAATACACTTGGTCAGACCTGGGCACTTCTGATGAGGCATTCACTTGGAATCGAGTTGTTGGCTCTCACAGGTAGAAGATCTGATGGCATTGTTTTGGAGAAGGGCTGGGGAATTACACCTGGCAATTTGGCCTAAAGGTATTATTTGCCACATTACAAGAAGGACGTGGAGTCTTTGCTGGAGAGGTTCTCCAGGATTACAAAGAAAAGAAACCACTTTTAGATTCAGTGTGTGTGTTGCCTGGGGAGGTTGGACACATATGGATTCTTTTCTCTGGAGTGTCAGAGGGGAGATCTCCGAGCAATATCAAAAAATACAAGAGGTAGGAGCAGAGTACAAAGTCAAAATCTTCTTTCCCAGCAAAGGAAATGCCAAATACTGGAGACATAGGTAAAAGTGAGAAAGTTTAAAGGGGAATTATAAAGAATTTGTTAGACAAAGTGTCGGGGGTGGGGGGGGTGGTGGTGGTGGGAATATGGAACCTCTGTTGCAAGTTTAGGGAGAGCAGTGGAATTAAATGTGAAGGTGATTATTGAGAGGCTGTTGGGCAGACACATGTACCTGCAGATGTGGAGCACTTGCAGTAGATTCAGTTTGATTGGACATCATCGTTGGCACAGACATTGTGGGCTGAAGGGCTTTTTGTGTGTTTACTGTTCTAGGCTCTGTGTTTTCTGTTCATTGTCCGGCCTTTTGATTGATATCCTGTGTTTTGTGTTTGATGTTATAGGTTTCATCTTTTGTGTTCGGCTTTCTGTGTTTGATGTGTTCTGTAGTTGATCTTTTGGGTTTGATGTTCTGTATCTTGTGTTCTATCTTGTGTTTGATCTGTTCAATGTATAATCTTCCCTGATGTTCTGTGTTTGAAATTCTGTTTTTGTTGTTGTATATTCTGTGTTTGATACTTTATGTTCTGTGCTTGATGTCCTGAGTCGTGTTTAATCATGTGTTTAATCCTCTTTTCTGTGTTTCATGTTTTGTGTTCTGATGCAATGTGTTTTGCATTTGATCTTCTGTGTGATATATTTGATCTTCTGTGATCCAAGTTTTATCTTCTCTATTCTATGTTGGATCTTCTTGATGTTTTGTGTTCTGTGTTTGATGTTCTGTGATACCTCAGTCAACATATCCCAAACAGATCACTTGGTTGATATTACAGTCTTGTTTGGAAGACAGTTGTCACTTAGTCACATGTAAATGCTTTTAGTACAGTGAACACTTGAAAGCCATAAGTTAAATCCCCACAAAATATATGGACCAGAAGTGAAAATAATCATGTATCTATGCGCTGGAGATAGACCTGAGTACGATTATTGGTAATGATTATTTGGCCCATCTTCCAAGCAGAATTAAAAGGCTGGTACCTGATGGGACTGTTGGTTATGTCAGGATCCCGGGCAGTGATAGAACCAATGACACTTCCAACCCGAGTGTCTTCTTGAACATCTATCACATTTGATTGTGAACTGAAGACAGGTGGCTCATCGATGTCTTTAACCGTCACCCTGACACTGGTCCAGTCCTTGAAGGATCTGAGGTTCTCAAACTGGGGGTCAATGTATTTATTCACTGCTTCCAGAAGCAGACTATGTGTCTTCTTGGTTTCAAAGTCCAGTGGCTGAAACAATGAAAGAAATAGGTTAAATTTTCCACAAATTATGTTTTTTGTCTTTTTGTCATTTCCAAAATAGCTTGCCAGATACCTTCCAGCTTTATTACAGGAAGGATGTAGATGCATTGGAGAGGATCAGAGCAGATTTACCAGGATGTTGCCTGGATTGGGGAACACGTCATATGAAGCAAGGTTGACAGAGCTAGGTCTCTTCTCTTTGGGGCAAAGGAAAATGAGAGGTGACTTATTAGAGATATATAAGATTATGATGGTCTTCGAAAAGGTGGGCAGCCAGCACCTTTTTCCTAGGTCGACAATAGTAAAAGCAGAGGACACATGTTTAAGGTGAGTGGAGGAAAGTTTTGGGGAGTTGTCAGAGGTTAGTGTTTTTTTAAATATACACAGAGTGGCTGGTGCCTTGAATGCATTGCCTGGGGTGGTAGCGTTCACTGTTATAATGGGGACATTTAGATAGGGACATGGATGTAAGAATAATAGAGGGTTATGGGTATGAGGTCAAAAGGGTTAGATTGTTAGTTCAGCACAACATCATGAGCTGAAGGGCTTGTCCTGTATTGTCCTATGTTCAATATTAATCACATTTCAAAAAGACCTTTGATTCTTTCAATGCATCACAAATCATTGAGAAATGTTCCCAGAGAGAGTGCTTCCATTATGGCCCACGAGGCAATGACCAAGTCTTTCTAGTCCTTTTGCCTGCTCTGAGCAGACTCACACATGTACCCAGCCTGCTTGGGAAGTATTGGTCACATGCATCGTGGAGACCAGCAGTGCATGGTAACAGGAATGCCAGCATTGGGGGCTCCCCTGGGATGTCACGGACAGCTCCCAAGGCTGGAATAAACCTTCAAAGGGCTTGAAAACTGAAATGATTTTCAATATACAGTAAAATCTCAGATAATTTGAGTCATTTAAGTCTTTTGAAATCAATAAAGAACATTTAAATTTATTCATAAACCCCAAAAGCACGTTAACATAATTCAGTGAAATAATTTGAAGAGGAAAAAATGTGACCTCCTTCCTTCTCTTAATCCTTTGTCCTATAAATATTGCTGTGGGTTTCCAGCCAAACCAGGCAGACATGGAGACCAACATTAACTTTATTTTTAAATTTCAAGATAAAGGACAGCAACAGGCCCATCTGGCCCCTGAGCCCACACTGCCCAAATACACTTATGTGACCAATGAACCAACTAACCCTGTCAGTCGTTGGAATGTGGGAGGAAACCGGAGCACCCGAAGGAAACTCATGTGGACACAGAGAAAATGTACAAACTCCTAACAGATTCAAACCAGCGTCGCTGGTAAAATAATATCATTGTGCTAAATGATACTCTAACCGTACTGTCCCAAAGCATGGTGAACAGGCAAATTTGGCCTTTCAGCTAAATTCCATTTATTTCACGTAACCAACAAAGACACAGCCCACTGTATCAGATGTGATATAATGGCCTCCTTCTTTGCCATAACAATTTAATGAGTCTTCAGTAAGTCAATGTCGTAGATTAGATTTGCTGGGAATTATTACCTTCATTATTTAAGTGGATTGGTCTCCCTATATCTGAAAGCAGAAAACTACCAATGCTTCAAATCGGAAATAAAACAGGACAAAGCTTGAAACTCTAATCTGTTCAGAGGGCATCTGTTAGTGAGAGAGAAGTAGAGCTGATCTTCTGAGCTACCAGAATTGGTGTGATGCATCATTCTGAGTGAGCATCCACCAAAAATTGCAACTGTATCAAGGATCAGGAAATTTGAGAGTGGATTCTGGAGAGATCCTCACAGAGGAGGCTCAGAAGCTTCCAAATCAGGACTGCCAGGCTTGGTAGTGTCTTCTTCTGCAGGCTGTGAGATTGATGAACAATAACCAAGTAATTAAAAAAAAAAATTTAGACATGCCCATAGTCCTGCGCCATCCAGTTAATCTATAGCCTTTGGTAGGTTTTGAATGATGGGAGGAAACCAGAGCCCCCAGATGAAACCTACACCAACATGGGGAGAACATACAAACTCCTTACAGATAGCGTGGGATTCAAACCCAAGTCCTGATTGCTGGCACCATAAAAGCATTGCACTAAATGGTGCATTAACTGTGTAAGTAATCCCAAAATATTTATTTTTAATGATATTTTTATGAATGTGTGATTATTACGTGCTGTGTATTATGCGTGCACTGTGGTCCAGAGAAACACCGTTAAGTCTGATTGTATATCTACAGTCAGATGATGATAACTTATACTAGGACTCACAGTTGGCTGCTCATGGGGTAACAGCAGCAGTCTAACGTTCCTATTTACTTTTCATTTCATCCATCTACTCAGCCACATTTTACAACTAAAGTGCTCGATATTACTCGCCCTTCTTTCTTCTACATATACTGGTATTGAAATGGCTACAAGAAGCAAATTTGCAAAGAAAGAAGTTTTAACAAATCTGACCACTCAATGCAAACAGATGATTACTGATGATCTTAAAGAAGTCTTAGGTCAGATCAACACTAAACATAACCAAGTACAAAAAAAAACTAAAGACCATGGCGAATGTTCGACAACAGTTGGGGAGAAACTGAGCAACTTAATTCAACAGATTGATTAAGTGGAAAATACATGCTTCGGATTAAATGACAGTAATTTGAAACTAACAAAGAAAGTCGTTGATCTGGAAGGCAGGAGTAGATGACAGAACTTACGAATCCTGGGCTTGCCTGAATCCACAGAGAATGGGCAATCTACTAAATTGCTTTTGGAGCTGCTTTTACGAGATCTTTGGTAAGGAGTTTCTTTCATCTCCCCCAGTGATTGATAGAGCATGTTGCTCTTTATTACCCAAGCTCCTTGGCAGAGACCTTGCTCAGTTATTCTTCAGCTACATCCTTATCAAGTAGTCTTTGATTCGTAAAGCCCGTCAAAGAGGGATACTTGAGTGTCACAGACAACATACAAGAACTGTAGAAGATTACTGTCCTGAAATTATGAATCAGCATAGCAAATAGAAAGTAATGTCAGAGCAACATAAAGCCTTCCCTGTTGCATCCTGCATGTCTTTGTATTAAACTTTCTATTGGTCAGAGGAAGGTGCTGTATTTTGCTGAAGAGACTTGGAGCTATCCAGAAGAATTTATTACTATATTATGCCCTCTAGGAACTTCTTTTTGAAGATTGAAAATGATTGGCTGTTATTAAATTTAAGGTTTTCCTATATTTATTGCACATCATCCATGTTCTTTTTGTCTGGGCAATTTTTCTTTTTTATTTGTTTATTTTTCCTGGGATATTGTACTTACTAGGGTTGTATTTATGCAAGTAATTTTTTCATCTTTCCCCTTTTATTTAATTATTGAACATATATTCATTACTCTTTCAAAGATTTTGGTTTAATATTACTTTGGTATTTTTTTCTTTTAGTCAATTTACTGAATGATTTAATGCACTGTGAAAAGTACATGAGAAATTTGTAAAGTAATTTTTGTTTTGATGTAGTCAAAATAGAAAAAACCTTCATTTGGAAAAACAATTTATATGTACTTTTGTAGCAATGGAGTTATTGTTAGCAAACTCCAACTGGATGAAATAATTGGGTCTGTAATGATTTTCTCGTGAACACTTGCTGCACAAACTTTAGCAGATGTCTGGGTTCGGCAAGGTTGATTATGACTTTAAGAATGTGTTTAATCTTTGACTGTAGAATTAATTATTACAACATATCACCAGTTACATATTTTTAACTTCAAATCAATTAGTTGTTCTAATCAATCTACATTTATAATGGAAAATTATGGATAATTCTAATAACTATTAGTTGGAATGTAAAAGGTATGAACCATCTACTGAAGCTGAAGAAAGTATTTTCACATTTAAAACAGCTTAAAGCTAATATTGTACTTTCACAAGAAGCATAAATTTGTAATTGCGATAATTTCCATCTCACGATAAAGTGGAGAGGATGATATTTTCATTCCTCCTTCCAATCTAATAATGAAAGTAAGTTGACAAATAACATACAAAAGGATACCAAATCTTTTTTTTTAATATATAAAGTATAAAAGAGAGACACTTGTAGATATAGGATCAATTGAAAATGATGCTGGAAGAATTATAATGGGTAAGAAAGAGATTGAAGAGGAACTAAATTAGCATTTTGCATCAGTCTTCACTGAGGAAGACAATAGCAATATACCTGATAGTCAGAGGTCTCAGGGAATAGAATTAAGTACAGTTAGGATTACAAAAGATGGTGTTTAGTAAGCTGAATGGACTGAAGATAGACATCTACCGGACTGGATGAGGTGCACCAATGGGTTCTGAAGGAGATGGCTTTGGAGAATGTGGAGGAATTTGAATTAATTTTCCAGTAATCAATTGGCTCTGGCATGGTTCTGGAGGATTGGAAGGTCACAAATATAGTTCCGTTGTTTAAGAAAGGAGGGAGGCAGGAAAAAAAAAGAAATTATGGGCAAGTAGTTGTAAAGTTATTGAAATCAATCTTCAAGGTCGAGGTTATGAAATACCTCGAGGTGCATGACATGATAGGTCCAAGCCAGCATAATTTCATGAAGGGAAGATCCTGCCTGACCAACCTATTAGAAATTTTTGAGGAAATCTCAAGTAGGATGGACAAGGGAGAGGCTGCGGATGTTGTGTATTTGGATTTTCAAAAGGCTTTCAATAAGGTGTTGCATAAGAGGCTGCCTAATAAGATGGGAGCCTGTGGAATCTCAGGAAAGGTATTGGCTGTAGAAGCAAAGGGTGGGAATAAATGGATCCTGTTCTGGTTGGTTGCCAGTTATTAGTGATATCCTGAAGGGGTCAGTGCTGGGGCCACTTCTTTTCACAATGTACATTGAGGTTTTAGATTATGGTTTGAATGGTTTTGTGATGAAGTTTACAGAAGATACCAAGATATGTGGTGGTGTTGAAGAAACTATAAGGTGGCAGAGAGATTTGGACAGCTTAGGAGAGTGGACAAAGAAATGGTAGATGAAATGCAATGTTGAGAAATCCATAGTTGTACATTTCAGAAGAAAAAAATAAATGGGCAGATTATTATTTGCATGGGGAGAAAATTCAAAATTCGGGTGCAAAGTGACTTGGGGGTCCTTATGCAGGATAACCTAAAGATTAGCCAGCAGGTTGGATCGGCAGTAAAGTAAGTGAATGCTATTTTGGCATTCATTTCAAGAGGAATAGTATCTAAGAATAAGAAGGTGTAGATGAAAGAGGCACTGGTGAGGCCTCATTTGGAGTCCGGTGTGCAGTTTTGGGCCCCTTATCTTAGAAGGGATGTAATAATGTTGGAGAGAGTTCAGAGAAGATTTACCAGGATAATTTCTGGAATGCAAGGATTAACACTTGAGGAATGTTTATTGGCTCTTGGACTGTATTCATTGGAGTGTAGAAGAATGAAAAGGGATTTCATAAGAAACATCTTGAATGTTGAAAGGATTGGATAGAATAGATGTGAATAATGTTTCCCTTGGTGGGTGAATCCAGGACAAGAGGGCACAATCTTTGAAGGAACCCATTTAAAACAGAGATGAAGAGATATTTCTTTAGCCAGAGGGTTGCTGATTGGTGGAATTTGTTGGGTGATACAACTGTGGAGGCCTGATCATTGGGGGAGTTTGAGGAGGAGATTGCTAGGTATCTAATTAGTCAAGGTATCAAAGGATATGGGGAAAAGGCTGGAATTTGGAACTAGATGAGAGAACAGTTTAGCTCATGGTGAATTTGCAGAGCAGACTCGATGGGACAAATGGCTTATTTTGTTCCTTTATTTTGTTAATGTCTCATTTGCAAATATCTGAAAAAAAATGAGTATTTCTCTTAAATCTCATATATTGGATTTTTCTCAGGTATCTGATGCAAACATTGTTGATGTGATGTTAGGTTACAACATTCGCACACAGATTTGATATCCAATATTTATGATAAGCTGGTAGGTTTGAGACATGCCCCTCTAGTCAAAAATCAAAAATGCCTTGGAACAGGATTTAAGCCTTACATTAACTGACCAAGTTTGGGATCTAATTTTAAGCTGCTTAATACTACATCCTTATGTGCTCGTCATTGCCTTTTACAATTTAAATTCGTACATAGGGCTCATAACTAAAGTTAAATGATCTTGTATCTATTTAGATGTAAATCCTTCTGTGATAAATGTAAAAGAGAAGAGGCTTATTTAATTCATATGTTTTGGACACGTCCTAGCCTTGAAAACTACTGGAGGGAGGTATTTAAAGCTATCTTTAATTCTAAATATAAATTTAGAGCCTAATCCTCTGGTTGCTCTTTTTGGTATTACTGGAATTACTGGAAACTGATGAACTCCAATTAAATATTGTACTTTGTCTTTTGCATCTCTCCTGGCTAAACATACAGTGTTGTTTAGATGGAAGGATGCTGCCTTGCCCACTCATGCTCAATCGCTGAGGTACATCATGTCTTTTTTAATTTAGAAAAGATACATTATTCAATTCTTTCTTTGGCTTGGCTTCGCGGACGAAGATTTATGGAGGGGGTAAAAAGTCCACGTCAGCTGCAGGCTCGTTTGTGGCTGACCAGTCCGATGCGGGACAGGCAGACACGATTGCAGCGGTTGCAAGGGAAAATTGGTTGGTTGGGGTTGGGTGTTGGGTTTTTCCTCCTTTGCCTTTTGTCAGTGAGGTGGGCTCTGCGGTCTTCTTCAAAGGAGGCTGCTGCCCGCCAAACTGTGAGGCGCCAAGATGCACGGTTTGAGGCGTTATCAGCCCACTGGCGGTGGTCAATGTAGCAGGCACCAAGAGATTTCTTTAGGCAGTCCTTGTACCTTTTCTTTGGTGCACCTCTGTCACGGTGGCCAGTGGAGAGCTCGCCATATAATACGATCTTGGGAAGGCGATGGTCCTCCATTCTGGAGACGTGACCCATCCAGCGCAGCTGGATCTTCAGCAGCGTGGACTCGATGCTGTCGACCTCTGCCATCTCGAGTACCTCGACGTTAGGGGTGTGAGCGCTCCAATGGATGTTGAGGATGGAGCGGAGACAACGCTGGTGGAAGCGTTCTAGGAGCCGTAGGTGGTGCCGGTAGAGGACCCATGATTCGGAGCCGAACAGGAGTGTGGGTATGACAACGGCTCTGTATACGCTTATCTTTGTGAGGTTTTTCAGTTGGTTGTTTTTCCAGACTCTTTTGTGTAGTCTTCCAAAGGCGCTATTTGCCTTGGCGAGTCTGTTGTCTATCTCATTGTCGATCCTTGCATCTGATGAAATGGTGCAGCCGAGATAGGTAAACTGGTTGACCGTTTTGAGTTTTGTGTGCCCGATGGAGATGTGGGGGGGCTGGTAGTCATGGTGGGGAGCTGGCTGATGGAGGACCTCAGTTTTCTTCAGGCTGACTTCCAGGCCAAACATTTTGGCAGTTTCCGCAAAGCAGGACGTCAAGCGCTGAAGAGCTGGCTCAATTAACAATTCAAATACAAGTCGCTGTCGGGACCATTTTTTAATTACTTTCATAAACTGCTAGACATAACATTATTTTCAAATTTTAATATCTGCCATTCTATTTCATGATCAAAGTAAACATTTTCTTTAGTCATATATGTTGGGTTGGGGATAGTCATACATGTTGGGTTGGGGATAGGGTTGAGTTGGGGATAGTCATACATGTTGGGTTGGGGATAGGGTTGGGTTGGGGATGTTTAGTCATACATGTTGGGTTAGGGATGTTTAGTCATACATGTTGGATTGGGGATAGTTATACATGTTAGGGTGGGGATAGTCATACATGTTGGGTTGGGGATAGGGTTGGGTTGGGAAAAGTGTTGGGTTGGGGATGTTTAGTCATAAATGTCGGGTTGGGGATAGGGTTGGATTGGGGATGGTTAGGTTAGTCATACATGTTGGGTTGGGGATAGGGTTGGGTTGGGGATGTTTAGTCATACATGTTGGGTTGGGGATAGTCATACATGTTGGGTTGGGGATTGGGTTGGGTTGGGGATGTTTAGTCATACATGTTGGGTTGGGGATAAGGTTTAGCATCATGTTGTACGTGGAAAATAGAATTTTCTCTACTTGATTTAACTCTCAAAACTGCTTTATAGTTTTGAGAGTTATCTAATTCGTCATTTATCATTAATATTATCCATTCCATAGTTGTTTTGTATGTACATGCTTATATGTGAAAAAAATCAATTAAAATATTTAAAAAGAAAAATATAAACTTTTACTTGAATCTGAAGTGGCACAACATGGACTCAGGAAACGGAGTTAATGCTTGGTGAATGTTTGGGGTTGATTTTGTCAGGGCATCGACGTCCCATAACAAACAGCCTAAACCATCCTTGTTGAAGATGTAAAAGCAATTCTTTGGAATAACCTCTGGGCTGTTTCCAATATTTAGGTGATCATTTTTAATTCATGACCTCCTGTCAATAACTCAAATACTCCTTTGTGGTTCATTTTAATTTTATGGAAATTGGAATATTGAAATCTGCAGGTCCTTCAGCCTATAGTGTTGTGCTGAACTAATAACCTACTCTACCAACTGCCTCGAATTTCCTTACTGCATAACCTTCCATTTTCTATGTTCCATATGCCAAGGAGAAAAGACCATGTTTGCTCAACCTATCCTCAGAAGCATGGTCTCCTATCTATGAATAAATTTCAAGAAAATACATCCTAATAGTGATTCTAAATCTCCTCGGAAACTTCTCTATTTCCTTTAATGAGCTGTTCAGAACTGTACACGATATTCCAAGTGGGGTCTAACCAAGGTCTTATATTACTGTAACATTACATTATGGCTCTTCAACTAAATCCCATGGTTAACGATGGTCAATGCACCAAACACCTTCTTCACAACACTCTCAACCTGTCCAGCAGCTTTGAGTGTCTGATGGACACGGACCCCAAGGTCTCTCAGTTCATCCACACTACTCAGAGTCCTCCCATTAACAAGGCATTCAAATGAACCACCTCAATTTTCTGGATTAAACTCCATCTGCCACTTCTCAGCCCAACTCTGTGATTGTAGTTCAATACACAAACATGCTGGAGAAACTCAGCAGGTCATGCAGCCTTCTTTATGTTGCAAAGGTATGCAAGAAACATTTCCCAGCAAGAGCCCTTCATCAATGTACCAAGAAATGTTGGTTCCAGATCTTTGTTACATGAAGGATGCTAAAAGATGTGCTGAGTTTCTTCAGCATGTTTGTATTGAACAACATTTGCAACTCTTCAATCTTTTGGTACTTCTCCTGTCTTTGCCAGTGACCCCACCATCTCCTCCCTTGCTTTCCACAGTAGCCTTGGGTAAACCTCAACTGGTCCTGGTGACCTATCAAACTTTATGCTTTTAAAAAGCACCAACTCATCCTCTTTCTAAATGCCAACATGCTGCAGTGCCTCTGTCCCCCCAACTCACTCTCACAATTGCCAAGATCCTTTTCTCTGGTGAATACTGAAGAACTCATTAAGGACCTCCACTACCTCTTCCATGCACACATTTTCATCAACGCCCGTGATGGGTTGACCTCCTCATTCACTTGTTTTCCACATACAGTACGTGTAGGATGCCATAGTGTTTTCCTTAATTCTGCTCGCCGAGGTCTTCTTATGACCCCTTCCAGCTCTCCTAAGTCCTTTCCTATGTTCTTCTAGACTTCTATCAGTTCCTATCTTCATAAAACCCTCGTAAGCATTTATTTTCTTCTTAACTAGCTTGTCTACATTCCTTGTACGCCATGGTTATTTTACCTTACCATCCTTTCCCTATTTCAATGGAATATACTTGTGCAGAACACCATGTAAATGTGCTACATTTCTTGTGTACATTTTCCCAAGTACATATGCTCCTAATTTATACTCTTAAGTTCCTGCCTAATAACATCATATTTCTCTCTACCCCAATAAATGTCTTTTTTCCATTTCAATAATCTTAAAACACCATTGAAAAATAACCCCAACACATTGGGTACTTCCTCTCAACACTCGCTTCTCATCTCACCATCCTCTCATGCATTCACTGTGTCTGCTGCCTGTGGCTTGTCCTTTCCTGCAGAATGGGTTGTTGAGCATCACAAGGAACTGTGATCAGGCCATGCTGTGGCTGCAGGGGAAATCAGACACCAGGTATAATAATACCCCCCCACCTCCCACTAACCATCACCTACATATGACAAGACAACAAAGGAGCTGGCCCCACCATGTCTGCAATGAGCCATATTGTAAATTAAACCAAATCCCTTCTGCCTGCACATGATCCATATCGCGCCATTCCCTGCATATTCAGAAGCCTTGTAAATTAAACGATTGTAACGGCTTCCACCAAAACCTCTGGTAGCCTGTTCTGTGTAAAAAAAAACTCCACCCATCTCCTTTAACCTTTTTGAATGACCTTGGGTAAACGACATTTTTACCCCCGGGCAAAAGGATTTAACTGTCTTCTGTTATGAGCACAGAGGACTCCAAAATCAAGCAGCAATAGATATTCACCAAGACGTAAGTTGCTTTTAATTATCTTTAAACATGAAAATAGAATCAAACTTTAACATCGCTATTGACTTATTTAACCTAACTTAACCCCCTACTAATTCTAAGCGCACGTGTATACAACGTGTGAGTAAGTTCAGAAAAGTTCTTTAGTTCACAATCAGATCTCACTCCTCCAAGTTCACTGGTTGCAGTGAACTTAAGGTTTTAAGGTGTGCACAGAATTTAACATTTACGAAGTTCCCAGGCTTTGGTGCTTGAAAGGTAAATGGTTACCATGAAGGAAGGTTCTTGTCGGTTTTCAGAGAGAGATTCATTGTTCCAGGACAGCCACAACTGATATACCTCCAACAGCCATTTCAGTGTCTTGCTGATGAAACTTGCCCCTTCAGGGTTCTCCAGAGGATAACCTCTTTTTTTTCAGGTCACCACAGAGTTCCTTTTTGTTTTTTTTATTCCAGGTGAAACATTAGACAGCCAGTCCTCTCATCTTGCATGATTCACAAGGGCTTTGACCAGGCGGTCTTCCAAATGGGCATTTCCACAAGCTTGCCAGCTTGTCCTGTTCCAGTTCCAGCTGCTCTTGCTAACTGTAATATTGCCAAAGTGATCTGCATGTGTGTCTCTTTCTCTCTCTCACACACACAGAAAAAAACCTCTGACTCTCTCTGCTTGCAAAACCACATGACCCTCTTAGCTCTCTTCCAGACAGAAGGTACCTCCTACAAGATCTTTCATCTGTTGCCTTTTTGTAAGCAACAATCCATTAGTGAAATCTCTTGGGCATTCTCCAAAGCTCTTGCAAAAGCTGTTGAGGCCCCGATATGTCTAGCATGAGCAGAGCTCCAGTATTTCAAATAAGATCTGTTTGGAAGTGTTTGCATGTGACCTACTCTAACAACTCTTTCCCAATTTATCTCCCAAAAACATATCTATATACTCTGTCAAACTACTCTATCTGCGCCTCCCATAATTTTAAAAACTTTTATCATGTCTCTCAACAGCCCGTGACACTATGAAAACAGGCAAGGGTATCATGGACCACAGTACAGAACAGCGCAGGGATAGGCTCTTCACTCATAAGTCCGAGCTGAACATGTGCGAATCAAACAAAATTTCTGCTTTCACCTGATATTCCTCCATCCCATGTTTGTGCAGAAAGCTCTTAAACACCACTGCTGTATCTGCTTCCACCTGGCAGCCTGTTCCAGGCAGCCACTCCTCTCTTTCTAAACAAATGGCAGCATTGCTGAGGCTGGTGTTATCGGGGACAGCGGGAAACAGATTGAGCGCTCCTCTGCAGGATATTAATGTCGAAGGCTCCAACAGACTTTAAACAGCCTCTTAAAATCCTGAATCCATGGACCTATGACCAAGATGTCGATGTTTGTGCGCTGGCAGCAGACTTGAGTTGTTGCAGACTCTGGGGAGAGCCACAGGACACCAGAAGTAGGGAGAAACACCCCTTCCTGAAAAGGAGAAGCTTAGAAAACGACCCAACAGAATGTCAACCAATGAGGGGCTAAGGAGCACTCAGGCTGCGAGCCTCTAGACTCTGGCTCATTGAAACCAGATATGGGTTCTGGGATTCGAGGGGGTGCTGATGGACGATGGGCTCCCAAAGGATCTTGGATGTAAAAGACTTCCTGATCATATCGGAGGTTTAGATCTGGAACTTGGGTTGCCAATGGATAGAACAAGGGTCTCAGCTGCAGGAACACTAGAAGCAAATCCACGAGCACTCAGTGACTCTGAAGGGACTCTCGTTCTCTTACTGCACGATACTGGCCAATGTAAATGGTGACCCAGACAAAGAGTAAAACACGAAAGACTCCGGACGCACTGGTTGAAGTAAAAACACAAAGCTGAAGAACTCAGCTTGTCAAACCTTGAAGGGCTCAAGTCTGAAATAACTGTTTAACCTTCCAAGTTTCTTCAGTATTGTGTTTTTACAGACAGTTGAAAAGTTTGTTTTATTACGTGACAATAAAAGAAATTTGAATTTTGAACTTTTTACCCTATGGAAAATATTCTGACTGTCCACTCAATCAATGCCTCCCCTTTACAAACTTTAATCTGGTCACCCCTTGGCTTCCAACATTCCAGAGAAAACAACCGTTTGTCCAAACTCTCCTCCTAACCCATCTCCTGAGTCATCAAACTCATTGCGAATTTGATGCAGCAAAGAGAGATTGTGGAATGGGCAGGCAATATTGTCTTGCTCCAGAATACACTGATGATGTTATGCCTTGGTGTTAGAGGTGGGTTTCTGTAATAAGATAAATATTTCAAAATTGAACTGCAAGGAGAATTTGGACAAATCTGGGTTGTTTCTGCAAGCATCAAGATGGAGAGGAAACAGGAGAGGAGTTTATAACATTTTGAGAGGCAGTGATAGGGTAGACAGTCAGAATCTTACTCCCAGGGTGAAAATGTAAGATACTAGAAGCTATAATGTGAGAGGAGGAAAATTTAAGGAGATGTGGAGGGCACGTATTAACACAGAGAGTGGTGGGTGTCTCTGGTGGTACACTCCTGTACCTGCAGGAGAGTACCACCGGTCTTTCTTCTTTCTTTCTTTGGCTTGGCTTCGTGGACGAAGATTTATGGAAGGGTATGTCCACGTCTGCTACAGGCTTGTTGGTGACTGACAAGTCCGATGTGGGACAGGCAGGCACGGTTGAAGCGGTTGCAAGGGAAAATTGGTTGGTTGGGGTTGGGTGTTGGGTTTTTCCTCCTTTGTCTTTTGTCAGTGAGGTGGGCTCTGCGGTCTTCTTCAAAGGAGGTTGCTGCCTGCCCAACTGTGAGGCGCCAAGATGCACAGTTGGAGGTGATATCAGCCCACTGGCGGTGGTCAATGTGGCAGGCACCACTGGTCTACTGCAGGGGGAAACCTCTGTACCTGCAGGAGTGTAAGGGGACAGGACATCTGGTCAGCTGTCAATCAGTCAGCCTGAAGGGATCAAGCCCCACCCGGTCAGGTGTCAATCACCCTCCGGGATATAAGCCTGCACCGGCCTCCCGAACCTCACTCAGAGTTACTGCAGCTACAGCTAGCCTGGCTCTGTGGAAGTCTTTGTGGATTAATGCGTGTTGTACAGTCTTTACCTTGTGTGTGTCTGATTCTGGCTAACAGTGCACCACAGTGTCTGGAACAGGCTGTCAGGGTTTGTCCAAGTGGTATTAATGTGATTGGTGCTGAACTCCATTGGATGCCAGGAACCTGGTAGAACTGAAGGCCGGACAGTAATCTCCAATTGAATTTGAAAGGTCCACACTGCAGAGACGCTGCATCTCTTTGGGAAGTCGAGATGCTTTCAGATAGCACAAAAAGCAAGCTTTTCACTGTATGTAGGCACATGTGACAATGAGAAATTCAGCTTAATTCTCTGTCGTCTTCCTTTGAACAACATTGAAAATATATTCAGCATTAGCATGAACTCCCAGCAGCAGCCAATTGCCAACACATCACATTCCCTTCAATTGCTCAAGGGACATGGGCTTCACAAGCTGAATCAGCATTTATTGCCCATCCCTAATTGCCCCAGAGAAGGTGGTGGGGAGCTGTCTTCTGCAACTGCTGCAGTTCTGTGGTGTGGGGAGGGGGATCCCCCACAGTGCTGTCAGGGAGGGAGGTCCAAGATTTTGACCGTGAATCTTTTAATTTGTGCCAATTCAAAGGCAGGTGAAAAGGAGGAGCAGCAGTTGGCTCCTCAACTTCTCAAACCTGTCTTGTCAGCGAATGATGGGGCTGGTCCGATTAGAATCTCTGCAACTTCAAACATTATCCCGTCACCAACGTGCTTCTCTCGTTTCTGTGCACTGTGTATCTGATAATAAACTCCCCTCGTTGTCACCAGCTGCCTACATCGGCATTCAAAATATTTAAATATGTTCCACCAATGCATGAAACTCAGCGAGAAAATTTTTCCCTTCATCTTTGTGTTGAATGCATGAGCCTCTTTTCATTCCAACCAGAAAAGGTTATTTGCATAATGCTGAGGTAACAGTGTTATGTAATTAAATTTCTTGACAATAGACTTGCTGCTGTGATGCATTCCCTCTGACGGCACTCTATTTATGTGTTTATATTTTCAATAATTTTATACACTAATATTTCAATCCAAAACCAGTCAAAACCTTTGCATTTGTAAACATTCTGTTCATTTTCTAATTAATAAGTTTACAGTGATTTGAGCTATTTAATTATTTCCATTGTGTTTCTATGCACATTGCTTCTGTGGCAGTGAAGTTTGCAGATGATTTAAGTGACTGACAGTAGGTAAAACAGAGTCAAGATCTAATCAGCTCAAAATGACTGCTTTTGTACTGATCAGCTATGATAGAAATGGCTGGACAGTCTCGACAGTCCAAATGGCCGAATTCTGCTCCAACATCTTATGGTCTTTTTAGTAGAGGCCAGTCAGACCATCAGGGTCTCAAAGAAACAATTTCATCAATCACTGTGATCTCTGGGTGAGGACAGACATACTTTCTACCCTGGGGAAACACATACATCATTCACCCCTCCAGGCGTCTCACCCCTCCTCCCAAACATGACAGCCTCCACTTTCAATGCTCTAGTCCAAAAATGTCACAAGTTGGAAATTTTACACTCTTAAAAGGCCATATAATCTGAATAATGGCTGATTTCATGATTTTTCTAGCACCCTTCAATGCACTGCCTTGATTTAATGTCGCTTGCCAATTATTATAGACACACGAGTTTGAAACTAAACCCCAGATTCAAGAATAGTTTGTTATCACATTCTTGAATGGACCTCCCATTTATACAAGGTGATACTCTGGGTGAACACTGGCAGCATTCACTTTATCCACATCTTTCATTTTTTTTAAATAAACTTTCATGAGTTCATTCACCACCATCCAGAACAATTGTGTCAAAGCTTTCAAGGAACTATGTTCCTGTAGTCCAAGGTCTCTCTGTTCTACAACACTCTCCAGGTCTCCACTGTACTCCATGTAGGCCCTGCCCTGGTTTGACATGTATCATAATTAAATTCCATTTGCTACATATTGGCCCACCATCCCAACTGATCTAGATCCTGTTGTAAACTTCAATATCCTTCCTCAGTGATTGCCACTCCACCAATTTTGACATCATCTGAAAATTTACCAACTAGGGTCTCTACAAAAGAAATAGGAGCAAGAGTCGGACATCTGGCCTGTTGCACCTGCTTCGCCAATCAATAAGGTCATAGGTAATCTAACCGTGGACTCAGCTCCACCTACCTGTCCTTTCCCTACAATCCTTAATTCCCTTACTAAGCAAAAATCTATCTAACTGTGTTTTACATATACATTCATTGAGGCAGCCACTACTGATGCATTGAGCAGTGAACTCCAGATTCACTGCTGCCTGGGAAAAGTAGTTTCTTCACATCACCATCCTGAATCAACTCCCCTGAATCTTAATGGCATGCCCTCTCATTCTTGGCTTACCTACCAGAGGAAATAATTTTATGTTTCTATAAGATAGAAGCGGGAAAGTTATGAAAGGGATTGATAAGATTTCCTTTCTTTCTTCTGAATTCCAGCAAGTTCAGTCCCAGCCAATTCAAACTCCTCATAAGCTAACCCCCTCATCTCCAGGATCAACCTGATAAATCTCCCTTGTGCTGCCTCCAAAGCCAGGATATCCTTTATCCTTATCCTTTTAAATAATTTTATTGAATATAATATAAAAACTTACATACAAAATTTTAAAAGAAACACACAAAGTCATCTCATACAAGTACACAGAAAAAGGATGGAACTGGTACATTAAACAATTCCTTAATCCACATTGAAGCAAGTTCTTGAATTAATCTATGATAACCATGTTAAATCCACCTTTACCAAATTAATCCAAATTAAAAAATGAAAAAAAAATGAACAACCTAAAAACTATATCTAATTGACCCCCTCCCTTTGATCAAGGTAACCTTAGAAGAGAAAAGGGAACTTATGGAATGGATGGCGACCTCCAGATGTCATCTCTGGGACAGTCAAAATTCTTAATTCTGTCAGTCATGATAATATTCTATGAATGGACCCCACATCAATACAAATTGAAACTATCCATCTTTTAATGTTGTATCTAATTTTATCCAAGCTTAAATAGGATGTTACATTATGTATGGGTAGGTGAAAAATCATCTTTCCATTTCAATAGGATTACCACATTGATAGGCAAACAAGCAAAGGCTAAAACTTTCTCCTGAGCCGCAGACAGAGGTATATCTAGTTCACTTGAAAATCCAAACAAATCAAATAACAGAGATAGTTTTATTTTAATCTTAAAGATCATTAATAAAATTTGGAAAAGGTCTTTCCAAAATCTCTCTAACTTGGGCATCCCCAAAACATGGATCAGTTAAACTTCAAGAATTTTTACACTTCTCACATAATATCTCCATAAGAACAAGATAATTTCAATTTTGTCATGTGCTTTATGTACTACCTTAAATTGTAATAAGCAGTATCTTGCCCAAAATGAAGAATCATTAATCAAACTGAGAGTAACAGTACCAATCTTCATCTCAAAATGTAATGTTCAAATCTTTTTCCTATTGTTCTTCATCCCAGCCATTGAGGATGCTCTTAAATCGAATAAATCATTATAAATACAAAATTAATCCACGGTGAAAAATCAAGTTTTTTTTTAAACAAATCAAGAATATTAGTATTTGAGATTCCAGGAAAATCAGAAAGCTTGGACTGAAAATACCTAACTTGTAAATCTCTAAAATAAAGTCTGTTAGAAAGATTAAATTTGGCTGATAATTGTTCAAAAGTGGCAAAATTATCACAAATAAAAAGATTGTTATAATTTTGGATTCCTAATCTGTACCATTGATTGAAACCTACGTCCAGCAGAGATGGTGGAAAAAGATAATTAATTATCATGGGACAAGCAGAAAAAAACTATTAACCTAAAGAATTTTCTAAATTGAGCCCTTATTTTCAACCCATTCCTCATTATCAGATCATGTGTCAATTTAGAAAAGGAAAATGGTAAAAAAAAATCCTAAAATTGTCAACATAGAAGTCTTTTTAGAAAACTTCAGTTCCATTTCTACCTTAAGGGTGATTCACTGAATTCTCTAAATGTAATAATAAAAATAAATCATGTATATTAAATCGCCCAATTATAGTATCTAAAATCTGGAGGTGATAATCCTCCATTCCTTGTGGTCTTTATTTAGACATGTTTTTTTTCCCCCTGCCATATGCAAGTAGAAATAACCAAATCTAATGAGCTAAAAAATGATTTACAAATAAAAATTGGTAAAGCTTGAAAAGATACAGAAATTAACACAAAAATGTTCAGTCTAATTGAATTAATACAGCCCATCACTATAATAGATAATGGTAACCATTCTGATAATAGTCCGATTAATACCAAAAAAATCTTTCACAAACTTTTTGTAATTGTAATTCCTAAATATTGGAATTGATCTTTCACTATTTTAAATTGAAAGTTAGAGTAGCTTGCAAAAGAACCTGAAGAGAAAAAGTTCACTCTTATGTAAATTTAATTTATAAGCCAAAACTGGCAAAATTAATCAAACAAAATTAATATATTTAGTGTAGAAACCTCAAGATTTGAAATTTAAAAATAAATCAATAAATCATCTGCATGAATACCACATCTTATACCACCTTTGAATTCTCTACACTGTTGGAGAACAACAGCTAAAGGTTCCAGTACTATATCAAAGGGCAAAGGACTTATTGGGCAACCTTGCCGTGTTCCCCTATTAAGCCTAAACATTTTCAATTGTTGCAAATTCAACGGATTTTAAGCCATAAGACGTGAATATAATAATTTAATCCATTTCATGTAATCTGGACTAAAATTCAATTTCCCTAAGAAAGCAAATAGATACTTCCATTCCACCTGATCAAACACTTTCTCAGCATCTAATGAAAGAACACATTCTATCACTGGGATGGAGAGTAAAATAATATTTTATAGTCAATATTATAATAAGAATAGCAGTTTTTAATTAAACCAGTTTGGTCAGCATTGACAATTATTAGTCTATGTGCTAAAACCTTAAATATCAACATTAACTAATGAGATAAATCTATATGATAAACATTCTGTTGACTTTCTTTCTTAAAAAAAATAGAGGAAATACAAGCCTCATTAAGTGATAAGGGAAGCTTCTTATCTTTAAATGTACCAGCCAACACCAAGCTTAATTGAAGTACAAGCCATTTGACAAAGGGTTTATAAAATTCAACAGGAAAACCACATGGTTGTGGAGATTTACCAGACTGCAGTGAGGAAATAGCCACAGCTGTATCCATGCATGTATGTTTATCTGTTATTTATATGGCACATTATTGTATGCCTGTAATGGAGGATTTAGACCAGCTTATGCAAGAAGGGATGCAATTGCATCAGAAGACATAATCTAATTTCCACCATGAGGCCCAGGATGCATATTTAGTAGACATTATCTAAATTTACACTATGGGGCCCAGGGATGCATATGAATCAGTCGACATTACCTAACTTCCACCATGAGGCCCAGAGATGCAGTTGTCTTTTGTCGGTCGCAGACTGTCAGGAGACCCTAAAGATAATTAAATCATTTGTTCAAAGAGATAAGATCTGAAGTAAAAAACTTTTGGGAAATATAAGCCCTGGTCCCACTGCTGTAGTTTGAGACTCTCCAAGAGGTGGAAACATCTCTCAGCAAGAGGAAGAACTTCAAGATTCCAACCAACGTCCCGGTCCGGGGAGGTGGAGAAGCTGTTACCGGCGCCCAGACAACCTACTACAAGTGTGCAGTTGTCGCCTCGCTTTGGCAGTTGGGACCAGTCCAGGCATTGATAAGTAGAATTGGGAAGGGCTTGCATGCTGTAGTGTGAATTCAGCTTTAGATTTAGTAATAAAGCCTTGTATAAACTGAACTGCTATCGGTGTGTGTGTGTCTATTTTCTTTCGGTAGCTCAAACACTGTGACCAATCTAAAACGAACAAAATGAGAGGTATACCCAAGACAATGCCAAGGGCACATCATTCACCTGTTAATCTCTCTCACTGCACTCATTAAATCCTCAAAGAACTTCAGTCAGTTTGCCAAACAGGACCTTCCCATACTGCATCCATCTGCCGAATAGAACCACTTCTGTCCAGATGCCTCACAATTTCTTCCTAAATGATAGCTTTAGCAATTTTCCTGACGACAGAAGTTGCCTTTTATAAAAACTGTGCTGAGATATGTTCTGCTGTCCAAATTGCTGGGACCTGCTCGGGGTCTAGAGAATTTTGGCATCTTACCATAAATGCATCTACCATAACTTACACCATTTCTTTCAGTACCCTGGGATGCATTCCATCAAGACCAGGGGACTTATCTACCTTCAGACCCATTGGTTTTCAGAATTGAGGTCCTCACCTCCCATGACATCAATGTGCTGGAGGATCTCAGCAGGTCACATAGCTTCAAATGGAAAGCAATAGGCCAGTGGTTCTATACCTCTTTCCACATAAGTAATCCATTACTAACAACAGAGCACCTATGGCATCTGATATGCTCTGTGGTTAGCAAGGCATTACTTAAGGTGGTGGCGATGGTCCTCCATTCTGGAGACGTGACCATCGCCTTCCCAAGATCGTGTTATATGGCGAGCTCTCCACTGGCCACCATGACAGAGGTGCACCAAAGAAAAGGTACAAGGACTGCCTAAATAAATCTCTTGGTGCCTGCCACATTGACCACCGCCAGTGGGCTGATAACGCCTCAAACCGTGCATCTTGGCGCCTCACAGTTTGGCGGGCAGCAACCTCCTTTGAAGAAGACCGCAGAGCCCACCTCACTGACAAAAGGCAAAGGAGGAAAAACCCAACACCCAACCCCAACCAACCAATTTTCCCTTGCAACCGCTGCAATCGTGTCTGCCTGTCCCGCATCGGACTTGTCAGCCACAAACGAGCCTGCAGCTGACGTGGACTTTTTACCCCCTCCATAAATCTTCGTCCGTGAAGCCAAGCCAAAAAGACTTAAGGTGGTATGAGAGTGGAAAAGAAGGATAAAAACCATTTCAATAGTCAATGTTTCAGGTCTTGACTCTTTCTCATCTCTCTTTGGCTTGTTTGAAGGGTCTCCCACAGCAAAGACTGACAAAATAGTGGTTCAAACCGTCAACCATTTTTTGCATTACCCAAAATTAATTACCCCTTCTTAATGTCCAAGGTGTCACTTGAGCCATTTTTTTTTTGCCACATCAGTATTTAAAATTAGTATTAATTTACTTTCAAATTCTATTATCTTTCTTTATTGCTTTTTAAGAGTCTTTCCAATCTTCCAGTTCCTTCTTGGCAATTTTGTGAGCACGAGGTTTTAGTTTGATGCCTGCTTTTATTTCCTCAGTTACTCAAGATGAGCTCTCCCTGGCCTTCCTCTCTTGGTTTTTAACTGCATGATGCTTTTGTTGTGAAGAAGATCTTTGAAAGTCTTCCACTGTTCCTCAACTGTCTTACTAGAAAGCCTGTGTTTGCAGTCTATGCTAATCAAGTCATCCAATTTTAGTCTCCCTTGACTGGTTTTAGATTGAATGATTGCAGCCTCCATTTGCAGGAGAACTTCAATATGTTTCAAGAGGGTCCCCCAAGAACATTAATTTTAGCTGTCTCATTCCCCAGGACTAGAACTAAGATAACATTTTGCCCTGTAGTTCCAAAACATGCTGACCAAGAAAGCTATCTTAACTTAATTTTATCAAATCCTCCTCAATGTCTCCTCATCCAACCTGATTTTCCCAATCTATGCAAGTCCTCTATGTCTCCATTCTGGCAGACATCAGATATTTTTGGTTTACATTAGGGTTACTCCTCATCTTGCAACCTTTCCACACTTATGACTAGGAATTTTTTTTTAAACTATACAAATTACACAATTATGGTGAAAATTCAAGCCTATCTATGGAAAATAACACCTCTTACAAGAGGTTGGCTGGCAGCCAAGCACTCACAAGACCTGGCCTCCACAATGAGATATTTCTGCATTTTAACACCTTGTGTTCCATTAATTCCTAATCCCATTGCTCAATATTCCGACAGTCAGACAGATTTTAGAGGCCAGTAGAGTCCGTAGGGCACTCAGGGTCCACAGCAGCAGAGAGAATGAGAAGCAGTCAAAGATAGAGAACAGAAGGAAATCAATCAATTTACTCATGGGTACAGCAACTCTAACATACAGCCATTCCAAGATACATCCAGAACAGAACCCAGACATACCAGGGAATACCTGTGTCACTGTAATGTTATTTGGTGGCCAATTAACAACTCCTTCCAATGGCATTTTTTCCTTTTTCTATCCTAAATCTCTACCAGATGGATTCAACATTCTGCTCTTGTAATCTTGTTTCTCACTATTGTCCTGACCCCATCCTTAATTAAGACTGCTACACTACCTTCCTTATCTTCCTGAATTTACTACACCCTTGTATATGTAGAAAAAAAAAATAGTTAGTTATAAATATCCTACTCACTGTGTGGAACTCTGGTAAACAATACCATCTCCCTCCCAGACTGCTGGGTTGAAGTGAATTAATACCACCCTGTGTCACAAGATCTCTATTTCCCACTCAGCTTCCCGCTGGTCCGAGCTCTTCAAATCCAACTGCCTGAATCACCTGACTCCAATTGCCAGGTGCAACTTTCAGATAAAAATCCCTGTTAAAATCTACCACATATCCTTCATTTCCAATCATCACCACCCTGCAACCATGTTCCTGTATTGGCCACTAAATCATATGGATTTGTGCCACAGTTTCACTGAGTTTGTTTTGGATGCTGTGGGCATTCAGTTCAAAAGCCCTGAACCCATTGTCCTCGAGAATCAAGTAATCTTTGTGCTTTTGCATATGACTTCTCTGCACTGATTTCAGATATAACCATATAACCATATAACCATTTAAGGCACAGAACAGGCCAGTTCGGCCCTACTAGTCCATGCCGTAACAAATCCCCACCCTCCTAGTCCCACTGACCAGCACCCGGTCCATACCCCTCCAGTCCTCTCCTCTCCATGTAACTATCCAGTCTATCCTTAAATGTAACCAATGAAATATATTGCAGAGTACATGCATGACATCACATGTAAACCCGAGATTCTTTATGCCTTCAGGCTGGGTGGAATTAACTTTTATTGGTAGTGCTGAAAAAAAACCGGTACACAATATACACATGTAAACAAATGTCTGAGAGGGGAGGGGGAGCAGCTGTTCCAGAGCCTGGTGGTGCGAGTCTATGGCACCTAGACCTCTTTCCTGACGGCAGCCTCGAGAATAGAGTGTGCGCTGGATGGCGCATGGATCATTGATAATTGCTGCTGCTCTCCCATGGCAGCATTCCCATAGATGTTATTGATGGTAGGAAGGGGTTTGCCTGTGATGTCCTGCACTGTGTCCACTACCCTTTTTGGAGGGCTTCACGTATCCATACCAGACCGTGATACAGCCGTCCAGCACATTTTCCATTACACATCTGTAGAAATTTGCCAGGGTTTCTGATGTCACACCAAACCTCCGCAAACACCTGAGGAAGTAGAGGCGGTGACGTCCCTTCTTCACGATGCCGTTGGTGTGTTGGGTCCATGAAAGATGTGCCAAGATAGTGACCCCCAAAAACCTAAATCTGCTCACCCACTCCACTTCTGATCCTCCAATGGTCACTGGATGGTACACATCTGGTTTTCCTTTTGTGAAGTCAACAATTAGCTCCTTGGTTGTGGTGGCATTGAGTGCAAGGTTGTTGTTGGTGAACCATTCAGCCAAGTTTTCCATCTCCCTTCTGTAGGCTGACATCACCTCTTTGTATGCAACCCACTATAGTCGAATCGTCGGCGAATTTATAGATGGCATTGTTGTCATTCTGAGCCAATCAATCATATGTGTAAAGTGAGAAGAGCAGGGGGCTAAGAACGCTGCCCTGTGGTGCTCCAGTACTGGTGGAGGTTGTGGAGTAAATTTTCTTATCAATCCTGTGGGGTAGGTGAGAAAATCTATGACCTAATTACACAGTGGGGTATTGAGTCCCAGATCTTGGAGTTTGCTTACTAGTTTTGAGGGGATGATGGTGTCAAATGCTGAACTGTCATTGATAAAAAGCATCCTAATGAACACATCTTTGCTGACTAGGTGTTCCAGGGCTTTAGTGAGATGGCATCTGCCATAGACCTGTCGCTACAATAGGGGAATTGGAACGGATCCATGTCACTGCTCAGACAGGAGCTGATAAGCTTCAGTACCAGCTTTTCCAAACACTTCATCAGTTTCTTCATCACCGCACTCTCAGTTTTTTTCTGACTATTACCATAATCTCTTTGTTGCTCTTTCTGCTGAAATTCCTACCCCTCTGCCATATCTATTTAAACCCTCCCTGATGGCTGGAACAAACAATTCTCCAGGACATTGTTTCCAGATCCTGGCCCTGCCCAGGTTTCGACTGTCCACTTTGTACTGGTCCCACCTCCCCTACAGCTGGTTCCAAGGCTCCAGAAATCTGAAATCCTCCCTCCCACACCATGGCTCAAGCCACATATCCATCTTAATTCTCTTGCTATTCCTATTCCAACTAGCACCTAGAAGAGGTGAAGATCACTTTGGGGTGGCATTGTTAGTTTAGCGGTTAGCGCAACGCTATTACAGTGACAGTGACCCGGGTGTGAAACCGGCACTATCTGTAAGGAGTTTCCATATTCTCTGCATATTAGATTAGATTATGCCAAGTGAAATACAAAGTTAATGAAATGTAATTAGCATCTAACCCAGTGGATCCCAACCCTTTTCTTTCCACTCACATCCCACTTAAGTAATCCCTCCACCATTGGTGCTCTGTGATGAGTAAGGGATTGCTTATGTGAGTGGGAAGGGAAGGTTGAAAATCACTGCTCTATTTTGCTTGAGAAAAATTGTCATTGGCCCATTTCCTTTGGAGTGATGAAACCGTGCACATAACGAGTCAATTGGGGATGATTAAAACAGGGGTTTTCAAACTTTCCACCCACGTATCACCTGAAGCAGTCCCTTCCTAATCATAGAGCACCCATGGCATAGGGATTACTTAAAGTGGTATTTGCATGGAAAGAAAAAAGGTTGAGAACCATTGATCTAACCAGAAGTGTTACTTACAAATCATTGTGAATAAAAACAAGTGTTCCAGCAAACAGCCAAGTATAAAAATACTGACAGTACAAATATGGGTACAATACTACTACTCAGCGTGTTGATGTGAGGTTCAGCAGGGTCACAGCCTCAGGAAAGAAGCTGTTACTGAGCTTGCTGGTTGGGGAACGGAAGCTCCTCCAGCGCCTGCCAGATAGAAGGAAAGTAAAAAGTCTGGAAATAGGGTGAGATGCATAATACTTTTCTCCCTGCCCAGGCAGTGTTTCTGATCGACGTTCTCCATGGTGGGCAATTGGGCGTCGATAATCTGCTGGGCAGTTTTCACCACCCCTGAAGTGTTTTACAGTCGGAATCGGGGCAGTTGCTGTACCATACTGAGATGCCACAGGTGAGCATGCTCTCAAAGGTACATAAATATCTGTGGATATTTATCTGTGATTTCCTGTGGATGCTCTAGTTTCACCCCACTTTTCAGAAACATGTGGATGTAGGTTTACTGGTTCATTTTGGAGGCATGGGCCCTTGAGCCTGAAGGGCCTGCTACCATGTTGTAGATTTAATTTAAAAAAATAACCAAAAAATACATTTAAAAATGTACTATTTTTGAGTCCTGCTATTTAGTTTGTTTCTGAGTTCAATGAATTCAGTTTGTAGGACCTCACTCCACTTTTTTCTATAGTGTTGATACCTACATGCACCACAACAACTGGCTTTTCACCCTCCTCTCCCTTCCCTGCAGCTGCTCTGAGACACCCCTGACCCTTGTACCCTGGAGGCAAGTTAACATCAATCACAAATCACGATGGACCAAGCACTAATCGCCCTCCAGAAGCAGGCCTCTATGGCCTCCCTCTGGCTTGATTGAGCCAGCTTTGAATCAAATTGGCCAGTTCTCCATGAATTCCATGCGATCTACCCTTCCAGACCCACTGTCAAGCAGGACTTTGCTAAAGTTCACATGGATCACAACCACTGTCCTGATCTCATCAATCCTCTGGTCACCTCCTCAAAATATTCTCTCAGGTTCCTGAGACATGACCTCCCACACACAAAGCCATGCAGTCATTGTATATCCTGTCTCTCAGAATCTGGGACTTCACCTGAGGCCAAAGGTCAAGTCTTCACTGAGGAAGACAATAGCAATATATCTGATAGTCAGAGGTCTCAGGGAATAGAACTAAGTACAGTCAGGATTACTAGATTGTGTTTAGTAAAATAAATAGACTAAAGATAGATAAGTCTCCTGGACCAGATGAGCTGCACCCATGGATTTTGAAGGAGGTGACTTTGGAGATTGTGGAGGCATTGGACATGATTTTCCAGAATTTAATAAACTCTGACATGGTTCCAGAGGTTTGGAAGGTCACAAATGTGATTCCACTGATTAAGAAAGAAAGGAGGTAGAAAAAAGGAAATCATAGGCCTATTAGTCTGACATCGGCAGTTGGAAAGTTATTGAGTTGATCCTCAAGGATGAGGTTATGAAATATCTCAAGGTAGATGACATGATAGGTTCAAGTCAGCATGGTTTCATGAAGGCAAGATCCTGCCTGACCAACCTATTGGAATTCTTTGAGGAAACATCATGTAGGATGGACAAGGGAGAGGATGTGGATTTTGTGTATTTGGATTTTCAAAAGGCTTTTAATAAGGTGCCGCATAAGAGGCTGCTTAATAAGATGGGAGCCTGTGGAATTACAGGAAAGAGAATAGACTGCGTGGAGCATTGCCTGTAAAAACAAAGGGTGGGAATAAATGGATCCTGTTCTGGTTGGTTGCAGGTTACTAGTGGTGTTCCACAGGGATCACTGCTGGGGCTGCTTCTTTTTACCATGAACATTGATAACTTCCATTTTGGTTTGAATGGTTTTGTGGCGAAGTTTGCAGATGACACCACGGTAGGTGGTGGAGTAGAAAGTGTTGAAAAAACCAAAAGGTTGTAGAGAGACTTGGATAGCTTAGGAGAGTGGACAAAGTAATGGTAGATGAGATACAATGTTGAGAAATGTTCTGTTGCAGATTTTGGAAGAGGAAATAAACAGACAGATTATTATTTGAATAGGGAGAAATTTCAAATTTCAGAAGTGCAAAGGGACTTGGGGGTCCTCGTGCAGGATAACCTAAAGATTAACCATCGGGTTGGATCGGCAATAAAGAAATCAAAATCAAAGAAATTTCCGTGGGGCAGTTTTGGGCCCCTTATCTTAGAAAGGATGTAATATTGGAGAGAGATCAGAGAAGAATTACTAGGATGATTCCTGGAATGCAGGGGTTAACATATGAGGAACGTTTTTTGGCTCTTGACCTGTATTCATTGGAGTGTGGAAGAATGAGAGGGTCTTATAGAAACATTTTTAATGCTGAAAGGAACGGACAGGGTGGATGTGAATAAGTTGTTTCCCTTGGTGGGTGAATCCAGGACAAGAGGCACAGTCTTGGAATTAGAAGGTACCCATTTAAAACAGAGATGAGGTGAAATTTCTTTAGCCAGAGGATTGTGGATTTAAGGAATGCATTGCCACATACAGCTGTGGAGGCCTGATGATTGGGGAAGTTTAAAGAGGAGATTGATAGATATCTACTTAGTCAGAGTATCAAGGGATATGGGGAAAAGGGCGGAAATTGGAACTGGATGTGAGAATGGCTTAGCTCAGGGTGGAGTGGCAGAGCAGACTCGATGGGCTGAATGGTCTACTTCTATCCCTTTATCTTGTGATCTTGTTTATTATCATCTTACTGTACATATACTCGGTGAAACAGCATTTCTCCGGACCATGGTGCGCACAAGTACACACACAATACACAGCATATAATAGTCATAAATGTTATGTTGCAGTTGCAGGACACCATTCCTCAATCACACAGCCTGTGGGAAGAACCTATTTCCGTGCTTGGCAGTCCTGATCGGATGTTCCTCTATCTCCTTCTTGAGGGCAGTCGGTCAACGATACTCTGTGCTGGATGGAAAGTCTATTCATCAATTCTTTGAGCCCTATTTAAGCAGTGTTTACGGTAAATGCCATCAGTAGAGGAAAGGGAGATCCTAGTGATCTTCTCAGCTATATTCATGATCCTCTATATTATCAATGATCCAGCCAGACAGGATTGTGCTCCTGAAAAATGTGGTCAGGATGGGGCCGGTACCCTTACCCTCTTTAACCTCTTAAGGAAATCTAAGATGATGTATGTGCTCGGACATGCCCCTTGCTGACTGTGCCTGAGGCTCCTCCCACTGACCCCTGATTAAAGGTTACTATGCCAGAGTCCCCTCTTCAGTCCAGGGAGTCGACCAGCATAGACAGGCCTCCATTCTGTGTGAATAAAGGCCTATCAGTTTCTCTGCAACTTCTAATCTTTGAAATTATCGATAGGGCATCAATAGCTATCTCTGCAACTACCTCCACGGTTTCTTCTGTTAGCTCCCACAAGGCCCAAGGGTGGACGGCCACACTCCGGGGATTTATCCACTGTATTATGCATTAAGGTTGTTAATATTGCCTCCCTGTTCATTCATACATGATCCAGGTCCTTGGCTTCCATGATCTTTTCCACAGTAAAGGTGATGAGAAATCTTCATTTAAAATCCCATCCTGCTGCTCTGGCTTCACACCAAGTTGGCCATTTTGGTCTTTAATGGGTCCAATTTCTCTCCAGCCACCCTTTCACTCTTAATATATCAGTTGAATCACTTGGGATTTTTCTTTACTTGCCTCCAAGATCCATCTCACATCCTCTATTTGTCCTTTTTAATTTCTCTTTTGTGTTCTTCTGCAGCACTTAGACTCACCAAAGAATTCACTCGATTGTCTAATCTGAGTTATTCTTATTCTTTTTCCTGACCAGAGGTTCAATATATCTTGGCAGCCACAGTTCCTGGAACTTGCCATCCTTGTCCTTTGACCTAATGGGAACTTGTTATTCCTCAACTCTTATTCACTCACCTTTAAAACCATCCTACTTGCCAGCCATCCCCAAACTTGCAAAGATCCTCTTCTAATCAACCTCTGCTGCTTGATGCTTCCAAACTACAGTTAGTCTAAGGATTCCTTTTAACGGATGTGTTGACATTACATATCTGGAAGCCGTCCTGATGAAGGCCCCAGGCCCAAAATGTTGGTTAATATTTAGTTCCTAAGGAATTTGTGTGATCTGCTCAGTTTCTCCAGCACTTGTGTGCATCGCATTTCACCCCAACCTTTGCAGATACTCCTGTTTAATCCCTAATTTAGGACTTGTGGACAGTTCTACTTTTCTCAATCACTATTTTAAAAGAGAATTATGGAAATATATGAGAGTGTTAACTTCTGGAAAAAATGTTTGCAATGCGAGCAGCTAATCAACTTCTCCTTATGTTACCAAATCATCTGGGGCAAGAGAGATGAAGGCCAATATTCCTTTTCAGTTTCACACCGTTAACTGGAATTATCTGTACTTAATCCCAAAAAGCAATTTATATTCATTTTTAAAGGAACAAATTACTTCTGTGATTTGCTTTCTTCATCTCAGAATCTACAAGTGGACATGATTGAATATTTGCGCTATCAAACTGATTGTACAGAAGGAATTTCAATTTCACAGTAGTGTGATTCAGGAGAAAATGTTTGTCTTTTACAAGTGCTTTGTAATCTTACAGATCTTATCTATAGACAGTGTTGTGAATGGCATTTAAAATGAGGTTGATCATCTTTCTATAGCTCTGTGGCAGTGCAATGCAGACAGAATCTGATGGAACTCATGTTGGATCACATGGATAGATTAAGTGAATGGGCAAGGACATGGCAAATGGAAGAGGGAAATGAATAGCAACGTCTTGGAGTAAATCCACATTGCAAAAGAGAAGGTGCTGATATTCCAAAAGCATATTAAAGTGGACAAGTACTCAAGGCCTGACTTGCTTTTGAAATGTCCCCCATGGCAGGCTCATTTAGAGGCAATGGCAAAGGGTCCAAGGAATTTTCACTGCATGGATTCGGAATTAGCTTGCCTGCGGAAAGCAGAGGGTGGCAGTAGATGGTATGTAATGGGACTTGAGGTGTGGTGTTTGCAGGGATTTGTTCTGGAACCCCTGCTCTTTGAAAGGATGATGAAGTAGAGGGGTGGGTCAGTAAGTCTGCAGGTGGTACAAAGATTGGAGGTGCTGAAGCTAGCATAGAAGATTGTTGTAGATTATAACAGAAGCCACCTTTATTTGTCGTTTATACCATGCAATGTGCAGTAAAGAGAGCGTTTCTCCAGAACCATTGAGCAGGTTTACTTAAATATGTTAAAATATTAAGACATGTACAATAAAAGTCCATGGTACACTATCCACATATATGCTGGGAATTCAGGAACCTGATGGTTTAGGTGGGGGGAGAAAAAAACTGTTGCCCAGTCTGGATGTAAGGGCCTGAGTACTACAGTACCAGATGGCAGAAGGGAGAACAGTTTACATGAGCGGTGTGTGGAGTCCTTCACAGTGTTTATTGCTTTCTACGTACATTGAGTGTTGTAGATGTCCATCATGGCAGGAAGATCTTTTCTGCTGACTTCAATATCCTCTGCAGTGTCTTATGTTCCAAGAAGATAGACCTTCCAAACCAGGCGGTGATGCAGTTGCTCAGGATACTCTCAGTACATCCTTTGTAGAATGTGGTGAGGATGGAGGGTGGGAGTTGAGCTTTCCTCAGCCTTCGCAGGAAGTAGAGGCACTGCTGCTGGACTTTCTCAGCTGTGGAGCTGGTGTTAAGGGACCAGGTGACAATATGGACAGAAGGCAGAGAAGTAGCAGATGGAGTTCAATCTGGATAAGTGTGAAGTGATACACTTTGGAAGGTCGAACCTAAAAGCCGAGTACATGGTTAATGGCAGGATCCTTAACAGTGTGAGGTAGCAGAGGGTCTAGGCCCATAGATTCCTCAAGATTTCTGAGCAAGCTGATAGGATGAGTAAGGAGGCAAATGGTGTGCTGACCTTCATTAGTCGGGGAATGAGTTGAAGAAATGGTAATGCTGCTGTAATGGCTGGTGCAGGCCCGGGAGAGTGAGGAGCAGAGACAAAGAGCAGCTCCGCAGGGTCCTACCTCCTGGGCCTGATGCTCTGTACAGGCTTAAATGGCTTGTTTAAGGAGCTGATGGTGATTTTTTTTCAAATCTCTTTCAACCATTGGGTCTGTGCCCAAGATGGGGGTACCTGTGGTGGGCAGAGTACTACAAGGGGCTGCAGAGTCCCAGAGCACCAGAAATGGAGAGAACAACCCCCGTTGAGGAGAGGCATAGGAGTTGACCCTAGAGGACTCAGTGGCTGAAGGACCACATACACAATGGGCTAATGGTAGTCGAAGGACCTACGCAGGTTGTGGGCAACTGGAACCAAGTATCAGCACTGGGATTCGAGAGGATCTTCCTGATTGTACCGGAGGTTTAGATCTGGACCTCAGGCTGGTAATGATTTGAACTGGAGACTGTGTGGCTGCCGAGGTTGCAAGAGGTGAGTCCGTGACACTCAGTGACTCTGAAGGGATTCTGTTTTGCTTCTCTTTCTCCTATTGTTAAGGGCACCGGGCAATGTTCACGGTGATCCTTTGTTTGCCTTACGGCATACAAAAGCTGAAAAATATCACATATAATTTATTTTAATGGCAATAAAAGGAACCTTCAAATCATCGGCCTTTGAAGAGGCACGAGGTAACGTTGCAGCTCCATTAAACTTTGGTTAGTCCACACTTAGAGTATTGTGTTCAATCCTGTTCACCTCATTTTAGGAAAGAAGTAGATGCTGTGGAGAGGATTCAGAGGTGATTAATCAGGATGTTCGCTGAATTGGAGAACATGTGATGTGAAGTGAGGTTGTCAGAGGTGGAGCTTTTCCCTTTGGTCAACAAAGGATGAGAGATGACAGTGGAGGTAGCTAATATTATGAGGGGCTTAGATAGGGTGGTTGGCCAGCGCTTTTATTTCCCCCCCTGGAGCAACAATAGCAAATACCAGAGGACATCTGTTTAAGGTGAGGAGACTACAGAGATAGGTTTTAATTTTATTCAGAGAGTGTTGGGAGCCTGGAAGGCATTGTGTGGTGGAGGCTGGTACCAGTGGGACACTCAAGAAATTCTTGGGCAGGCACGTGGATGTAATAAAAATATAGGTGTGAGGTAGGGAAGGGTTAGATTGTCGTGGTGTGGGCTTACGCTGGTCGGCACATGTTGGACTGAAGAGCCTGTCCTGCACTGTAATGTTCAACGTTCCTGTGGCAAATAAATTTTTTTCCACACAGAGATGGAATGAGGCACCAGAGGAAGTGGTAGATGCAGGTTTAATAAACACTATTACAAAACATTTAGATAGGCTGTAAATCCCTTTATTTTTGCCCTTGGATCATTGTGAATATTTCTTATCTATACAGTTCCTTTTAATTTAATTCGATCTGTTCACTATGAAAGCTTTTCTTTACGCTCCCCAGTTCGGCTGCAGCAGGTAAGAACTTCAGGGCCTGTGTACATTCTACAACAATCATGACTATCATCCAATAGGACTCACTAAGTAAACAACCTGCATGGTAAAGACAAGTTGGGTTGTTGTACCCATCCTCTTCTCTCTATGAAAGGAAGGATACACAATGTAATCAGTGCAATGACTGTTCACCAGACTGATCCTTGGGATGGCAGCTATGTCTCAGGAGTAGATATTAAGTACACTGGGCTTTACAGGATGGGTCCACGATGGTGCCCCCCCCACCCCCTGAAATGTCTAGAAGCAGGAAATAGAGTATTAAATGGGTTCAGCCATTTTATCACCCAGAGATAGTGAATCTTAGCAAGTTGCAGAGGTTCAGTCACTAAATTCTGTGTTTTTAGCCCTCTGATGTAGGAGTCCCTATCACCGAGGATCATTCCTAGACCCAACTCATCAGTGGCATCGTGAAGAAAGCACATCAGCATCTCTACTCCCTCAGGAGTTTGCAGAGGTTTGATGTGTCCCTGGCAAATCTCTGCAGAGGTGTGGTGGAAAGTGTGCTGAGCAGCTGCATCACCGTCTGGTACGGGAGCACCAATTCCCCTGGGCATAAATCCCTCCAAAAGATAGTGGACACAGCCCAGGACATCACAGGCAAAACCCTCCCCACTATCGAGTACATCTACAGGGAAAGCTGCCGACGGAGAGCAGCAGCAAACCTCAAAAGTCCCACACCACCCAGCACACGCTCGGATCTCACTGCTGCCATCAGGAAAGAGGTCAAGGTGCCACAGGACTCGCACCACCAGGTTCAGGTACAGCTGCTCCCCCTCCACCATCAATCTCCTCAACAATAAAGTTAATCAGAGACTCATTTAAGGACTCTTACTTGCCTACTTTATTGATTTTCTTTATTTTCTCTGTATTGCACAGTCAGTTTGTTTACATTCATTATCAGTTTACAGTTAATTTATTTGTTTACATATTTTCAGTGTATACCATTTATTTTTCGTCATAGCAATTAGTGGCAATTCTGCCGTGCCCTCAGGAAAAAGGAATCTCAGAGTTGTATGTGATGTCATGTATGTATTCTGACAATATATCTGAAATCTGAGTATTATGATGAAAGAAATCAGTAAAATGTCTAGATTAGAAGGGATATGAGAACCAAAATAAAGGATCAGTAACCCAGGCCTGCATCCACTTTATAATCAGAGACAATCATACAGAGCAGGGAGATAGTCACCCATTCAGCAACCATTCACACCAATCCTACTCATTGCCTTTCCCCTCACATTGCCATCAAGTCAACTCCCCCCCCCCACCTTGCCCCACCTCTGCTCACCTAAAAGTTGCCATTTACTCGACCAAGCCTTCGGGGTGCAGGCACAAGGAGGGATGCCACGCGGTTACAGGGAGCCAACATGACAGCGCGACATCCCACATGGGGCCAACAGAAAGTGAGTTAATGCACTGCTCTTTGCAGCCAACTTGTTTGGATTGTTGTTTGATAATTCAGCTGTCCACACGCTTTCTTTCATTTCTCGAAATGCATTCGCTTAATTACCTCTTGCATTGCTAATCTTTACAAAGCAGCAGGGAGAGTATAACATTCCAACAGAACTGATTCATCGCCAAGTGTTGTGTCTTCCTTGTCAACTTGGATGTCTCTCTTATCTCCTTCTGACAGAGCTTGGAAAAACACTCCAATACAATGGATAAAAGATGGTTTCTGACTATAAATTTCTTTTCTCCAGAGAGCCAGTAATGGATTAGCATATCATTCACCAGCTGCCTTTAAAATAATACTGAAGATTGTGTAAAAAAAATCTTCTGTTGATGTCGCAAAATAAAACGAGTGTTTACAGGAACTCAACGGTCGAGAAGGATCTGTGGGGGGTGGGGGGGGAGAGAAGGAATTATCAAGTTTTCAGGTCAAGATACTGCATTAGGCCTGGGAGGAGATAGAAGATTTAAAGAAAAGAGGAGGAAGGGTGACAAAGAAGCCAGCAGGTGACAGGTGGATGATGACGGGTGGAGGACGATAAACTGGGTCAGGTAGGCAAGAGGTAGGAGCAGGTAGAAAGATGCAGGTGAGTTATTGGTGGATGGAGATGGATGGAGGAGAGGGTGATGGATGATACAGCCAAGGGAGGTGATGAGAGGGATGACAAAGGCACCAGGGGCTGGAACCTAATCATGAGGAAGGTGATAGAGGGAAGTATTAGGGGAGAGGAGGAGTGGAGATGGAAACCAATGGGATCTGGTGGGTAGATGGAACCAGGAAGAAGAGGCAGGTGAAGATGAATGATGTGAGATGAGGGGGGGGGGGGGGAACAAGAAAAGGGACAAAAATTGGAGGACCTGAGGTGAATCCAAAGAGGGTGGGGTAGGGAGGTAGTGAGAGAAAGGAGGGGGGAAAAAAGTAAAAGAGAGAGGAGGAAGAGGGAGGGAAAGAAGGGAGAGAGGAGAGAAGGAGGGAGAAAAGATAGAAGAGGGGAGAGAGAGGGAGGGAAACGAAGAGAGAAAGAGAGAAAGGATAAGGAGAGAGTAGAGGAAAGTAGGGGAGAGGGAGGGAGGGAGGGAGGGAGAATGACAGGAGACGAGGGTTATCTTAAATAGGAAAATCCTCTGTCCATTCCATCGGGCTGTAGACTACTGAGGGGGAACAAGTGGTGTTGATGTTCTGGCTGTGGGGAAGGCCCAAAACAGACTGGTCAATGTGCGAATAGGAAGGTGGAGCTGAAGTGGCAGTGACCAGGAGTGCAGGATGGTCATCGCAGACAGAGCATAACTTCCACTGTAATTCATTCTCTGGGTTCTCGCAACAATAAATGGACAAAAGATGGCTGGAGCACATATGCAACAGCTCCTCACAATGGTGTAAACAGGAACTAGCACTCAGTAGGTTTTTGCTCTGGAAAAACTCTGGAAATTCCATACCATCAGATATTGAATATTATGCATCCCTTACCCCTTGGATCTTTCCCCACTAACCGCTTTTAACCTGGTTCGTCCTCCTGGGTCAAAGGCGGTGGAAGCACCTTTTAAATTGTAGGGGGAATCAACCCATTAAATTGCCAACCCAGCAATTTAAGGGGGATCCCGCCCCCACAACTACACGTCATGCACCCACCAGAAGTACTGCCGCATGTTCAGATGCTGGCTGCCTGGTGACACACGCACACAAGTGCCAACGTCACCAGAATAAGCAGGTCAGCATTTTCCTGTTCAAATCGCCTGTGGATGCGACCAAGCATGATAGAATACAATCGACATTTTTCAAACATTTTCAATGACACCAGTGCTATTTTGACTTATTTGAGCAATTCCAGTATAATCCTATGGAAACCAACTCGTAAATTTATTTCAGACATGAATGTTTCAAATGATGGACACACATTAATCAAACCGAGGTTTATTTGGTCTTTCTCAGCTTCGCACGAGTTGAGTCATTGAACCATAAGGTTATGGATCAGGAGTGGAACTTGAATGTTTACTCATGTTACATAAAACGGTTTAATATAAACACGGGATCATTGATTCTGTCACATCATAAAATCCAATGATCCCTGCTATTGTTGGGACAGTGAACACCTGCCAAACTCAATTCTCCACTGCAGACGAGCTTCAGTGTGTGACATGACTGAGAGAGGAAGAAGCGGGAGGGTGATGTGAGAGGGAAGAGAATGAATTTCGTGAAGTCCATGAATTTGGTCCACCTTTATAAATATACAGGAGAGGCATTCTTAATAGCAAATAATACTTCCCACTAAATTCTTTAAACTATTAGTGCCCTAAATAGTCTAAAGTGACCTTAGCAAAACTGAAGATTCTGATTTAAATCCCTGATCTGAAATTAAACCAACATTAGAAAGGAAAATTGTCATGTTGTGCACCACAGTCGTTAGGATGAGGGCTATGTGTGGACTATTAGCAGATGAATTGGTCTGATTGCCCACTTTGGGAAAGGATCTTAATAAGTTTTGCGATAGAGCCATAGCTTTACATCACGGAAACAGGCCCAACTTGTCCAAGTTGTCTACCATGAGTTCCATTTGCCTGCATTCACCCCATATTCACCTTAATCTTTTCCATTCAAAAACTTGTCTCAATGTCTGTTAAAGAATTACAATTATACCCACTCCTGCCACTTACTCCAGCAGGCTCGTTCCAGAAAACCCACATTCTTCTGTGTTAAAATTTCCCTTCAAATTCTTTTTAAGACTGTGCCATAGAGTTTTCCATTTGCCTATCCTGCGGTAAAAGACTGTGACTATTCACCTTATCCATACCCCTCATGTTTTTTTATAAACCTCTATAAGGTCACCCCTCGTGCTCTGAATCTGCTACAAGAATAGTCCCAGCTTATCCAGGCTCCCCTCAAAATTCAAGTCCTCCTGTCCCGATAACCTGCTTGTGAATCTTTTCTGTGCCCTTTCCACCTTAATGCTAGCTTTCCAAAGGCTGGCAGAGCAGAATTGCGCACAGAGCTCCAAGTGTGATCTCAGTCAGGTTATGGAAAAGATGTCATACTCATTGATTGGTAGGAGAAGGGCATCATTGGTGCACAGTGTACAGTATAACCCCAAATGTCCTTGAGAAGGTCATTGTGATGCTGTTCTCTGCGTTGCTGGGGGAATGAATTTTAGGATTTAGCCCGTTAGCCTGGCAGCAGTGAATAGTGTGAGATTTATAGATATAATACTTTTATATATTATTGATATAATACTTGTCCTGCATATGTACTATTTGTCTGTATGTGTGTTATGGCTGGTTGTGTCTGCATGTTTTGCACCGAGGATCGGAGAACACTTTAAAGATGGCGGCGTTGTCGGGGTCACTGTAGCGGCAGCGCTGCCGCTGGTGCACACCCACGGGAAGCAAGGGTGCAGAGATGTAGCTCTCCCGCGGGGTCCAGCCGCCCAGTCAACTGCCTTCAATTCCGCACAGACTTGGAACAGCCAGTTGAGAGAGTCAACGGTGGTTTTATTTAAGATCCTGGAACCTTGGGGGGTTGGTGCCCAAGATAACAGAGTTTATTAATCGGCAACAGCCACGAGGGGTTGCAGACTCCGGGGAAGTGGAGAACTGGAGCAGAGCACCACAGGACAGGAAGATCATCTCCCACCCTCTCCCCCCGTCTGAGATGGAGAAGCAGAGGAGATGACCCGCAGGTCAGTGAGCATGGAGGCAGACTAGTGAGGGGGTTCTGCAGATGTTGGACCAGCGGGCTGTTGGCAACTCGAGGCGAGGAACCCATGGAGGCTGAGGACTGCTGGAGACTGGTGTCTGGAGACTTGTGCTGGGCTGCTGACTGCTGGAGGCTGGCTCAAACTGGCTGGAGCGGGTACCAGGTATTGGAACCGGGATGCGAAGAGGTGCCGAGGGAGTCAAAGGGTTCTCAATTGTGTTGGAGGTTTGGATCTGGAGCTCGGGTCGCCAATGGTTTGGACTGGACTCTGGGTGACTACAGAGGCTGGGGAAGTGCTGGAGATGAATCTTTGCTTCTCTCACTCTGATCGTAAGTCTGACTGTAAGAGGCACTAAGGCAATTCCTGCCGGTGGCGAATCTGTCTGCCTTGCAGTGGGCAAAAAGAAATTTCATGCAATAGTACACTGTTTTATTACTATGATAAGGCATTGAATCTTACACGGACCTTTTGAGAGTACTTCCTCTGGAAATATAACCCCAACCTCCAGGTACGTATCTCATCCTTGGACTGTCATCGCTACCGGTTTGAGGGTCATTGTTATAACTGTAACTCCATAGCTCAGCGGTTAGAGCACTGGTCTTATAAACCAAGGGATGTGAGTTTGTTCCTTGCTAGGGCCTTATTATGGGAGGGGTTTCGGACAAAGTGGTGACCCTCTGTCTTCCTTACAGTAGACAAAGTTAAAGAATTTCATGTATGTTACATTCTAAATGCAAATTAAGTGACTATAATAGAACCTTTACCTCTCCTATCCCAATGCAAACAGACACCCAGTTCTCCTTGATGCTAATCTCATGTTTTACTGGATATCTTCAACACTGTTTAACATCCAGATTATTCTAAAGTTCTTAACAAGCAAACTTAAGAAAACAATGAAATTAAAACAAAAAATGCTGGTAACATTTAAGGTGAGAGGACAAAGTTTAAAGGAGTCTTGTGGAGTAGGTTTTTTACCAAAAGAGGGGTGGGCGCTTGGAATTAACTTCCAGCAGTAGTGGTGGAAGCAGATCCAATCATGACATTTAGATAATTACAGGATGATTATGCAGGGAACAGAGAGACATGTATCATGTGCAGAGAGAAGAGATGGTGTTTAAATTAGTGCCAGGTTTGGCACAGACATTAGTGGGAGACCCTTTAAACTGTGCCAATAGAAGTGAAGCCTACATCGGTCCCACCTCCACAGCATGGGTTAAAGGAACCTTTTCAGTTTGAAAGATTTTATTGACATTTTACCCTTCAAGGATAAAAAGTTTGTTCATTTTTGTTCTAATAATCTCCCTCTATCTTCAGCTGTGCTGTTGAGTTCAGCCATGCATGAATATTCCGATCCATGCATCTTTAATTGGTTTTTGTTTTAGTGATGTCCCTCTTTAATTAAAAGCAATGGTTAATGGATTACTTCAGAGACAGGTAAAAGGTAAACCACATTGAAGGGAGGCGGGAGTGTGTATAGGGTAAACTGCATCAGTGAGAGACAGGGGCTGTGAAGAGGGTAAACCGCATTGGTGAGAGACTGGGATTGTGTATAAGGTAAACCGCATTGATGAGAGACTGGGACTGTATAAAGAGTAAACCGCATTGATGAGAGACTGGGACTGTGTATAGGGTAAACCGCATTGGTGAGAGACTGGGACTGTGTATAGGGTAAAGCACATTGGTGAGAGACTGGGACTGTATAAAGGGTAAACCACACTGGTGAGAGACTGGGACTGTATAAAGGGTAAACCGCATTGGTGAGAGACTGGGACTGTGTATAGGGTAAAGCACATTGGTGAGAGACTGGGACTGTATAAAGGGTAAACCGCATTGATGAGAGACTGGGACTGTGTATAGGGTAAAGCACATTGGTGAGAGACTGGGACTGTATAAAGGGTAAACCGCATTGATGAGAGATTGGGACTGTGTATAGGGTAAAGCACATTGGTGAGTGAGTGGGACAGTGTGAAGGGTAAAACACATTGGTGAAAGATGGACTGTGTAAAAATCAAACACATCGGAGGGAAGCTGGGACTGTGTAATGAGTAAAACACATCACTGAGAAACTGGCATTGAGAGGCCTGAGTGGGAAATGGCAGTCACTTCCTCCTAAAGGTTGGCCATTTGATTGTTAAAACATTACTTTAATTCCTGACACATTACTGACTGACAATAAAGCAATAGAACACATCGGGGAAAGCGTAATCCATTTGCCACCTTACCCCTGCTTCCTCATTCAATCAGATAATGTCCAATCCAATTGCCAAGCAAAAATATATAAATTTCCATTTGTAAATTTTCAACGGATCTGACTAGGATATTGCAGCAGAATGAGGCCATTTGGCTCATCAAGTCTGCTTCACCATTCGAATCATAACTGACTCCTTCTCATCCCCATTCTCCTGCCTTCTGTCCATAACCTTTGATGCCCTTACAAATCAAGAACCTATCAACCTCCACTTTCAATCTGCCTTCCACAGATTCTCCACCCTCTGGCTGAAGAAACTAATGCTCAGCAAAAAGCAGCTCTTTGACAAAGAAAACACCAGAATGGCATGCATATCATACACACATTTTGTACTGACCATGTGATGTGTGTGGGGGAGGCTCCCTGCCTATGGTCATGTGGCTTCCCCACCTGAAACTCATTTGGAAGTTGCACCACCTGTCAGTACATGGTGAACTTTTTGTTCCACTCGAAGTTACAAAGTTATAGACAAAGTTACTAATTGCCAGTTAAAATTGGGCTCATACCGCTGGTCAGTGCACACCTTGCCATTGGCTGCTTCAAATCACTCAGCATCCTTATTGGCTAGAGCCCTGTATTTAGCTCCAACAAAGAGGAAACTAGCTCTCACTGCCTTGTAGTGCTAGCTCCAGATATTACTCCATGCCAGGTCGCTGCTGCAAGCGTCACTTGGAATGGTCATGGGTAAGGTGCACAAGGCAATTAAGTTGAGCCGTGTATTGCTATAGATAAATACTGGCAGTAGAGCCGCTGTTCCCAACTGATCATGGATCTGATGGTGTGCATATGCCCCTGTGGGTACAATGGTACCCATTATTTAGGGTTCCGGGAGAGTGTGTTTAACCCCTGCTTATAGGCTGTAAATGACTACATCGCCTGTGGAAATTAATAATTGTGTACTGTCTAATGTTCTTCCCTGTTTGTTTCCCGTTATAATCTGTTCCCACGCTCCCTTATAAATTCTCACTCTTATTAATTGCAAACCATTGTGTCCAGACTCATCTCTCTCTAAACCCACCAAACATGACACTTTCTCCACAAAACACCATGTTCTGGGTTTGTCCAGTTGAGATTCCAAACATGGTGAACACCCATGGTGGAGATTCTAATGTGATACTTCTTCCTCTCAATGCTCTGACACCAAGTGTAAACATATCAAGTCACAGAATCATGGAGCACAGAATAGGCCTTTTAGCCCTACCCACCCATGCTGGGCTTGTCCCATGTGCCTGCTTTTTAGCCCATGTTCATCTGAACCTCTTCTATCCCTATATCTGCCCATAATTTTTGAACACTTTCCACCTGCGTCTACAGTTTCCTCTGGCGTCTCATACCAACCACTCTTTGAGTGAAAAAGTTAGTACCAAACAAACTCCTCCCCAAGCTGCATGACCTTCGTCTCGGCACCCACAACCCCCCCCCCCCTCAGTAATTATATCCCTGACTCAGTCAGTGAGGACTGGTGACGGCACCTCCTGCAGGAACATCCTCAACACGAGGGGATCACAAGGCTGAGTATTTAGTCCCCTACTGAACTCTCTGTTCACCCATCACTGAGTGAACAAACACTGCTCAAACACCATCCATGGTGTTGTCATGGGTGACGCCAATGTCATTGGCAGAACCTTGAGTAATGATGAAAAAGAATACAGAAGAGAGATAAAGAGACTTGTGATAGAGGCCAACAGCCTCTCCCTCAATGTCAACCAAAACCAGAGTAAGTCATGGGCATTGGGATCTGATGCCCTGGTCCACATCAACAGGACAGAGATAGAGACTCCCAACAAGCTTAATATCCTAAAAGTAGACATCTCTAGTGACCTGACCTGGTTCAAGCACCACCTAGGCAAGGGCCAAGAAAGTGGCCAGTGTCTCTACTTCCTCAGAAGCCCGTGAAAGTCACCAGCATCCCTTAACAATGACTTCTGCGGCACCACCGAAAGCATCCTGTTAGTGTGCATCACTGTGTGGAACGTGAACTGCTCCACTCAGGCCAGCAAGAAACCATAGAGAATTGTGACTCATTCCATCACAGTCACCTCCCCCCACTCCCCCCACCTTCCATTGCCTCCATCGATAACACCAATTGCCTTGAAAAAGCAGCCAACATGTTCAAAGACTCGTTCCACTCTGGCCAAGCTTTCTTCTCAACCCTCCCGCCAGGTGTGAGACCATGCATCGCTGGATTCGAGGCCAGTTCCTTTCCTTCCGTTATCAGCCTCATGAAAGCACCTCAAAAGAGTAACACTGCCTTTTCCCCATCCCCACTGAATCTTTCCCTGCTAACTCTGCACTTTGCACTCTTGCTCTATGTCCTATTTGTGGTACTGTGTTGGTGATGTCTGCCAGACTGCTCTCCAAACAACCTCTGTCGTTGCATTTTCCATACATGCGACAGTAAGCTTGAACTTGCACCGGGAGGATAACATGGAATCGAGGACAGATTACTGAAGGAATGGCCCGAACCACCACTCCAAATCACAAAGGATGCCAGTAGGATTGAGGAAAGATGAAATGGTGTGTGTTCTGCATCACAAGGTAGACTTATAATTAAGAAGATGCTTTGCTCTTGGGCAAATGTTGATAAATGATTTTTTTAAAAATTAATGATTCTGGCTTTCACAGAGTGTGTAATGGCCCTGGAATAAAAACAAAACACATACTTGTTCTGCCTTTGAGTTTGTTCAGTCCATTTGTTTCTGTTGGGCCCCTGCCTCCACTCAACCCAGCATTGTGGGGTGGGAATAGAATAGAAGGCAGCCCATCAGAAAAGGAGGTCACTGAGTAACAGGTCCTAAAGGAATTTATCAAAGGTAGAAGAGTGGATTGATTAATTTTATACAGGAAGCAAATCCATTCCCTGCAGATGATAACTTCTTGACTTTGATTGGCAGACACTTTAATCTCCTTAAAAGATGTTTGCCTGCCCACTGTTTCAAGGATGAGCAAATCTAGTTGGTATAACAAGATTAATTCTTCCCTGAACACAATGGAGGAAAAACATCATGTCAATTTTTTTTCCCACTGCAAATGCTGAAAGTTTGAGCGCATGAGTGAAGGTGGGGAGTATCAGAAGATGGGGATTGGAGAGTCAACATATTGGGGAATAAAAGGGTCCTGACCTGAAACCGTGAGAAGAACTGCAGAGAGTTATGTATTAGCTCAGGCTGCCTCTGTCGACTCTGCTTACACTTTCTGTCGCCATGGAGAACTAGCTGATAGACTCATCTAATAGACCCATTGATAGGCTCTATCAATAACCACGAAGTCGAAAGCAGGGGAATGATAGGGTTTAATAAACACAAGATTTTGGCTGGCCCAGATCCAGGTACAGGAATGCCGGAAGGTGGAGAGGGTGTTCGACCTTTATGGCCAGGTCATAAGGGGAGGAGACATAGGAGTTGAGTTACCAGTGGGCGGGCCAGACTCATACATACAACAGCATACAACAGGTAGGGAATAATGTACAAGGAGAAAACATATCGCTACAGTCATACTAATAGACCCCCCCTAACTGTTCTTGTAGTTAGATGACAAAAACTGCACACAATACTCTAAAAATGGCCTCACCACTCTCTTATACCTTCCATTTCTTTGCCTTTTCAACCCAGTCACTTCTGTCCTCACAGTGACGGGAAGCCTTTCCATTCCAGATGTTTGAAGTTGTGCATCCTCAACTTCCTGAGCCCTTCCCTTCAACATCACCCTTCTTCTCATCCTTTGACCCTTCATGTCGTGCAGCTGAATCTACAGGGCCACCCAAGCTGGTTTCTCAACAGGAGGACATATATTTTATTGCATTTAATTTAAAACTCATATCATAACACTCTACTTGATTTTTCTAGAAGTCCTCAGTGAAGAGTCAATCCATTAAAAACAGAGCTGTGATAAAACCTGGAATTGTCACAACTGTGTCGCAATGAGAAATGAAGAACAAGAAGATGATCAGACGTAGTCGAGTCAAAGTTCAGTAAAAGTCGTTAACTCAAACAGTCTCGCGCAGCTTTTTAAAACCCCACACGTTCCAAATGAAGAGGTTGCATTGTGACATCAAGACGCCACTCAGAACCTCCTGTGCCGGTTCAATTAAGCCTCCGGTGAGCTGCTACAGAATATTCTATTTGGTTTATTCTCATTAGATACCCCTATTTCTATGATGTTACCTGATCCATTAATTTATTTAGTTTAATAACAGGGATTTGTCTGTTCTAAATTATTGCTGAAGCTGGTTAATATTTAATCCGCTGGGTGACCTTTAAATTCATTCAACAACAAACACTTTTGAAAACAAATAGGCTCCAGCTATTTGGTGAATCATTGGTTGTTGGAATAGGTATCCAAGGCACTGGTCATTGTGGTGCTTAAATACTCTGTATTTATGATGAAGAAGGAAATGATGCAAATCTACATTGCAGAGAAGTGTATAAAGGCGGATAAGTCCCTGGTCCTGACTAGCTGCATCCTGGGACATTGTGGGAAGCCAGGATGAGGAGACTTCTGGAGCCCTAGCAGTGATCTTTGCATCTTTGTTAGCCACAGTTGAGTTACTGGAATACTTGAGGGTGGCTAATGGTGTGCTTTTATTGAAGAAGGGTTGCAGTGAACTACAGGTAAGCCTGACAGTTACTGGAGGGGATTCTGGAGGGAAGAATTCATTTGCATTTGTAAAGGCAAAGATTGAATCAGGATTGACTCGTCCTGTGTGGGAAATCATGTCTGACAAATTTGATTGAGTTTTTGAGTATTGATAAGGCCAGTGTAATGCAAGCTATTTACATGGGCTTGAACAATAGGATCCAAATCATCAGGGAAAGGAAGACTAATGGAATTCCTCGCAGACAAGTAAGGTGAGGCATTTAGGGAAGTTAGTTGGAAAATCAGAGAGCTGCATTGACCATATGGTGAATAAACCACCAGCCGACTGCAGGGGGCGATCTCTGTACCTGCAGGAAGACCACCTAAGGGGCTGACTCCACCTGGCCAGCCTGAATATAAACCTGAGCCGGCCCTTCCTGAGCCAGTTATATGGGGAGCCACCAAGGCATGAACTGGTGTTCAGACTTTTAATAGAATCAAGCCTGTTGTACAGACTTTTATGAGTTTGTGCTTGCTTGCTGCTACCTCAATGCATCACAGACCAGCACAGGCCCTACAGCCCAACTTGCCCATGCCAACCACATGGCCCATCTGAGCTGGTCCATTTTGTCTGTACTTGACATATATCCCTCTAACCCAGTGGTTCTCAACCTTTTTCTTTCAACTCACAAACCACTTTATGCTATCGGTTCTCTGTGATTAGGAAGGGATTGGTTAAGGTGGGATGTGAGTGGGAAGAGAAGTTTGAGAATCACTGCTCTAGACCAAAATGTTACTGAAATATTTTGCTTGAGAAAAATTGTCATTGGCCCATTTCCTTTGGAGTTAACGAGTCAATTGGATACGATTAAAACAGTGGTTTTCAAACTTTTTCTTTCCACCCACATAACACCTTAAGGAATCCCTTACTCTTCTTTTCTTTGGCTTGGCTTCGCGGACGAAGATTTATGGAGGGGGTAAAAAGTCCACGTCAGCTGCAGGCTCGTTTGTGGCTGACAAGTCCGATGCGGGACAGGCAGACACGATTGCAGCGGTTGCAAGGGAAAATTGGTTGGTTGGGGTTGGGTGTTGGGTTTTTCCTCCTTTGCCTTTTGTCAGTGAGGTGGGCTCTGCGGTCTTCTTCAAAGGAGGTTGCTGCCCGCCAAACTGTGAGGCGCCAAGATGCACGGTTTGAGGCATTATCAGCCCACTGGCGGTGGTCAATGTGGCAGGCACCAAGAGATTTCTTTAGGCAGTCCTTGTACCTTTTCTTTGGTGCACCTCTGTCACGGTGGCCAGTGGAGAGCTCGCCATATAACACGATCTTGGGAAGGCGATGGTCCTCCATTCTGGAGACGTGACCCATCCAGCGCAGCTGGATCTTCAGCAGCGTGGACTCGATGCTGTCGACCTCTGCCATCTCGAGTACTTCGACGTTAGGGGTGTAAGCGCTCCAATGGATGTTGAGGATGGAGCGGAGACAACGCTGGTGGAAGCGTTCTAGGAGCCGTAGGTGGTGCCGGTAGAGGACCCATGATTCGGAGCCGAACAGGAGTGTGGGTATGACAACGGCTCTGTATACGCTTATCTTTGTGAGGTTTTTCAGTTGGTTGTTTTTCCAGACTCTTTTGTGTAGTCTTCCAAAGGCGCTATTTGCCTTGGCGAGTCTGTTGTCTATCTCATTGTCGATCCTTGCATCTGATGAAATGGTGCAGCCGAGATAGGTAAACTGGTTGACCGTTTTGAGTTTTGTGTGCCCGATGGAGATGTGGGGGGGCTGGTAGTCATGGTGGGGAGCTGGCTGATGGAGGACCTCAGTTTTCTTCAGGCTGACTTCCAGGCCAAACATTTTGGCAGTTTCCGCAAAGCAGGACGTCAAGCGCTGAAGAGCTGGCTCTGAATGGGCAACTAAAGCGGCATCATCTGCAAAGAGTAGTTCACGGACAAGTTTCTCTTGTGTCTTGGTGTGAGCTTGCAGGCGCCTCAGATTGAAGAGACTGCCATCCGTGCGGTACCGGATGTAAACAGCGTCTTCATTGTTGGGGTCTTTCATGGCTTGGTTCAGCATCATGCTGAAGAAGATTGAAAAGAGGGTTGGTGCGAGAACACAGCCTTGCTTCACGCCATTGTTAATGGAGAAGGGTTCAGAGAGCTCATTGCTGTATCTGACCCGACCTTGTTGGTTTTCGTGCAGTTGGATAATCATGTTGAGGAACTTTGGGGGACATCCGATGCGCTCTAGTATTTGCCAAAGCCCTTTCCTGCTCACGGTGTCGAAGGCTTTGGTGAGGTTACTAATCAGAGAGCATAGGGATTCCTTCAAATGGTAAGTGAGTGGAAAGAAAAAGGTTGAGAAACACTGCTCTAACCCTCTCTGCCTGCACAGGTCAACTGGTGGTTGTGAAACATCCCTTCACAAACTCTGTCAGCATTCAGTGCACCACAAAGATGCCCCCTCCTCAACTCACTTTACACTTATGACTGTGTGGCTCAGTATGACAACACGATGTAGATTTGATGATGATACCACAGTAGTTGGGCGCTGTTATAAAATGGGCAACGCGGTTGGCATAGCAGTCAGCGCAGCGTCTTTACAGCGGCAGCGATCCAGACCAGACAAGGGTTCTAATCCCGCATTATCTGTAAGGCGTTTGTACATTCTCTCTGTGTCTGTGTGAGTTTTCTCTGGGGGCTCTGGTTCCCTGCCACCATTCAAAAGCATACTGGAGATATAGGTTAATGGGGTACAAATTTGGCGGCACGGACTCATGGGCTGAAATGACCTGTTACCATGCTGTATGTCTAAATTTAATCATTTTTTTTTACAAAGTTAGTGATGAATCGGCATACAAGGAAGAGATTGTTTAGCTGAGTGTATATTAACAATTTCTCATCTATGTCACAAAGATCAAGGAGCTGATTGTAGGTTTTAGGAAAAGAAAACCAGAGGTATACGATCATTGGGGAACAGAGGTGGAGAGGGTGAGCAGCAATAAATTCCTGGGGGGGGGTCACTACCTCAGAGCATCTAACCTCAACCAATCAACAGCATTGTGAACAAAGCACATCAGTGCCTTTATTTCCTCAGGCGTTTGCGGGGGTTCCGTATGTCATTGGCAAACATCCCTCGATCTACAGCATAAACTGTGCTGACCAGCTGCATCACAGCCTGATAAGGGGGTACCAATAGCTCTGAGTGAAAAATCCTGGAAAAGGTAGTGGCCTCAGCCGCTACATCACAGGCAAATGCTCCTCACCATCGGGAATATCTACATGGAACAATGAGTAGCAGCAATCATCGAGGATCCGCATCGCACACTCTGTTCTTGCTATTGCCATCAGGGAGGAGGTACAGGTACCTTCAGGTTCCTCCGTCGGACTCCTGAACAACAGGGTCATTCCGAGATTCATTTAAGGCCTTCTACTTTGCTCATTATTTATTATTAAACATTTATATTTTCTGTATCGCAGAATCAGTTTCTTTACATTTCTTTCTTTATTTACATTTCTCTCTTTTGTGTACATATCTTTCTTCTTGAGTACAGTTACCGATAAGTACTGTACATGAATATCTGTGTGTTAATATGTACGTGAGTGTGATCGTTATGCACTGAGTATTAAGGGTGCATGTGTATGTTTTTGCACTATGGTCTGGAGAAACACTGTTTCGTCCGGTTGTGTCATATCACTTTATCTGTTTTATTACATGACAATTCTTCTTCTTTGGCTTGGCTTCGCAGACGAAGATTTATGGAGGGGGTAAAAGTCCACGTCAGCTGCAGGCTCGTTTGTGGCTGACAAGTCCGATGCGGGACAGGCAGACACGGTTGCAGCGGCTGCAGCGGAAAAATAGTTGGTTGTGGTTGGGTGTTGGGTTTTTCCTCCTTTGCCTTTTGTCAGTGAGGTGGGCTCTGCGGTCTTCTTCAAAGGAGGTTGCTGCCCACCAAACTGTGAGGTGCCAAGATGCACGGTTTGAGGCGATATCAGCCCACTGGCGGTGGTCAATGTGGCAGGCACCAAGAGATTTCTTTAGGCAGTCCTTGTACCTTTTCTTTGGTGCACCTCTGTCACGGTGGCCAGTGGAGTGCTCACCATATAACACGATCTTGGGAAGGCAATGGTCCTCCATTCTGGAGAAGTGACCCACCCAGCACAGCTGGATCTTCAGCAGCGTGGACTCAATGCTGTCGACCTCTGCCATCTCGAGTACTTCGACGTTTGGGATGAAAGCGCTCCAATGGATGTTGAGGATGGAGCGGAGACAACGCTGGTGGAAGCGTTCTAGGAGCCGTAGGTGATGCCGGTAGAGGACCCATGATTCGGAGCCGAACAGGAGTGTGGGTATGACAACGGCTCTGTATACGCTTATCTTTGTGAGGTTTTTCAGTTGGTTGTTTTTCCAGACTCTTTTGTGTAGTCTTCCAAAGGCGCTATTTGCCTTGGCGAGTCTGTTGTCTATCTCATTGTCCTCCAGGAAAAACAAGGACTGGTTTGACGAAAACAGCCAGGAAATCCAGGAACTGCTGGCAAAGAAGCGAGCTGCCCACCAGGCTCACCTTACAAAGCCGTCCTGCCCAGAGAAGAAACAAGCCTTCCGTCGCGCATGCAGCCATCTTCAGCGCAAACTCCGGGAGATCCAAAATGAGTGGTGGACTAGCCTCGCCAAACGAACCCAGTTCAGCACGGACATTGGCGACTTCAGGGGTTTCTACGAGGCTCTAAAGGCTGTGTACGGCCCCTCACCCCAAGTCCAAAGCCCGCTGCGCAGATCAGACGGCAAAGTCCTCCTCAGCGACAAGATCTCCATCCTCAACCGATGGTCAGAACACTTCCAATCTCTTTTCAGTGCCAACCGCTCAGTCCAAGATTCCGCCCTGCTCCAGCTCCCTCAACAGCCCCTAAGGCTAGAGCTGGATGAGGCCCTCACCCAGGATGAGACATATAAGGCAATCGAACAACTGAAAAGTGGCAAAGCAGCAGGTATGTATGGAATCCCCCCCAGAGGTCTGGAAGGCTGGCGGCAAAACTCTGCCTGCCAAACTGCATTAGTTTTTCAAGCTTTGTTGGGACCAAGGAAAACTACCTCAGGACCTTCGTGATGCCACCATCATCACCCTGTACAAAAACAAAGGTGAGAAATCAGATTGCTCAAACTACAGGGGAATCACGCTGCTCTCCATTGCAGGCAAAATCTTCGCTAGGATTCTACTAAATAGAATAATACCTAGTGTCGCCGAGAATATTCTCCCAGAATCACAGTGCGGCTTTCGCGCAAACAGAGGAACTACTGACATGGTCTTTGCCCTCAGACAGCTCCAAGAAAAGTGCAGAGAACAAAACAAAGGACTCTACCTCACCAAAGCCTTCGACACCGTGAGCAGGAAAGGGCTTTGGCAAATACTAGAGCGCATCGGATGTCCCCCAAAGTTCCTCAACATGATTATCCAACTGCACGAAAACCAACAAGGTCGGGTCAGATACAGCAATGAGCTCTCTGAACCCTTCTCCATTAACAATGGCGTGAAGCAAGGCTGTGTTCTCGCACCAACCCTCTTTTCAATCTTCTTCAGCATGATGCTGAACCAAGCCATGAAAGACCCCAACAATGAAGACGCTGTTTACATCCGGTACCGCACGGATGGCAGTCTCTTCAATCTGAGGCGCCTGCAAGCTCACACCAAGACACAAGAGAAACTTGTCCGTGAACTACTCTTTGCAGACTATGCCGCTTTAGTTGCCCATTCAGAGCCAGTTCTTCAGCGCTTGACGTCCTGCTTTGCGGAAACTGCCAAAGTGTTTGGCCTGGAAGTCAGCCTGAAGAAAACTGAGATCCTCCATCAGCCAGCTCCCCACCATGACTACCCACATCTCCATCGGGCACACAAAACTCAAAACATGACAATTAATGAATCTTGAACATACAACCTGATGAAACAATGTTTCATGGACCATACATGCACACCATTGTACTTCGGTAAAACTTTGTTCAGATGGGGGCCGGTAGCCTTGCCTTCCTCAACCTCCTTAGGAAGTGTAGGTGTTTCTGAGGCCTCCTGACCAAAGAGGAGGTGTTGTGGCTCTAGGTAGGTTGATGTGAATGGTGTGAAGACAATGCACCTTTGCCAGAGCCCAGCAGGCAGGCAGGACAAAGACCCAAGCAAACCATGCTGACGTTCCTTGTCCCATTAATGGAAGGCTCTGGAAGCCTTGCTGAATAATATCTAATACAGGTATACCCTGCTTTATGAAAGGAGACCATTCCTATGAAACCTTTCATAAGCTGAAATGATGTAAAACAGTGGTTCGCAATCCCACTTTAAGTAATCCCTTACACTGAGCTCCGATGGCATATGGAACACTTAAAGTGCAGTGTGAGTGGAAAGAAAAAGTTTGAGAACCACTGGTGCAAAGCAAAGACAAACTCACTACTATCCAAGGATATTTTCCTAAATCCGCAAACCCATTCAAACTTCTTTCGGATAAAAGAACGCAGGTTTATTTGTAAAAGTGAATTTGCGTGAAGCAAGTATTCGTAAAGCGGGGTATACCTATATCATTTTTGATAGTACCTGTCTGAAACTTTTGTCTCTCCCTGTGACTTCAATATGTTTTGATAAGTTCCTTATTTAATGCACATTCAGCTTGAAAAATTGTCTTGGTGGAAAAAAATGCATAACCATATTCCAGTATTGATAGATTTTAGCCCTTTGACATGTTGAGTTTCGCCTCAGAAAGCTAGAGTGTAGCTATGGTAACAGTGGCCTTTGCCACTGTGTCTCAACAGATGTGCCAAGATTCAGAAGAAAACGCAGTAAGAAGGAATTTCTAACTTCACAGCAGAGCAGAATTCCAGCCAAAAGAGGCACAAGCAATTCAGATAGACAGAAGGCAGCGGATGCAGGTAAATCTGCAGATGCTGGGGTCCATTGCAGGCACCACAGTGCTGGAGAAACTCAGCAGGCCACGCAGAATCCAAAGGAAGATGACTTCTGGTCTCTTTCTTCCCTTTGTCTCTCTTCTTCCTTCTCCCGATCCCCTTCCATTCACTTTACGGAGATCAACTTTCTCAGCTCCTCTCCAACTGTCACCTCTCAGTTTCTTTCTCTTCTACCCCTCTCCCAACCTGTTAGCCTGTGATCCTCATCCCTCTTCCCCTTCTCACCTGTTGGTCCACCTTCCCGCTGAAGGATTCAGGCCCAAGACATTGGTTACCCTTTACTTCCTGCGAATGCCGCGGGGCCTTCTTTGTTTCCCCAGCACTTTTAAAGGCTGCAGGGGCTGAAATCTGAAGCCAAGCACAAAATTACAGGAGGGGCAAAAGCAACGGTCACCATTTTGAGCCAAAACCCTTCATCAGGACTAGATAATTGGTGAAAATAATTGGCTAAAATGTCATTGAGGCTTTTTTTTATATATATGGAGTTGAAGAAGATCTCCCCTTCTGCAGTCTAATATTAAAACCTTCCCATTCTCGAACAAACTGCTGGCATTAGTCACTTTGCCACACAGAAGTGCTACCACCTTGGGTGCAGACCCCATATTTGCAGGATTTTAATAAAAAATTTAAAGCCTTTACAGTCCTGTTGGCATATGGACCAGGCAGTTGGACCCTGCTGAGCAATGCAGTGTCTCCGCTCCCCGATCTCCGTGGTCCACACCAGTGGATTGATGCCATTACAACAGCTCCAGCAGTGCCACCATTATTTTCTCTTGGTCACCAAGCCATTTTTGGATCTAATTTGCCAACATATCTTGGATCCGTTGTACCTTAACCTTCGGGGCCAGGCTCCCATACAGCACCTTATCGAAAACATTACTGAATTACATGCTGAAGGTATATACTCCATTATCCTCATCAAGTTTCTTAATTAGTCGAGAGGAGTCACGTGATGGAGTAGTGGCCGGACGGTGAACTCCAGCCCTCTCCAGAAAAGTCGGGAAAAACAAGAGAAAGCACAAAGGCACAGAAATAAAAGTTACAGAAAAGTGAGTATAAAGGTGGAAAGAAGATGGCGACAAAAAAAGAAAAATCGAAAGCAACGGTAAGAAGAGAGGAAGAGAAGACAAAGGAGGAAAAAGGTGAAGGCCTTACCTGTCCGAAGAGGCCCGCTGCGGAGAGAGAAACCCGCTCCCTCAGGTCGGTAAATAATGGACTACAAAAATGGCTCACAGAGCCAAGTAAAAGTGCGCAACCGCGCATGCGCGAAGTATCGCGCATGCGCGATGCGAATGAAAAAAAACACACCGACGGGAGGGGGGACAAGCTGGGGAGTCGATCTCCACAGCCGGCAACGACAGCTGCAGAACACCTGCAGCAAGAAGAGACCACAGAAGACAATAGAAACAAGAAAGAAGAAAAGGGCAACAAAGAAACAACAGATGGTCAACCCAGAGGAAGAAGAAGAGGAAGAGTATGGTGAAATAGAAGAAGAAAAGAAAGGCAAGGTAAAGGATATACTTGCTCTTATTAAAGGATACATGGAGTCATTTAAAGAATGGCAAACACAGGAATTTAAGGATTTAAGAAAAAGAATAAACAACACAGAAGAGAAAATAAATAAAATGGAGATGACCTTAACAGAAATGGGAAAAAAAATGGACAAGATGGAAGAGCGGGCAGTAGCAGCAGAAATGGAGGTAGAAGACTTAAAAAAGAAATTGGAGAAATCTAATAAAAAAACTAAAGAGACACAAGAACTACTAGCTCAAAAAATAGATACAATGGAAAACCATAACAGAAGAAATAACATAAAGATAGTGGGCCTTAAGGAAGATGAAGAAGGCAAGAATATGAGGGAGTTTATAAAAGAGTGGATCCCTAAGACCCTAGGACGTCCAGAACTACAGCAAGAATTGGAAATAGAAAGGGCACATAGAGTATTGGCCTCCAAACCACAACCACAACAAAAACCAAGATCTATTGTAGTAAAATTCCTAAGATATACTACAAGAGAAAAGGTACTGGAGAAGACAATGGAAAAAGTAAGAGAGGGCAACAAACCACTGGAGTATAAAGGGCAAAAAATCTTCATTTATCCAGATATAAGTTTTGAACTCCTAAAGAAGAGAAAAGAGTTCAATACAGCAAAGGCGATTTTATGGAAGAAAGGGTATAAATTTATACTAAAGCATCCAGCGGTATTGAAAATATTTATTCCAGGACAACAAAACAGACTATTCTCGGATCCAGAAGAAGCACGAAAATTTGCAGAACAATTACAAAAATAGACTGAGGGAGGAAGACGGGTAATGAGAGTTAAAATGATCACGATTGATATGTATGCGGGTAAAGAGGTATAAGAGTGAATAGAGACAATGAGCATACGTGAATGTATCTGTACTTAGAGGAAAATATAGATAGTATAGACAAGAATTAATAAGGGAAGGTAATGGAATAGAGAGAATAAGGAGGGAATTAAAAGAGTGACCTTTGTGACATATGAAAAGTGAAATCTTTTCTGGGGGAGGCGGGGTGGGGGGAAATAGCGGTCACTGCAAAATCAGTTGACGCTTGCGAGTGGATTCGCAAATCCAAATGGAGAGGGGAGATGTGGTTGTCCGACAAGGGATAAAGGACAACTCAGGAGGTGAAGGGGAGATTGGGGATAAAGAAGATAGAAATAGGAGAATAAGGAAAATGTTGGATGTTGTAGGAATGTTGTCTTATAAAGAGTTGAAAATAAGAAAACAGAAATGGAAAAGGAGGAAAGGTAATGATGGAAAAACGGAAAGAGAAGATAAACAAAATATAAAAGGGCTACGCTGAACTATATGTCTTTAAATATTAATGGAATACATAACCAAATTAAAAGGAAGAAACTACCAAATTTAAATGAATAAATGTATTCCATTAGAAAAAATAACATATTGGTTAAGAAATAATATTGAAATATTCGAACAAGTATAGGAGCCTTACATTAAATACAATAGCGAAAACCTACCGGGGACAAACATTACCTAAGTTGATGGAAGGAGAAGGAAAGAAAAGAATGGACTCAGTAGAATTTCTGGTGTAATTTTGTTGAATGACAACATTGTCTGACTGGCTTAATGCAACCTAGATTGTATACCTAAAATGGATGGGAGGGGGGCGTGGGGGGGTGGTTTGGGAGGAAAGGGGGGGGGAGAAAAAGTCACTGTATATGTGTGAAAAAGAAATAGTGTATATCATGGCTAATGTGATTTATGGTGTGAAAAATAAAAAAATTTAAAAAAAAAAAGTTTCTTAATTAGTCAATGGGTACACAATGTTCTTTGTAGGAATTATATTTTAAAGACAGGCATCTTTGAAAGTTGCCAAGTTATTCAATCTGAAGTAAGGAAATCAACTGGGAAGAGAAACCAACCATAATTGCTTTGCACACAAATGGCAATTGGCCTTTTTGTAAATTCTACAAAACCTGCCCAAAACCCACTGTCCTATTCTAAATGTTTTATGAATATACATTGTACTAAATTCTAAACAGTGCAAAATCTTTGAACAACTGGACTTACGGTATAAATGCTGTTTTTTTTAAAAAAAGTGGCAAATATGACAAGTAATTCTTACATTGAGGAAGTGGGAGTCCTTTAACAGTGAAATAGTAGAAATTTTGTATGAACGTGTTCCCAAGGGAAAAGATAAATATTCCCGTTACCCTGAATGACAAAGGAATAAGAAGAGTTTGATAAAGAGATACGTTCCATTTGGCGGACATGAAGCGCTAAAAACAGGGAATGCCCTTGAGGAGGTGTGTAAAAAAGGGAATTAAGATGGCAAAATATCACAAACCGATAAGATGAATTTTTTTTTGGTACTCGAAGAGAAAGATGGTCAACGTGAAAAGGAGATTTCATTTGGGGAGGGATGACATTCTTGTTTCTTCTCAATTTCAATTCAGGCTTGGAAATATCGAAACTTCTGCAGATTTCCCCCAAATATTGTCCTAACTGGAAAATACATCACTTTTGTCTTAAAAGCCCCTTTGAAATATCTGACTGCTAATCTTGCTCATCTAATTCAAAGGACAGTTTGGAATTAACCATTTTGGCAGGTCACATAAACCAGACCATATAACAATAGCAAATGCATTTTAATAAATGTCCAATAGTTTCAATAGTGTCATCTTTTATTTCTGCACTATTTCTCCATTAACAATGGCGTGAAGCAAGGCTGTGTTCTCGCACCAACCCTCTTTTCAATCTTCTTCAGCATGATGCTGAACCAAGCCATGAAAGACCCCAACAATGAAGACGCTGTTTACATCCGGTACCGCACGGATGGCAGTCTCTTCAATCTGAGGCGCCTACAAGCTCACACCAAGACACAAGAGAAACTTGTCCGTGAACTACTCTTTGCAGACGATGCCGCTTTAGTTGCCCATTCAGAGCCAGCTCTTCAGCGCTTGACGTCCTGTTTTGCGGAAACTGCCAAAATGTTTGGCCTGGAAGTCAGCCTGAAGAAAATTGAAGTCCTCCATCAGCCAGCTCCCCACCATGACTACCAGCCCCCCCACATCTCCATCGGGCACACAAAACTCAAAACGGTCAACCAGTTTACCTATCTCGGCTGCACCATTTCATCAGATGCAAGGATCGACAATGAGATAGACAACAGACTCGCCAAGGCAAATAGCACCTTTGGAAGACTACACAAAAGAGTCTGGAAAAACAACCAACTGAAAAACCTCACAAAGGTAAGCGTATACAGAGCCGTTGTCATACCCACACTCCTGTTCGGCTCCGTATCATGGGTCCTCTACCGGCATCACCTACGGCTCCTAGAACGCTTCCATCAGCGTTGTCTCCGCTCCATCCTCAACATTCATTGGAGCGCTATCATCCCTAATGTCAAAGTACTCGAGATGGCAGAGGTCGACAGCATCGAGTCCACGCTGCTGAAGATCCAGCTGCGCTGGGTGGGTCTCGTCTCCAGAATGGAGGACCATCGCCTTCCCAAAATCGTGTTATATGGCGAGCTCTCCACTGGCCGCCGTGACAGAGGTGCACCAAAGAAAAGGTACAAGGACTGCGTAAAGAAATCTCTTGGTGCCTGCCACATTGACCACCGCCAGTGGGCTGATATCGCCTCAAACCGTGCATCTTGGCGCCTCACAGTTTGGCGGGCAGCAACCTCCTTTGAAGAAGACCGCAGAGCCCACCTCACTGACAAAAGGCAAAGGAGGAAAAACCCAACACCCAACCCCAACCAACCAATTTTCCCCTGCAACCGCTGCAACCGTGTCTGCCTGTCCCGCATCGGACTTGTCAGCCACAAACGAGCCTGCAGCTGACGTGGACATTTACCCCCTCCATAAATCTTCGTCCGCAAAGCCAAGCCAAATAATAATTTGATCCATTGACTTTCAATTCCCCAACTATTATGAGTGGCTTTGAACGCGCATTTCCAAGTTAATCATCTTTGCTTCTGTGTGCAAGTCTCGCATTTTAATCTGGGAACTCCCCACTGGACTGAATTGTTTGAAACCTGCAAAGTCAGGTGTTCCTTTGACCTGGTTTTCCAACGAAGCAAGCTCGGGGAAGAATTGGATCAGGCCCTGGGTTAGAGGGTCTGGAATTCTAGCACTCACCTTTCTGAGAATGATGATCCCTTCCTGTGCCTCAGGGTCTGTGATGACGCTGAACCTATCAGAGCTGTCTTCCTCTTTCAGAATATAGGTCATCTCGGAATTCGGGCCCAGGTCAACGTCCTCAGCCTTCACCCGGCCCACTGTTGTTCCAATGGCTGCTGATTCGAGCATGCTGAGTTGATACAACTCTGTGAAAGACAGCAGAATATGGCTTGTAAGTTACCTGTTGAGCTTCATCATCGCCTCACATGGTCTTAACTGTATTTCAGATTTACTGTAAGAGTTCATGCATGACATCACATACAACCCTGAGATTGTTTTTTCCTGCGGGCGGCGCAGAATTACCACTAATTGGTAGTGCAAAAAATAAACTGTACACAGCGTAATGCATGTTAACTAACAAAGAGCTGTAAACAGATAACAAATGTAAGCAAATTGACTGTGCAATACAGAGAGAAAAAAAATTAATAAAGAGCACGAGTCCTTAAATGAGTCTCTGATTGAGTTTTTCGTTGAGGAGTCTGATGGTGGAGGGGGAGCAGCTATTTATGAACCTGGTGGTGTGAGTCTTGGGGCACCTATAACTTTTTCCTGATGGCAGCGGTGAGAACAGAGTCTGTGCTAGGTGGTGTGGGTCATTGATGATTGCTGCTGTTCTCTGATGGCAGCGCTCACTGTAGATGTTCTAGATTACACATGTCAAACTCTGGCCCGCGGGCCAAATTTGGCCCGCGATATAATTATATTTGGCCCGCAAGATCATTTCAAAAATGTATTAGAGGTGGCCCACCCTGCAGCGAAAGCCGATGCTGTTTTTTGGTAATGTCACCCCCACCATCCTCCCCCTTCATTGCACATCCTTCTCCACCCCCTAACTATCCCCTCCCCCCTAAAACCACCCCCCTTAAAAGATGGCCAGAATATTCTCAAAAAGGAATCCAGAATGGTAAAGTTCCACAAACCTTCTGCTGAGAATCCTAACAACACCCGGGCATCTTATCCACGGGACGCGGAGGGAGCAAGAGTGTTGCAGGTTGACCGTGCAAACTTTGAGAACGGGGAAAACAAAATTGTAACACGAGAAGTCTGTCGATGTCATTAGCCGGCAAGCCAGTTGGAAGGCTCCCCGCACAACCAGTCACTTCACCCACCTGTCGAGCGGTGCAGCGGATTGGCGAGCGCCTGTGATTTCCTGTCGGCGCGACGGACATGGCAGGCTGCGTACGGCCCCCGCTGTTCCACAAAGGCTGATCGGCAGCGCACTGGGCCTGAGTGGGTGGGTAAGCAGGGGTGGGCAGAGGGTGTAGGTGAGGAGTAATGGCCAGCGGAAGTTATGGTGGTACGAGGGGCAGTTAGAGGGAGGGATGAGTAGAAGGAGGGGTGGATAGTGAAGAGGTAAAAGGAGAGGGGCAGGGCGAGTAGGGGAGGGGTGATTAGAGGGTGAGAGACGGGTAGAGGGAGGAACAGGTTGAGGGGAGAGGCAGTAGAGGGGTGTGTATAGGATGGGGTGGGTAGAGGCAGAGTGAGTGGAGTGAGGGGTGAGTAGAGGTTGGGTAAAGGACTGGTCAGGTAGAGGGATGGTGGGTCGAGGGTGAATAGAGGCCTAGAGCCTGAGGAGTGAGCAGGAAATGCTGAGTCCTGATGCAGGCCAAAATGGACACAGCCTGTGAATGCTGACTACATCTCCACAGGGACCAAATATGTTTCCCTCAGGTCAAGCAAAGGGTGAACTTGAGCTACCTACTCCTGACCTGTAACATTATCCTCCTAAAGTTATATCCTAAAGTTTAACATTACATATGTTGAAAGAAGAGAAAACATGCAGATGTTGTTGAAAATTTTCAATAAATATTTAGTTCGGCCCTCGACTTAGTCCAAGTTTTTAATTTTGGCCCTCCGTGAATTTGAGTTTGACACCCCTGTTCTAGATGGTGGGGAGGGTTTTGCTTGTGATGTCCTGGCAGTGTCCACTACATTTTGGAGGGCTTTGCACTCAGGGGTATTGGGGTCCCCATACCAGACCATGATGCAGCCAGTCAGGCCACTTTCCACCACACCTCAGTAGAAATTTGCTAGGGTTTCTGGTAGCATAGCAAACCTCTGCAAACTTCTGAGGTAATAGAGGTGCTGATGTGTTTTCTTCACGATGCCATTAGTGTGTTTGGTCCAGGAAAGATCATCTGAGATATGGATTAGCATGTGGCTTTTTCCGAAGTCCATCAACAGCAACTTACATAGTGATGAAAATTCTCCTGCATACAATAGCCCTGGGTGCATCTCAGGAGCCTGACTGAAGAAATATTGTCATAAAGCAGCCACCCATGAAAAAAACCAGGACGTTATCAAATACCTGGACACATTGGACTCTTGGACCCAATGCCAGAGTCCCTGCTCCAATCCTGACCTTACGTACTCTCTGCATGGAGTTTGCACATTCATCATGTGACTGCATGGATTTCATGTGGACACCACCGGTTCCTCCCAAAGCCCAAAGACTTGGGGGTTGGTAGGTTAGTTGGCCTCCATAAATTGTCCCCATTATGTTAATGGATGGTGGAATCTGTGGGGAATTGATGGGAATATGGGAAGGATTAAAAATGGGATTCATAGAGGATTGGTGTCAGTGGGTGGTTGACATTGACTCAAGAGCCCCTTTCACTGCTATTCCTCTTCATGACTCTCCTATAGTTGTAGTAAACACTCATAATGGAGAGGCGGCACAATGGTTGAGTGAAGCAACTCGGGACCTGGACAGCTGAAAATTGGCTAGCACTGATGGACTTGGGAGCAGATTTGGGCAGAGGGAGGGTTGTTCCAAAAATTAAGGTACAAATCCCCACCTTCTTGAGGAGGGTTTTAGGAAGTTAGAATTCAAAATCTGGCTTGGCTGAAGGCTGGCAATGGAGGGTGGTTTAATCTTTTTTTTACAACATGGGAGTAGCTGATTCCAGCTGTTGAAAGCCATGCTGCCCAATTACAGCCAATTAACCCTACAAGGCCGTACATTTTGGAACACAGGAAGAAACTGGAGCACTCGGAGAAAACCCACGGCAGCAATGGGGAGAACATACAAACTCCTAACAGACAGTGGTCAATTCAAACCCAGGTCATTAGCGCTGTAATAGTGTTGTACTAACCACTGTGCCAGGTTTGCCACCCCCAGGTCGTACACAAGTTCTCTTTCAAAATAATTAGAACATTACAGTGCTAATCTTACTGAATCCCCTTCTCTGGACAAAAGATGCACTCCATTCAATCAATCTAAATTTAATTTAGAGGTACAGCACAGTAACAGGCCCTTCTGGCCCACAAGCCTGCACCATGCAAATGCACCTAAGAGCCCGATTAACCTGTATGCCCTTGGAATGGGGGAGGAAAGCTGAGCACCTGGAGGCAACCCACACATACATAGGGAGAGCATCCATACCCCTTACAGACAGTGACAGATTCAAACCCAGGTCACTGGCAATGTAATAGCATCCTATTAACCACTACACTAACTATATGCAGTTAACAGTTAGTAAATTTGCAGACGACACCAAATTGGTGTGTATAATGCACAGTGAGGAAAGTGCATCTAACTTTACTGCAGGCTCCAGGTAGAGGGCCAAGGAGTGCCAAATGGAATTGAACTCTGATACATGAGGTGCTGTAGTTTGGTAAGTCAAACCAGGGCAGGACTTGCACAGTGAATGGTAAAGCTCACGAGCGTGTTGCAGAAGAGACTGAAGAGGTTGATAAGGTACTCAGGTGGACAGGGTGGCGGAGGAGGTGTTTGATATGCTCACCATGAATGGGCAGGGAACAAAGTAGAAATGTTGGGATATCATCTTCCAGCTAAGACTGTAGTAGCCCGTGCATGGAGCCACGGACCGGCCCACAAAATGGCTAACAAATGTGGCAACCACGTGGACCTGGAGGGGGGGGGGGTGGGGAAACACTGGCCATCCTGCCAGGTGACCTTCCGCACGGCGGGAAGACGGGAACTGTGACGGGAACACCGGTCAATCCCAGGCCAGTGCTCCGATGACATGGGGCCCTGACGTCAGCATCTGGGGTCCATATAAATGAAATGGCCAGCCTGGGGCCCATATAAACACAACGGCCAGTTTAATGAACCAGTCTTGACTTCAAGGCTTTGGTGTGCATGTCGTTCTTCTCCACACCCATGTTGCTCGAATACTACAAGATCTCACTGTGTGCAGTCCTGATCATTCTGCTATGAGAAAGATATCAATGTGATTGAATGGGTGCAGAAGAGGTTCACCAAGATGTTACTCGTGTTATGAGCCCAGAGGACCCCAAAACCCAGCAGCAATAGATAATTCACCAAGACAAATCATTATTTAAACAAAAGTTGCTTTTAATTATCCTTAAACATGAAAACGGAATCACACTTTAACTTATCACTATTGACGTAACTAACCTAACTTAACCCCCTTCTAATTCTATGTGCACGTGTATGAAATGTGTGTGTAAGTTCAGAAATGTTCTTTGGTTCCAATCTCACTTCTCATTCCTCCAAGTTCATTGGTTGCAGGCAATTCATATACTATGCACAGAATTTAACATTTATAAAGTTCACCGGGCTTTGGTGCTTGAAAGGTAAATGGTTACCGCTCAGGAAGGTTCTTGTCAGTTTTTAGAGAGATTCGTTGTACGCTGGACACCCGCAACTGATTCCTTTCCATAAATCAGCCATTTCAGCATCTTGCCGAGGAAACTTGCCCCCTCAGGGTTCTCCAGATGATAACCTCTTTATTTCAGGTGACCACAGAGCGCCTTTTTAGTTCTCTTATTAGTCGGGCTTTGTCTAGGCTGAACTAAGCACTCACAACCCATCTTCCAAATGGGGTTTTCCACAAGCTTTCCAGCTTGTCCTGTTCCAGTTCCAGTTGCTGCTGCTGCTGACTGTAAAAATGTAGAACTAATTTCTGTCTGTCTGTCTGTCTCTGTCTCTCTCTCTCTCTCTCTCTCTCTCTCTCTCTCTCTCTCTCTCTCACACACACACACACACTGAAAGCCTGTTTTATTCTCTCTGCTTCCAAACCACATGACCCTCCTAGAACAGCAAGTTCCACTCCAGACAGTGAGGCTCCGACAAGTTCTTTCATCTGTTGCTTTTTGTGAAGTCTCTTTGGCACTCTCCTAAGCTTTTGCAAAGACTGTTGGCCCCGACAAGTCTAGAAGGAGAAGAGCTGCAGTATTTTAAATAAGATTTGTTTTAAAGTGTTTGTATGTGACCTACACTAACAAACCATGTCACAATTTATCCCAAAAACATATCTATATACTGTCACATTGGGACTCAAGGGTTTGAGTTATAGAGACAAGCTGATTAGGTCTTTATTCCCTGGAACATAAGTGGCTGAGTGGTGATTTTGTACGAGTTTATAAAATCATGAGGGGCATTGATAAAATGAATGCTCACTGTCTTTTTCCCCAGAGCAGTCATTTCTAGAACTAGAAGGCATTGGTTTCAGGTGAGGAGACAGAGGTTTAAGAAGGATCAGAGGGGAAATGTTTGACTTGGAGAGTACCTGGAATGAGCTGTCAGAGGAAATTCAATAAGCCCACACAATTGCAATGCTTAAAGGGCACTTGGACATTAATATGGACAGGAAGGTTTTCAAAGAATATGGATCAAATGCATTCACCATCTTTATACAAGGGTGAGAAAAAGAGGTGGAAATTGGAGTGGAACCAGGATAATTCATTGGAGAAAATAGTCCGATTTCAGAGGAATTAAATATTTTGAGTAGATATTGCATCCGCCTGGGCAGTCCACAGACCTATGGTATAATTGGAAGACTTTATAATTTCAGGTACTATCACCTCTCTTCTGCATCCCTCCTACTCCCATCCCTCCCCCTATTTTGTTCCCCTTCACACCCAGGACCCCTCCTCTCTCCCCATCTCCATCACCCCACTAGATTCCTCTGCTCTGTTCTCCATCCCCCCCCCCACTGTTCGGTTCGGTCTGCTCTCTTTTTACACCACCATTCTGACCATCTCTATCCTCTCATATTCCAGCCTTTGTCACCCACTTCCCCCTTTGTGACTCATCTCCTCCTCCTGACTGCTTTGCCTCTCACTGCCTTCGCTGGTGCCTGCCACATCAATGCCTCTCCAGCCAACCCTTCACACTTTCTTCCCTTCTCTGTATCCCCAGTCTCTATAAGGGGTTTCCACCTGAAATGTTGACCGTTCTCTTTCTCCCGTTGATCGACTTGACCTGCTGGGTTCCTCTGGCAGATTGTGCTTAGCTTCATATTCCAGCATCGGTCGGCAACTCCTGTGTCTCTACATATCTTCAGAAAACTTTACATCACCCAGCAGACAATGCTGTATGACTAGTTTCTTTGTCACAACCTATTTACAGTGCAGTGCCAGTGTTAATCTTTGATTCTGTGATTAATTAGACACAATGTGTGTTTTTGATTATCCCACTCAAGACATTAGACATGCTCAACATTGTAAAGATCTTAAAATGGATAGCTACACAGTAAAGCAGGGATCGCACAACATGTATCATGGCTCAAGGTCCTGAGAGTTGGCAACTGAAATACTGCCCTTGTTAAGCAAATATGTCCTCTTTGAGTTACACTTCATATCACTTTGCCACTTAGTTCCATGGGAGGGAGGTTTCCATCAGTCCAATAGAATAATACTTGCATGACCTCAAAAGGTTTGCAGTTGGTGCAAACGCTGAAGTTCTGCAGACGCTGAAGCTGATTATTCATTGGAGCACTTGAAGAATGATGCAATCCAGGCAGCACAGTGGGTATGTGATTTCAAATGGTTATAGGTCACCCCAAGATGGATATTACACAGATTTTTCTCAAGAACTGTTTCTCGGGGCTGAATGAACAAAGGAAGTTTATTGTCATATGCATAAGTAGAATGTACAGGTGCAGTGAAAATTTTACTTTCTGGAGCTACCCAGGTACAGACCACAGAAGAACCCAGGTACAGACCCCAGGTATAGACCACAGACCACAGAAGAAGGGAGAAAAAGATAATAATCAAAGAGTAAGAGGAAAGAATATTCACATTTAGTTATGGTGTATCCAAGTGCTGAGTCAGATTGCAGATAGATCTTCTCTGGTCCTGGAAAAGGTTATGGTCAGGGTAGGTTCAGAAGGTTCAAGCGTCTAATAGCTGTTGGAAACAAGTAACTGTTGTTGAACCGAGAGGTGCTGGACTTTAGGCTCCTGTACCTTCTGCCCAAAGGCAGCAGTGAGAGGAGGTCATGACCAGGGTGATGGGGGCAGCTTTGTGAAGCATTGTCTCATGTAGTTGATGCTGATGGTTAGGAGATTGGATCTAGCCACCTTCTGCAGTACCGCCACTCAAGTTTCAAAACCCATCTGTGAAAGAAACCCGTCAGCGTAATCTTCAGAGTGCACCTGCAGGAGTTCGAATGAGTAAATGGAAGGTCATGGCACTGACGTGCCTTCCTCAGGGCTGCCTCAATGTGCTGGCCTCAGAAGAGGTGTGGGGATACTCAGAGACTTGAACCCATTAACCCTCTCCTCTGCTGGCTATCAATTAAGATGTGTCTGGTTCCTCGGCTGGCATTGTATAGATCTGAATTTCATTCCCTGCTTTAATTTTTAAGGTGGGCCAAAAAAAAACAACACCCATTTATCACTTCCACATTCATGTTGCCCATCTATTTCCAGAGGTAGGGTCTGAACCCATCGGTTGTGCAAAGCTGAGTGTAGCTGGTGGTGATGTGGCAATACTTGCAGTTTCACCAGAAAAAAACCCCAAATGTTCTTTCATTTGCAATTTCTCTTGACATCAGTAGTAATGATAAAGAAAATTATCATTTATAGAAGTGACTACACTCCACCGCTGAGGTGTGGACAGCGGGGGATTCATTGTGCAATGCGTGAAGCAGTTGTGCAAGCCTCCTGAAATAATAATTCTGCAACAGCAGGCCATTATCCATCCTTGCTATCTGGGGAGAAGCAAAGAAAGTAAAGCCATAATCAAGCTCCAGGTGGTAGGTTTCAAGAATGTGGAACTGACAATTTCTAATGGGAAATCTACTGAAATCATTGATTTTATGCAAGCTAATAATCTCTTGTATGGATTTTCAGAAACAGCAAAGTTAACCCATGGCACACTGAATAAATCTGCCGCTGTCTATAAGGGGTTTGTACGTTCTCCACGTGCATGCGTGGGTTTTCTCCGGGCGCCGCAGTTTTCTCCCACCCTCCAAAAATACATGGGGTTGCTCCGTTAATCGGGCTGCACGGATTTTGTGGGCCAGAAGGATCCTTTAACAAACTGCTTCCTTAAAATTAAATAAAAACACTTTTTAAATATTCAGAGAATGGAAGACAACTTTCTGCCCTACTGCTGACCTGAGTTAATCTTGACCTCGAGAGCTGTCTGCATATGGAATGTTCGCGTTCTCCTGCAACTGCGTTCATTTCCCCCAGTGCACCAGTTTACTTCCACATTCCAAAATTATGCTGACTGGTAGGTTAATTGGCTGATGGCGGGATAATCAGAGAGAATTCAGTATCAAAATTTATTGTCATGAACATCGCGCAATTCGATGTTTTGCAGTAGCATCACAGTACAAACGTTCATATAAACCACCTCACAAAAGTAAATAAAAATGGTCCACGAAAAGTCAAAGTCAGGCAGTGTCTTTGGTTCATTGATCATTCAGGAATCTGATGGGAGCAGGGAAGAAGCTGTCCTTGTGCCGCTGAGTGCTCGTTTTTAGGCTCTCATACCTTTTTCTTAATGGTAACAGAGTGAAGAGGGTGTGGCCTGGGTGGTGGGGGTCTTTGAGGAGAGGCTGCTTTTTTAAAACACAATTTCTTATAGATGTCCTCGAGGGAGTCTGATGCCTGTAATGCCGCAGGCCGAGTTAACAACCTGAAGATTTTTCTAGTCCTGAGCGTTGGCACCTCCATCCCAGACAGTGATGCAACCAGCCAGTAGGCTCTCCACAGTACACCTTGTAGAAATTTTCAAGAGTCTTCGGTGACATCCCGAATCTCCTCAAACACCTCACAAAGTATAGCCACTGGCAAGGTTTCTTCCTGATTGCATCAACATGGAGGCAGATGCGAGAGAAATGCTTTCGGGAAGTAACTGGGAGAATGGGACAGAAAGCATTGCTCTGAGGGTCAGCATGGTAGACTAAAGACAGTTTCATGTAATGTGACATTTTTATTTTATCACATGACAATAAATAGTATCTGGATCTGGATTGACTCAGTTGGCCGAAGACCCCAAGAAAACATGAGATCTTCCAATGTGCTTATCTGCTAGTTTGTTAATTCAAGTGAAGGACCTTCAACCTGAAATAGGAATGCTGTTTCTCCCTTCAGTTTTGTATTATGGTCACCAACCTACAGGAAAGATATCAATAAGATTGAAAGGGGGCAGAGAAGATTTGATAAGATGCTGCTGGGATTTGAAGAATTGAGTTAGAGGGAAAGGTTGAACAAGTTAGGAGTCTATCTCCTGGAGCGTGGGAGAATGATGCGAGATTTCCATTGAGATTAGGTGAGACAAGAAGGCAGTGAGAGCGTGGAATGAACTGGCAGTGAAGGTGGGGATGTAGGTTTGATTTCGACATTCAAGAGAAGAATGGACAGGTAATGGATGGGAGTGATATGGAGGGCTATAGTCTGGGTACAGGTTAATATGACAAGGCAGAAAAATAGTTTGAAATGGACTAGATAGCAAAAGGGTCTGTTTAAATGTTGTAGTGTTCTATGGTTCCACAGGGATAATAGCATCTCTGGGGCTGGACGAGATAAAGCCCAATTATAATGGGAAGCACGAGAAGAGATTTCTGGAATATTGGCAATGATCTTTACATCTTGCCTGGCCACCAGGAGTGGTACTAGAGGTTTGGAGAATGGCACGTGTTGTTCCTGTGTACAAAAATGATGATAGGTGTTATCTGTGGAATTATAGACCATAAGTCGTACATCAGAGGTGGGAAAACTATTGGAGATGATTCTCAGGGACTGAATTTATGAGAATTTGGACAAGCATGGTCATCTCCGGGTTACTCATACCTTACGAGTCAAATTGTGTTTTTTAATGAGGCTACAAAAGAAATTGATGAAGGAAGGGTGGTGAATGTGATGTATGTGGATTGTAGTCAGACATTTGACAAGGACCCCCATAGCATGCTGATCTAGAAAATTATGAGGCCTAGGATCAATGGAACTTTGGCTGCTTGGTTTCAGAAATGGCTTGCCTGCAGAAGGCAGAGAGTGGTCATGGAAAGACCGTTTACCGCCTGGAGATCGGTGACCAATAGGATCCTACAGGTATCTGTTCTGAGACTCCTGCTTTTTGTAAATTTTATAAATGACTCAGACAAAGAAGAGGAGGGTTGGTTAGAAAACTTGCAGATAACAGCTTTTTCCCAGGGTAGCTATGGCAAATCTGTTTAAGGTGAATGGAAGAGAGTGTAGCGGAAATGTCAGAGGTACTGTTACGAGCCCAGAGGACCCCAAAACCCAGCAGAAATGGATATTCACCAAGATAAATGATCCCTTAAACAAAAGTTGCTTTTAATTATCTTTAAACATGAAAATAGAATAAAATTTTAACTTATTAACCTTACTTAACTCCCTTCTAAGCGCACGTGTATGTAAATTCAGAAAAGTTCTTTGGTTCACAGTCCAATCTCACTTCTCATTCCTCCAAGTTCACTGGTTCCAGGCAATTCTTATACTGTGCACAGAATTTAACATTTATAAAGTTCACCAGACTTTGGTGCTCAAAAGGTAAATGGTTACCAGTCAGGAAGGTTCTTGGCGGTTTTCAGAGAGAGATTTGTTGTTCCAAGACATCAACAACTGATGTACTTCCATCAGACACTCCAGTGTCTTGCTGACAAAATTTGCCCCTTCAGGTTTCTCCAGATGATTACCTCTTTCTTTCAGGACACCACAGACTTCATTTTTGTTTCTCTAATTCCAAGTGAAAAGTTAGACAGCCAGTCCTCTCATCTTGCATGAACCACAAGGGCTTTGACCAGGCTGTCTTACAACTGGGCTTTCCATAAGCTTGCCAACTTGTCCTGTTCCAGTCCCAGCTACTTCTGATGGATGTAACACTGTAGAAGTGATCTGTGTGTGTGTGTCTCTCTCTCTCAGAGAGAAAGCCTATTTGACTCTCTGTGCTTGCAAATCCACATGGCCCTCTTTCAACAGCAAATTCTCTTCCAGACAGCAGCAGCTCCAGCATGCTCTTTCATCTGTTGCCTTTCGTAAACAACAATTCATTAGTGAAGTCACTTGAGCACTTTTCAATGCTCTTGCAAATGGTCTGAGGCCCCGATATGTCTTGCATTGGGCAGAGTTCCAATATTTCAAATAAGATCTGTTTTAAAGTGTTTGCATGTGACCTACACTAACAAACCTTTCCCAATTTATCTCCCAAAACATATCTATATACTCTGTCACAGTACATTTCTTTTTACTCAGAGAGGGATGGGTACCTGAAATGCATTGCTGGGGGCTGAATAGGAACATTCACAAGACTCTTGTGCAAGCACATGGATGTGAGAAAAACCGGGGGTTATGGGTGTGAGCTGGGGGGGAAATATAGATGGTTATGGAGTTGGTTTCCATAGCAAGCATCATCAGGCTGAAGGGCCTTTGCTGTGTTGGATCGCTCGCTGTTCTGTGCCTCCATCATATTAACACTCTTGGATTTGAACAACTTAAAATAAACGCAGAACTGTCTTCCATGTAGTGCAGTTTAAGGATGTATCTTGATGGTGAAAACACTTTACATTTCAAAATATATCTGTATCAGCCTGTACATTAATTCTTGGGTTGTCAAAGTTGATTTGTACAGTGACTGACTGCTCTGAAGAGCATAAAGTTGAAGAGCAGAATTGTTGTTGACCTCTGCATTAGCTTCAACGCACATAAGATATTTTGATGAGCTTTGACTTGTTAGATTTGTTGACAACCTTTAAACATTTATGTGAAGTTTTTCCCTCACAACTCGGCAATATTTCCTCTTGGCAAGACATTTTGCTCAGGGAAATTGCTACCTTGATAAAAGCATTGATTTGTCTTCTGCTTGACTCACTGCTATAGGCAGATTTGATCTGCCAACTGTTTTTGTACTTACATTTATTTTCATCACTGATTCTATTCGCCAACTTTGAGGCCTTTTGTTTCAACACCAAGAGTCAATGATTTTGATACCTCGAGAGTTCTGCGCAGTTGCTTTAATGCTTGCCCTTTCACATTGTCAGCAGAATATCAGGGACAGACACATTTTGCAGATCTGTCTCGAGTGTGTTCAAACTTATTCAAAGGTTTCTTTTGGATCTCACTTACTGTGACACAAAGACAACTGTCTCGCTCAGAGTAAAGCAGGTGAACAAGGAAATCTGCAGATGCTGGAGCACGAAAGTTCTGGAGGACCTCAGCAGGTCACGCTGAGGAAGAGGTCATGCCCGAAGCATTTACCGTCCACTGCTGAGTTCATCCAGCAAGTTTGTGGAGTAAAGCATGCAATCAGCGCACTGCTTTGCCCCGATACAGACAAAGCTATGAACACCTCTGACTTTGATATAAATCAAATTCTGATATGGTGGAGATTGCAAGTATTATGTATACAACCAACGGCATTGATTATAATCAATGCTGTCATGAAGGTTCAATAAATAACCTGCAATATGTTCACCACAAATTGCAACCTTCCCTTCAATCATCCATCATTCCACATCCTATCATTTTCCCTTTCAACCTGTCTTCCCATTTTTCTTCTCGAGACAGGGCACAGAATGCCTCCAAATGAATGCTGAATGCCAGGCCAATGCCACTGAGCATGCAGTGCAGGAGCACTGAACATGCTGGGCATTATCGATTATTTATATGTACATGGAAGGCAGAACATCGATCTATCAGAGGCAGGATACAGGCTAGGGTTGGAACAGCAGAGCACAGGAATAGGCTCTTCAGCCCACAACACTGCACCAAACATGAAACAAGGACTCTGCTGCTTGTACTTGACATGCTCTCCTCCCTTCCCTGCACATTCACGTGTCTATTCAGAAGCCTCTTAAATGCCACCATTGGATCTGCTTCCTCCACTATTCCTGGCAGCCAATTCCAGACACCAGCCACCGTCTGTGTAAAAAAAAATAAATAAACTGACTCTGCACATCTCCTTTAAAAGATCTGCCACTCACCTTAAATGCGCCCTTTACCCTGGTTTAAAAAACATTCTGACTGTCCATCGTATAATTCAGGCACTATTTGACTTTCATCATTTGGTTTAATGAGGTACAAAAATACATTGCCTCTCCAAGAATTGAAGGGTCAACCAACAAACTGACTTACTGGTACACACAATGTGTTTCAGATTCAGATTCCAGATTTATTGTCAGAAAACATACATGACATCATATACAACCCTGAGATTCCCTTTTCCTGCGGGTGTGACAGAATTACTACTATTTTGTTGTGCAAAATGTAAACTATACACAGCTTAAAACATAAACAAAGAGCTGTAAATAGATAACAAATGTAAACAAACTGACTATGCAATACCAAGAGAACTAAAAGGAAATTAATAGAGTGCACAAGAAGGAGTCCCTGATTGAGTTTGTCGTTGAGAGTCTGATGGTGGAGGGGTAGCAGCTGTTCCTGAACCTGGTGCAATGATTCTTGAGGCACCTATATCAGTTTCATGACAGTAGTAGTGAGAACAGAACATGTGCTGGGTGGTGTGGGTCTCTGGTGGTTGCTGCTGCTCTCCGACGGCAGTGTTCCCTGTTGCCTGTGATGTCCTGGGCTGTGTCCACTATCTTTCAGAGGGTTTTATGCTTTGAGGTATTGGTGACCCCACACTAGACCTTGATGCAGCTGGTCAGCACACTTTCCACCACACCTCTGTAGAAATTTGCCAGGGTTTCTGATGTCATACCAAACCTCCACAAGCTCCTGAGGGAGTTCTTTCTTCATGATGCCATTGGCGTGTTGGGTCCATGAAAGATCTGCTGAGATAGTGACTCCCATGAACCTAAATGTGCTAACCCTCTCCATCTCTGATTCCCCAATGATCACTGGATCGTACACATCTGGCTTTCCTTTCCTGAAGTCCACAATCAGCTCCTTAGTTTTGGAGATATTGAATGCAAGTTTGTTGTTGGTGCACCATTGAGCCAAGTTTTCAATCTCCCTCCTGTGTGCTGACTCATTCACTTTATTTAGAGTGGCCATGGCAAAAGAGGACATGGTCATATATATATATATAGTGTTTCAATAAAAATTATATTTTTAATAAGATTTAAACCGTATTGCAAAAACAACAAAACACACTTTATATAGGGTAACCTATGACTATGTCTTCCTTTTGCAATGGCCACCCTATTTATACAACCCACTACTGTGATATCACAGGCAAATTTTTTTAGTGGTGTTATTGTCATACTGAGCCACACAGTCGTAGATGTAAAGTGAGTAGAGCAGGGGGCTAAGAACGCAGCCCTGTGGTGCTCCGGGACTGATGGAGACTGTGGAGGAGAATTTCATACCAATCCTCACTGATTGTGGTCTGGAGGTGAGGAAAGCCAGGATCCAATTACACAGTGGGGTGTTAACTGCCAGCAAATGCTTTCACAAGACCTTTCTCTTCATTACCAATGTAAATTGTTTGCACTTGAATCGGAAGTTAATTAAACCCACTGTTGACCACAAAGTAAATCAATGCTATTTAGTTTTTAATTGCCACAGATGATTCTGAGCACAGTCAGGATTATGATCAATCTCAAAGAGGAAATAAACTGGTTTTCTTCTAAGTAAATAGGATTTAGATCATCATAACGGCACCACAGGTCTCATCATACCGGAACATAATGGCACCACAGCTCTCATCGTACCAGAACGTAACGGCACCACAGGTCTCATCGTACCGGAACGTAACGGCACCACAGGTCTCATCAGCTACTGCAGCATTTATGATTGGATTGTTTCAATGTGAATGTGATCAGTGGAGACAATAATTATTCAAATCTGGAAGACCCGATCAAGGTCGTGCTTGATGGATCAGTTGGTCAATGCCGCCATTTTTACGTGACTGCAATTTACAGTTAGTGTTTGACCTCATGAACTAAAGAGAACTACTGTGACTTTCTGAACTAAATTGAAACGGACCCAGAGGATTTTTCTTGCCAATGAACCACCGTTCTCATTCCTGGAATCCACAACTGAGGACTGTTCAGAGCAAATAGTGCACTACCCGTTCAATATTTTCTGACAGGTTGTGACTTCTAATCCTGGAGAGGGTTAGTACCATCAAGTTCCCACACGTCTGCACATTAGGGTCAGCTCATTGATGCCGCCGTGAAAAAAAGGCAATCCAATACAGTTACTTTCTAAGGAGTTGGAGGAGATTTGGTGCATCGTCAAACTCCTACCAGGAGTACATTGGGAAATACAATGACCGGTTGATCACAGCCAACACACATGCCCAGAAGGGGGCCAAAAGTGACAACTCCAGACAAGTCCACTGCAGACACTTATATGAGGTGCAATATATGCCCGTGATATTTTAGATTCTTGCAATGCTGAGGTAGAAATGGACCAATTAGAAAGGTCTGGCACAGGCACAACAACTAAATCCATTCTTTACTAAACCTTTTCAACAGAGCAAGGTTTGTAATCTACCTCCTATATTGAATAAAAAATGCAATCAAAGGGAAATGTGTGGGAAGGGGAGAACTCAGAACATTTATCAGTACAGATCTAGTCCAGGACCATAATATTTAACCTGATATATTTAATATCTGTCTCGGTATCCTGTGGTAATTTAAATTCTTATCGTTTTCGCTAGTCTACCTTACATATCTGTATGACTGCAGCAAGAAAGAATTTTGGTGCATCTCTACATCGGTCTTAAGTATATGCCAATAAACTCCCACCACTCATTAGGATGTGGGTAGGAAATTCTTTATGTATCAGCGCTTGTGTCCTTGAACCTCTGCCAAAGAAAAAACAGCGTCTTACTCTGGTTGAATCGTGGAGGGTTGTCATTGATGTCTGTGACTGTGATGGTTACGGTTGTTGATCCAGACAGGCCGCCCAGCTGCCCCGCCATGTCCTTGGCTTGGATTACCAGGACATAGTGGTCCTTCTTCTCACGGTCCAGGTTTGCGACAGCAGTTCGGATTATCCCTGAATAAAGCACACAGAAAGAGCAAGTGAATAAATCACCTGCTTGGCAACATCTTCAATCCTCCGTTAATAAGAATCCTTCACAAACATAGCAGCAGCCAAGTTTGATGTTCTGGGCAATTTATCATAACAACTTTACCATTTGGTTGTGACATCATTCTGGGTTGAATCATATAAATACTTCTGGTCTGCTCTACAAAGCAGCAGGAGCAGGCAGTAAATCTGCCTAACATGTTCAGTTGGATATTCTTCAGAAACCAAGAATAGCAGGAGATTTGGAGGAGGCAGCCTCATGTTGAGAAGATACATATCAGTGAAAATCTGCTTTGCTCCTTTGCCAGACTTGTAAAGAATGCATTTGCATACACAATCAATTAAAGCATGGCAATACACTGAAGTGCTGGAGAAACTCAGCAGGTTATACCACATCCAGAGAAAATAAAAGGCAGTCGACTTTTCGAGCCTGACCCTTCTTCAGGAGTGCCGCCAGAGTGATAGTAATATCTAATTTCCGGTCAACCCCTCCCCCAGTTGCTCCCTCATCCCTCTGTCATCCCTCATCCAGCTCCCCACCTCCCTTCCTTCCTTCTTAGCTCTTTGGGCTCTCCCCATAACTTCTCAGCTTCTTCTACCCTCCCATGTATACTATCGCTTACCAGGTAACCCGTGCACCTCCCCTTCCCCTCCCACCCTCCACCTTTATTAATCTGACATCTGGCTGAGTTTAATCGATACCAAAGAAGGACTCAGGGCTGGAAGGTTGTCTGCCTTATATTTCCGGTGGATGCTCCCGCACATTTGAGTTGCTGCACGAGACCACAGCACCTGTAAATTCTTTGCTTACAACCAAAGCACGGTGATGTGACATTCAGCAGAAGGTGGCTGTAATGACTGTGGGAGCCTCCAACATCCTGCGATCTGCTCAGGATTGACAGATCCTTTTTTTTTAACCATGATGCAGGTACAGTCTCTCAGGAATTCTAAACTCTACGACTTGGTAAACTTCCAAGGCTGAGCTTATTTAAACAGAACGCAATGAAGCTCGTGTTACAGCTTTCTCCCTTTCTCGAGAATGAACATAAGAGAATCGTACCATGAGTTGGGCACTTGGACCCCTCAAACCCAGCCCAGTGTTTAGTATGATTAAATTGGAGTGGATCGCAAGAAAATTAGAAATAAGCCAACAAAGAACTTCATCTGTTTCAATTGATACATGTTCCTCAAAATTTTTGATGGAAAGGCCCTTCCAGCTCATGAAACCTGTGTCATCCATTTAGCCCCCTATGTCTTTGGAATGTGAACTGGAACACCGAGGGAAGACACAGGGAGAATCATATAACCATATAACCATTTACAGAGCGGAAACAGGCCATGTCGGCCTTTTGAGTCCGCACTGGTTCACTAGAACAACTCCACTAGCTCAATCCTCCCGCTCTCCACCAATATCGTACAAACTGTTCACAGGAAGTTGCTCTGTAATAGCAGTGCGCTAAGCCTGGTACCCAAAAATTACAGGGAACGTGAGTCACTCTATTCAAATGTTTCACGTAATACTGCGAACACACAGCCAGCAGCATCTGTGGATAGAAAAAGTTTACTTTTCATTAATCAGATTTAAATTAAATGACAAAACTTCACAGTAAAACTGGGGATTTGGCATGTAATGAGCAAAGTCTGTGAATTTCCTTCTCGGTCCTTAAAGCAATGATGCTTGCAACCTGCAACCCTAACCCCAGTCATGCCCAGTGGCACCCAATGCCATCAGTGCACGCCTGGATGCCAATTCCATGAATTCACCACCAGCGCAGACGACACTCTTTTGCTTCTCTTTCTCTGACTGTAAGAGGCACTTCAGGCAATTTCTGCCAATGGTGAACCTGTTTGCCTTATGGTAAATGAAAGCAAATTCCATGTAATATTGCACTGTTTTGTTACATGACAATAAAGGAATTCTGAGGGATTCACCGAGAAAGGAGCTCCTTCCAACAAAGGGTCAGTCTCGTTCATCCCAAGAAGGAAGAGCTGGAAGAAAGGAACTGGGAGGAAGAGAAAGAGATGGGGCAGGGGAGCTAACAGAAACTGGAGCAGTTGATGTAAATGCTGTCTGATTGGCCTCCTATCCATGCCCACCTATGGCCTCTTGGCTGTTGGCCTCCTCCCTGCCCATTCTTCCCTCCATTCCCCCCCCCCACCTTTTTATTCAGGCCTTGACGAAGGATTCAGGCCTGAAATGTTGGTTATGTACATTATCTTTGCCTCGTATGGATGCTGTGCGACCCGTTGAGTTTCTCTGGCAAGTTTGTGTATTTACTCTCTTTTTTTTAATCAAGCCTGCTTGTCGCTTCTTAAAAGAATTCCAATTGGTTTGTCAAGCAAGATTTTTCCTTAAGGAAACTATGGTGGCTTTGGCTTATCTTGTCATGTTCCTCAAAGTACTCCATAACCTCATCATTGACAATCAAGCTGACATCAAGCTAACCAGTTTACAAATTCCTTTCTGCTGATCCCCTCCCTTCTTGAATAGTGGAGTGACATTTGCAATTTAGTTTCCTCTGGAACCATGCCAGAATCTATTGATTCTTGAAAGATCATTGCAAGTCATCAGTCTCTACAGCTACCTATTACAGAACCCAAGGGTGCAATCCATCTGGTCCAGGATCCTTATCTCCTCTAAACAATTCAGCCAGTTGAGAACCTTATGGTTCTTTTCCCTGATATCCTTGGACATCTGACACACTGCTAATGCCTTCCACCATGAACTAGCTCGAGACTGTCTGAAGAGGGTACTCGGTTTTGGAAGCGGTATGTGAGAGGGTGCCGAGGGCACTGAATGTTTCCAGATCATGTCACGAGGTTCAGATCTGGAGCTCGGGCTGCTAATGGTTCGAACTGGACTACGGTGGCTGCGGGAGTGCTGGAGATGAATACATGAACAGTCAGTGACTCTGGGGGTGGGGAGCTCTCTTTTGCTTCTCTTTCTCTGACTGTAAGAGGCACTTCAGACAATTTCTGCCAACGGTGAACCTGTTTGCCTTATAGTAAATGAAAGCAAATTTCGTGTAATATTGCACTGTTTTGTTACATGATAATAAAGGAATCTTGAAATATGAATTTAACTCCATTGTCATCTCTTTGTCTCCAATGAACATTTTTCCTGCATCATTTTCTAAAGGTGCCAGGTTGCTATTGATAGGTATTTTGATTTATCTTTCAACTGCCAGATATTTTCTCGGCTTAACTTTACATTCTAATTTACTTACAGAAAAAGTTCAAAGATTCAAAAGTTCCTTTTTTTAACCTAATTAAAAATATAATATACAAGATATACTTCGTCTTTTGCAAGGCAAAGGGTCACCATGAGAATCTCAATCTCTCCATCTCTGCTACATCTGTTCCCAAAATGAGGCCCTTCGGTCCAGATCTTTCAAGATGGCTGCCTTCAACTACATCTCCTCCACTTTCTGCCCTTCCACCCCAGATGCAACAACATAAAATCCCCCTCGTCCTCACCTACCACCCCACCAGCCTCCGCATCCAACATATCATCCATTGGAATTTCTGGCACTTATTACAGGATCCCACCACCAGACACAATTTTATTTCCCCTCCCCTCTCTGCCTTCAGTAAGGACCGCTCCCCCCGTGACTCCCTCGTGCACTCATCCCTCCCCACCTTTTGACACCCAGCACCTTCTCCTGTGGCCACAGGAGGTGCCACACATGCCCACACCTCCCCCCTCACCACAGTCCAGGGCCCCACACAGGCCTTTCAAGTGAAGCAACAGTTCACTTGTGTATCCACAGGACTGATTTACTGCATCTGCTGCTTCCTTTGTGGCCTTCTCTGGATAGACGAGACCATTGCTGATTGGCAGATCGCTTCGCTGAGCACCTCCGCTCCCTCCACTACTGTGGTGATACGTTATTACACCACTAGGTCACCAGGTGGCTCACTTGGTGACCTTGCATATATAAACTGGTGGCGACCCATTCCCCCCTTATTCTGGCCTAGGCTTGCACAGAGGCAAGACCTCAAGACCTAGCTGTATATATTAGTCAATTAAAATTAACATTTTATCTGCACTCTGCTTTGTGTGATTTGATGCTAGTCGCCATCAATTTAATAGACTAATATATATCCAGAATGGATGTCCCACCAGCCCTCGACTCAGCCAAATCCCGACTCAGGGACCCAGGAACAGAGATGCTTTTTAAAATATACAGGGGTGGAGGGAGTGTCAGAGGAGGAGATGCTGATGATACTGTTAGCTCAGCTGGGGGCTCACCCATGCTTGTTAATACAGGACACTAAGTCGTATCAAGAAGTGATGAACACTCTGCAGAGACACTATAATAGAGGGCACAGTGACCTGCACACCGGTCGCAGCAGACAGGGGAGTTTGTTAAAGACTTCATACTTGAGGTGAAAGATTTAGTGAGGGCTTGTACTTTTAAAGCAGTATCAGCCCAAGAGTATGTGAATGACCTGGTAAAGGACAGAATTGTAGCCGGTGTCAGATGGACGGAAGTAAGACAAAAGCTGCTAGAAAAGGGGATAGTTAGGCTTGAAGAGGCAGAAACTATTGTGGAGGCGCTGGAGAACTCTAGGAGGGAACTAGAGGAGTACTCAGAACTAGACTAGTTAGCCCCTCTCAGGGAGAGATACACGGGTGATCAAGGGCAGCACATAGCAGCAACAGCCCCACAGGAGTGCCCTAAGTGCCCTTTCTGCAGGCAGCTAAAGCACCCCAGAGCTCACTGCCCGTCGTGGGAGAAGGACTGTTCGAGGTGTGGAAAGAAGGGGCATTATGCGAAAGTCTGCAGAAGCCTCAAGGCACCCACCAAAGCCCTTTCTCATGCAAATGAGAGGCGTGAAAGCTCTTTTCCTTCCCCCACAGGCAAGAAGAAGCAGAGTGCCATGTGCTGTCGGCCATCTTGGGAATGGGACGCTGGACAGAGGACATCGCGACTGGGTGATGAGTACAATGCTGAATGCTACTATGACCAAGATGCAGATTCCTACCAGAACGGACGATGCGCTATGCTGGCCTCACTGCGATTGAATCAGGCAAGTCCACACGATTTATCGGACGCGACCATTAGTATTAAGATTAATGGGTCCACTGTAAATTGCTTAGTGGATAATGGGAGTACGGAGAGTTTCATAGACCAAAGGCTAGTAGAACGCCTTGCGTTAAAAATGTACCCGAGTGACCACCAAATTTTATTGGTGTCTAACAAACATGTAACTAAGGTCAAACATCTCTGCAGGGTCACACTGGAGATACAGGCTACGGAGTATGAGGGGTTTAAGTTGTTGGTGCTCCCGCGCCTCTGCGCGCCAGTTCTGCTGAGGCTGGACTTTCAGTGCCAGCTGAAAAGCATCACAATAGTGCATGATGGGCCGCTCCCCCCACTACTCCTTAGAAATAGACGACACCGTAACCTTACGGCCCTGAATATAGAACCACCCCCGTCGTTCACACACCTCACTTCCGACTGCACCCCAGTGGCCACCAAGAGCAGGAGGTATAGCCCGAAAGATAGGGAGTTCATTAGAGCAGAAGTCTGCAGACTCCTGTAGGTGGGCATTATAGAGAAGAGCTCCAGCCCCTGGAGAGCACAGGTTGTTGTAGTGAAGTCTGGGGAGAAGCGGCGCATGGTTGCGGTCTACAGTCAGACGATCAATAAATTGACACAGCTGGATGCCTACTCGCTACCACATATTGCAGACATGGTAAAGAGCATCGCTCAGTACAAAGTGATCTCAAGGCAGCGAACCACCAGTTGCCCATTAGAGAGAACGACTGTATATATACACAGTGTTCGAGGCGGACGGCAGGCTGTATCAGTTCCTCCGCCTCCCCTTTGGCATCACTAATGGGCTATCCCTGTTCCAGCGGGAGATGGACTGCATAGTGGACAAGTACCACTTACAGGCAGTGTTCCCATACCTGGACCATGTTATGATTTGTGGCCACTCGCAAGCTGACCATCACACTAACCTCCAACATTTTTTTCAGACTGCAAAGGACTGCAATCTAACGTATAATAAGGATAAATGCGTCTTCAGCACTAGGAACCTGGCTATTCTGGGCTACGTGATGCAGAACAGGGAAATCATCCCAGACCCTGTCCGCATGTGCCCGCTCCTAGACCTCCCAATTCCACATTCACAGAAGACATTAAAGAGATGTTTGGGGCTTTTCGCATATTACGCACAGTGAGTCTCCAACTACGCCGACAGGGGCCGCCCACTTATAAAAGCTTCGACTTTTCCTCTCAGCCCAGCAGCTACAGAAGCCTTTAAGGAGATTAGGGATCTGAATGCGAAAGCCACCCTGTGATCCATAGATGAAACGGTCCCTTTTTCAGGTCTCAGATGTGGCGTTGGCTGCCACCCTGAACCAGGAGGGACGATCAGTGGCCTTTTTCTCACGGACCCTGCAGGGTCGTAGGTAAGATACTCGGCAGTGGAGAAGAAGGCCCAAGCCATCGTGAAAGCAGTGAGACACTGGAGACATTTTCTGGCTGGTAAACGATTCATCCTTGTCACAGACCAATGATCCGTGGCATTCATGTTCGATAGCCAGAACAGGGGGAAGATAAAAAATGGTAAGATCTTGCACTGGAGGATTGAATTGTCTATGTATAGCTATGACATTCTATACCACCCAGGGAGGCTCAATGAGCCCCCAGATGCACTGTCCAGAGGCACCTGTGCGGCCCTTAACCATATGTCCCAGTTGCAGAGCTTGCACAATGAGCTGGGCCATCCGGGAGTTGCTAGTCTTTTTCACTTTATAACAGCCCAAAACCTCCCATTCTCAGTAGAGGAGGTACAGACCGTAAGCAGGGGCTGCCCCATTTGTGTGGAGTGCAAACCGCAGTTCCACCGACCAGATAAAGCCACACTAATAAAAGCTACCAGGCTTTTCGAGCATCTCAGCCTCGATTTTAAAGGCCTGCTCCCTTCCTATGATAGGAACGTTTATTTCTTCAATGCCAATGACGAATACTTTGCTATCCCCTTTGATATCCTGTGTCCCGATGTCTCTGCCGCCACGGTAATAAAGTGCCTGCAGTCTATCTTCAGCTTGTGCGGGTACCCCAGCTACATACACACAGATAGGGGTGCTGCCTTTAAGAGCACCAAGGTCCAGCAGTGCCTGAGAGATAGGGGGATTGTGACCAGTTGGACTAAAAGCTATAACCCCAGGGGGAAGGTATAGGTAGAAAGAGAGAATGCCACCATCTGGAAAACGGTCCTGCTGACCCTAAAAGCAAAGGACCTATCAGTGGTAAGGTGGCAAGATGTGTTACCAGAGGCCCTGCACTCCATACGCTCATTATTGTGTACTGCCACTAACATGACACCCCATGACTGAATGTTTTCTTTCTCGAGGAAAGCCGCGACAGGCACGGGACAAGCACTCCTCCGGAAGCACTGCAGACGCCACAGGATGGACCCTCTAGTGGAGCCCATGGAAGTGAGGCATGCAAACCCTCATTATGCATATGTCGCATTCGGGGACAGACGGGAAGACTCGATGGTCACCAGGGACCTCGCACCGGCAGGAAGCATGGGCAGCGCAGGAGAGCTGCAGACCTCTATGGACCGCCAGGATGGGACAGCGGATGATGCAGGAGAGCCACAGGCCCCAGCAGACCAGCAGGAATGCACCACGGACGACGCGGGAGGGTCGCAGATCCCTACGGAGCAGCACGACGAGCGATGGATGAGCATACCCTCAACGACCAGCACGCGGGCGGAAAGCCCTACACTCCACAACATTCCCTTGCCCAGGGCCAAGACCTCCAGGGTCTGATACCCCCCACCACCCCTGCCCCGGCACCCTGAGGATCCAGAAGGAAGAGGAAACCTCGTCAGATATTGCACGCGTGGAAAGACACAGGGTAGGGGGGGGAAAGAGTCCCAAATTTTTTAAGTGGGGGGTGTATGTGGTGGTTCGTTATTACACCACTAGGTCACCAGGTGGCTCACTTGGTGTCCTTGCATATATAAACCGGTGGAGACCTATCCCCCCTTATTCTGGCCTAGGCTTGCACAGAGGCAAGACCTCAAGACCCAGCTGTATATATTAGTCTATTAAAACTAGCAATTTACCGGCACTCTGCTTTATGTGATTTGATGCTAGACGCCATCAGCTTCAACAAAGACCTCCCAGTAGCCAACCAATTTAATCTTGATTCACACTCATGCACTCATATGTCTGTCCGTGCCCTTATGTACTGTTCCAGCCTGACCACACATTATTTTACATCTGGCCACCCTCTAGCCACACGGCATTAACGTTGACTTCTCCGCTTTCTGCTTTCCCCTCCCCTTTCCACTTTATCCACTTCTCCCCCCCTTTCCCCCTCCACCCACCCAGACATCCCTCCTCCCTCCCCCTGATCACTGCTGTCCCGTCCCTCCCTTCTCTACCCATCATCTCCTGGCCTTCCCCCCTCCACCCACCCATTTTTTTGTCCAGTCGCCCGCTGACACTCTTTCAAACGTAGATGAAGGGCTCTAGCCTGAAACGTCAGTTATGGATTTTTACCTTTACTACATAAAGGTCACTGTTTGACCAGCTGAGTTTTTCCAGCATTTTGCATTTTTACTATAGAATAAATACCAAGCAAAAGAGAGCCCCTTCAGAGAGTGTCTGTGGATTCACGTCCACCACTTCCATCCCCTCTGCAGCCTCATAGGCTCCTGTTCAAACCATTGGCCACCCGGGATCCAGATCCAAACCTCCAACATGATCAAGAATGCTTCTGCACTCAAGGGTCTTCGTGCCCTCAGCACCCTCTTGAATCACAGTTCCGATACCTGATTCCCAAGAGCCATTATCCAGCAGCCTGAGTGGAGGCAACCACCAAAGATACATAGGACCAGTGGGTTAACTTCCTGTCATACAAGTACATTGACATTAAAATCTATTTACACACCAACGTTTACTGGACTCCTACCTTTGAAAATAAACCCTGCATTTTGGGTTCATTCTTGCAGAATGGATGAATGCACACTTTCTCACCATAAATATGCATGTATAATGCGAAAAATTTTGTACCAAAATTCGAGCTCAAAGTAGGGGGTCGCATTATACATGCATATTTATGGCAGCGCGATTCAACCGGGCGAGGGGGAAGAAAGATGGCAGTGCAAATCGGGCGGGCGAGGGGGGAGAGAGAGACGCCAGCGTGAATCAGGCGGGCGAGGGGGGAGAGAGACAGAAGCGTGAATCGGGTAGGCGAGGGGAGGGGGGGGGTCGTATTATACATGGGGGTAAAAATTTTCTCCCTTTTTCCTCTCAAAAATGGGGGGGGTCGCATTATACACGAAAAGCATTATACACACATATTTATGGTATATCTTTTAAGAGGTTGGTCATGGCAAGAATGAACTCATATGAAGTAAAGACCTGGACCCATTGCAACTTGCCAATCGCCACAATCATTCCACAGCAGATGTAATCTCACTGGCTCTCCACTCAGCCCTGGATCACCTAGACAACAGCAACATATAGATCAGGCATCATCGACCATAGCTCAGCTACCAAAAGCATCATACCTTCAGTACTGGTCAGCATGCTTCAAAACCTGAGATTCTGCATCTCCCTCTTCAAATAGATCCTTGACTTCCACATTAGAAGACCACAGTCAGTGCAATTTCGGTAGCAGCATCTCCTCCTCACTGACCATCAACATAGGCACCCTCAAGGATGTGGGCTTAGCCCACTGCTCTACACGTTATACACCCACGAGTGTGTGGCCAGGCACAATTCAATTCCCATCTACAAATTTGCCGATGACACCAAGGTTGTCGGCAGAATCACAAATGTCAATGAGGAAGCATACAGATCAGCTAGTTGAGTGGTGCCACAGCAACAACCTTGCTCTCAACCGAACCAAGGAACTGATTGTGGACTTCAGTAAGGGGAAACCAGGAGAACACAAACTAGTCCTCATCAAGGGGTCAGCAGTGGACAAGGTTAAGAACTTCAAATTTCTGGTTGTTAACATCTCTGAAGATCTGTCTTGGCCCCATCATGTCACTAAAATCTTGAAGGCTCGCCATTTGCTATATTTGAGAAGGTTTAACATGTCACCAAAGACTCTTGCAAATTTCTAAAGGCGTACCGTGGAGAGCATTCTGATTGGTTGCTTCACTGTCTGGTATGGAGGTGCCAATATATCGGTAAGAAAGGCTAAAGAGGGTTGTAAACTCAGCTTACACCATTATGGGCATTAGTCAACACCATTAAGGACATCTTTAAGAGGCATGACTCAAAAAAATAGTCTCTATCCTCAACATCTTCATCACCCAGGCCATGCCCTCTTCCCACTGTTACCATCAGAAAGAAGGGGCGGGTGCTCAAGGACAAACACCCAACACTACAAAAAAGGCTTCTTCCCCTCCACCATCAGATTTCTAAATGGATAATGAACCACGGACAAACCTGATTCTGATTCTGACCCCATCTGCTTCTGCAACCATTGGCTTTAAGTGCAGCTCATTAAATCCAGATTTGTCATCTTTTGATCCACTGTTTCTACAGGACTTCTTTACATGTTCTTAATTCTCACTGGACACAGTTTCCAACATACTCTTTGAGCTTTCACCTGCAAAACTAGATGCACGATGTTTGTTTACATGCGAGCCACTATCTTCTTCCCCGTCATCATGTCTTTTGCCCACTTCTTGGTTCAAAAAAAAAGCTCGGTGAATTGTAAGAAAATTGGGAAACAGGTAACAATGTCAATCTGGATGCTATACATGCTAGTAAAGGATGATGGGAAATCAGGCCAATTCAGCAACAGGTAACAAGTTAAGATTTGAAAAGCCTGTGAAGTAATTGGGTGGGGGGGAGGGGGTTGAAAGGTCATTTTATGAGGTTGTATTGTCGGCAAGGACATGAGGAAATAAGTCCATAAATTCTTCAGCACACCTGGACAGGCCGAAGAATTTTCTGCAGGATAGAATCTTATCTGTAAGTTTAGCCTGCATCCATTATCTGACAAGACCCATTTCACTCAACAACCAATGGATAGTCACCATCCACGAGGAAATACAGGATATCGTACAGTCATAGAAGTGAACATTGTCACTATTGCAAATTGCTGGGAGGTGTTTCAGGTGGTCAGATTGTGTTCAATCTTGAGCCGTTGATGTACATTGAAACTGGACCAGAAGCAATGGAATCGTAACACTGCTGAATGGATTTTCCTCGCTGAGCCATCATTTGCTGAGTGGTCACATAAAGAGGGAGAATGGGCCTCATGCAAACACAGACTTCCAAGTGCAGGTGATCACACAAACTCCCTCCAAGACTTGTGGATCCAGTTTCTTTTGCTGTCCTCCCTTTCCACGTATTTCCAAAGGTTGGGATCTCTCCATTTTATATTTTCTTATATTTTATGATCCAATCTACTGTTTAATCATGGAACAATTATTCATCCTGCCCCACTCAGCCGTATTGCTCTGCGTGGTGCTGGTTTTATTTAATTTTAAACATGTTTTTAAGTCGTCCACAAATCAAGGAGTACACTGTTTTTCCAATGATTTTTTATCTTTCAAGTGAATGTTAAAAAATGATTATTTCTTTTAAAATATATTTCCAATTGCTTGACTATTATCCGGCCTTTTAATATAATTTATCAATGTACCTCAGTCAATTTGCTACAGACACTTCAATAATTGGGTTTCTTTAATTTAGTTTTTATTCTTAATAAGATCACTCTCAAACTAAATATGAAATTCTACCTTATTATCTTTCTTCCCCAAGGAATTCCTTCCTAATTACCTCTGCCTCATTTTTACAGCCGACTCCATATTAATGCATTCTTCAGTTCTTTTGTTCTTGTGAAAGGGTTGTTTTGTGAGCTATTGCAGTGTGTCTATGAGCTCAGAGGTGAAACGGGGGGAAAAAAAAGAGAGTTTAGAAAGTACGTACAGTTCAAATGGAGCATGGGCAATGTCATTTCCCACGTCTAGTAGTCTAGCAGTCGGGTTACACGTGGGGAAGAAACAGCCCTTGAATATGGTCCAGTTGCCAATGAAGATTGAAGTTCTCCAGGGCAAATGCATTCCTCTGGTTAATTCCCCCTCCCACTCATCAACTTGGATTCTGCCCAACATGAAGTAGGCTCATCCCATTGATTGGATTAGGGTGAAGAATCTGCAGGACCAACCCACTTTCTGCCCCACTTTCCTCTCTGATTTCAAAAGTACATTTGCCATGGAGTATTCAGTTTCCAGTATTGATCACCCTTGAATCTGTAGCCGCTGATCTTTCCGATTTCAGATTATTGTCAGAGTGCATACATGACATCACATACAACCCTGAGATTCTTTTTTCTCGAGGGCACAGCAGAATTACCACTTACTGGTAGTGCAAAACACTGTACTCAATGTACACATGTAAACAAATAGAGAAATGTAAACAAACTGATTGCAATGTAGAGAGGAAAAAAAATCAATAAAGTGCAGAAGAAGGAGTCCTGAAACAAGTCTCTGATTGAGTTTGTCGTTGAGGAGTCCGATGATGGAGGGGGAGCAGCTGTTCCTGAACCTGGTGGTGCGAGTCTTGTGGCACCGAGACCTCTTTCCTGATGGCAGTGGCGAGAATGTGTGGAGGCAGTGGAGCCTTGATGATCGCTGTTATTCTCTGATGGCAGCATTCCCTGTCGATGTCCTTGATGGTGGGGAGGGTTTTGGCTGTGATGTTCTGGGTTGGGTTCACTACCTTTTGGAGGATTTTACGATCAGGGGTATTGGTGTCCCCATACCAGACCGTGATGCAGCTGGTCAGCACACTTTCCACCACACCTCTGTCGAAACTTTTCAAGGTTTCCGATATCATTCCAAACCTTCGCAAACTTCCGAGGGAGTAGAGGCGCTGACGTGCTTTCTTCACCATGACATTAATGTGTTGGGTCCAGGAAAGACCCTCCAAGATAATGAGTCCCAAGAATTTAAATTTGCTCACTCTCTCCACCTCTGATCTATGAATGACCACTGGATTGTACACATCTGGTCTTCCTTTCCTGAAGTCCACAATCAGCTCCTTGATTTTGGTGACACTGAGTGTGAGGTAGCCTCTTTCTAACCTATTATCCTATCTATTTATCCTACTTCATTTTACCTTACACCAATTGCAAATGCCACCACGCTGAGCCTCCACTCTGTCTTAGGTCACCTGGACTATAGGAACAATGATGTAAGGTTGTTGTCCATTGACTACAAACCTCATGATCAAGCGAAAGAACCTGGGACTCTATCCATTACTCCAATTCTGGATCCTCGACTTCCTCATCGGCAGACTCCCATCAGTGTGAATCGGCAATCTCGCCTCCTCCTCACTGATTCATCAACACAGGGACACCTCAAAGTTTCCTGCTTAGTTACCTTGCTCTATGCCCTGTACATCTGTGACTGCGCAGCCAAGTTCAGCTCCAACTCAATCTACACACATGCTGACAATACCACTGTAAAATGAAGTGTTTGGCACTCCTATTTGATCTTTTGCCTTAATAACGTTCTGTGGCAAAAAGTTCACACTCCTGGAATAGTTTCCACAAGACTCGCACCACCAGGGTCAGGAACAGCTGCTACCCCTCCACCATCACACTCCTCAACGACAAACTCAATCAGTGAGGACTTATGCACTTTATTGTTTGTTCTTCTCCTCTCTGTATTGCAGTCAGTTGTTTACATTTGGTTATTTCTTTCCATGTGTAGGTTGTGTACAGTTTTTATTTGCACTACCGATAAGTGGTCACTCAGCATGGCCCGCAGGAAAAGGTATCTCAGTGTTGTACATATCATGTATGTACTCTAAAAATAAATCTGAAATCTGAACAATTCCTTAAGCGAACAAATTTCTCCTCATCTTAGTCATAAATGGCTTCCTCTCCCCCCCCACCCACCTCATCCGGAATCTCTGACCCCATGTCTGGACCTCCCCAACATTGTTCCTGCCTGTCAAATCCTGTCAGAGTTTTGTAGGTCTGTGGTGAACTGGAAATTCACTACTGGTGTGATGTTCTAAGGACTGGCTCCTCCCCCAACCCTTCCCCCATGTATCTCGTTATAAAACACTGGATCCCCACCAAAACCCCAGTTCAGTCCAAAGACTGAATAAGTGTGCTATTCTTACTGAATAAAAGAGTGTGGTACTCTCTCTGGCCTTGAATGCTCTCAGCCGGGCTACAAGATCTCAATGAGATTTGCTCCCATTCTTCTAAATTCCGAAGAGTATAGCCCTGGGTCTATCCAGTCTTTCTTTATTCGCCAGTCGTGCCATCCCAGCGATCAGTCGAGGGAACTTTCGCTGCACTTCCTCATGAGCAAAAATGCCCTTCCTCAGATAGTGCCATGCTATGGTTGCAGCAAGGAGACACAAACAGAAAAGACTGTACTACAGGCTTTATTCTGCTAAAAGACTGTACACACCTGTTTCAGCTGTGGTGGCTCCCGAGTGACTGGCTCATGTCTATATTCGGGTCGCCTGATTGACAGCCGGCCAGGTAGATTCAGCCCCCTAGAGGATCTATTCAGGTCGGCTGATTGACAGGTGGCCAGGTGGAGTCTTCCCTTAGGTGGTGTTCCTGCAGATACAGAGATCGCCCCCTGCAGTTGGCTGGTGGTCGTATCACCACACAGATTAGGAAACCAAAATTGTGCTCAGTACTTAACATATGGCCTCACCAAGGCGCTATACAACTGCAGTAAGACCTCCCTGCTTCTCGATTCAAAAGCCTTCACAATATAGGCCACAATGTTGTTTACTTTCTTCACTGCTCTTCCAAGCACTTGGTGCATGCGATTTGGCTTCTGTAATTTTAACTTTACACCATGTTTCTCTGGTGGCCTTTGATGTTTGGGCTCTAACATTATTTAATACTCTTATCGTCTGCTGAGGTTTTGCTGATCTCGACTCTATCAACCAGCATGGGATTTTCTTTAGATGTATAAATATGTTCCAGCTAAACTCTCCTGTGTTTCTCAAACCCAACCACCCACTATGTTATTAGTGTGCAGCTAAGCATGTGAATGCCATCAGTTGCCAGTCCTATCATCTTAAAGTCAAAGGTTCCCAGTTTAAGTCTTATGTCAGGGCACGGCTAAAGTGAATACTCTCTTTTAACCCCCCCTGATCCAGTCCCCCCTCCCCCCATCCTACATCTGGGACACTTCACAAGCCCTCCATCACTTCAACTTCTGGTTCCCTGAACTCAATCGTCTCATGTTTACCATGGATCTCCAATCCCTGTACACCTCCATCCCCCATACTGAAGGCCTCAAAGCCCTTTATTTCTTTCTGGACAATAGAACCAACCAGCCCCCCTCCATCACCCCCTCTTCTGGCTGGAAGAACTTATCCTCACCCTCAATAACTTCTCCTTTGACTTATCCCACTCTCTCCAGGTCAAAAGAGTAGCCTTGGGTACCCACATGGGCCCCAGCAATGCCTGCCTTTTTGTAGCCTACATGAAGCAATCCATGCTACAAACCCATACAGGCAAGACCTCCCTCCACTCATCGATGACAATTTTGGTGCTGCCTCATGTACCTATAATGATCTTGTTGACTTCATCCACTTTGCTCTCAACTTCCACCTCGACCTCAGATTCACTTATTCCATCTCTAGCAAAACTTTCCCTTTCCTCAATCCTTCTGTCTCCACCTCAGGATAAAACTCTTGATAAACATCTTCTATAAACCCAACTCCCAGAGCTACCTCGACTACACCTCTTCCCACCCTGTCCCCTCCAAGGATTCGATTCCATTCTCTCAATTCCTCCATCTCTGTTGTATCTGCTCCAAGGATGAGGACTTCCATGCCAGATCATCAGAGAAGTCCTCCTTCTTCAAACAATGTGGATTTCCTTCTCCCACCTCAGCACTCACCCACAAATCCTCTATTACACACACATCTGCCCTGGCCCTCTCCACCCTACCCCCCACACACAAGGACAGGATTCCTTTCATTCTTCCTACCACCCCACCAGCCTCTGTATCCAACACATCCTCCTCCACCATTTCTACCACCTACTACACGATCCCACCATTAGACACATATTTCCATCTCCGCCATCTGCAGGGACCATTCCCTCTGTGACTTCCTCTCCTACTCCTCCCTCCCACCAATCATCCCCTTGGAACCTATCTATGACTGTAGGAGATGGTCCCCTTGTGTCCACACCTCTTTGCTCAGCACCATTCAGGGCCCCAAACAGTCCTAAGTGAAGCAACATTTTACTTGTGAATCTCCAGGGGTCACCTACTGCATATGGTGCTCCCGCTATAGTCTCCTCTATATCGAAGAGGCTGGATGCAAACTTAGAGATCACTTTGTTGAGCACCTTGACTTTGTCCACCACAATAGCCACCCATTTCAATTTTCTATCCCATTCCCTTGCTGACACGCCTGTCCATGGTCTCATGTCTGTCCATGGTCTCATGCACTACTAGACTGAGACCACCCATATATTGGAGGAACAACACCTCATCTTCTGACTGGGTGGCATTAATTAATATTGATTTCTCTAAGTTATATTTAAACATAGAACATGATAACAGGTCATTTCAGCCTATGTATCCTTGCCACCAAATTTATACCCCATCAACCTACACCCCAGATACATTTAGAATGGTGGGAGGAAACCTGAGTCCTGGAGAAAACCCACACAGAGACGGGGAGAACGTACAAACTCCTTACAGACAGCCCTGGTCCAGTCCCGATCACTGGCGCTGTAGAGACATTGCACTAACTACTACACCAATCATGCCACCCTTCTTCCCCCATCACCTTCCCCCATCTCCATTCCATCTCCTTTCACACACACATGATAAATTCTTACCTTGTCCCTTATCATACCTTTTGTTGGTCTGGATTCCTCCCCCATTGTTTGAATTCTGAGATTTCCTGCTTCTGGCTTATTCCGCTTATTCCTTGAAGAAGGGCTCAGGCCAAAAATGTCAGCAATATATCTTTGCCTTCTCTATACACTGAAATGACTGGTTGAGTTCCCCCAGCATTTCGCTGTGCTTTTACTTTAATCACAGCACCCACAGACTTTTGTGTTTCAAAAGGAAGGCAGACATACCTGCTCCCTTAGATAGGTGTGAGAGATCCTCTGAAATAGCCCCAAGCAAAAACCCTGCAAAAGATAGCGGACACAGCCCAGGATATCACAGGTAAAACCTTCCCCCACCATCGAGAGCAACTTCAGGGAGTGCTGCTGTCGGAGACTGCAGCAGCAATCACACGCTCTGTTCTCGCTGCTGCCATCAGGAAAGAGGTAGAGATGCCACAAAACTCACACCACCAGGTTCAGGAACAGCTGCTACCCCTCCACCATCAGACCCCTCAACAACCGACCCAATCAGGCCATCAGAGTCTTAAATCTCCCCAACCATAATTAGTCTGGGACTCCAAAAGATCTTCCAACACAACTGAAACATTACTGTTCCTCTCTTGCAATCACTGTAACTGAGATTTTTTTTTAAATTTAATCTATGCTTTGATATTTATTATCTCTTCTTCTATCTTGGCATTTTGTGGTAATTAAATGCACACTATTGTTGTTGATGTATTTTCCATAACCATTGTCAACCACAAGTAAGAATTTCAGTGCATCTGTACATTGTACTGATGTACATGACAATAAACTCTCATTATTAATTACATGAGTGAGCAGTAATAATGGGCGACTATATCTTAATCAGAGTCAGGATTATATATAGTTATAAATTGGGTTGATTGATTCATTGATTATGTTTTATTTTTACTTCTTGTTTATTTGTTTGAGGACATGGTTCCCTTCCTGATTTGAATAATGCTGATTTCTAAAAAAGAGACCGTCCCCCATTGATGGGATGGAGAGGGTCGTGACCTTCACGGTCCTGGATACCCATATTTCTGAAGAACTGTCCTGGAGCCAGCATGGGGGAGGGGGGGTGGGGCAATTGTGAAGGAGGCGTAGCAACGCTTCCACTTTCTAAAGAGACTGAGGAGATTTGGCATGTCATCAGATCATCTCTCAGACTTCTACAAGCGCACTTCTAGTCCGCACTATTGCTGTCCCTTTTTTTTGCACAGAGATAATTATTTATTTTACTTTGTGTATTGCTGTAATTATTTCCATTGTAATTTAGTATCAAGTTTTTTTTAGCTGTTTTACAGTTGTTTCTGAATGACCAAAGGAACTGCTCCAACTAACCATCCAACTGTAATGGAAGATTCTAACTGTGTTTTGTGTTACTTTTGCAGCCTTTGCTTCTACAAGGCTGAGAACGTGCTTGTGTTTTAGAATCAGCAGACATAAGCTAAATTCCACCGAGGGGGCCAGAGATGCAGTTATCTGATGAAAGGACATCTGTGTACCAAGAACATTTAATCTTCCTGCTTGTTTTGGTCACAGACCGTCAGAGGCCAACCTTGATGCAAAATAAACCATTGTATTCAAAGTGATAGGCTGAAAATTATGTTATTCGACAGAAGCCTAGTATGCAAGCTGGTGTTTGGGTAAGCAGTTTTTGGGTAATATAAGCCATGGTCCCGCTGCTGAAGTTTGAGACTCTCTGAGAGGTGGCAACATCTCTCAGCAAGAAGAAGAACTTCTAGAATCCAGCCAACGTCCCGGTCGGGGGAGGTGGAGAAGCTGCTACCGGCGCCCTGACAACCTACTACAAGTGTCGCTTCGGCAGTTGGGATCAGTCCAGGCGTTGATAAGTATAGTTGGGAAGGGCTTGCATATTGTAGTTTGAAATCAGTTTTTGAATTTGTAATAAACATTTGTATAAACTGAACTGCCTCTGTGTGTCGATTTTCTTTCGGTAGCTCAAACACTGTGACCAATCTAAAACGAACAAAGTGAGAGGTACAAGTTTACCCAAGACAATTGGCGCAGCGAGCAGGGTTGGTCTCAAGATATTTTGCCAAAAGAAAGAGGTGAGCCCTGAGCAGTTATTGATTCCGGGATGGACTTCCAAAGACAATGGGTTTGGCATGTTGGCCAATACCCTGTCTTTGTTGGGACCACCCATTAGTTGGGATGAGATGTTAGACCCATCAAGTGCGCCTTGGTTAAAAGGGGACCCTGACGGATGGTTTTTGGCAGCTGGCCACAGCCTTACGCCACTCCGTTCAGTGTGAAGCAGAATTAGTTCAAAGAGAAGTAGAATCTCAGCACAAGAGAGAGCAATTGGAGGAGGAGCTAGAAGCCATGCGACAACGCTGTTCCATGATGAGTGAGATTGTTCGCACCAGTCAAGACAGAGCAAAAGAATCGGAAGATAAGCATGTCCAAACGATCTGCCGTAATATTAAACTCCGGCAGCAGCTCTGTGCAGATAAGGAAAGGCGTGGAGTAGAACCCGATCCGTATCGTATTCGTGCCATGATAATGAATGGCGACGATCCTGATGTAATTGAGGATTGGGATGGGAATATCTGGAATGATGACAATGGGAATAATGTAGATACTCCTCAGCATGTGCCTAACATACTACCCTCTCCACCTGCTGTTCACGCCCGCCCCATAAGGCAGCAGACTTCCCAAACAGATGGAAGGGGGGATGATGTAAGGGTAGAGATTGAAGGGGAAGATACCTCGGTCTCCCACGTGGACCCAGGGAAAAATACCCAAACCTCTGCTTATGCTCTATGGCCTACCCCCTCTATGGGATGGCCTCGGCCTCCTCCCCTAGACTGGGTGGAGGGCCCTGTGGGCCAAAGTGGGAATAGGGGTCGGAAGCAGTCAATAATACGTGACTTCTCTATAAAAGAGCTGGCTGCCATTGGAGATCGATTTAGGCAAAAGGCAGGAGAAACTCTGGCAGCCTGGCTCCTGTGTGTCTGGGAACAAGGTGGAAGGTGGGGGGGCGGGGGGGGGGGGGAATGTATATTTAACCCCTGAGGAATTGTTGGGATTAGGAACATTGACTACTGATATCCGGGTCACTGCTGAGCTGCGGGGTAGAGGGAGAGAGGTGGATTACTTACTTACTACTCTAGGGGATGCCCTGCTACGAGTATACCCATCACCAGTAGATTGGGATTTACATTTGCAGAACAATTGGAGAACCCCAGAGGAGGGTATAGCAGTAATTCGTCAACAGGCCCTGGCCTCTGCCTTGTATGCAGGGCGTTTGAGGCTGTGGGTACATGGGGGGAGCCCTGATGAATAGATATTCACAGCCGGAATGCACACCAGATTGGTTCGTTCCACCCAACCCACTACACGGGGACTGGTTCTGTCCGTAACTAATCCGCTAATTGGGCACCCTGTGTCTGAGGCGGTGCATGCCTTATCTGGTCTTCGAGAATTAGAGTTGGGAGGTAAAATGCACTCACGTACAGCCCAGGTTAAATCAGACAAGCAGGATGAAAAGAGAGGGGCTGCTGTTAATAACGGACCGACAAGAAGGGACCTTTTTCTAACCTTGTTAAAGTTAGGCGTACCTAAAAGTGATATTGATGGGAAACCTACTGCAGTCCTTTATGCCCTTTATAAGAGAAAAGCAGGGGAACATCATTCCCAGCTGCTGAGTCCTCCTGGCCCAGCTGTGCCCTCTGCTCCCACTGCTGCTTCTATCGAGCCGGCTTCTCCTGCTCCAGTTACCTGTGATGAGATACAGCAAATGGTTAACAAGGCTCTTATGGATAATACTGGCATGTGGGCCTGGAAGCCACCGAACCCTACTAAAGCATGAAGGTGTGGGCAGGGCTCCTGTGTCTACTCCATTGAGATACGGTGGATACACGTGGACCCACGGCCCTACATACCGTTAACAATCCATTGGGGTGGGGGTAATGACCGCCAATATCTGGCCTTGGTCGATACCGGTGCGGAGCACTCGGTGATTCCGGGTAACCCCGACCTCTGGACTGGACTACCATTTCAAATAAAGGGGTTGGGAGGGGCTGTCACCCTGGCAAAGGAATTAAAAGTCCATGCCTTGGTGGGTGATAGCCCTTCCCTGTATGGTTACGTGCCCTGGTGGCTGCCACTGACGAGTGTATCCTGGTTATTAATATGTTGGCCAGTACGGCCCTTAATACTAGCCATGGGGGAATTTGCATTTGGAATTCAGACTATTACTAAAAGACTAGTGGTGGGTCGGGCTAAGTGGGATCTTGTGATGGTGTCTACCCCCCCACCCCCCCGGAACCAGAATGCATTCCACAATATCGCCTCCCTGGGGGGCAGGAAGAGATTACTGCCTCCATCGATGCTTTGCAAGAAGAAGGGGTAGTGAGGCCCACAACATCACCCTTTAATAGCCCTGTTTGGCCGATCCAGAAGCCGGATGGCTCCTGGAGAATGACAGTTGACTATCGTTTTTTGAACAAACATGTCCCACCACTTGTTTCGGCAGTTCCGGACATTGCTACCCTTATTGAAAACATTGCTACTGGGAACTCAGGAACGTGGTTTGCTATCATTGATCTCGCTAACGCCTTCTTCAGTATTCTTATAGCTGAGGACTCACAGGATCATTTCGCCTTTACCTGGAAGGGGCGCCAGTATACCTTCACCCGCCTCCCTCAGGGCTATGTACACTCTTCCACTATTTGCCACAGCCTAATTGCCCGTGATTTGGAGACGGTGCCAGTATCGCCTTCTCTCTCAATTCACCATTATATTGATGATGTGATGATCCAAGGGGCCACGGAAGAGATGGTACAGGAAAGTTTGGAGAGTGTCCAAGATACCCTGATGCAAAGAGGGTGGGCCATTAACCCCACCAAGGTACAGAGCCCGTCCCAGATGGTTATTTTCCTTCGAATTCAGTGGCATGCTAGATAAAGTTCGCAATAAAATCACAGACTTGGCCACTCCTACTAACAAAAAAGAGACCCAGCGTTTCCTGGGGTTATTGGGATACTGGCGACGCCATATTCCACACTTGGCATTGCTTTTACGTCCTCTATATAAGGTTACCCAAAAGAAAACAGACTTTGTATGGGGTGACGATCAGGAAAGGGCATTCCAGTCTGCCATCAGGCTATTCTTCAGGCCCTGCCCATTGCTCCCCGCATCCCAGATACCCACTACGAACTACAGGTCTCCGTTACTGATGATGTGGCCTCCTGGAGCCTCTGGCAGAAACAAGAGGGCCGCCGAGTCCTGCTGGGATTCTGGTCACGTACCATGCCCGAAGCTGCCACTCGTTATTCTGCTTTTGAACAATGGTTACTAGCCTGCTACTGGGCCCTGCTGGAGACTGAAAGAATGATAGGTGATGCAGATGTTCAATTGCGACCTGCACTTCCACTAATGAATTGGGTCCTGGCTAATGATGCTAATCTAAAGATCAGGCGGGCTCAGCAGTCTTCTATTGTTAAATGGAAGTGGTATTTTTAGGGTCGTGCGACCAGAGGGCCTGAAGGGGTGGGCCACATACACGAACAGGTGGCTGATCTTCCGTCTCATCATGAGGACGTTGAACCCGCCTTGCCCCCTCTGTACCCCTTACAGAGCTCAAACCATATGATTTGCTCACTCCAGCAGAACAAGAGGATGTCTGGTTTACTGATGGTAGCAGCTGGTGGGTGCAAGGAAAGCAAATGTGGAAGACGGTGGCTTACCATCCCAAGTCAGGAACTCACTTATTGGAGGAGGGGGATGGTGACTCCAGTCAGTATGCTGAGTTGAAGGTGGTCACTTTACCACTAGATCCCCATGATCACCCACTTTGCCTGTTTACTGATTCCTGGGCTATGGCTAATGGACTGTGGTATGGATGCCTGATTGACAAAAGAACGACTGGCTGATACATGACCGCCCAGTATGGGGCAAACAGTAGTGGCAGCTGTTGTGGGATGCTTCCCACCATCGTGAGATAACTATATGTCACGTTGATACCCATACCAATGTGGCGACTAACATAGCACAACATAATGCAGTAGCAGATCAGTTTGCCTCCATCAGCCACGCCGATACCGTCCCCCTGGCTCGATGGGCACATGAACAGAGTGGCCATTTGGGGGAGAAGGGAGAAGAGTGGCCCCGTACACATGCTTTACCCGTCCATCAGGATGATGTCCACATGGTCGTGCGTACATGCCCAGCATGTCAGCTTGTGAAGTCCTGTACCGTTCCTCCTGGTCCGCAAGGCTGAATAAAACGGGGTGCTCGCTCAGCTGTGGTCTGGCAAATTGATTAAATAGGCCCCATGCCAGACTGTATGTTACGTCCTAGTAATGGTTGAAACCTTTTCGGGCCTGGTTTTTGCTTTTCCCACCAAGACGGCTGACCAAGCTAGCACTATCCAAAGACTAAACCATTTAATTTCTCGTTATGATGTTCCAGAGGAGATTCAGTCTGATAATGGCTCGCACTTCTCCAGGAAGGCAATCTGTGATTGGGCAAATGACAACGGTATCTTATGGGTTCACCATATTCCTTATTACCCGCAGACTTCTACAAGCACAATTCTAGTCCGCACTATTGCTGTCCCTTTTTTTTTGCACAGAGATAATTATTTCTTTTACTTTGTGTATTGCTGTAATTATTTCCATTGTAATTTAGTATCTTTTTTTGGCTGTTTTACAGTTGTTCCTGAACGACCAAAGAAACTGCTCCAACTAACCATCCAAGACTCATATGTACAAAACAATATTTATTTATTTGCACAGATGAAATACTTGTCCTCATATGTATTATACTTCTCACTCATGTGTTATGCCTGGTTGCATGTCTCCATGTTTTGCACCGACGACCAGAGAATGCTGTTTCGTCGGGTTGTACTTGTACAGTCAGACGACAATAAACTTGATTCGTGGCAGCAAGCAAGAATTGAATAATGTATTTGACAATAAACTTATTATCATTATTATCTGAAGCATTTGTCTCCCTGGAGCAACATGAAATGAGTCCTCCACCACAGTTCTAGTTGTCCATTCAATGCTCTAGACCGTATGCCTGTTGCTTGCATTCCAATGATGCCATCCTAATTGGATAGGGGTGTTTTGGAATTTGTGCAAAAGCATCTGTCAATTCCATGGATGTATAAAGCTTGGTGACATTTTGGAAAAGGCATGATTAGTTCTGAAATGTAACTCAAATGTCAGAAGACCTCTCTGGTTTTATAATTGAAGTTTAGTGTCAGCTTTCTTTATTGAGTGTTGGTGTCTGGATTTCTCAGTGAGATACTCCTCAACCTTCACTGGTTCTTGCAAGGAGTTTATGACCGTGCCTTTGTATATGCCGATTTTAAAAAATATTAGATGTACAGTACGGAAACAGGCCTTTTTGGCCCATGAGTCCTTGCAGCCCAATTTAGACCCAATTAACCTACACCCACCACCCCCCACCATTTCAAATGGTGGGAGGAACATGGAACCCCCCACCAGGGAAAACCCACAGAGACACGGAGAGAACATACAAACCCCTTACAGAGCTCAGATGAGTGGACGGTCAGGGCCAAATATAAAAGGTGGGCGGGGGGGGGGGGGGAGAAGTCGACTTCCACATAGGATATAGAGAAAATAAGCAATTTTTGAGTCAAAAAAGAGTTGACATTTACGTGGGATTGACTATTACAGGAGTATATATGGTATACAGAATGTTTCACTTGCTTCAAGTTTGGAGGATAAATGAGCAGAAAGATTACTGTTACGTTACATCACTAAAACCCATCTGTTTCTGTACACACAAGTGCATGCCACATTTAAAGTATCACTAATAACAAACACTGCACATCAGAACAATTGAATTTATGTCACGTGTACTGGGATGCAGTGTAAAACAGCCACATAAACCTCTACATAGTACAGCAGGTGGTGCAAGAAATAAAACAAACGCTGAACCCCTCTCTGGTTCAGCTACAACCCATCATACCTTCCCCTGAAGAGATCCCAATTGTCTACAAATCTGATCCCTTGCCACCCCCCCCTCCCCCCACACATTCAGCCATGCATTCATCTGCCATAACTTCCTATTCCTGCCCTCTCTGGCACATGGTCCAGGATTACCAACCTTGAGGTCCTGCTTTTCAGCTTCCTACCGGACACGCTATTTCTTCTTCTAAATTTCATCCCTTTTCTTATTTATGTCATTGGTACCAATATGGACCATGATATCTGGCTGGTCAACCTTAGGGTTGAGAATGCTGTGGACTCAATCTGAAATGTCCCTGACCCTGGCATCTGGGAGGCAACATACCATCCAGGATCATTGAACCTCCAATCTCTTTCCATAACTATCGAATCCCCAATTACTAGAGCTCTCATCTTCTCCCCCACTTCCTTTCTGAGCCAATGAGCCAGACTCTGTGCCAGAGACCTGAGCTCTATGATTTATTCACACTAGATCATTGCCCCCAACAGTATCCAAAATAGGAAACATTGTGGAGAGGAATGGCCACATGGGTGCTCTACGCTGACTGCCTAGACCCCTTCCCTCTCCTATTAGCCACCCAGCTACCTGCCTCTTGCCTCTTGGATGTGACTGCCTACTGAATGATCTGGAGTTCATCCACCACTTCTTCTCGACCAGTGGTTCTCAACCTTGTTCTTCCCACTCACATTGCACCTTAAGCAATCCCTTACTATCACAGAGCACTGATGGCATCGGGGTATGTGAGTGGAAAGAACAAGGTTGAGAACCACTGGTTGAGAGGAAGTTCACGAGAATCACCTCAGGAAAGGAAGGATTTTAAGATGAGAAGAGTTGGAAGCCTCTAGGACTGTACTCGCTGGACAGCAGCAGAATGACGGGGTGGGGGGGGGGGGGTGATCTCATTGAGATCTATAAAATCCAGAAGGGCCTGAATAGAGTGGACATGGAGAGGAAGCTTCCCATTGTGGGAAAGCAGGGACCTGAAGCCACAGCCTCAGAATGCAAAAGCATCCCTTTAAAAGAGAAATAAGGAGAAATTTCTTTACCAAGAGTGTGGTGAATTGGTGGAATTCCTTGTCAAGGATGAATCAGGAGGCCTAGTCGTTGGGTTCATTTAAGACAGAGGGAGACAGGTTATTGATCAGGAAGGGAGAAAACAGGAGGATGAGATTGAGAACAATAGTAAATCAGCTACGATGGAATGGCAGGGTGGACACGATGGGTCGAATGGTCTAATTCCTCCCCTATGTATTATGCTCAACAATTTGTGTTCAGTTTAGGCTGCCTTACCTCTGAAGGTAATATCCTAGACTTAGTTTAAAATTTATATTTAAGTTTACCTGACGGTACATATATAATCCAACAAAACAGAGTTTCTCCAGACCACATTACACACAAACAAACTCAAAGTACAGAGCACATATTGTAACAATCACAAACGAGCATAAAGATATAATTTAAGATAAATATTTATTAATTATTCTGGAATAATTCACTGAATTTCATTTATAAGGAGCCCAAGGTTAATCTTGCAGCCTGTGGGAAGAAACTATTCCCCAACCTGGCGGCGGCCTTGATTTTGATGCTCCTGTACCTCCCTCTTGATGGTAGTTGGGGGCTGGTAGGCTTGCCCTCCTTGGGAAGTGTAATGAAGTGTGTTTATTCACTGATTGAGGGACCTTCTTTTGCAAATTTTGCGAGCTTCTTTCCCACACCCAGCTACCACTGCCCTTTAACAGTTTGTGGAATGTTTCAAGCAGAGTGTCATATAAGCCATGCACGTGACCCTCCTATCATTCATTCAACAGAAATCAAATTGTGATTCTGCAGCAAGGAGGTTAATTGCTCGCGACAAAAGTCCATGGTCACGGCTCCCGGTTCTAACAAGCTCTGACAATTTTCCAATGCCCTAATTGAAAGGGCGAAAACAAATTTCAAAAGGGGCTCAGTGTGTGTCATCGGACACTTGGCAAGTGCGGTATTCTTATGCACGTGCCTCTGTCAGGAATGTGATAGCAGATGTGAGTGGATGGAACGTTCCCCACTTACTTGCAACAGGATTATTTGTCAGCTACAGGATTTATACGGAATTAGAAAGGATTAGAATTCTGTAGTATATGCATAGAAAGCAGGAGGATTTGGCCCGTGAGCCAACCCTCTGAGAGAGGTGCACGTCTACCTAAGTATCCTGTCCGTGTGTAGTTGGCTGCCTTTATTTGGCAGATGGAGATGTCGATGGAGTTCACGGAGTGGAGGGAAGTTCGCTTGATGCTCTGAGCTGCATTCGCCACCTTCTGCAGCTGACCTTGAGCAGAGCAGGTCCCAAACCATGTTGTGATGCATCCAGCAAACCTGCTTTTAACGGTGCACAAGCACCCACAATAGGAAGCTTCCTCTCCATGTCCACTCTATTCAGGCCCTTCTGTATTTGATAGATCTCAACAAGATCCCCCCCCCCCCCATTCTTCTGCTGTCCAGCGAGTACAGTCCTAGAGCCTTCCAACTCTTCTTATCTTAAAATCCTTCCTTTCCTGATGTGAATCTTGTTGAGGGACAAGGGGTAGACGTCAAACTTCCTTAGACTTCTGAGAAGGTATTCAGAATCAGAATCTGTTGTCATGAACAGAATGTATTGTTTTGTGGCAGCATCACAGTGTAAACATACATATTATAACCATCTTGCGAAATTACTATGAAAAGGTAAAAATAGTAGTTCATGAAAAGTGAGGCAGGGTCTTGGTTTCATCGATTATTCAGGAATCTGATGGCAGCGTGGAAGAAGCTGTCCTTGTGCCGTTGGGTGCTCATCATTAGGCTCCTTTACCTTTTTCCAGATGGTAACAGAATGTCTTTCAGGATAGAGGCTGCTTTTTTAAGACACTGCCTCATGTGAATGCCCTTGATGGAGAGAAGCCTGTGATGTCGCAGGCCGAGTTAACAACACTCTGGATTTTATTCTTGTCCTGAAAGTTGGCACTTCCATACCAGGCAGTGATGCATTCAGGCAGAATGCTCTCCACGTTACACCTGTAGAAGTTATGAGAGTCTTTGATGACATACCGAATCACCTCAAACACCCCACATAGTACAGCTGCTGGTGAGCCTTCTTTGTGATTGGATCGACTAGGAGGATCCAGGATGTTGACACTCAGGAATATGAAGTTCTTGACCCTCTCCACTACTGAATCCTTGATGAAGACTGGATTCTTGACCCTCTCCACTACTGAATCCTCGATGAGGACTGGATTGTGCTCTCCTGACTTCCTCCTCAAGTCCACAATCATCTCCTTGGTTTTGCTAATGTTGGGCGCAAGGTTGTAGACCCATGAGCTGGTCTATCTCCCTCCTGTACACTTCCTCATGGCCAGCTGTGATTCTGCCAACAAGGCTCAAGAGTGTGAAAGTGTGCACCAACAGGCTTGAAGACAGCTTCTTCTCAACAGTCACCAGAAAATTTGTAGATAGCATTGGAATTGACCCTGGCCATAATCATGGGTGTATAATGAGTGGAGCAGTGAACTTAGCATGCATCCTTGAGATTCACCTGTGTTGATCAGCGGTGAGCAGAAGACGTTATTTCCAATTCGCACTGACAGTTGTCTTCTGATGAGGAAGTCAAGGGTCCAGTGGCAGAGAGGTGGTTGCAGAGGCCTTGAGTTTGTGCCTTCTTGACCAGCACAGAGGGAATAATAATGGGTACTTTCTAAGAACTTTCAGCAAGCTACTCTTTGTCTGAGCTGCAGCTCATTTTGGAGTGCATGCTCTGCAGCCAAACTGTTGCCCATTCCCAGCCCACGTTGTACCTGCATTATGTGATGATCTATAGATGAACTAGAATCATCTGGACAAGGGATTCTGTGGCAGTGTGGACAAAAAAGAATATATTATGGATGGTCCCCCAAGCTGATGATTGCAAGTTGTCCTTCCAGAACACGCTGTTGAGTTGGAGACTCCTCCTTCTATCAGCTGCTCAGTTCACCTCCACCATCTATTGCCCATTCATCACCAGATGCTGTCAGGCTGCTCAGCCGAGATCTGATCATCGTCAGAGAGTGTAGTTCTATCTATTGCACACTAGTTGGCAGTGCAGAGGATGCTTTGTTCCGTCTGAGGGTCTCCCCCATGTATAGATAATGAAGAGTAAATTACGTTGAATGAAATAAATTGAATACTCCATCCTATCAATGCAGACAGGTGCATGGTCCATTTGCCTCTCCTTCCTTGAAGCAGCAAAGTCCTTGGTCTTGGTGACTTTGAGAGCAAGATTTAGTTCTGGCACCACCCAACCAGGTTCTCCCATCTCCATCCAAAGTTCTGGCTCATCATCAGAATCAGAATTTATTGTCACAAATTTTTTTTTTTGGCAGCATCACAATACAAACATTTATATAAATCACATCGTATAACAAAATAAATAAAAATCTAAGGAAAAGGAAAATAAAAGCCAAGTAGGTCACATCTATGGTTCATTATCTGATGGCAGCGGGGAAGAAGCTGTCCTTGTGCTGCTGAGGGCTCGTCTTTAGGCTCCTGTACTTTTTTCCTGAAGGTAGCAGAGTTGGCCTGGGTGGTGGGAGGTCCTTAAGGATAGAGGCTGCTTTCTTCAGACGCCGCCTCTTGTAGATGTCCCCAGTGGAGTGAAGTCTGGAGCCCATGATGTCACAGGCCGGGTAAACAACCCTCTGGAGTTTTATTCTGCCTTGAGCGTAGGCAATGGTGCAGCCAGCGAGAATGCTCTCCACGGTCCACCTGTAGAAGTTTTCGAGAGTCATTTGGCAAACAGCGGTGGTGGCGCCAACAAATTTATAGCTTGCGCTGGTGCTGAACTTGGCTATGCCATCATGGGTGCACAGGGACTAAACATGTATCCCTGAGGTACCCCTTTGCTTATGCTCAGTGAGGATGTTGCTGATCCACACTGTGGTTATCCATCGATGCACCAAAATACTTGAGCAAAACGAGAAGAATTGGGTAGCTCATGTGCATGAGAAATTTCACACTGCTACTGAAAAGCTGTCTTGCTGAAAGCTGGTTCCATAAACAATAAATCTGTCCATCAGAAGGCATGCTCTGATGCCTGCCCTCTGGCCAAGGTGGAATGCTGCTTAAGAATTATCTCCCACTTTTCTGCAGATGCTGAACCCAAATATATCAGGGTTATTGCAAAGCTCAGCTCAATGCTATTACTGTGCTAGTCACCTCAGTTTGAATCCAGCCATCTGTAAAGAGTTTTTACTTTTTCCCCATGGCCACAAAGATTTGGTGAGACAGGAAATGGGTTAAGGGTGAGAGGTGAAATGTTTAGAGGAAACATTAGAGAGAACGCCTTCATGCAGAGAGTGGTGGGAGTGTGGAGCGAGCTGCCAGCTAAATGCGGGCTCGATTTCTCCATGGTCCACCTGTAGAAGTTTTCGAGAGTCATTTGGCAAACATGGGTGGGTGAGGTATGGAGGGCTATGCTCAGGGTGCAGGTTTTATTGAGATGACAGAACAATAATTGAGCAAAGGCCAGATGGGCCGAAGGGCCTATTTCTGTGCTGTAGTGTTCTGTGGTTCTATGGACTGGCATGGGTTTTCTCCGCATCTTCTCACTCTCTGAATAGCCAAAGGGATTGGGAGGTAAAATGGGTGTAAACCTGGGATTCAACAGCCGGAATCAGCTTCTACCGCATTGTATTGTTTACATATCAGAGTATATATATCCCAGCCATTGAGACACAGGATGCCTCTCTTTTCAACATTTCCAAGTTGTTTTTGCACTGTTGCTTTAGATGAGCGCGCGACAGCTGAGCCCCTGTTCTTTCCTTGTTTGAAGTGGAAATATTCGTCCCTAGTGTTTGCAAAGAATGTTGAATCTTGTTCTTGCTGATGAAACTTGTATAATCGGCTGTGTGATTGGTCTGATCGTGTCTTATTGCTTTGACCACCTGGTTGGTCTCCTCCCGACCTGCCCACGTGGAGACACATTTATGCAAACCCACATTTTATTTGGGGCCATATCAATTGCAAAGGACCAACCCTTGTGAGATTATATTTTAACCTCAATGGATTTTAATTGTTTACATTCATGTTTGCTGAGCCACAGTGAAAAACAATTATTTTTTGCGTGTTATCCAGACAAGTCAACCACAACACATAAAAGCAGGTAGCGCAAGAATAAATCTGATAACAGCTGGAAAGAAATAGCCCTTTTGAATCTGGGAGGTTCATGTCTTCAAACTCGTGCACCGTCTGCTCGAGCGAAACGGGATGGATCATTCCTTCTATTAGCAGCTTTTCCTGGACAGCGAGGGGTGTGAATGGGGTCCACAGAGGGGAGGTTGCTTCGCGTGATGGCCTCGGCTAAGCTCGCAACTCTTTTTGATTTCTTGATTAGTTCCCTGTCCCAAGATGGGATATGACCAGATATTATCCAAGACAGTGCAGCAAACTCTACACATTGGGAAGGGAATCATATGTGGGATGCCATGCAGAGGACTAAAATGGTGTACAGTTTGCAATCTGTCACTTTCTTCCTGTCCCTTTGGAGTTAAAAATGAAAACAATATAGACATTTCTCTGCATCTTCACTCATTCAAACTAATTTGATGTCAGGTGTTGATGTGTGTGCTTATAATACAATACAGGGTGTTGCTGTTGACTGGCTTTTGAATAAAATAACACGTACGCACACAATCCTTGCTGGCTCCAGTGAGGTAACAGTCACAAACATTCACCTTGCCTTAAACATCAAGTCCCGGTCATGATTGGAAACTATTTACTTATTCTTTTCACATTAATTTTAATGATACAGGACAGTAGAAGGACCTTCTAGCCCATTAAATCCATTCTATTCTATTGCACATGATTAACTTTCCAACCCCATACACTTTGAGAGGAGGGGAGGAATCTACGGTATCCGGGGAAAACCCACGTAGGTCAGGGGGACTACATGCAAACTCCTTACAGCCATTTCCAGATTCAAACCTGGATCACTGGTGCTGTAATACCGCTGAATTAATGGCTACACTAACCGTGCCATCGATAAGGTGGAGGCCAGTCAGCTTGTTGACTTCTGCTAGCTACACAATCCTATCAGTCCCATTCTCTCCCTTCTTATTTCCCTGCACCACTACAACTTATTCTCTCTAACATACAGTACATCAAATGAACTCTTTACTACCTCTCGTCTACAAAGGTTGGCCTGTCTGCAGCAGCTGCTTAAAGCATGCGCTGGAAACCCGTTCAGTCAGGGCGAACCCCACCGAGACAAGGACTCAGGAGGAAACCGAAGGATCCGCTGGAAACCTGTTCAGTCAGGGTGAACCCCACTGAGACAGGGACACAGGAGGAAACCGGAGCATCTGCTGGAAACCCATTCAGTCAGGGTGAACTCCTCTGAGACAGCATTTGAGATCATGACCAAATAAATGATACTGGATCACCAACCATTGGCCCACCACATCAGTATTTAGGCACTTACAGTGTGTCCCTACAGTCTGATTTTTTATCAAATCCCAAACAGTGTTAAAAGGAAATGTGAACTAGATAATGCAACTTTCACTGCTAGACCAAATATTATTATTCTACTTTATTATTATTCTGCTTTATTTCTCAGCCTGTGGCTTCTTGGTTCAGAAGCGTGTGCATTCAAATACCACTTCACAAAACCAAGTTCATAGTGGAAGCTCAGAGAATTAACCTGCTCAGAATCATCCAAATTAGAGAACAGCAGGGCAGGTCTTCAAGTCATGGATGAACAAGCATCCATAAAAGAGATGAAGTGCTCAGTTATACACCAACTGTTCAGTGACATCATTGCTGCATTTTCAAGCAACTTCACATGTCTCTTCATTGGATCATCTCTCATTAGCCACGGTCCTATCTAATATTTTTAAAAAATTTACAGCCCAGGAACAGGCCCTCTCAGTCCACGAGCCCAATTACACCCAATTGACCTACAACCCCTGCTCTGTTTTGAATGGTTGGAAGAAACCGGAGTCCCCGGGAAAAAGCCACGGAGACATGGAGAGAATGTACAAGTTCCTTACAGACAGTGCAGGATTTGAACCCCAGACCCGATTGCTGGCACTGTAACAGCGCTGCGCTGATTGCTACGCTAACTATGCCGCCCCATGAGAAAGAAAGATATACTTTTTAATCTTTAGCCCCAGACTCATCACCATCTTAAATTGTAATGCATCATAATATATCAGAGCCAATCCATTCTTCCTGCCTTTATAGTTAGCTATGCGATTTCGGACCCCTCTATAAAGGTCAAAACCTTGTGTTTTTTGATTCTTAGTTAATTCTGTGCCTGTCTCTTTAAAAGAAATATTGATAATAGTGTTACCATAGTGACTATGATGTCATATGTCAAAATATCCACCTAGACTAACGGCTTGCTCTTTTTTTTAAACAAGATGTGAAGGATGCATGAGAACGAGAAATTTTTCTTTGAATTTTTGTATCTCTTTAAATACCTGTTTGTATCTCCACGTATCGTTTTATATCTATCATACAGTAAGTGCTTTGTTATTCATCATTATGAAAGGCCTCTTTTTTATCAATGGATTTAAAGTTCATAAAGTAACAGCCACAGAATTTGATTTGGTGGATTAAAGAAATTAGAATTTGGGATATAGCAGCTCCTGCTTTGGAAGATGATATTTTGAAATTAGCAAAGTCCCCACCATCAGGTTGTGGCCATTCTTCCTTCAAACACAACAGATTATTAACTCAGCCTTTGTCATTTGCATAACACCCAGTTGAAGGAAGTCTTTTCCTCAATACTCCTAAAATATGCAACCCTCTGGCGTCCCAGAAATTCGCCCTTTACAGGGTTGTTGCGAATTAGACACGATCTGTCTCCATGTCAATTAAAGTGACCCCATTTCTCACTGGTCCCCTTGCATCATTCATTTCTAGCTCGATGCCAACCCTTGGCTTCGATGCCCATCTGGAAGCTAAGGAGCTCCCATGTTTCCAGCCCCTTCATTCAGAAGTCAAGCCCACCATTCCTAGTGACATCCTTGTGACTTTTTGTTTGGACTCCTTCCATCTTAACGATATCTCTCCTTTAGCTGGGCAATCAGTGCTGCTCGCCAGACTCCAAATTTCTTTTGACCACCACAATGAGACTTCATCTTGATTTTTTGAGCCAATGTAGTGCCGCCCTCATTTCATCTTTGCTGATAGACATCCCACTTCCTTTTTCCTGTCATTCCTAAGCATCAGACATCCTCAGATGCTCAATTCCTCGCCTCATATCCATTGACAATGATTTGTGCTGTTAATTCCCCTGCCTCATTGCAACCTCATTGGGTGGCACAGTTGGCATATTAATTAGTGCAACACAGTTACAGCGATGGGGACAGGGGTTCAAATCCCACGCTATCTGAAGGAGTTTGTACATTCTCCCTGTGTCTCTGTGGGTTTTCAGTTTCCTCCCACTGTTTAAAACTTACTGGGGGTTGTAGGTCAATTGGGTGACTGGGCAGCCAAGGCCCATGGGCCAAAAGGTCCTTTTTACTTGCTGTATGTATGTCTCAAGGTCTAAACTGCTCCACATCTTCCGATACCGCCCTGTTTCATGGTAGTCAGGAAGACCATTACATAAAAGGTTCTTAGAATCAGAGAACATTGGCAAACAGAAACAGGCCCTTTATCCCTTCTAGTCTGTGCCTAGTCCCACTGACCTACACTCACTCCATAGCCCTCCATATCTCTCCCATCTGTCCAAATTTTTCTTAAATGTTAACACTGACCCTGCATTCACCACTTCAGCTGGCGGCTCATTCTAAACTCCCATTACTCTCTGTGTGAAGAATTTTCCATAAATTTTCATCCTTTCACCCTTAACCCATGTCCTCTAGCTTGTATTTCACATAACCTCAATGGAAAAAAAACCTCTCTTTACAACCCTATCAATCTGTTTTGTGACTTTCAGGGAATTACTCTATGCATCAGTATACCCAGATCCCTCTGTTCTATCACACTCCTCAGTGCTCAATCATTTACTGTGCATATCCTACCTTGGTTTGTCCTTCCAAAGTGCAACACCTCATACTTGTCTGCATTAAATTCCATCCACCATTTTTCAGCCCATTTTCCAGCTGGTCCAGATTCCTGGAAGCTTTGAAAGCTTCTCTTGCCGTCTACAATTCCATCAAACTTGATGTCATCTGCAACCTTGATGATCCAATTTACCACATTATCATCCAGATCATTGATATGGAAGACAAACAACAATGGTCCCTGCACTGAACCCAGGAGGTACACCATTAGTCACAGGCCTTCACTCTGAGAAGCAAACATTCACTACCACTCACTGACAATTGGGCAGCCTGTACTACAAAGCATTAATGCGGTCATACCCTTCCTGTTCCTCAGATCCACCCATGGAGTCTCAGTAGGCAAGCCCTCTGGTCTATCCTGTCTGAGTCCCGCTGTGATGTTTTCCCCGACCGCTGTGGGAACCATTCCCCTACCTTTCATCCCACCCGATCTATCACATCTGAAACAATGGAATATTGAGCTGCCAGTCCTGCCCCTCCTGGAATTAAGTTTCACTAAAGGTCATGATGTCATAATTCCACAAGTCAACCCATACTCTAGCTTGTCTGCCTTTCCTACAATACTCCTTACTTTGAAATAGATGTATCTGAGAACATTTTCATCACCAATAACCCATTGATTTCCAACTTTACTTCATCATTTTCCTCCTCCATTCTGCTGTTCTTCTCAAATTTGAGTGTGTAAAACCAAAACTTTTTTTAAAAAATTCCAATTCATATATTTTTCTGCTTTTTTGCAGGGTTACTTTCTCCAAATTCAATGGTACTTTTTCACCATCTCCTGGTATTGCAACAATGGCAGGCCGGTTAAATTTGAGTCTGCTAGAAGAATAAAATAAATGAACATGACCGTATGGCTGATGTACAAATGATAATGCCCAATAATCTGTTGTTATAGTTGGATGTTCAGCTATCACTTCTAATATCTGCTGTGTGTTCTGATCTAAGAGCAATGCACGCAGGGAGAAAGGGATGCCTTTCATGTCCGGGTTGCCAGCTTGCATCTCTGATCTTGTGGATTTCTTCCATTTGTTGAATGCCCAATCTCAACATATTTCTTTAGGACACAGCTCCCAACTGATCGCTGTACTGGCAAGATGAGCCATGCAGTCAAAAAACAGGCTTGGCCAACAGATGGGAACCAGTCGCCACCTTGCAAGCTGTGCAGAAGCTCGGATTTGTTCTAATTAATAGGCAGCTGAGCAGATGAAAGCGCCTGCTGTTAATCACATCATAAAACAAAAGTCTCTCCACTGTTGTCCAGTCCACTTCTTCGCTGTGTAATTTCTATGTTTAAGGATGAGAGAGAGAGAGTGAGAGAGAGAGAGAGGGAAAGTGAGAGAGAGAGAGAGAGAGAGAGAGAGAGAGAGAGAGAGAGAGAGAGAGAGAAGCAGCAGTAAGCTCAGATGGTGCCAGTGAAGAGTCCTGTGAAGAGGGCCAATCCAAAAGTAATCAAAAGGTCAAGTTGGTGTGGAGGCTGGCACACCCGCCAGAAAACTGGAGAAGCTGGAGGGATGTTTGGGTTGAAGGGAAGCGATAAAATCACAAGGATCTTGTTCAAGAAAATAATAGGCTTCCACTGTTGCATTGATTGGTTGAGGATATTTAACCAGCCTGCCGTTGTTGCAATACCAGGAGATGGTGAAAAAGTACAATTTCCAGAGGTGGATATGCCATTAAGCACAGTAACATGTTTAATTTTCTTTAAATTTAATTTTTATTCTAAATGTAATTATTAATTATTCAGCCCAGTAACAACTTACAAGTCCTGCACAATTTTGAAGGGTGAGCGGAACTGAAAACTGGAGTACTCTGAGGAAACCCCCGTTGCAGGCCCAGGTAGAACTTATAAACTCCTTACAGACAGGACTCGATTCGAGCCAAGGTCACTGGTGCTGTAATAACGTGGTGCTGTAATGACGTGGTGCTGTAATAACGGGGCGCTGTAATAATGCTGCGCTAACCACTACACTGGCCGTGCCACCCTTAAATGTAAAGGTGGCTATCGCTCTCCTCACGACTTGAAGCTGCTCAAGCACCGGTGCAGCAGATTTAGAAGCAAGGCACTGCTGGTTGTTTCGGAGCACGTAGACCAACCTTACCGGTTCGGAGTCTGAATGAGGAATGAGCTGGATCTGTGTTTGAGCTGTCTAATCAGTTCCACTCTCTCACCTCTGCAAGATGTTCTATTCCTCCTCTACAAATGGTTCCTGAATTTGCTGCCAGCATCCTTTCAGTGGGCGCTGTCCAGATCAATACAGCCTAAAATGATTTCCTACTGCACCTTTGGCTCATTGACACTTACATCAAATCCATCTAAGGTCATGGCATTCTGCCATTTGCAAGAAAATGTTGCCCACATACATCCTTTCACCGTCTTCAGCTAATCCCTTCTTTCAATTTGCTGTCATGGCTGCCCTTGGCTGAAATGGACCAATGGGCAGATCCAATGTTGGAGAGTGTGTCCTGGGAGCCTGTTTGGCAAGATGTAATCTCCGTATATTCTGCCTATGTGAGGTGCTGCTACAAGAAGGCTGCAAACATTGTAAAGGACTCTCATCACCTTTGCCACATCCTCTTCTCACTGCTACCTTCAGGCAAAAGGTACAGAAGCCTGAAGACCAGCACTTTTAGGTTTAAGAATAGTTTCATTACAACAGCTAGCCGGCTTTTAAACTTCCCCTTGTAACACTGATTATGGACTGCTCCCAACCATAAAATGATTGTCTGCACTAGGGCAAATCACTACTTTTTGTACAAGGATTCTTCTTTTCTTTGGCTTGGCTTCGCAGACGAAGATTTATGGAGGGGGTAAATGTCCACGTCAGCTGCAGGCTCGTTTGTGGCTGACAAGTCCGATGCGGGACAGGCAGACACGGTTGCAGCGGTTGCAGGGAAAATTGGTTGGTTGGGGGTTGGGTGTTGGGTTTTTCCTCCTTTGCCTTTTGTCAGTGAGGTGGGCTCTGCGGTCTTCTTCAAAGGAGGTTGCTGCCCGCCGAACTGTGAGGCGCCAAGATGCACGGTTTGAGGCGATATCAGCCCACTGGCGGTGGTCAATGTGGCAGGCACCAAGAGATTTTTTAGGCAGTCCTTGTACCTTTTTTTGGTGCACCTCTGTCACGGTGGCCAGTGGAGAGCTCGCCATATAACACGATCTTGGGAAGGCGATGGTCCCCCATTCTGGAGACGTGACCCACCCAGCGCAGCTGGATCTTCAGCAGCGTGGACTCGATGCTGTTGACCTCTGCCATCTCGAGTACTTCGATGTTAGGGATGAAAGCGCTCCAATGAGTGTTGAGGATGGAGCGGAGACAACGCTGGTGGAAGCGTTCTAGGAGCCGTAGGTGATGCCGGTAGAGGACCCATAATTCGGAGCCGAACAGGAGTGTGGGTATGACAATGGCTCTGTATACGCTTACCTTTGTGAGGTTTTTCAGTTGGTTGTTTTTCCAGACTCTTTTGTGTAGTCTTCCAAAGGCGCTATTTGCCTTGGCGAGTCTGTTGTCTATCTCGTTGTCGATCCTTGCATCTGATGAAATGGTGCAGCTGAGATAGGTAAACTGGTTGACTGTTTTGAGTTTTGTGTGCCCGACGGAGATGTGGGGGGGCTGGTAGTCATGGTGGGGAGCTGGCTGATGGAGGACCTCAGTTTTCTTCAGGCTGACTTCCAGGCCAAACATTTTGGCAGTTTCCGCAAAACAGGACGTCAAGCGCTGAAGAGCTGGCTCTGAATGGGCAACTAAAGCGGCATCGTTTGCAAAGAGTAGTTCACGGACAAGTTTCTCTTGTGTCTTGGTGTGAGCTTGCAGGCGCCTCAGATTGAAGAGACTGCCATCCGTGCGGTACCGGATGTAAACAGCGTCTTCATTGTTGAGGTCTTTCATGTCTTGGTTCAGCATCATGCTGAAGAAGATTGAAAAGAGGGTTGGTGCGAGGACACAGCCTTGCTTCACGCCATTGTTAATGGAGAAGGGTTCAGAGAGCTCATTGCTGTATCTGACCCGACCTTGTTGCTTTTCGTGCAGTTGGATAATCATGTTGAGGAACTTTGGGGGGCATCCGATGTGCTCTAGTATTTGCCAAAGCCCTTTCCTGCTCACGGTGTCGAAGGCTTTGGTGAGGTCAACAAAAGTGATGTAGAGTCCTTTGTTTTGTTCTCTGCACTTTTCTTGGAGCTGTCTGAGGGCAAAGACCATGTCAGTAGTTCCTCTGCGCGAAAGCCGCACTGTGATTCTGGGAGAATATTCTCGGCGACACTAGGTATTATTCTATTTAGGAGAATCCTAGTGAAGATTTTGCCTGCAATGGAGAGCAGCGTGATTCCCCTGTAGTTTGAGCAGTCTGATTTCTCGCCTTTGTTTTTGTACAGGGTGATGATGGTGGCATCATGAAGGTCCTGAGGCAGTTTTACTTGGTCCCAACAAAGCTTGAAAAACTCATGCAATTTGACATGCAGAGTTTTGCCGCCAGCATTGTCTATCGTATTTATTGTCTTTTTTAGTTCACCATTATAGTTTTTTTTTTACAAATAGATATTCAGCTGCAGCCAGTAAAAATTTCTGTACACATGTTATGTACATATGTGTCTTATAAAACCCAGCCTCTATCCTGAAAGACCCCCACCACCCAGACCATGCCCTCTTCATTCCACTACCATCAGGGAAAAGGTACAGGAGCCTAAAGACGAGCACTCAACGGCACAAGGACAGCTTCTTCCCCGCTGCCATCAGATTTCTGTATGAACCAAAAGACGCTGCCTTACTTTTCGTGCACTATTATTTTTATTTATTTATAGAAATGTTGTAAGACGTTGTTACAGAATCCAGAAGATCCCAAAAACCAGCACCAAAACAGAGGGGTTCTTAAACAGAAGTAGTTTTTAATTTATATTTGAATAAGAAAACAGAATTAAACTTTAACATAACTTAACCTCCTTACTTAACCTAACTAACCGACTTAATCCCCCCCCCCCCAACCTAATTCTAAGTGCAGATGTGCGTAATATGTATTTCAGATTAGAAAATTCTTTGGATCACAGTCCAATCTCACTGGTAGCAGGCAATTCTTGTACTGTGCACAGAAGTTAGCATTAACAAAGTTCACCAGTCTTTGGTGCTTAACAAGCAAATGATTATCATTCAGGAGGGTACTTGCTGGTTTTCAGAGAGAGATTCCTCTTCCAGGACATCTGCAACTGATTCCTTCTCAATCAGTCCTGCGGACGAAACTTGCCCCCTTCAGGGTTCTCCAGATGATCCTCCTTCTTTCAGGTCACCTTTCAGATAGACAGCCTTCTCCTTCGATCAGTCTTCCAAATGTTTGCCAGCTTTGTCCTTCTGGAACTGATTTCTGTCTCCTCTCTCTCTGTTTTCACACCCTCCCTCTCTGAGAGCAAAACTGTTCTGTCTGCCTGCTAAAATCACATGCTCTCCCAGACAGGCTGTATGTCAATACTTCATTGTTCTGCAAAAAGCATTCTGCAAAAGTCTTGCAAATTCTATGTTTTATAATGTTTATGTGCAACCTGCTCTAACAATTCCTCCTAAACATCACAGACGTTATAATATAAATATTTGCATTATGACGCTGCCGCAAAACACCGAATTTCATGACTTGTTCATGTCAATGAATTCTGATTCTACAATGTGTATGACAAGAAACCTATTGTCATTATGCCCCATTGCTGGCTACTCTGCCTCAAGAGCCTTTGATCTATTCCAGGTTTTCGATCCTAGTCCTCCTCATTCTCTTCTGTGCCCCGCTGAAGCAGGCGTGATGTTCTATAAGCCGCGTGCTGTTTGAAACAAGGTGGCTGGGAACTCACAAGAGACAGCAGATGCTGGAATCTGAAGTAAGGAGCCCTCTGCTGGATCACCCAGCAAGTTGAGCAGCATCCATGGGGGGTAGAGAAAGTATGGCTGACGTTTCGGGTTGGAAACCTTCATCAAAGCTCCCACCCCCCCACCCCCCTGATTCTGCTCGATTCACGGAGGTCCCCCAGCAGCATGAGTGTGCAAAACAGTGCAGTGCGGTTGCACCCTACATCCTTACTGATTTGCATGGTGGGTCACTTCTCTCCATTGTAGCGATACTATTAATATTGATTACTGACATAGTGCAGAGTTGACTATCTATCAGGTACATGAACGTCCACCGTTAAGTGGTGCCTAATGAGGCAACAAAGGACACTAGACATCGGTCCAAATTAATCCAGATTGGTTCTCAGGAAAACAGGAACAAAAATTCAGATGAGTTCTACTAAGGAACTGAAATGCTGGAAACACTTTTCAGCCGTTATTACATTGCACACGTTGTGGCAAAAGCGTGGATGAACTGAGAAAGAGGATTTCCAGTGACATTGTTCAATTTTAAGTCATCTAATTTTATTTAATAATAACACCGGTTCTTGTTCAAAGCGAAATTGCTGGAGAACAGTTGACTGAGGCAGAATCCTTACTTGCCACTCTCCTGAGGGTCTGGGAGACGGTCAGTTATAAATAAAAAAAGTGTTGAGTGAAAATTTGACATCAGGATGTCATTGAACAAGTTCCAGATGCAGAAGTGTATTTCTAATTCATCAGGATAAGTCATTCCAGACCTGCTGAAACAGACACACGCTTTGCCTTCCAACATTAAAGTCACTCTGGATGTGATGCTGACAAGCATATCATTTGCTGAGAGTACATGGCTGTTTTAGTGGATGCAGAAGTGATTCAAGTGGTTAGTATGTAGCCCACGACCGTGACTGAGTATAAAAATGATCAGGAGGTTTTTGACGCTGTTTTGTTTTCCTGATATAATAGATGGCAGGCATACTGCTTGTTTGTCATGGAGTCATTGAGTCCGACATGGAAACAAACCCTGCTGTAGAGAGAACCTGCACCACTAATCAAACATCCATTTGACATTTTTAATAGCTGAAGGAAGAGTTTAAATTTATCTGGTGTCCTTCATGGATTCGTTTCAAGCCACAGTCACTCTCCTCCTGTGGGCCATTCTAATATCGCTGGCAGACACTAATCCTCACGCCATCCACTGGCAAAAGCCATTCCTGCCTGGAGGTTGACATCGGGGTGTTTTAATTCCGTTCAGTCTCTAGCGGATGCACTGGCGGCAACAAGGGGCTGCTGAGAGTGGTGGTCCGGCTTGGTCAGCTGAGTTCATGCCTCACACCAACTGCTGCCATCATAGAGTGTGCCAACCCATCCTGAACGAATCTGGGTCCCAAATGAGAATCCCTGTGGTCCCAGGTGGATAATCTGTCCTTCCCCATCCTCTGAAAAACAGTGCCTCTTCTGGGTCCAACATCTTGCCCCTCAGCCCAGGATGAGCGCCAATGCGTTGACTGCCCCCAAAACCCCAGGAAAGTTCAGGTGACCCCCACCACCATCCAAATCTGGTTCCACCGTATCCATCTGTCTTTTGCCAGTTCCCACTCTCTGAACCCTTACCCATTCTTTACTTGCTTTTCACACAACATGTCCCCCCCCCATGGTCTTCACTGCACATGCCTACTCCTCTCACTTCTCTCACCTTCATTTGTCCAGCATCCGACTCCTTCAATCTCTCTCAATCCTTCCACCACCCAATGTTTATGCTTCTCACCTCGACTCAAAAAGAGAGTCATGATCCAAGTGTTGACTGACCATCTCTGTCCACGGATGCTGCCCAACCTGCTGAGTCTCCTCATAGCTCGTTCTAAAGGCATGCATGTACATGTTCTGACATGCGCACACCTTTTGATTGCGAGGGTCTGCTGTGAGTCTGCTTGGGTGGCTGCAAATTGGAGGTGGGAAGAGTTTGTAAACAGCTGGGTGTTGGGGTGGGGCGAGGTGGGATGAGGAGAGAAAAAATAACTGTGTTCAGGCCAATATCAGGAAGTGATTGAGGGGAGAAAGGGCCCAGTACAACTGGGAGTAGGTGGGAGGGAGGACCAGGCAGAATAGGAGACAGGACAGAACCCGTGCAGCTGACGGAGAGAACGTACAAATCCTTACAGACAGTGGTGGGTTCAAACATATGCTTATCACACCGTGCCTGCTGTTTGCTTACCATGAGATTTCCTGTGAATTTTTAAATCCCCAAATGGTATTGGGAGGTATTTTTTTGGTTGACTGCCTAGATAGCGCGCGTAACTAAGCTTAGCACAGCACCTCTCTGCACGGGACAACAAAACAAACAATGGGCCTCTGCTGCCATTCTGATTACAGAACCACTACTTCATTATTGTGGCACCAAAATTAAATGGTGTGTAAGCATGATGAATATAATCAAATTGTTGATCAGGATGAGATCTCAGTGGTGCTTTACAAGATGGAGAAAAGTTCATCACAACCTTGAGAGGATGATCTCACAAATGGCCATCACGAAGCACTGGAGGAAGAGCCCAAATTAGATTTCTGCATTATTTTAAGATTAAGTAGTGTGACAGAGTATGTAGATATGTTTTTGGGAGATAAATTGGAAAAGGCTTGTTAGAGTAGGTCACATACAAACACTTTAAAACAGATCTTATTTGAAATACGGGAGGTCTGCTCATGCCAGATATTTCGTCTCCACAGATTTTTCAAGAGCTTTGGAGAGTGCCCAAGAGACTTTACTAATGGATTGTTGTTTATAAAAGGCAACAGATGAAAGATCTTGTTGGAGCCGCAGATTGTCTGGAGTTGTTCTAAGAGGGTCATGTGGCTTTTCAAGCAGAGATCATCAAACAGGCTTTTTTCAGAGAGAGAGAGAGAGAGAGAGATCACTTCTACAGTGTTACAGCCAGTAACAGTAGCTTGGACTGGAACAGGACAAGCTGACAAGCTTGTGGAAAACCCCATTTGGAAGATGGCCTGGTCAAAGCCCTTGTGATTCATACTGGCTGTCTAATGTTTCACTTGGAATAAGGGAAACAAAAAGGAACCCTGTGGTGAGCTGAAAGAAAGAGGTTATCATCTGGAGAATCCAGACACTTGGGTGGCTGATTAAAAAGGAATTAGTTGTGGATGTCCTGGAACAACAAATCTCTCTCTGAAAACCGACAAGAACCTCCCTAAGCAGTAACCATTTACCATTTAAGCACCAAAGCCTGGTGAACATTATAAATGTTAAATTCTGTGCACAGTATAAGAATTGCCTGCAACCAGTGAACTTGGTGAATGAGAAGTGAGATTGGATGGTGAACCAAATAACTTTTCTGAACTTACACAGACATTACAAACACGTTCACTTAGAATTAGAAGGGGGATGCTAGGTTAGTTAAGTCAATCATGGTAAGTTAAAGTGTGATTCAGTTTTCATGTTTAAAGATAATTAAAAGCAACTTTGGTTTAAGTAATCTTTTGTCTTGGTGAATATCTATTGCTGCTGGGTTTATAGGTCCTCTGGGTTCATAACAGTAGACCTACCGAAGTCTAAGAAGTTCCAGAAAAATAATAAATAACCTTCTGAAAAGAATCAAAGGGGTCGAGTGTCATTTGGATTTTTTTTTCCTCTCAGCACAGAGCAGGTAGACTCTGAATAGTGGGCAGAACCATCTTCACCAAACCAGAGACCAACTATAAAGATCATTGCTGCTGGAAGATTGGAGCATCTCACCAAATCCCGATGAAGGGTTTATAAGTGGGGAACTTTGTCCATCTATTGTCTTCCATGGATGCTGCCTGACCTGTTGATCTAAGTGCCCAGGAAAGGCATCTATGCCACTGTAGCCCACATTTCAGTACAAGTTCATCCAAACTGGAAAGACATTTTTGCTTCTCAACCTACTTCCGGAGCTCAAATCCGAAGTTACCAGTGGGCAGGGTCCTGGACAGGAGTAACTGGAGTTTGAATCCACCAAGGCAGTTGGCAAATAATTCGGCCCATGGGCAGATAGGCAACTTAGTCAGCACAGATGAGTTGCGCAGAAGTTTCCGTGCTGAAAAAACTCGGAGTCTGAGTTTGAATCTGAGTTTCAAAAGTGTAAGACGGCTACAATATCCATGACTGAAATCAGAGAGTCACAGAGTTCTACAGCCCCTTTGGCTCATCTTGTCCTTGCCAAACAAGTTATCTTCCCAAGCTAGTCCCATTTGCCTGCATCCTACCCATATCCCTCCATCTCTTTTCCAAATAACTGCCAAAACATTACAACTGCCCTCATCTCTACCAGAGCCTTTGGCAGCTTGTTCCAAACCCAACACCCTCTATGTGAAAAAATGACTCCCTCAGATCCTCTTTAAGTCTTTCCTCTCTCAGCTTAAACTGTACCCTTTAATGTTGGAAGAGAAGACTGTGACTACCTATGCTATCTGTGCCCTTCACTGTTTTGTTAACCTTCATCAGGTCATCCTCCAGTGAAAATCAACCCAGTTTATCCAATCTCTCCTTGTATAAAATTAAATGTGCCACCGTATTCCAGGCACGATCGTGGAAAATCTTTTCTGCAATCTTTCAAATGGTACCATATCCTTCCCGAATATGTTAGTTGGTGGTGGGGTTGGGGGGGGGGGCGTTAAATACAGGGAAGGGGGATATTGAAAGCAGGACTACTGGTAGGTTCAGGTCTGAACCCCAGCAATGTGCTTTCAGCTTTGGCTCTCATTAGCACAGCAGTTAGTGCAACATCTGATCAGCATCAGTAACACAGGTTCGAATCTAGCACTGCTTGCGAGGAGTTTCTACGATCTCCCTGCATCTGCGTGGGTTTTCTCCGAGTGCTCCATTTTCTGCCCACCCTTCAAAACACATGAGAGTTGTAGGTTAATTGGGTGGAATGGGCTCGTGGACCGATAGGGCCTGTTACATGCTGTATGTCTAAATTTAAAACAATTTAAAAGGTTCATTAACCTATTCTTGAACACAACAAGTAGTGCAAATCAAAAATTGAGAGTACTGTGTTAAGGAGAAAAAATTCAGTTAAACCAGTGCAAGGGCAGCGTCATCTGACAAATTCAAGAATGTGATAACAGCAGGGAAGAAACTACTTTTGAATCTGTGGATTCAAACTCGTGTGCCTTCAGTCCAATAGTCGGGAAAGGATGGGTCCTTTATTACATACACCAGGGGTTCCCAACCTTTTTGTTCCTCTGTACCCCTTGGGCATTTTTATAGGTTCCCGTGTACCCCTAAAAATTAAGAATAAAAAAAACACGACATTGTGCAATCTGACTGCAGATTACAATACCATGTATTGTACAGTAGTGGTTATTCTCTCAGGCCCAATGTACCCCCTGAAAAGTGCAAATGTACCACCGGGGGTACAAGTACCCCAAGTTGGGAACCCCTGACGTACAGTGCTAAAAGGAAAAAATTGCATTATGACAATTGGTGGTTTGCGTGTTTGAGAGTTGTCAATAGGGGATGAAGGAAAGCAACAGGGCATAGTAGAGGGTCTGGGAAAGTCATAATGAGAACACAAATGTCTGTTGCTGTGGATTAATTGGCAGCACAGTTGGTTTAGTGGTTAGCACAGCACCAGCGATTGGGATGAGAGTTCAAATCCCACACCATCTGTAAGGAAATTGTACGTTCTCCCCGTGCCTGTGTTGGTTTCCTCCAGGGGTTCCGGTTTCCTTCTATCATTCGAAACTTACTGGGGGTTGCAGGTTAATTACGTTTAATTGGGTGGCATGAACTCTTGGACTGAAATGGCCTGTTACCATAATGAATTACTATTTTTTTTAAATGTTAAAAAAAAAGCGGCCTAGTCAATTCACTAGTTGAGAAAGTTCCACACAGGTCAGGGAGAAGAGATTAAAAAGGAGCGTTCGTGAGCCTCAGCGCTTTAGCGAATCAATTAAATTGTGATTTATTAGATACAAATAAAAGTGAAATTAGCACAAGTGGGGCAGTTATTGTTGGAGCGACAAGTGAGTGAGTGGTTCAGTGTAGGAGTGGCTTGAGAGGCTATGGTGAGCAGAGGCTGAGGACGTGCTACAGGTGCAGGTAAGATCCTTTCGTAATAACCCAGAGTAGGTAGTGGAGATGGCAGCCAGGGCAGCGATATGCTCCAGTTGCAGATGTGGGAAATCTGGGACAGCACAAGTGTCCCTGATGGCACCTACAAGATATGCATCCAGCTGCAGCTCTTTACAGACCGTGTTGGGGAACTGGAGCTGGATGAAATCCAGATCAATCAGAAGGCAGAGGGATGGATAGACAGAAGCTATAAGGATACTGTCACACCCAAGAGGCAAGAGACAGGTAACTGCCTGACTGTTAGTGGAGGGAAGGGGAATAGGCAGTCAGAGCTGAGGATCCCTTGTGGCTATTCTCCTCAACAATAAGTTGGGGAGCAATCTACCAGGGACAAGTTGCAGAGGTCAAGTCTCTGGCACAGAGTCTGGCCCTTCAGCTCCTGAAGGGAAAAGAGAAAACGAGAGCTGGAGTGATTGGAGATTTGATAATTAAGGGAATAGATAGGACCACAAACAGCATAGGTAGTCACAGTCTTCTCTTCCAACATTAAAGGGTACAATTTAAGTTGAGAGAGGAAAGACTTAAAGGGGATCTGAGGGAGTCATTTTGTCACATAGAGGGTGTTGGGTTTGGAGCAAGTTTGAGACTCCCAGATGTTATGTTGTCTCGCAGTTTTCTGGGCTAGGATATCTCAGATCAAGTGTGATGGTGAGTACCCAGTAGGTTGTGACATATTGATACCAGTGACATAAAAAGGAAAAGGGATAAAGTCCTGAAGAGGAATATAGGGAGTTAGGAAAGAAGCTGAAGGGCAGGACGACAAGGGTGGTAATCTCTAGATTGCTGGCAGTGCCACATGCCAGTGAGGGCTGGAAAAGGCAGGCTGGTGCAGGAAGCAGGGATAAGATTCATGGATCATTGGGATCCCTACTGGGCAAGGCATGACTGTATAAAAAGGACGGGTTGCACCTGAACAGGAGGGGGACTAATATGCTGGTGTGTAGGTTTGCGAGAGCTATTAGGCTTGGTTTAAACTAGTTTAGCAGAGGGATGGGAACCAGAATGAGGGGGTAGTGAATCAGGCAGAAGGTGTACAGTAGCTGCACTGTGTAGTGAGATTGTGAGTTTCCTTAAGGGAAAATCTTGCCTGACAACTCACTGCAATTTTTCGAGGAAATAACAAACAGGTGAGACAAAGGACATTCAGAGGATGGTGTATAATGGCTTTTGACGAGGTGCCGCACATGAGGCAGCTTAACAAGATGAAATTACAGAAAGGATACTAACATGGGTGGAGCTTTGACTGGTTGGCAGGAAACAGAGTGGGAATAAAGGGATCATATTCTGGTTGGCTACTGGTTACCCGTGGTGTTCCGCAGGGGTCGATGTCGGGGCCTCTTCTTTTTACGTTGTACCTTAATGATTGAGATTGTGGAATAAATTGTTTTTTGGCTAAGTTTGCAGATGACAAAGAAGTGACAAATAAAATACTATTTTAGAAAGTGTATGGTTATGCACTTGGGAGTCCTCATGCAGAATATCCGAAACATTAACTTCCAGGTGGTGAAGGCAAATGCAACGTTGACGTCCATATCTAGAGAAATAGAATGTGATGTGATGTCAAAGCTTTATACAGCACTGGTGAGGCCTCACTTTGGAATATGGGGTACAATTTTGGGCTCCTTATTTAATAAAGAATGTGCTTGCATTTGAAAGGGCTCAGAGAAGATTCCCAAGAATAATTTCTGGAATGAAGGGATTAGCATATGAAGAACATTTGGCATCTCTTGGACCGTACTCCTTGGAGTTCAGAAGAATGAGGGGGATCTCAGCGAAGCATTTCAAATGTTGAAATCCCTGAACAGAGTGTGTAAAAGTTGTTCCCCATGGTAGAGGGGAGTCAAAGACAAGGGAACCCCTCATATAAATTCTTACCCCCCCCCCCACCCTTATCATCACCTTTTGTTAGTCAGGATTTCTCCCCCATCTGAATTCTGAGATTTACTGCTTTTAGCTCATTTTGCTTTTTCCTTGAGGCCCAAAACTTTGACAGTATATATTTGCTCTTTACAGACGCTGAAAAGTCTGGCTGATGTGTTTTCACAACTTCAGGATTGAAGGGCATTCATTTAAAACAGAGATATGGAGGATTTCTTTTAAGAGCCAAAGAGTTTGGAATTTACTACCACAGGCAGCTGTAGAGGTCAGGTTGTTGGGTATATTTAAGGCAGAGATTGATAGGTATCTGAATAGTCAGGGCACCAAAGGTGATGGGGAGAAGGCAGGGGAGTGTGGATGATGGGAGAATGGATCAGCAGAGAATGGTGAAGCAGACTAGACTGGCCGAATGTTCTACTTCTGATCGTACATGTTACGGTCTTGTAGCCCTATGGATTCTCTGGCATTGTCATCAGACAGGAGACCGAAGGAGTGCTGGAGACAAACACTTGCCATCTCTGAAGGGGCACTCACTTGTTTCTCTTGCCATTGGAAATGCTGGGTTATGCTGGTAGTGTCTCTCTTACGTCTTACGGAAGAATAAGTTGATGAATTTTGTGTATTCTTGCACAAGTACATTGTGGTGAACTGCTGTATTCTCGTTAATCTGGCACCAACCCGTCCTATGACGGTAAACTTGGCTCCTCCCGCTTGACTCTGTAGAAAGGCTGGAGCCATGACCACCCCCCCCCCTCCAGAAAGCTTAGGTCACAGCACAGGATCACCTTCGAATTTATTGTAAGTAAATGCCTATAGTTCCGTAACTCTAGTCTTTTGAATTATTGATTCATGGCAATAAAGGAATTTTAATCTTAAATAAGAATTCAAAAACTTTAATCATTCAGTGTGAAAGCATGCCCTTTGACCCTCAGTGTCCATGCCAACCTTCAAGACCCCATCAGTACTCATCCCACTTCTCAGCTTGTGGTAATGATATTTGCTGGAATCTGCAGAATTGTACAATGAAAGATAAAGAGCTCAGTCCAAATAAGTTAAATAGGAAATCTGCTGGCGCTGTAATTGAATACATAAAAGTGCTGGACAAACTCAACTCATATCCTGATGAAGGGTTCAGAGACGAAATGTTGGTGATGTATCTCTGCCATAAATGTTGGTGATGTACCTTTGCCATAAAGAAGGCTGTATGTCCTGCTAAGCTTCTGCAACAGTTTTGTGTGTCAGTCCAGAGAATCCTATTTGATAAGTTCGCGTAAATAAGGTGCTTTCAAAACAAATTGTTGGGTGGCCTACATCCTGTCTAGTTGCTTCTGACTTGAGTTACAAACACCTTATCAGATAGTGGGTCACTTTAGCAGAATGTCATTCTCCTGACAATAGCCACACACTAACTGGAATCGGGGGGACACGACCCAGTGCTCATTGAGAGCTCAGATGTGGAGAGGGTCAAGAACTTCAAATTCCTGCATGCCAACATCTGTGAGGATCTGTCCTGGAACCTCCATGTTAATGTAATCACAAAAATGGCTCGCCAGTGGCTACACTATGTGATGTGTCTGAGGAGATTCGCTATGTCACTGAAGACTCTCAAAAACCTTTACAGGTGGTACCGTGGAGAGCAGTCTGGCTGGTTGCATCATTTCTAGTATCAAGGTGCCAAATCTCAGGTCAAAATAAAACTCCAGAGGGTTGGTAACTCAGCCTGCGACATCGCAGGCACCAGACTTCACTCCATTGAGGAGGATATCTATGTGGTGGTGCCTTAAAAAAGCAGACCATGGAGATACGACCACCAGCCTACTGCAGGGGGCGATCTCTGTACCTGCATGAAGACCACCTAAGGGGCTTACTCCACCTGGCTGGCTGTCAATCAGCCGACCTGAATATAAACCTGAGCCAGCCCATCCTGAGCCAGTTATATGGGAAGCCACCAAGGCATGAACTGGTGTTCAGACTTTTACTGGAATAAAGCCTGTATTACAGTCTTTTCTGAGTTTGTGCCTGCTTGCTGCTACCTCAATGCATCACATAGTCTCTATCCTCAAAGACCACACCACCCAGGCCATGCCCTCTTCACTCTAATATCATCAGGGAAAAGTACAGGAGCCTAAAGACGAGCACTCAGCGGCACAAGGACAGCTTCTTCCCTGCTGCCATCAGATTCCTGAATGACCAATGAACCAAAGACATTGCCTTAGTTTTTGTGCTCTATTATTTTAATATTTTTATGGTATTGTTGTAAGTTGGTTATAATATGAATGTTTGCACTGTGATCCTGCCGCAAAACACCAAAATCCGTGACTTGTTCATGACAATAACTTCTGATTCTGATATTGCCTTAAAGTAGCTTTCTTAAGCCACATGGGAACAACTAATTACCCACAGTGCATTGCAGCATTCCCACTGCATTCAGGGAAATTAACGTTTTACATCAAGATAACATGGCAGCCAAGAGGCAGATAAAACAAGCACATCAGAATAAAATAAAACTAATTTAACTGTCAGTCAAATGCAAGATTAAAAGGTAAACATGAAATAATTTCTGTAATGAGTGAAATATCCATGCAGCAGCTAAATTATTCAGTGTCTTACTTATTGTGATTGAATTGCAGTAAAAAGGCTTGTCAAGTTATGATATGAGAAACTTTGCCTTATTCTGGACAAAAATACTCTGACAAGGACTCAATCTATGATTCAACAATGGAGCATTCCCTATGGTGGAGTGTAATCTACATTGGTTACCAGACACAAGGTAGTGGAATGCCAAGACTGTTAATCAAATGCAGTCATCGATATTTACAGCATGGAAAGCCTTTTGGCCCAACTTCTCTATGCTGACCAAGTTGGACACTCTCGTTTGGCCCATAGCCCTCTAAGCCTTTTTTAATTGTTTTTTAAATGTAGACATACAGCATATTGGCCCATGAGCCCATGCTGTCAAATACACCCAATTGACCTACACCCCTGGTACATTTGTGGACAGAGAGAGGAAACCCACGCAGACACGGGGAGTATGTACAAACTCTTTACGGAGAGTGCGGGATTCTAACCGCGCCACCATTTCCTGGTCCTGTATCTCGTTAAATGGTTTTTAAACATCACATTATAGCAATCTCTAACACTTCCTCTGGCAGGCCATAGCATCAAACCTCTGCACTCGTCCCACCTTTATATGCACTTTCAAGCCATCAATCCATCTTTTTCCCTGAGGAAATTTTTCCAGCTTTAATTCTATTTTTAAGGGGATACCCCACTTTATGAAACTAGAGCATTCCTATGGAACCTTGCATAAGCCAAAATGGCGTAAAGTGAAGACTGTTCTTTACTACTGGAGGCTATTTTCATAAAAGCGAAAACCCATTCAAATCCTTTCATAATAGCGAACACAGATTTCTTCCTGAAAGCGAAATTTTTGTAATTCACGTATTCATAAAGCGGGGTATTGTGAAACCATAATAAAGATTTGGGAAACTACCACGAATCCTGCTGGGAGACCTACATTTGCTTTATTTTTTGTGACGTTGAATCACACCACTGTACCTCTTCATCATTTCAGGAGATGCTGGCTCTAAAGTGCCAGCATCCAGCCCTCTGGTATGAACAGAATCGAAGACAGGATGTGCCAAAAAACAGTGGCACATATTCAGGTGTGAAAAGGTAGGATTAATCTGTCATCCTGAGCCGTTATAGTGTAAGTTCAAGTTTGTTGTAGATACACACTATTAATGACTCCAAAGGCTGAGTGAGGAATGATAGGCTTCAATACACATTAGATTTCAGCTGGCCCAACTCCATGTGCTCGAATGAATGGAAGGGGCAGGGAGGTCAACCTGTATGGCCAGGACACAGGGGGAGGGGTTACAGGGGATAGGTGGGCCAGGACAGCACAGAACAGTATATACATATCACCACAGCTGTCAAATGTATTAAGATGGAGTGAGAGAAGTTGTATTGTGAGCAAACTAGCAGATATCTCATGCAGAGAACAAGTACAATGCAGTACAAAGGTTCAGAATTAGAGATCAGTTGGTGTGGAGCAAAGGCAACATTTCTGGGTTCATTTTGAATATTGAAAGGCCTGGTTAGAGTAGACACGGAAAATATGTTTTCACTTATGGTGTGAAAAATAAAAAATTTAAAATAAATAAATAAATAAATAAAATGGAAAAAAAGAAAATATGTTTTCACTCACGGGAGAGTCTTGGACCATAGGGCACAGCCTCGGAATAAAAGGACGTCCCTTTGCAACAGAGGTGAGGAGAAATTTCAAGCAATGCACAAAGTACTGGAAGAACCCAATAGATGTGGCAGCATCTGTGGAAGGCGATGGACAGTTGACCTTTCGGGCTGTAACCCTCCATCAGGTTCTTGGCCCAAAATGTTGACTGTCTCTCACCTTCCCGGGATTCTGCCTGACCCATTGAGTTTCTCCAGCACTTTGAGTATTATCCAGTTTAACAACATCTGCAGACTTCTTGTTCACCTGAGGGTAAATTCCTTCAGCCAGGGGATGGTGAATCTGTCGAATTCATTGCCACAGACAGCATGGAGGCCCAAGTCATTGGATAGATTTAAACGCAGAGTATGATAGTTTCTTGATTAGTAGAAAGGGGGTTGAAAGCTATGGGGAGAAGGCAGGAGGAGGATGGGGTTGAGAGGAAAAATACATCGTCCATGATTCAAATGGCAGCGTAGACTCGATGGGCTAATTCTGCTCAAACCTCTAAGGAACTTATACAGGAGTCTGATAATGGCGGGAAAGAATCGGTCCTTGGATCTGGTGCAATCCCACACTCGTGAAGCCTCTTCCTGACAGTTGGGGGGAGGGGGTGGCGGGGTGGGTGAAGAGAGTGTGGCGAGGAATCTTTTAACGTTGGCTGCTTTTCCACGCCAGTAGGAGTTTATAGACTGAGTCGATGGAGGGGAGGGGTGTGTGTGATGGTCTGAGACACATTTGCTACCCTTTGCAGTTTCCTGATGTCTTCACTGGAGCAATTCCCATCCCTGACAGAATATTTTTTAATGGGGCGCTGAAAGAAGTTGTTAAAGGACACAGGGGGCATGTTGAATTTTCTCAGGCTTCTGAGGAATGGGTGAGTGTCTCATGTAGGAAGCTGCCAAATTTCACATCGTTCCCATAATTCCTTGCTCTCGCTCCATCTTAGTGTCTTTGAGCTTTCTTTTGCAAAGAAGGAACATCATTTCATGAAATCAGTGACATCGAACTTCTGAGTGTGCATGAAAGTGGATTTACACATGTACTAAGCCATCCTTATAAAAATAGTGATACCCTCAATGGAAACCATCCAATTGTTTTCCATATTTGGTCCATTTTGACAACATTCAAATGTAATTAAACCAGCTAGAATTTCAGCGAATCTCTTCATTCCTCGAACTGCAGGCTGCGCTTGTCCTCCGAGAATTCACTGCTCAAGGCATTCCTGTCCATCAGATCAGTCTCATTAATAGAGTTTCAGAGCCTATTCTGAAATTATCGCTTCAGCAATCATTGTTTTCCGAATTGTGTAGACATTTTATTATTCTTGGCAATTACTGGATATTCTTGATAACTGCATACATTAAACTGGTGTATAGTTCTTACCATAATTAAACTGCAGCTGCAATAATGCATTATATTTGATACATGGCTGGATACTGCATAAAGAACATCAATGATCTCTGCTTCTGTGACTTCTCAACAGTCTCTGGGCTTCTGCTTTCAACCTACATTGTATCCCAGCTCCCACTCCAAACCCTTTCTTTCCGCCTGTCCCATCCAAAGTTTCCAAGGCCGTCTCCTCTGACCACTCCTCACCCACGAGGCTGCCGCAACTGTCCTCTGCCTGGCTTGCTGCACTCTATCTGGGATGGCATTAGTAGCTCCACACCAGTTGTGGCATCTCGCGGGACCCTCACAGCTTTTTAACAGCCTCCGCATTGCAAAGCGTTCCTCCCAAAGCGTGGGCACCGTGCACTTGAATCCGTTCATTCACTAACGTTGCAAGCAACCAAAATCTGATGGGCAGGGAACTCTTCTCCAGAATGCCCATGTCACATGATATGCAGACCATGCGCAGACAGATGGGATTCATTTAGATTGACATAACGGGCTGTCAATAGCAGGCATTTTGTTATTTTTAATTTAAAAAAATTAAAGCATAGTACAAGCTGATTCTGGTCATTTAAACCGATGTTGTCCAATATACACCCAAATTAATCTACAACCCTGTACATTTTGAAGGGTGGGAGGGAACTGGAGCATCCGGGGGGAAAACCACACTGACATGGGAAGAATGTACAAACTCCTTGCAGACAGCTTCAGATTCGAAACCCAGGCCACTGGCACTGTGTAATAGTTTCACCCTAACCTCTATGTTGACCGTGTCACCCAAATTTTTTTTTTCTGGACGACGTCTCTCATTTAGTGTGTACAAATCCTCCCTTTCATCATTAGTTGAGTCACCACTTTGAATTCTCTTGGAAGAGCTGTATAACCCCGTGATGCTACAAATTGGGCACCATATTCTAGATCATCAGTCCACTTGACTTGCACCACCTCAGCAGAGTGGGTTGACGGGCCTGTTCTTGGACCACGATGATTTAATTTGTGCTCATGATCACTGATGTACATTCATAGCCCATGGTTATAATAACCACCAGAACCAATCTGTCTCCATGGAGCCTGACCAGTTTACCTCCCCAGAGTTGAGGGCGACTCTCCACCACACATGCCCAGTCGTCTCTCGCTCCTGGCCTGACTTGCTGTAGTTTCACTGTTCAGGTAGTGGCCAACCAGCCATCCTCAGCTGCTTCACCAACAAGCTTCTCCATAACAAAGCCAGATGTGGGGATGGTCACTGATGACAACACACAGGAACTGAAGCAAACCACGGCAATATGATTGCAGTTAGCCTGGTCTCACACTTTTATCATCACTCTTGTCTTGGCGTCCATGAAGAAGGCTTACAATGTTGAAGGTACCATAAATTCAATATTTTCTTTTGGTTTACATTATGAAAACAGAAAGTAATAGCACTTCATGAAACATTTATTTCCTTATATTGTGTTGTTAAAGTTAGCTTCTACTGTGGCTATTTGTTCAGATATCTCAATACAAAGGCAATGTTTCACTTATTTGCTGCTCTTCCTGCCACCCCCGCCCCCCCCACCACCCCCGCAAGAAACACTCAAACAAAAGCATACACACATGCACGGACACGCACAGATAGGCACAAACAGACACATGCAGATACAAGACCTACTTCTTCAGGTCATTTGAAAGCATCTTCCTTTCCGAGTTGTCAAAGTAAAGGCTTTTAGTCAGAGATTACTCATCAGTTCTCTCGCTGGTAAAGGTCACTCTTGATTGCTTGGGGTTATATAATGATTTCTAACAAATACAACCAGTGGCCAGACTTTTGCTAAATGTACATTGTGCAAACAATTCAGGTGAAGACGCAGGGCTTAGGTTTAATTGCTGTGGAAACAAACAATTTGGCAGAAGAATTGGACTACTTGGTATTAGGAAATTAGCTCATGCATTATTGTCTTGGACCTAGGGATAAGGATAACTATTGATAAAAAACACAATCTATTCTTATGTTAAAGATTAAGGATTATGAAACACACTGTCCTCATGTGCATTTGTTAGCTTCTATAAAGTAACAAGGCCACCTACAACATAATAAAATAAAAAAAGATCCGAAGGATGTTCTGATCCAATGAAGGAGCATTGAGCTAAAACTTTAGCTGGGTTTCTCTTTCCTCGGATACTGCTTGACCTGATGAGTGTTTCCAGCGATTATGCTGATTCATTTTCAATCTGCTGCAACTGAAGCTTCAGTATTCAAAGTAAATTAGGTCTTCAGTTCCTTCATTTCCTCCCGATCTTGAGGAATTAATTTGGAGAATATTTTCTTTTTCTTTAAAAAATATTTTTAAATTAATTTCAATCACAGTAAATTTGTACAGTACAATTATGGAATGTGCCACAGAACAAAAAAGATTTACAAAACCCCTGCAAGCATAATCATACAAATGAATTCCTAAGCACAGCCATAAAAAAATTTAAATTTAGCAAAACCCTCAAACCGTACAGTTATATTTAAAATATAGTAATCAACAAAAAAAACCCTTTAATCAAAGTCCCTTTCCTTTGAGAAGGTTAACCAAAAAAAACCCAGCATATGGGTATCAAGTGACAACAACTCGGAAACTGACAACCCAACATCGAGGCTTAGCACAATCTTGAAGCTTTAGTGTGATAATAGTCCATAAAAGGGCCCCATGTCTTTGAAAAATCCAGAGAATATTTCCAAAATAATCAAGGTGTGTCCTGCTTTCTTGTACTTGTGCCAAAGTCATTTAGACTGCAATAGTTTTCAGTCATTGCTGCATTACAAGTTGTAGAACTGGCTTAAATTATTACAAAATTAAATCTCGGCATCGATTTTTCTGATGCCTTCTGGACATAATTCCACTCAGCAGGAAATTCAGCAAGGCAATGCGCTTTGCTGACAAGGGACACAAAATGTGCAGCCTGATGTGGAGCCATCGCTGATGTTCCGGAAATAGATGCTAACTCCTGGAAAATTACAGGGGGCCTGACCTCTAAATCCAATTGTCCACTTTGCACATTATGATACTTTGAATTTATCCTCAGGTATTAAGTGTTGGCAGCCAGGGCGAAAGGGCATAACGTCACCGCGACATTGATGAACAAGCCATGAAACGCGCTAGCAAGGCTGAGCGAGGGGACAGAAAGTGAGGAAAGATGGTGAGGAGAATGAAACAAAGAGAAAAACAAGAGAGTGAGAGAGAGAGAGAAACAATAATAATGAAGGAAGCGCAAAAGGAGAATAGAATTAAGCAGGCAAGTGAGAAAAAAAATGTGAAAGATCTCTGTGGCCCAGAGAGAATGCTCTTTGTAGATTGTCAGGAATAGCAAGCTATTTAACACACTACTTGTCAAGGTGTTCGTCTCTGAAGAACATCAAGCACTCAGTCACTTTCTCAATACCTTTTCTGCTTCACTCATTGTGCAAGTCCCACAGCCAGACTGTGGCAGAAAATGAATACTTTCACAGAGTAAATGGAAAACTGAAAATAGTCGAGGAACATCGTCTGAAAAGGAACCTTCAGCTGGAGTGGGCTGTAATAGATTCTCTCAACAAACATAGTGAAGTTGTAACTAAAAGAGAACATCTGCTGATCCCAGGCTCTCGTGCAGTACGTAAAAGTGCTGGAGAAACTCAGCAGGTCACGCTGCATCCAGAGGAAGTAAAAGGCGGCCAGCGCTTCAGGGCTGGCTCTTTGTTCCAATGAACAGCACAGGCACGAAATGTTAACTGCCCTTTACTTCCACTGAATGCCACGTGATCTGCTGATTTTCTCATGCATTTTTGCTTATTGTGGAGAAGCTGAAAGATTTAAGACAGCTCATGTAAGGTTCTGATCAACTCTGCAAAATTCACTGCCTTACCAAGCTGGCTCTGTCCATTACTAGAGACGAAATTTGGCCTTCCTATATCCCATGGGCACTTCACTTTTATAATTTGAGAAAATGCAAAGGAGTCTTTCCATCAAATCTGAGAAATTGGATATTAATCTGGGTTTCAGTCCAAAAAAATTGGAAGAATTGGGCAGCACAGTTGGTGTAGCCTTTTCAGTGCCAGCGATCGGGACCGGACCTGGGTTGTCTGTAAGGAGTTTGTACCTTCTCCACGTGTCCGTGTGGGCTTTCCCCAGCAGCTCTGGTTTCCTCCCACCCTTCAAAACATACCAGGATGGAGGTTAATTGGGTGTAATTTGGGCGGCACGGACTCATAGGATCAGATTGGCCTGTTATTGTGCTGTGTGTCTAATTTAATTTTTTTAAATTAAAAAAACAATGCAAACTCAAAATATTATTCTGCCTCTGACGGTTAGATTCTGAGCCATGTTCCTAAAGTTGGCTTGTATATCCTGGGGGAAAAAAAAATGAAAGATTGATTCAAATGAGATTTCCGGACTTTGAACAGCATGAAGTGTAAAGAGAAGTGCAGAAATATTCTGTCTGTAAAATACAAAATTTATGGTAGAAATTTCTTAATTTACAGTTAGTTGTGACTAAGCGCCTTTAATTTTGACAGAATAAAAGAGAGATGCCTTTTTTTCTGGTTACGTTACTTGGGACAAGGAGGCAGTTTGAGAATCTGAGCTGTTCCGATCAGGGGGAAGAAAAATGATCTCCAGGTTGCAGCTTAGAGAGTAGAGTGAGTTCGCTGGGGAACCTGACTCACCAGCCTTCTGCTGTACTTGCCAATACCTTGTTGAGCATCTGTGTGGAGGGGAGCTATAGCCCATGGTGTTTGTCATTGGTTTCCCCTGGTGTAGATTATGCCAACAAAAATTGTACTCAGAGGAAGCTAGAACAAAGGGTTCACTGAGATTATTTTAACAGCAGGAAAACAGGCCCTTCAGCCAAACCTCTTCATGCCGACTAAGCTAGTTCCATCTGCCTGGATTTGGCCTATGTCCCTCTGAACCTTTCCTATTGATGACCCTGTTCAAATTTCTTTTAAGTGTTGCTATTGTACTTGCCTCTCCAACTTCTGGCAACTCATTGCATGTGTGAAAAAGGGACTCCTGGGCTGTGGGATGAATTCATAAGGGATGAATTAATAAGGGATGAATTAATAAGGGATGAATTAATAAGGTACATTTCTTGCTTCTGCTTATTTTTCACTTTTCTCCACTTTTACCTTCCTTATTTTTTATAACCAAAGTGTCTGTCCATTTCATTATCAGCTTGTGTCCCCAAGAATTCCTTTACAATGTCTACAAGAGGGGCTAAAGCCAGGGAAAAAGAAGAAATGCCAACAAGTTTAACTATCAAGACCATCATGGAGCAAATGGAGCAGCTCAAGCAAGCGTTGATGGAAGAATTTATAAACAGCTGAGGCCAGATTGAAGCCAAGCTTCAACAGATCTGTTCAGCAGGTCAAGAATATATGATAATCGCTTATCATCGATTGTGTTCAACTTAAACAAATTGAGTGACAGTGTTAAAAATTAGAAGATGTGCACTCCAGTCTAACCAATACCAATGTGAAGTTAATGATGAGGGTCATTGATCTGGAAAGCAGAAATAGAAGACAAAATATACATATTCTGGGCCTGTCTGAGTCTATTGAAAGGGGAAAGCTCATGAAATTTTTTTTGGAGCTGCTCTGCAAGGTGTTTGGGAGAAATCTGCTCACAACATCACCTGAGATCAATAGAGCTCACTGTTCCTTAGCAACCAAGCCGACTGAGGGACAGAAACCACAATATATCATTCTCAGATTACATCGCTACCAAACTAAGAATTTTTTTTTGATCCGTGAAGCCTGACGAAGAAGGAAGCTTGAATATTGTGGTCAACAGATCAGGATCATTGAGGATTACTGCTCTGAGATAATGAATCAACAAGCCAAGTACAGAAAAGTTATGTTGGAACAGTATCATCGGGATTTTAAACCTTCATTGATAATCCCCTGCTTGATTCCGTATTACACTTTCTAGTGGTCATAAGAAGTGGTTGAGTTCGGTGGATGAGCCTCATATGTATACTGATGATCTTCCTTCTGTATCGCACCTTGTGTGAACTGTTACTTCATGACTGAGGCTGATAAATTACTGTTACTTTTAAGGTTTCTATCACTTACCATACAAGGACCATTGGATGAAGATTGTTTAGTTGTTGCTAATTTGCTTTAATATTATACAGAGTGATGAATCCATTTGGATTGCAGTTATGTAAGGGTTTCTCTTAGTATTCAATTCACTGTTATTTAATTTTCTTGACAAGAATATTGAGAAGTATACTTTTATTTTATATATAAATGTATATATTTTATTTAGTAATAATTAGTGAAGATGGAAACAATTGATGTTGCCATTTACTACACATTTTAAAAATTGCATGAGAAACTTTGTAAATGATTTTTTTTTTGTTTTGCCTGGTTGAAGACTAAACAATCTTGTTCTAATTAGAAGAGGAGAGAATATTTACAGTGGAAGCCTAGGAGCGTGAGGATAAAATGCTTAGCAGGAAGGTATTTGGGTACATTTTGTTTACAGGGAGATTATTATTGATTTTTATAGCAGCTCTCTAGATCTTGGGAATAAGAGCTAGGGTGAGGGAGGTAGGGGAATATTTTTATAAACATTGGTTTTCTACAATGTTGTTTTGGTTTCGTGTTCTAACTACAAGGCTGACATCTGGGACTTGAATAACATGTGTCTTAATTAATCCACACTATTAGTTTTTGATAATGCATAATCAATACAATTTTGTTAGTTGGAATGTGAACAGATTGAACCATCCAATCAAAAGAAATAAAGTGTTCTCACATATCAAGCAGCTTAAAACTGCAGTCTTTTTTAAAAAAACTAGAAACACAGTGATGTGATAACTCTTGTCTATGTCCCAGTGGAGGGGGCAACATTTTCTTTCTACTTTTCAACCCAAAAGTTGGTGGGGGGGGGGGTTCAATTTAATTTATTCCCTTTGTTCAGCATAGTGTGGTCTCAGGTACAAATGATCATTATGTAATCGTCTCTGGAAAATTATAGAATAATATGGTTGTATTAGCTAAAATACTCCTAATGTGGGTTTTTTAAATTGTTTTTCATCTCTATGGGACCTGAGCTTATACCTTGTGAGCATTTTAATTGCTAGTTAGGTTCTGTTTTAGATTGTTCCTCTCTTAACCCTACTATAATGAGTAAGTCTGCCTTAGCAATACATTAAAAAAAATAAAACTTTGGTATTTCTGATGTCCAGTGTTTTATTAATTTTAATAGGAGAGAGTACTTTTTTTTTACATGGACAGCATACCTTTTCAAGGATAGACTATTTTCTTAATGATAACCAACTGATTTCACAGACTTCATGAGTATCAATACATTGTAATATCAGACCACGCCCTTTTCATATTATCTTTATTCTTTCCTGACCTTTCTCACATTAGTTGGCATTGGCGTCTTAACTTGACATTTCACTCAGATAAAGTTTTTTTTTATTTATGAAGGAATGGATAATTTTTTTCTTTGAAATTAATACTACATTAGAAACTTCTAGTTTGAAACACCTTGAAAGCTCATCTTAAGGGGAAATTTATTTCTTATATTTTAAACAAAATAAGGAAAGCTAATAAAGAAAATAATAGAATTAAGTACTCAAATTAAACAGTTAGATCAACAATATACTCAGATTAACAACCCTGAACTATATTTTAAAAATGAATCCAACTCCAAACATAATTTGATCTCCTCTCAGCACAACCAATTGAACATCAAATTCTGAAGAGTAAATCTCAGTTTTATATTTATGGTGAAAAATCAGCTAAACCTTTACCTAATCAAATTACAAAGATTCAAATGGAAAATGGTAGTAAAACTACAGATCATTCTGAGATAAATGATACTTTTAGGAAAATCTACATGGGACTCTATACTTTTGAATTTACAAATAATAATGTTAAGATGGAGGATTTTCTGGATCATTTAAATATTCCAACATTATTATTGAATTATTATTATTATTATCATCATTATTATAGTATGAGTTTAGATTAGTCTATAATCCAGGAAGAAATTGTTGCTGCTATCTCTTTATTACAAGCAGAAAAATCTCAGGACCTGATAGGTTTCCTGCAGAGTTTTTAAAATTATTCTCTCATTTACTTGCACCTCATTTAGTTTCTGTACTATCTGACTCATTTAAACATGGGCAAAATGTGTATTTCACTCATGCCAAGAAAGGTAAACATCCAGTGGAGTGCTCCTCCTACAGGTCAATTTCTTTATTAAACGTGGATGTTAAAATTCTGGCCAAGGTTTTGGCCCAGAGATTGAAGAACATTTTGCCTTCAATTGTTTTAGAAGATTAGACTGGGTTTATAAAAAAACAATCACTCTTATTTTAATATTCATCACAAAGGATATTTTATATTTACCTTCTAGTGCAGTCCCAGAATGTTTTCTTTCGATTCCATTGAGCAAAGTGGGGGTATCTATTTATGATCTTAGAAAATTTTAATTTTGGAACATGTTTTATTACATGGACTAAATTATTGTATTTGTGGCCTACCTCTTCAATTCTTATTAGCCAAATTGTCTCAGCCTTTCAATTTGCAAAAGTGTACCTGCCAAGGATGCCTATTAAGTCTATTATGTTTTGATCTGGTTATAGAGTCATGAGTGATTGCGTTTAGGGAGTGTCAAGATATTTCTGGGACTTGGAGGAAGAAGACGGAACATAATGTCTCTCTATATGCAGATGATCTTATACTTTACATATCAGACCCTGATACCTCCTTTCCCCATAAGTTGTCACTATTCTCTGTGTTGAGTCAGGTTTCAGGATATAACATAAACTTTACATAAAAATGACTTCTTCCTTCGAATGCATTAGCTTCTCCTTTAAAAATTGTGAGAATTCAAATAATTTATCTTGGTATCATAGTCACAAAAAATCATAAATCTCTCAAAGAAAATGTTTTTAACTTATTAAAGTATGTGAAACAATTGTCTTCTCATCTACAACATTGGTTGGCTGCATTAATTGTATTAAAATTAATTTTCTACCTAAATTTGTATACCTTTTTCAATCTATACCACTTCTTATTCCTAGAAGGATTTTGACTCGCTTGATTCAGCTACATCATTTTATATTTGGAAGGGTAAGCGCTCTCGTCTAAATAAAGTTCATTTATAAAAGTCTTAAAGGAATGGAGGCCTGGCGCTACCTAACTTTAGGTTGTATTATTGGGCGGTCAATATACGTGGCCTCGCATTTTAGCGACATTTTCATAACGGAGTCGATTGTCCATCATGGGTTACAGCAGGGCTTAACTTTGCTGAAAAATTTCTATTCTAGCACTTGGATCCTCACTTCCTTTTTCTCTACGTAAGTCAATTGACAATCCAGTTGTCAGATACTCTGTGAGATCATGGGGTTCAGTTCAAGAAGCATTTAGGATTTCATGACATTTTTTCTTTCAAGTCTGATTTTATTCAATCATCTTGTCCAACCAGCTTTGCAAGATTCTGCTTTTCAATGTTCGCACAGAAAGGGTATTGAGCGTTTCAGAGATGAGAGTTTTGCATCATTTCAATAACTCTCTGAGAAGTACAATTGACCAAATACTCATTTTTAAAAACATTTGCAAATCAGGCATTTTCTTTGATCTCAAATACCTGGTGTCCCTTATTTATAATGAAATGGCTGGCCTAAGGTATGCCCTGATATTTAAAATTAAAAATGCTTGTGAGCAAGATTTAAATATGTCCACATCGGAAGAGATCTGTGATTCAATTTTTTGGTTAATCAACACTACGTCATTATGTGCCTGTCATTGTTTATTACAATTTAAAGTTGTACACAGGGCCCACATTTCCAAAGCCAAATCAGCTTGTATCTATCCAGAGATAAATTCACGTTGTGATAAATGCAAGAGAGTTGAGGCCTCTTTAATTCATATGTTTTGGTCCTGTCTTAGTCTTCAACTGGAAGGAGGTTTTCCAAAATTTATTTTTAATCTTTGATATAAAGTTAGAACCGAATCATTTTGGTAACTCTTTTCACTATCAGGAGGTTTTGTAGCTAGACATATTGTACGACTCAGGTGGAAGACACCGTCCCGCCTCGTCATGTGGAAAGATATTATGTTTTGTTTAAGTTTAGCAAAGATTCAATATTCCATCAACAATTCTAGAATAAGATTCCAAGCTTTGTGGGACCATTTTTGAATTATTATCACAATCTTTAGAAATATTTCATAATCCAAGTTTTGTTGGCTTTTTTTCATTTCACTTTTCGGAATGAAGTTTATTGTTGTTTCTTTCTGCCATGCAACATGGTCAGAGAGATGGGGTTTTGATTAACTTTTGTCTTTGCACATTATATTTACTTTTGTTATGTTATTATGGATGCGATGAAATATGTTGAGTTGTGTAATTTCTTACTTATGTTTCGCATTCCATATAAACTATGTACTGGTTTGTTTTTTTTTTAAATAAAATCAATAAAAATATTTTAAAAAGAGAAAAGGTACTCCTCAGGTCCCTTATAATCTTTCCTGTCTCACTTGAAATCTATACCCTTGGGCTTTAGACTCACCAACATTGGGAAATGACTGTGACCTTTCACCGTATCCACGTCCTTCATGATTTTATAAACTTTTCTCATTCTGAGAGCACATTCCTAGCCTATTTAGCCACATAGCCTTCAGCAATTTAATCTTTGACCAATCTGGCTGGACCTCTTGCCTGAACTATGAGGGAATACATTCAAACATATTGAAGGGAGTCATGGTATCTCCCTCAGGTTGGATTTCAGTGGAAGTAACCGAGGTTGACTTATTCAAATTCAATTCCATGTAGATAGGGCCAGCATTAACATGGTGGGCTGAAGGGCATTCTCTGATCTCTCATTCTGTCTTCAACTGTCTTATACCATTGCACCGAATAACAAAACAAAGCCAGATTCATTGCATTTTCTTCTCTCTGTAATGTTGTCCTAGGAGTGTTCAATGGGACAGTGTAGATGGAGCATTACTTTCTATCCAATTTGTACTCGGAGTATCTGGTTCAGTTGTAAAATGCTCTTTGACACTTTTGTAGCTAGGATTTTGATTTGGCAATAATATTAAGTTGGCAGAAACCCAGTTTGAACACCGTCATGGTTAATGTGATACCTGCTGTTGCTTACAATGCAGTTTTCTGTGAACATTTTGTGTTGTGAGCTGCCTGACCAGCCCACAAGTCCAAACCTTCCACTGTACAATGACAGGAATCTAAACTGAAAACTAATTGGCCCACCATTAATTTTCCTCAGCCCCATTTTCCATCAACTCAAAGCTTTCCTCACCTCAGTTCTCTCTCCCTCCCCCTCTCTCTCTTCCTATTGTCTTCATTTCATTCTTTCAACCCTCATCTGCACCATTTACAGTTCTGATTTAATTCTATATTCATGAATTCCACTTACACAAGACACCGTCAGTCCTATTTGGCTCCATTCCTTTGGCATACCAGTGAATAACTCCATACACTGGTCATGGCCTTCATTCCCTGATTCCCTGAAGTGAGTAAGCAAATGTGTCTCTAATACTTCAATATTGCTTTAAATCTCTCAGTAGTTTTAATGAAATGCTTGTCAGCGTTCTCCTTAGTTCTATCTGCGCTGCCTCTTGATCTGATATCTTCTCTTATGTAGAACTCCTGTCCCTATTATTCAACAATCCAGCAATGGCAAGTGAAGAATTTTGCTGTGATGAAAGTGTTTTTCACAAATTCCATTGTGGTTACAGGCATTAAGGTCATTTGAAAAGCGACCGCTCGTGCAAGGTAAGGAAGAGTAGAAATGAAGGTGTATAAAATTGTGAGAGGCGCAGATAAAGTGGATAGCCAGCACCATTTTCCCAGGACTGCCCATACCCCATCTGCTCAAGCTGACTGGGGGAAAGTTATGGGGAGATGCCAGGTGTTGGGTGGCACTGGAAGCTGGTCCAAGAGGGTCATTTAAAGGCTCTTGGATGCAAGAAAAATGGAATGTTATGTGCTGTGAGGGAGGGGTGGGTTAGATTGATGTGGAGTAGCTTTATATAGGTCAGAACACTACAGCTCCACACAGCCCCTTTAACCCTCGATATTACGCCAACCAATATATACCTTCCCTGTCCTGTAAACCTCTATTTTTCTTACATCCATGTGTTTGTCTAAGAGTCTCTTAAATTCCCCTAATGTTTCAGCCTCTACCACCATCCCTGCCAAGGCATTTCAGGCACCCATAACTCTGTGTAAAAAAAAGGTCATCCCTGATGTCTCCCCATACCTCCCTCCCTTCACCTTGTACATACGCCCTCTGGTGTTTGCTATTTCTGCCCTTGGGTACAGACATTGGCTGTCCACAACAATAGTTCTGTACTATTCCACATACCATGATATCATATCCAAAAATTAGCCAGTGCTTTGCTGGACCTGTGGTTGAATGGTCTTCGACTTGAAATGTTAACTCTGTTTTCTCTCCCCACAGATGCTGCCTGATCTGCTCCAGGCATTTGTTATTGTGGACTGTTCAATGAATGTACAACTTTTAATGGTTGTCAATTAGCAGCAAGTGCTCTTTTAGCAGCTGAAATAAGTTCAGGTGATCCCTTAATTTTTGTCCTTGTGAAGAAACTAATGGAAGCACGTAAACGTAAGAACATAAGAAATGGCAGCAGGAGTCGTCCATCTAGTCTATCGAGCCTGCTCTGCCATTTAATAAGATCATGGCTGATTTGGCTGTGGGCTCAGCTCCACCTGCCTGCCTTATCTCATAGAACATAGAAATGTGCAGCACACAGTACAAGCCCCATCTGGGGTGGGGGATTTCATTAAAACATTTCAATTGTTGTAAGCCAAGGAGAGAGTAAATGTAGAAAGGGTGTTTCCCATGGTGGGAGAGTCTCGGTCAAGAGGGGACAACTTTAGGATTGAAGGGTGTCCACTTCGAACAGAGATGTGGAGGAGTTTTTTCAGCCAGAGGGTGGTAAATCTGTGGAATTTGTTGACAGGCAGTTATGGAGGCCAGGTCATGGGGTGTATTTAAGTCAGAGATTGATAAGTTCTTGATTTGCCAGGACATCAAAAGTTATGGGGAGAAGTGGAGCTGAAAGGGAAAATGGATCAGTTCATGATTAAATGGAGGGGTAGACTCGATTGACTGAATAGCATTGTTGGGCCTTCTTGGTAATGGATCTAGTTTTGGGGGACCAGGAGAGATTCTCCACTGGGTGCCTACCAAGGAATTTGGTGCTCTTGACTACCTCGATGGTGGAGCCGTCGATGGCCAGCAGAGAGGGGTTCTCCCTGGGCTCTCCTGAAGTCAACCACCAACTCCTTTGCTTTGTTGACGTTCAGGAGTAGGTTATTTTCTCTGTATATTGTCCTCTAACTGTCAGACACCTGCTCACACCTTCAATCCATCTATCTAAGCAAATGCAGAAAATCAGATATTAAAATAGAAAATGTTATTTTTGTTTCCAGGCAAACATTTTTGATTGGTAAATATATTTTGGTCTGACTCGAGGATCATAAATATTTAAGGAAGAGTGAGATTTTTTTGGTTTGTACGGAATCATGAGTTCTGGGGAACAGAAAGAGTCTAAAATCAGATTAGATCATGACCTCAGCTCTACTTTCTGTGACATTGAATGATGTCTATTGTACAATGTTCATCTTCTTCCATTCTTTCTAATTTTCCTGCTCTTTCATTTGCTCCATTTCCTCCTTTTCTCTGACACCTTGATCAGCAGCACCATGTAGATATCGCGCTGAGGTGTAAACAGAGAGTGGCCAGGGAAGGTATGAGATTAAAGGAGACACAAAAGTCTGCAGATGTTGGATCCTGCCTCTGTCTCTCAACTCCACCACTTCTCCTCCTCCCCCCCCACCTCATCTGACAGTCATTCATCATCCACCCACTTCTGTCACACCCCTTCCCTCTTCCGAGCAGTTACCTTCCCTCTCAACTCTCAGTTCTGATGCAAGGTCCCGACTGGAAATATTGACTCTTTCTTCACCTCAGCTGATGGTGCTTGACTGAGTTCCTCCAGCAGTTTGCTTTTGCTTTTTGCTTCAGTTCATTGCCCTGTCTAAAAGAATCTACAGATGCTGGGATGAGTAAAATGCAAAACGATGTTAGACAAACCCATCATGTCAACCAGCATCCATCAGAAGAAAAGTAACGGAGGAACAACACCTTACCTTCTGTCTCAGCATTCTAAAACCAGACAGCATTAATGTGGACCTCCAATTTCCATTAACCTCCTCAGTCTCTCCCTTTCCTTCTCCCTCTGTCCTCTTTCCGACAGTTCCCCATTCTTCTCCATTCAGAGAGCCACCCTTCTGAGCCCTCAGCCCCCATCACTTCTTAGTGCCTTTGTCTTCTATCCTCCCACATGTATCCATCCATTAACTCTTACCTGTTAGCCTGTGCTCCTCCCCCATTCCCCCCGACCTTTTCATTCAGGCATCTGCTTTTCCAGATGAAGGGCCCCAAATTCAAAACATTGGTTGGCTTTCTTCCCATTGACGCCGTGTGACCTGCTGGGTTTCTCTAGTAATTCTGCGCATTCCCTCAGCCCTACTTCAGGAGAGGCAGAAAGGGTTTCGGATACAAAAGGAAGTGCTTGAAGGAATGGTTTCTGATTTGTCTGCAACTTGGGGCGGCAAGGTTGACGTGGCGGTTAGCGTAATGTCTTTACGGCGACTAGTGATTGAGACTAGGGTTCAAGTCCCGCGCTGCCTGTAAGGACTTTGTAAGTGGGGGGTTAGTCTGTGTGGATTTTCCCCAGGGGCTCTAACTTCCTTCTACCATTCAAAACATACTGGGGGGTATAGGTTAATTGCGTGGCGTGGGGCCTGTTACCATGCTGCGTTTAAAAATAAATTTAAATTTATACATTTAAACTTTCTCTGCTGATTTTCCCCTACCACACTCCTTAATTCCAAACACCAGTGAGGGTTTTCTTCATTGCTCCCAAATCAACTCGGGCTCCCTCTCACTTCTGAACAAAGACTGGTCCGGCTGCAGTTATTCCCTTACACTTCACCTGCTGCCTGTGTAGAATTTGCATGTTTCCCCAATGCTTGTGTGGGTTTCCTGCTGGTTCCCCCACATCTCAAAGATTTGTGGCCTGGATACTTAATTGGCCACTATAAATAATCCCCCCACACAGAGGCCATCATGGAATTTGTAAGGGAGCTGAAGGTTCATAATGATAATGAGCTTACTGTTGTACACATTGTACAGATGCACCGAAATTCTTACTTGCTGTAGGTGAACATATACAATATGGAAAAAATATTATGCAGTGAATTAAAAATACTTCATAAATACAAAAGATAGGTAGTTGATAAATATTTAGTTACCACAGCGCAGGAGGTGGCATTGACAGTCCTTTTGTGCTGTTGGAGCAGTCTACGGTGACTGTATCAAGGGGGGGGGGGGTTCAAGAACCTGACAGCTGTTTGAAAGGAACCGTTCTTGACCCTGGAGGTGCTGGTTTCAGGTTTCTATACCTTTTGCCCAAAGGGAGCAGTGAGGAGAGGTTGTGACCAGGGTGACGGGGGTTCTTTATGATGGTGGCTGCCTTTTTAAAAAATTTTTCACACTATGAACCATATTAACCAAAATACACACAAACATTTCCCTCTTGAATATACACAGTGTAATTTTCTCCACTTTTTCCCCCCTCCCTCCTTCCCACCTCCCTCCCTACCCACTAAACATTCAACCGATATGATACATTAAACCCATTAAACAATGTCGTCACACAATGAAAATAAACAAGAAAATCATGTCATCTACTTTTACCCACTGGGTCAGTTCATTTCGACTTCTTCTCATTCTGTCATTTTAGGGGGTGGAAACACCTCATATGCAGTGACAACAGCATTGGGATTATTACAAATACATGCTCGATGGTCAGCGTGGAGAAAGTGCACGTCAACCAATGATGCCCTATCAATGGAATAGAGAGAATAAGGAGGGAATTAAAAGAGTGACCTTTGTGACATATGAAAAGTGAAATCTTTTCTGGGGGGGGCGGGGTGGGGGGAAATAGCGGTCACTGCAAAATCAGTTGACGCTTGCGAGTGGATTCGCAAATCCAAATGGAGAGGGGAGATGTGGTTGTCCGACAAGGGATAAAGGACAACTCAGGAGGGGAAGGGGAGATTGGGGCTAAAGAAGTTATAAATAGGAGAATAAGGAAAATGTTGGATGTTGTAGGAATGTTGTCTTATAAAGAGTTGAAAATAAGAAAACAGAAACGGAAAAGGAGGAAAGGTAATGATGGAAAAACGGAAAGAGAAGATAAACAAAATATAAAAGGGCTACGCTGAACTATATGTCTTTAAATATTAATGGAATACATAACCAAATTAAAAGGAAGAAACTACTAAATTTAAATGAATAAATGTATTCCATTAGAAAAAAATAACATATAGGTTAAGAAATAATATTGAAATATTCGAACAAGTATGGGAGCCTTACATTAAATACAATAGCGAAAACCTACCGGGGACAAACATTACCTAAGTTGATGGAAGGAGAAGGAAAGAAAAGAATGGACTCAGTAGAATTTCTGGTGTATTTTTGTTGAATGACAACATTGTCTGACTGGCTTAATGCAACCTAGATTGTATACCTAAAATGGATGAGGGGGGGGGTGGGGGGGTGGCTTGGGAGGAGGGAGGGGGGGGAGAAAAAGTCACTGTATATGTGTGAAAAAGAACTAGTGTATATCATGGCTAATGTGATTTATGGTGTGAAAAATAAAAAATTTAAAAAAAAACAAAAAAAACCAAAAAAAACCAATGATGCCCTATCCAGGTTAAACTTCCTTGTCTGCATTTGGCCTGCATCCCTCTACTCCTTTGCTATTGAAATACCTGTCCAAATTCCCTTTACAGATTGTAATTGCATCTGCTTCCAGTTTGCTTTGAATATCCACCAGGCTCCATCTGACAAACTAACCCTACAAAATTCCTTTCACCATCTCCACTCTCATCGTAAATCTGCTGTTCTCGGATTGCCTTGGCCTGCAATCAAGACACTTTATCAATCCAAATTTATTTCTCCCCCCACCCCCCCCGCTGCAATTTTTTAAAAGCATTACAAGGTTCCAGTGAGAATAACCCAGCCTCTCCGATCTCTCCACTATTCCGGGAAACAAAAGGTAAACTCGGTGGGTCAGGCGGCATCTGTGGAGGCAAAGGAACTGTCAACCTTTCACATCGAGAATTTGCATTAGGACTCATGAAATGAGCTTTATCATTCAATTAAAATTTCAGGTCAGCAACCTTGCTTCAGAATGGACTCTTTTCCAATTCTGACGAAGAGCTGGATCTGACTGTTAATTCTCTCTCCACAGATGTTGCCTAGCCCACGAAGGGTTTCCAGCATTTCCGTTTATTTCTTGGTTTAACAAATCTGCAGTTGTTTTTTTTCTTAAATTTAGCTTCTCCACTGCTTCGTTGCCCCTTTGTGAATTGCCTGCTCCTTTCAGTTAATTGAGAACTATTCTTTAAGGTGCACTTCGTCTTTTCGAAACAGTCAAGCACTGAAAAATATTTCAATAGTTTGTATTTTTTTCCCCTACTCCTTTACACTTCAAACGTGTCTTCATTGATCAGGCTTCCAGCTTAATGTCAGTGTCTGTGATCACTTGGTGCTGTAGGTAGACAGATAATGATTTTCTTTTTAGTGTACTCAGTTGTATGGAATCAATCAAATTTATCCTCTAACCACAAATGAATTCAAGTGGTGCAATATTATTCAATTTGCCACTTGCAAAGATTTATCTGAGGTTACGGATTTGTATGCAGTGGGATCCACAGATTCTATGGTGGGTGCTTGAATCATGTCTAGTTCCACACAGAAGCCTCACTTGGTGATCCACAGACAACTGTCCAACACTGGCAACACGAGGCACATGTGGCAAGGCATTAAAACCGAAATGAACCACAATTCAACCCGGCGGGTCAGTGGTAATGATGCCTCACTTCTTGACAGGCTGAACACCTCCTATGCATAGAAAGCCACAACACCTCCTCCCACCCCCAACCCCACCCCCCCACCCCCACCCTGAGGAACAGGCATCCTGCAGAGCACTAGCTGAGGTGAGGAGGATCCTATCCAGGGTGAACCCACACAAAGCACCAGGGCCAGATAACATATATGGTCGGGTGCTGAGGGACTCGTGGAGACCATCTGAATGAGGTGCTAATGGACATCTTCAATAATTCCCTCCAGCAGTCCAATGTCCCCACAGTATTCAGGGCAGCCACCAAGACAGTAACCACAGCTGGACTAAATGATGATCGTCTCATGGCACTGGCCTGCTCGATCACAAAACCCTTTGAGAGATTGGTAATGGAATGCATCAAACCACATCTACCAGCGACAAGGGACCAATTCCAGTTTGCCTATTGGCCAATTCAATGCACAGACAATGCAATACCCCTGACCTTCCATTCCATCCTGACCCACCTAGAGAATGATGCATCATATGCCAGGCTGTTGTACTCGGATTTCAGCTCGGCGCTCAGCGCAATTATACCTCAGAGGCTGGTGGATAAACTCCTCACTGGGACTCCTCAGTGCCCTTCACTGGGACTGGATCCCGGACTTCTTGATTGAAAGGCCACAATCTGTCTGAGTTGGCAGCAGAAACCCAAGCCCCATTGCACCGAGAACTGGCGCACCCAAGGGCTGAGTTCTCAGCCTGCTACAGTTCACGCAGCAACCAGCAAACTCATGAATGTGCTGCTAGGTTCAGCTCTGACAGAATCATCAAGTTTGTAAAGCATCACGTTGTCCTCATTGGCAACAATGATGAGTCGGCTCAAGGGAGGAGGTTGATAGTCTTTTACAGTGGTGCAAGAGCAATAACCTGAGGCTCAACAGGACAAAAGAGATTATTGTGGACCAGGAGGACGAAGGACCACTTCCCCACACCCCCCCCCCCCACATATCAATGGTTCCGTCATATAGAGAGTGAGGAGAACAAAGTTCCTTGGCATCCACTTAAAGGATGACCTATCCAAGACCCACAACACCTCCTCATCAGTTAGGAAGGCACAACAGCACCTACACTTCCTAAGGAGGTTGAGGAGGGAAAAGCTACCGGCCGCCATCATGATTACGTTCTATAGGAGCACAATAGAGAATGATCTGGCTGTCTCCATTATAGTGTGGAAAAGTAGCTGCAAAGCATCACCTTGGAGGTCAGTACAGAGGATGATTAAAACTGCTGAGGAGGTCACTGGGGTCTCCTTTCCCTCTATCAATGACTTCATTGGGAGTCTGGCTGTTCCGTTCAGAAGTGGGGGGAGGAGAGCTTTAGTGATTGGGGATTTGATAGTTAGGTGAACAGATCAGAGGTTCTGTGAAAAACTGGGAGCGGTGCTTAAAGTGGGCTCAGAGAATCATCCAGCCTGCAGTATCTTTAACACACTACCTTCAGGAACGACAAGTAGGAGCATAAAAAACAGAATTGCTAGGCTGGGAAACACCTTCTTCCAGAAGGTGATGAGATTGATGAACAATTCTAGATGCCTATAAATTATTTTTATTTATTTTTAATTTGGTTTGCTCTGTTTATATGTGACTATGTGTGCACTATGGTCTGGAAATATGCTGCTTCGTCAGGTTATACATTTACTTGAACAGATATATAAACTTGATCTTGATACACAAGTCATTAGCCACCTGTTTCTCACAACCTCTCACTATTATCCATTTATCACTGGGTAACCGCATGTTATGTGCCCATTGCATTGGTAATTAGTTGCTGTTGAACTTCAATGCTTATGCATGATTTAATCATTTGAGGCAAGTGACACATTGAGGAAATGCTGTGTTAGAAACTGAAATACGTTGACAAGATGTCTTATATTTTTATGATTATGTAAGCAAACTGGTGGAATTGACATGGATGAAAGTCAGGTTATTTAAATGTGGCATTTCCCTGTTCAGATGATAAGAGACTTCAGATGTAATTTTAAATAAAAGTGATCAGAGTGTGTCATATCCCCACAACCTTTAATTGAGCACTCAATGGCAAAATGCACTGTTTAATTTTCTCTAATATCCCCCACTTTTGTTTTATTATTGTACAAGTATGGGTTGACTTGTCCGGATAGCATGCAAATCAAAGCTTTTCACCGTATCGTGGAATAATGACTGCAAACAATTCCATGTCACAGTCACATTCCTTGAGATAACAGGCTTCTGAGATGCATGAATTTTCATTTACAGTAAGTATGAACAAATATTAAAGACCTTTTAATGTACTATAATGACGCTTCAAATGGGATGCCATCAAGGTTACAGAGATACTCCAGAGTGGCTTTGGGCCGCCAGAGCTCATAACATGATTATTATCTGACCTCATCGTGAAGATTTCATGGGAGCTGCTCCCCACATTGAAAGAAACAAGACTCAATGCTCATGCTAATTCAACATTTCATCTGGCAAAACACAGTGGCAGCCAAAAACTACCCTACTTCATTAGTAAAGGTTCACCACCCAGTACAAAGAGACATCATGAACCCATTGATGCACCATCAATGACTCAAAGACAGATGTTGAGTAAACGACAGGCTTTTAGTCACTAAAGAACAAAGGCTCATCTGTCCTCCCTGGGGAGGGGGCTGTGGAACAGACACCTGTATATAAGAGCCTGTGGGGAGGGGCTACAGTTGGCCAATGGGTGTGGCCGATTAGATAAATATATACAAATGCTGGCTTACCACACCCTTCAATTACTTAATTCTCAACTTCATAACTTCCAAAATCCACTCATTGTCGTCAGACATTCCCACCAGGGTCCGATGAGACAAGTTTTCTCTTTACAGTCAAAGACCTGAGATCCTTATCAGCAATTGCTAATCTCCGGAGTTATGGCTGATCTGCGGAGCTATTGCTAGTGATTGTTTCATGAAAACCTATTCGTACATTTCTTTGTAAAACTTTAAGACATTTGCTTTGATTTTAAGGCCATTTATATGCCTATAAAATTGACAATTTTACACTGCGGAGGGTTGTGAATGTGGCTTAGACCATCTCACACACACCCTCCTCCCCTCCATCGACTCCATCTAATAACTCCCGCTGCCTCACAAAAGCAGACAATTTATTAAAAGACATATACACGGTAGACACACTCTCTTTACCCCACACCCATTGGGAAGATTTACAAGTAGGAAATCACTCACTGGTCTGCTCACAAAACAACCAGTATTGCAAATTTTTTTTTCAATGTGTGCAATAATAAATTTGAACTTGATTCCGCTTCCACATATCAACTTGTTTCTTGAATTCTTTCACATTTCAGATGGCTCCCATAATCACGTGAGGCTCCAAATAAATGACAGTGCTGGCTCGATGGGCTGAATGGCCTACTCCAGAACCTATTGTCTATTATTCACTGGTGTGCAGGTGGATGGAAACTGGAATGTGAGGGCAGAGAATATTGCAGATAATGGAAACGTTGATGCATTGTGTAATGATTTTGTGAGGAAGAACATAAATGTACTGGTAGCCAGTTGGAGGGTTCCGAATGCTCAAGGTGTATTAGGAATAAAGGAGATAGAGCATGGATCAGTATGCTGAATTGCGGAGGGAGTCACGTGATGGAGTAGTGGCCGGACGGAGAACTCCAGCCCTCTCCAGAAAAGTCGGGAAAAACAAGAGAAAATACAAAGGCACAGAAATAAAAGTTAAAGAAAAGTGAGTATAAAGGTGGAAAGAAGATGGAGACAAAAGAAGAAAAATCAAAATCAACGGTAAGAAGAGAGGAAGAGAAGACAACGGAGGAAAAAGGTGAAGGCCTTACCTGTCCGAAGAGGCCCGCTGTGGAGAGAGGAGCCCGCTACCTCAGGTCGGTAGAAAAAGAACTACAACAATGGCTCGCAGAGCCGAGTAAAAGTGCGCAACCGCGCATGAAAAAAAACACACCGACGGGAGGGGGGACCAGCTGGGGAGTCGATCTCCACAGCCGGCAACGACAGCTGCAGAACACCTGCAGCAAGAAGAGACCACAGAAGACAATAGAAACAAGAAAGAAGAGAAGGAAAGGGCAACAAAGAAACAACAGATGGCCAACCCAGAGGAAGAAGAAGAGGAAGAATACAGTGAAATAGATGAAGGGAAAGGCAAGGTAAAGGATATACTTTCTCTTGTTAGAGGATACATGGAGTCATTTAAAGAATGGCAAACACAGGAATTCAATGATTTAAGAAGAAGAATAAACAACACAGAAGAGAAAGTAATAAAATAGATATGACCTTAACAGAAATGGGGAAAAAAATGGACAAGATGGAAGAACGGGCAGTAGCAGCAGAAATGGAGGTAGAAGACTTAAAAAAGAAATTGGAGGAATCTAATAAAAAAACTAAAGAGACACAAGAACTACTAGCTCAAAAAATAGATACAATGGAAAATTATAACAGAAGAAATAACATAAAGATAGTGGGCCTTAAGGAAGATGAAGAAGGCAAGAATATGAGGGAGTTTATAAAAGAGTGGATCCCTAGGATGTCCAGAACTACAGCAAGAAATGGAAATAGAAAGGGCACATAGAGTATTGGCCTCTAAACCACAATCACAACAAAAACCAAGATCTATTGTAGTAAAATTCCTAAGATATACTACAAGAGAAAAGGTACTGGAGAAGACAATGGAAAAAGTAAGAGAGGGCAACAAACCACTGGAGGATAAAGGGCAAAAAATCTTCATTTATCCAGATATAAGTTTTGAACTCCTAAAGAAGAGAAAAGAGTTCAATACAGCAAAGGCGATTTTATGGAAGAAAGGGTATAAATTTATACTGAAGCATCCAGCGGTATTGAAAATATTTATTCCAGGACAACAAAACAGACTATTCTCGGATCCAGAAGAAGCACGAAAATTTGCAGAACAATTACAAAAATAGACTGAGGGATGAAGACGGGTAATGAGAGTAAAAATGATCACGATTGATATGTATGTGGGTAAAAACAAAAATAGACTGAGGAATAAGACGGGTAATGAGGGTAAAAATGACCACGATTGATATGTATGCGGGTAAAGAGGTATAAGAGTGAATAGAGACAATGTGCATATGTGAAAGTATCTGTAATTAGAGGAAAATATAGATAGTATAGACAAGAATTAATAAGGGAAGGTAATGGAATAGAGAGAATAAGGAGGGAATTAAAAGAGTGACCTTTGTGACATATGAAAAGTGAAATCTTTTCTGGGGGGGCTGGGTGGGGGAAAATAGCGGTCACTGCAAAATAATTTGACGCTTGCGAGTGGATTCGCAAATCCAAATGGAGAGGGGAGATGTGGTTGTCCGACAAGGGATAAAGGACAACTCAGGAGGGGAAGGGGAGATTGGGGATAAAGAAGATAGAAATAGGAGAATAAGGAAAATGTTGGATGTTGTAGGAATGTTGTCTGGTAAAGAGTTGAAAATAAGAAAACAAAAATGGAAAAGGAGGAAAGGTAATGATGGAAAAACGGAAAGAGAAGATAAACAAAATATAAAATGGCTACGCTGAACTATATGACTTTAAATATTAATGGAATACATAACCAAATTAAAAGGAAGAAACTACTAAATTTACTGAAAAAGGAAAAAATAGATATAGCATTTGTCCAAGAAACACACTTAACTGAATTGGAGCACAAGAAATTAAAGAGAGATTGGGTAGGACATGTAACAGCAGCATCGTATAATTCAAAAGCAAGAGGAGTGGCTATATTAATTAGCAAAAATGTGCCATTTAAAATAGAAGAGGAAATAATAGATCCAGCAGGGAGATATGTTATGATAAAATGTCAGATATATTCGGAGCTTTGGAATCTACTTAATATATTTTCACCTAACGAAGAAGATCAAAAGTTTATGCAAGATATCTTTTTGAAGGTAGCTAATACGCAAGGGAACATACTAATAGGAGGGGATTTCAATCTGAATTTGGATCCAAATATGGATAAAACTGGGAAAAAAATTAACAGGAAGAACAAAGTAACCAAATTTATAATTAAATCAATGCAAGAAATGAAACTTGTGGACATATGGAGGAAACAAAACCCAAAAGAAAAGGAATACTCATACTACTCGACTAGACATAAAACATACTCAAGAATAGACCTATTTTTGTTATCAGCTAGTATGCAGGATAGAGTAAGAAAAACAGAATATAAAGCGAGAATGCTATCGGACCATTCACCCTTAATACTGACAGTAAAGCTAGAGGACAGCCCTCCAAGAATGTATAGATGGAGATTAAACCCCATGCTACTTAAAAGACAGGATTTTAGAGAATTTATTGAAAAACAATTAAAAATGTATTTTGAAGTAAATACGGAATCAGTGGAAGATAAGTTTATTCTATGGGACGCAATGAAAGCATTCATTAGAGGGCAAATAATAAGTTATGTAACCAAGATGAAGAAGGACTATAATCAGGAAACAGAGCAGTTGGAAAGGGAAATAGTAAACATAGAAAAAAAATTAGAAATGAAGGAAGATACAACCAAAAGAAGAGAATTGGCGGATAAAAAAATAAAATATGAAACATTACAAACATATAAGGTGGAGAAGAATATAATGAAGACAAAACAGAAATATTATGAACTAGGTGAAAAAACACACAAAATCTTAGCATGGCAGCTTAAGACAGAGCAAACTAAGAAAATGGTATTGGAAACAAGGAAAAAAGACAAACAAATTACATATAATCCAAAAGAAATTAAGGAAAACTTCAGAGAATTCTATGAACAATTATACCGAACTGAAAACGAAGGGAAAGAAGGGAAAATAGATGAATTTTTGACTAAAATTGAACTACCAAAACTACAAATAGAAGAACAAAATAAATTAACAGAACCATTTGGAACAGTAGAAATACAAGAGATAATAAAAAAATTACCAAATAATAAGACACCAGGAGAGGATGGACTCCCAATAGAATTCTACAAAACATTTAAAGACCTATTAATACCGCCCTTCCTGGATGTAATCAACCAGATTGATGAGACACAAAACTTACCAGATTCATGTAAAACAGCAATAATTACAGTGATACTAAAACAAGGGAAAGATCCACTCTCACCAGCGTCATATAGACCAATATCTTTGCTAAACACAGATTATAAGATAATAGCTAAACTATTAGCAAACAGATTAGCAGATCAGGTACCGAAAATGGTAAATTTAGACCAAACTGGATTTATCAAAAAAAGACGCACAACAGACAATATTTGTAAATTTATTAACTTAATTCATGCAGTAGAAGGAAATAAAGCACCTGCAGTAGCAGTTGCTTTAGACGCAGAGAAGGCCTTCGACAGAGTAGAATGGAATTATTTGTTCAAAGTATTGCAAAAATTCAGTTTACCGGAGAAGTATATTAATTGGATTAAAGCATTATATAAGGGACCGTTAGCGAAAGTGACAGTAAATGGACATGTATCAAAGCAATTTAACTTAAGCAGGTCAACGCGGCAGGGATGCCCACTATCACCGTTATTGTTTGCGCTAGCTATAGAACCACTAGCAGAATTGATAAGAATAGATAATAATATAAAAGGAATAAAAATAAAAGACAGGGAATATAAAATCAGTCTATTTGCGGATGATGTGATAGTGTACTTAACAGAACCAGAACTATCAATAAAAGAACTATATAAGAAATTGAAGGAATATGGAGAAGTGTCGGGATACAAGATAAACGTAAATAAAAGTGAAGCAATGCCTATGAATAACGCAGATTTCTCAAAATTTAAGAAGGAATCCCCATTCAGATGGCAAATGCAGGCAATAAGATACCTAGGTGTACAAATAAACAAAAATCTAGGCTAATTATATAAACTCAATTACAATCCACTAATGAAAAAATTACAGGACGATTTAGAGCATTGGAAAGAGCTACCACTAACACTGATAGGAAGGATAAACTGTATTAAAATGAACATTTTTCCAAGGATACTATACTTATTTCAGGCATTGCCAATACAACTGACAGAAAAATTCTTCAAAGAGTTAAAGAAAATAATAAGGAAATTTTTATGGAGAGGGGGGAAACCGAGGATAGCACTAGATAAATTAACAGAATGGTATAAACAAGGAGGCTTACAATTGCCAAACTTCAAAAATTATTATAGAGCCGCACAATTAAGGTACCTATCAGATTTTTATCAAACAAGGGAAAAACCAGACTGGACGAGATTAGAATTAGATAAAATAGGGGAAAAGATACCTGAACACATATTATATAAATGGGACGAAAAATTGGTACAACATAGAACTTCTCCAGTATTACACCATCTCCTCAATATATGGAAGAAGATTCATGTAGAAAGAAATAAAACAAATTATCAATTACCAAAACTAATATTGACGCAAAATAAGCTACTCCCTTTTACAATAGACAACCTTTCCTTTAGAAAATGGGAAAAAAAAGGGATTAAAAGAATAGAAAATTGTTTTTCAGGAAGTAGATTCTTATCCTTTGAACAAATGAGAGATAAGTACAATATAACTGGAGATACAGCGCTGGCATATTACCAACTGAGATCCTACTTGAAAGATAAATTAGGAAGCAATTTGAGTTTTCCAGAGGGAAGTAACCTTGAATATGTGATTACAGATACAATGTTAATCAAAAGATTTATAACAAATATGTATATTAAACTGCAAGAAAAGGAGAATGAGGAAACAAATGGTAAAACTAAACAAAAATGGGAACAAGATTTAAATATAAAGATAAAAAAGGAAACATGGGAGAAATTATGTTCTGGAACGATGAGAAATACAATAAATCGAGGCTGCGTATGATACAATATAATTGGTTACACAGACTATACATTACACCGCAAAAGTTAAATAAATGGGACCCAACAGTATCTGATAGATGTTTTCGATGTAAAAAAGAAAGGGGAACAACAATTCATGCAATCTGGACATGTGAGAGAGTAGAAAATTTTTGGGATGATCTCAATCAGATATTAAATAAAATAACAGAAAACAATATACCAAAGAATCCAGAGATCTTTCTCCTAAGTAACATAAAAAATAAAGAATTTGGAATTGACTTGGAGGATGCACAAAAAAGATTTGTTAAGATAGCCCTAGCCGTAGCAAAAAAATGTATTATGTCAACCTGGAAATTGGAAGATAATTTGAAAATACAACAATGGTATATAGAAATGAATAAATGTATTCCATTAGAAAAAATAACATATAGATTAAGAAATAATATTGAAATATTCGAACAAGTATGGGAGCCTTACATTAAATACAATAGCGAAAACCTACCGGGAACAAACATTACCTAAGTTGATGGAAGGAGAAGAGAAGAAAAGAATGGACTCAGTAGAATTTCTGGTGTATTTTTGTTGAATGACAACGTTGTCTGACTGGCTTAATGCAACCTAGATTGTATACCTAAAATGGATGAGAGGGGGGGGTGGGGAGGTGGCTTGGGAGGAGGGGGGGGGAGAAAAAGTCACTGTATATGTGTGAAAAAGAAAAAGTGTATATCATGGCTAACGTGATTTATGGTGTGAAAAATAAAAAAATTTAAAAAAAAGAGTCTGCTGAATTGCAACATTGTGGCCATTTGCAAGGACAGGATTGGCTGGGAGCTAAAAGAGGGAGGGGGGAGTGGGAATGTCTACTGAGTCAGTGTAGGTGGAAGTTAAGAAACAGGAAGGAAGTGGTTACTGTATTGAGAGTAGTCTATGGGCCGCCCAAATAGCCCGTGGGAGACAGAGGAGCAGATAAATAGGCAGATTTTGGAATGGAGTAGAAATAACAGGGTTGTTGTTGTTGTTGGGAGAGACTTCACAAATATCAACTCTCACCTCCTATCTGCAAGAGGGGCAGAATTTGTCCTGTGTGTCCAAGAAGGATTCCTGACGGAGTAATGTGGACCAGTCTACGAGAGGAGGGGCCCTACTGGATCTAGGGCTGCGTAATGAAAATGGTCAAGTGATAGGCCTCATGGTGGGGGAGCATTTCAGTTATAGCGACCACAATTTCTTAAGCTTTAGCACAGCTATGGGCAAGGATAAATGTAAACAAAATGGTCGTGTTTAATTGGGGAATGGATAATGATGATGAGATTAGGCAGGAACCAGGGAGAGTAAACAGAGAACAAATGTTGTCAGAAAAAAAGCACAGAAGTAATATGGAGGATGTTTGGGGACTACTTGCGCAGGGTTCTGGACAGGTTGGTCCCATTGAGACAGGGAAAAGATGGTAGGGTAAAGGAACTGTGGTGGACAAAACAGGTGAGTCATAAATAAAATTTAGGAATCTGAAGGACAGGAAGGACTCATGAGAATTGTATGCTGGCAAGAAGGAACTTAAGAAAGGATTTAGAAGAGCTAGAATGGGGCCTTGGCAATTAGGATCAAGGAAAACACTAAGGCATTCCATGTGTATGTGAAGAGCAAAAGGATGACAGAATGTAGAGCCACTCAAGGATAATATGTGCCAAGAGGTGGAGGAGGTAATAGGAGGTTCTAAATTAATATTTTACTCAGTGTTCACCAGAGGGAGGGACTTTGGCCTTGGTGAGGTCAGAATAGAACTTGAGCTAGTTGAGGTTAATTTTCTTAAAGATAATAGGATTGCTAAGTCCCGGGACCCGGGCAAGATTAACTTCAGGTTACAATTGGTGGAAGTGAGAGAAGAGATGGCTGGGGCATTGGCAATGATCTTTGTGTCCTCATTGCCCACAGGGGAGGTGCTGGAGTGTTGGTGAGTGGCAAATATAATTCCCTTGCTTAAAAAAATGTAATAAGAAGTATCCTGAGAATTACAGAACATTGAATGTTAAGTTAGTGGTGGGAAAACTATTGAAAGGATTCTTAAGAACAGGATTTATGAGCATTTAAAGAAATATAGTCTCAGAGAGAATCAGCATGGCTTTGTGGGGTGGGGGGGGGGGGGGGGGAAGGCCATGCTTCATGAGTCTTACTGAGTTTTTTTTAGGAGATAACAAAATAAATTGATGAAGGTAGGGCAGTTTTGTGGCCTATATGAATCTCAGTATGGCATTTGACAAGATTTCACTTGGTAGATTCCTTCAGAGAGTCACAATGAAGCCTGCCAAAAGTTAAGATTCTTGCCCACCCCATATTATTTGCTAACTTAAGAGAAAAGATCAAGAACCAACAAATGAAGCAGCAATAAAAGTACAGGCTGACATCTATAAAGGGATTATTCCACTTAAATGGTTAAAAAAAACTTTTGCATTGGCATTGGTAATATGACTGTATTCTCATCCAAAGATAGATCATATAAATAGCACCACAAGATGAAGCACTTTGAATTGAATAAGACTCTGCCCAGTGCTCAATGATGGATCGTAAATCAGACCCAAAACTGAAGTCCATTCTTCTTCTCAGAAAGAGATATCCAGATCATTCTCCCATTCAGTCTTAATCCCACTTAATGAAATTGCTTTCAAATTCAATAGTTTATAATGTAAAGCAGATATCATGCCTTTATGAGTAAATTGTAACTCATTCATCGATAACATTTGGGTCTGGAAGAGTAGGAAAGGTTAAAAGCTTAGAGCGAACAAAATTTCAAATTTCGATGCCTGTATGTTTTGGACTTACCCTAATTTGCAAAAATATTGGATCAACGTTTTTAAGAACTTTTTCCAACCCTATTTAGAATCAGTGGTTCTTAACCTTTTTTTCACTCACATACCACTTTAAGTAATCCCTCTGCCATCAGTGCTCTGTGATTAGTAAGGGATTGCTTAAGGTGATATGTGGGTGGGAAGGGAAGGTTGAGAACCACTGCTCTAAACCCAATTGTTACTGAAATATTTTGCTTGAGAAAATTGTCATTGGCCCCTTTCCTTTACAGTTCTGAAACCGTGCCCATAACGAGTCAATTAGGTACTGTTAAATTAAAACAGTGGTTTTCAAACTTTTTCTTTCCACTCACTTCCCACCTTAAGCAATCCCTTACTAATCACAGAGCACCGATGGCTTAGGGAATACTTAAAGTGGTACATGAGTGGAAAGAAAAAAGCTGAGAACCACTGCTTTAGATCCATACCTGGTCATTGCACTATTTGGTTTTTCTAAAGATATAAATATTATTTTATGTACTAATCAAAGACAGGTTTTAGCATTCTCCACTTTATTAGCACGAACAGCAATTCTGTTCAAATGGAAAGATGAGCTCCCATCTACACATAATCAATGGGTAATAGATATTATGTCCTTTGTAAATCTGGAGAAAATTAGGCATAATATCATAAAAGTCAAGATTGCTTTCGATAAGACTGGGGGCCCCATTTCTAGCTCACTCCCATAATTTGATAACGAGGTGCAATGATGAATGTCACTGGGCGTGCTTGTTTGGATCCCCTGAGGCGGGTTGTTCGGATTTAACACGACTTACAATATGAATTTCAACCTTGATTGCTGTGGGTTTGAATTAATTTTTCTTTCCTCCTACAATATTGTACGTATCATCATTTATTGGATTTAGAATTAAGTCATATTGCTACTGTCCCATGTTATTACTTGGAAATCTGCAAAGGTTTCATGGCAATTGATTTACTGTTTTGTTTCTGATAAAACTCAAAAATAATTTTAAGATAAAGAAAAAAATATATAAATAGCACCACAAGGGTGCTCTTTTGTCTATTAGATGGGTAGGGATCATATACATTTGCAATTTAAAGGGGTGTGAAGGGAAGCCAACAACGTAACCAGATGAGGGAACCCCAGACTCTCTCAGACCAAGCAGGTACTGTGGGAGAGATACAAAAGATTATGTGCTAACAACTTGCAAGTCTGTAATCAATGGAATTATTGTGACAGGAATTAATCTGGGAATATTGCAAACTAATCATTGGTGCTGATAACTATTTCATCCCTTTCTCTGGCACAACAAGATACATTAGCAGCTGGGCAGATTGAAATCGAAAAGAGGATTATTATACAAAGGTTCTTTTTGATGCATTTGCAACATTATATGCGGTGCTGGTAACCATAACAACGAAAAGGCCGTAATTACTGCTCATGTTGTTCAAAGATAATATCTTCAAGGCTTGGTTATTATATATGGTGAAGAAAGGCAAGGGAACAGATGAATTATACACATGAACATGCCACACCACATCACCGTGTCTTTGGACTTCATAAGGGCCTTTATTAACAATCATTCTGGCCATAGCTATGCAGGGAAATACAATTGCCAGCGTGAAAAAGATCAGGACATGTGTTTTTGGTGCAATACACAAAATTTCTGCAGAAACTCCGCAGCTGACAGGACGTCCACAGGAAGGAAAAAGGTAATCGACATTTCTGTCGTGAGCCCATTACCTCCCCTGGATGCTATGTGACCTGCTGGGTTTCGTCCGCACGTTTATGCATTACACAATCAATCCTACGTCTGCAGAATTTGTTGCTTGACTGTTTTAGGCAGTTTTGGAAGTGTGCTCTTTCCGTATCGCTCATGTTGAAAGGGGAGCTGGCCCATCCCACCAGAGGCATGCTTCCTGCCACCCAACCATGCTGATGTTTGCATTCACTTTGAATGTACACAATCAGGGGCCAGGCTTAAAGAACCAAATCAAACAAACATTTAAAAGGCCAAGTGCAAAGGAAGCGATAAATGCATGTGTGTAGAGAAATAGTATAAATAACACCATCTATTACTAGATTGATATGAAATGAAGTGGAACGCGAAATCATTCAACAGTTACAAAATATGATTGACCGTACATTTTTTTTTAAAAAGTCTTCCCTGTTCATTGAAAAATTAAAATCAGCTGGTGTAGTGGATAGCACAATGCTGCTAAGGTGCCAGCAACCTGAGTTTGAATATAGTGTCCCCACAACTGCATGGGCTCCCTTCGGATGCTCCGGTTTCCTCCCACTCCAAAAAAAAAACATAAGGGGTTGTAGGTTAATTAGGGCCAATAACATTCTGTTACCATTGCTGTATGCCAAAATTTAAAATCAGGGCAACGTGGAAAGCAAAATCTGCAGTTGATAGAAATCAAAATCCCAGGATGAAGACCCATCAACAAGAGAGCTCAATGACCTTAAACATTGACTCACTTTCTTCCTCCACAGATGCTGCTGGACCTAGAAAGTTAATTACAGTAGAGGCTGGTGAGTTAGAGCAACCCTTCAGTGGCAAGATCTTGTTAATTAAGCAATCCACCTGATCAAATGACTGCGCCAACCAATTGTTTCCACAATCCTTCGCCCTCATTGGGCAAGGAGACACCTAGTGTCATGGTACTCATGTCTTGTGGTCTCATTGCCACCTCAGTAACGTGATGATTTTTTGTGAGCTCTCTCCAGAAGTCCATCTCCTTGCATTCACAACAAACATCTGCTGTCTTATAATTCTAGCACTGTACAGTGCAACTGTTGTTATTTTTAAAATATTAATTTAGACATGGAGCCTTTTTGTCCCATCAGCCTGTGAGCTCAATTGCACCCCACTGACCTACACCCCCGGTACATTTTGAACAGGTAGGAGGAAAGCAGAACCCTGGGGAAAACCCATGCAGACATGGGGAGAACATACAAACTCCGTACAGACAATGCAGTATTCCGTTTAATAGGAGGTAACAGTTCCATTATTGTCACATGTTACTACATTTACAATGTAATGTATATGAAATTCTTGAACTTTTTCCACTGTAAGGAAGACTTTATCCATTGACCCTCACAGAAATGAGGCCCCAGTGAGGAACAAACTTGCGACCCCTGGTTTACAAGACCAGAGCTTTGACCACTGAGCTATCAGAGCATCTATTTGAGATATATACACTGATTATTTATTAACTATCTTTTGGATTTATTTATTTTCTTTTTAATTCATATAGATTGTTTTATTTTAAAATGAAGTCCATGTTTTCAGTTCATATGAACATGATATTGTACAATGTGTATGACGATCTAATTGTTGCTCATTATCATTAATTTTGCAGTACCTGTCACATGTTTATTTTGTATCTTATTTTTATTTATATATGCACTAATTATGTGTCATGTGAGATATGGCATTTGTGTGCACTGTGGTCTGGAGAAATGTTGTTTCTTTGGGTTCACCAATACAGTCAGATATTAATGAACTTAAGTGTGGATTGACTTGCTTGGATAGCATGCAGAGCAAAGTTTTTTTTTTAACTGCATCTTGATGCATGTGACAATACACAGTTCAAGCCAATTCCCACGTTCAAACATTTTGGATATGAACAGTCCAATGTCCAAGCTCCAAGCAATGGTATTGCTCAAATCTCTATGGAAGGATGCTCTCTCATTTCACACTGCAGATATTTCTGGAACCATATGAAAGAAACTGGAATCTGGAGCAAAAAGCATGATGCTAGAGGAATCAACTGTTTGAACGGCATCAGTTGGAGAAATAAATTGTTCACGTTACTGGTTGGAATCTTTCAAAATGGCAAACAAACACAAAAGTTGTGCTGGACCTGTTTGAATGTCCCGCATCTTCCAAATGCAAAGAGTTATCAATGCAAGATAAACAACAAGTTGCAGGAAATTTGATAAAGCTAGCATGAGCGGATTGAGCGGAATGAGCAGATTGTCATGAACAAAAAAGGCAGCTGTCATTTCTGATTCAAATTCAACATATTAGATGTAAGTAGATGTAATGAGGTTTTACACAATGAGCTTTAAATTGATACGCCAACTGACTTTCAATAAAACATGAACCCTACCTTTATCTCTCAGTCTCACATGGAAATCTATTCCATCCCACCCCCCCACCACCCCCGCCCCAGATGGAACCTCAGCAGGTCACGAAGCATCTATTGGATGTAAAGGGCAATCTGCATATCAGGCCGGAGCCCTCTATCAAGGTACAAGCAAAAGCTTGGCAGCCACCTGAATGAAATGATGGGGGAGAGGGGTGGAGGAGAGGCGAGAGGAAGAGGCGGGGGATGAGCACAGGCACCTGCCTGTTTTTGTTTAAAACTTGTCAAAGGACCCAAGACCAAAACAACGGTTACCGTTTCCTTCCTATGGATGCTGTGTGACCTGCGGAGTTTCTCCAGCATGCTTGTATATTGCACTCAACCTGAGCTTCTGCAAACTTTCTTGTTTAATCCCTTCCTCCCCTCTAAACCTCAGATGTCCATTTCCAGTTTGGGTTGGCCAGGCGAAGGGCAGATTGGGGTGAGCAGAATCCATAGCTGGAATGTGAACGCTGTGGCAGTGAGGCCTGTTAATCATGCAGTCTACCATTTCTGTGACTCGCACATGAATGTTCCAGGCTCAGAGCAACTGATGGCCACTTCAGCAGAAGCAGTACTTCAATGTCTACAACAGTGGTCAAAGTAGTCTCTGCCTCAGGAAGCCTCTGGATTGAAGTGACTGCACAATTCAGGATAGCAGGATTGAAGGATAGATGCAGACCTAACTGCCCTTTAACACTGCTACAACAAGCCATCTCCTACTAGCTGATCAGTTCTTGACCTTGCCCCATCTACTGATTCGACCAGATCACTTCAACCCTGCTCTCTGTACCATGCTGCGCCATCTCACGGCCTCATTGTGTCCTGACCTCAAAAATCTTTGTTCACAATCCTTTACTACCAATCGCACATTGCCTTGACTACTGACCCTATCTCCCAACTAGGAAATCTACCACTCCCACACACAAGACTGGATGCAGACTGGCAGATGGTTGAGCACCTCCCTTCTGTTGGCTACAAAATCACGGACCTCCTAGTGGCCAACCATTTCGATTGCACGTACTATTGGCACACCGGCATGTGTCCATGGTCTCGTGTGGCCAAACCAATATCATCTCTAAATTAGAGGAACAGCACCTCACATTCATTCTTGGCAGTTTCCAAATAGATGGCATTCACATCCACAGGTCTCTCTAATTTCTTACCCCGCGCCCCCCCATCTCCTTTTCTCCAGCTCCCCCCCCCTCCACTTTCCACGCCTTCTCCACTCAGAGCTACCCTTGGCTCTCTCTCCCAATCATTTCTCTGACTTGTTTTTAATTTGTCACCCTCACAGCTTTAACAACATCTGACAACTTACCAACAAGCCTGTGCTCCACCCCCATCCTCTTCCTCCCCCAACCTTGTTATTCAGTTGCCTATCTTTTTGCTCATACTTTGATAAAGGGCTAAGGGCCAAAATATTGGGTACCCTTCCTTTTCTGTGGATGCTGTGCGACCTGCTGAGCTCCACCAGCAGGTTTGGGCATGGTTCTCCAAGCCTACTACAATCCCCCTCCCACCCCGTCGGTCTCAACCAGAAATGTTGACTTACAAATTTTTTTCTCCACAGATGCTGCTTGATCCATTGAGTCCTCCAGCAGTCGCTCCCTGCCCCATCTTTTGCAAATCTAATCTTTGGCTACCAATCCCAGGCCAACCACACCATGTTCTGACAACGTACCAAATCTAACTCTGATTCCCATCATCCCCAACAGCATTCAGCTCCTCATGTGCACTCCAATCTCAGTCTCTGCATTGTCGAATCTCCTCATGGGGAACACACAAGCCAATCATGGTTGCATTTCCCTTGGGAGTGGTTGACTAACCTGCTGTTTGAGGCAGTGAACCCTCCCTAGGCTCTGCCCTCAGCAAGCAGCCTCCAGAGGAGAGCACATTTCAAAGCAGGGGAGCATGTGCACTTTGGTGCCTTTTATTGCTCTCCTTCCTCTGCAAAGCATAGTGTTAGATAACGTGAGGGGTGCTGGAAATTGCGACACTCTGTCTCTACCTTACGGCAGACAAAAGTTAAAAAATCTCATGCTTGTTTCATTCTAAATGTAGTATTGCATGACCATAATGGAACTTTTATAATTGAGAATTCCAATTTGAACCTATCAACCACGCCTCACTATTTCTGCCACAAAAACATTTGGTGTATAATTAAGCAGCAATCTCTTGCATTTCCCTGGACACAATAGTCCCTAAATGGCCAGGACTATATGTAATAGTTTTGAGCTTTCACTGTCTTGTCCCGATTTAGTGACCTTGTGGTTCTCAACCTTTCTCTTTCCACTCACATACCACCTTAAGTAATCCCTCTGCCATTTATGCTCTGTGATGGTAAGGAATTGCTTAAGGTGGGATGTGGGTGGGAAGGGAAGGTTGAGAATCACTGCTCTAGACCCAATTTTTACGGATATATTTTGCTTGAGAAAAATTGTCATTGGCCCATTTCTGGAGTTGTGAAACCGTGCACATAACGAGTCAATTAGGTAGGATTAAAACGGTGGTTTTCAAACTTGACATTTCCACCCACATCCCACCTTAAGCAGCCCCTTACTAATCACAGAGCACCGATGGGACAGGGAATACTTAAAGTGGTATGTGAGTGGAAAGAAAAAGTTTGAGAACCATTGATTTAGAATAACAATTCTTTGACTTTTGTCTCCTGCAAGGGAGACAGAAAGTCGCCACTTTGTCCAACACCTCTCATCCTGTTCCTGGTTGCATTCTGAATAAGCCATTCTATTCCAATGATTTAAAAGTCAGAGAACTGTTGCAAGGGCTTAAGGTGTTAGTCTTCTCAAATTGCTTTCAATTCTTATTCATTCGAGTGTTTTTATTGAATTAAATTTATTATGTGTATGAGAACCAGAGAATACTACAGCACAGTATGAGGCTCTTCAACCTTTCTAGTCCCACTGACCCACATCCAGATCATATCCATCCCCCACCCCCATACCCCTCCCATCCGTGTATTTGTCCACATTTTTCTTAAATGTTAAATCTGTGGCTGCGTTTACCACTTCAGCTGGCAATCATTCCATATTCCCACCACTCTGCGTGACGTTTCCCCTCATGCTCCCTTTAAACTTTTCCCCTTTCACCCTGAATCCATGACCTCTCATTATGGCCTCTCCTAAACTCAGTGAAAAAAAACCTGCTTGGATTTATTCTATCTATACCCATCTTCATTATGTATATTAAACCTCCCCCTCATTCTGCAACGCTCCAGGGAATAAAGTCCTAAGCTGTTTCACCATTCCTTGAAACCCAACTTCTCAAGTCCAGGCAACATCCTTGTAAATCCCTTCTGCACATTTTCCAGTATCAATATCTCTCTTGTAATTAGGTGACCAAAACTGCACACAATAATCCAAATTTTGCCTCAGCAATGTCTTGTACAATTTCACCATAAAGTTCCAACTTCTGTACTCAGTACTTTGATTGATGATGGCCATTATGTCAAAAAGCTCTTTTTAAGAACCTATCTATTTATTACATTTCTTTCTGGGTATCATGTATCTGTATTTCCAGATCCCTCCATTCTACCATTCTCCTCAGTGCCCTACTGTTTACTACGCATTCCCTTACTTGGTTTGTCCTTCCAAAGTGCAGCACCTCACACTTCTCTGCATTAAATTCCATCTGCCATTCTGGGCAGCCCATTTCACCAGCTGGTCCAGATCCCCCTGCAAGGTTTGAAAGCCCTCCTTGCTGTCCCCTACACCTCTAATCTTTTTCGTCAATGTTGAGAGACATTGAACAAAACTTGTTTTGTGAGGTATCCATGCAACTCAGCTCATACTTAAGTACAACAGGCAGTGCAAAGTAAAGGTGCAGAGCATTACAGGGAAAAGGCTCCGTTAAAACCACACTTCATCTGCGTTGATACAGTTTTAAGAGCACAAGAGACCAACTTCTGCCGAGAAGAGGTTACTCATTTGTCTGATAACAAATCTTAAACCTGGAGTCCCGTATTTTTAAGCTCATGGATCTCCTGCTCAATGGGAAGAAGAGAGTGTGACTGGGATGGGATGGGTACATTGGCTGCAATTTATTTTTTAAAAACAGGTAATTTTTTTTTGAATATGTTCCAAATGTTAGCATTCAAAATCCCCGAGCTGAGAGGAGAGAGTTCCTAAGACTCCTGCTGTTCATTGGCATCTTATTAATCTCTACCAGACGTGCACATGAACAAGATCAAGACTGATGCATCTCTGTTCCCTTATTCCCCAGGATCCGATCATCGCGCCTCTAAAAGGGATGATGACGGCCAAGGGAATCACCAGATAAATACATGGGTTTTAGAACTTGGATAAAACTCAAATTAAAATGGAGCACTAAGCAGAAACATTCCCCCAATAAACGTTCCTTCCTCTTGACATCTTCTTTTAAAAGAAAGCATTTTTAACAAAATATATTTTGTGCTTGCAAATTCATCAGCCAACATTACTGATCTGGTTAGTACAGTAACACTTTGGGTCCTCCTCATAACACCAAGGTCCATACTGTTTGCATGGATTGACTACTACATTTCCTCCCATGAATGCAAGACTGGACTTCATTAAGCATCACGTTGTGTGAAAAGCTATTTCAAACTTGAAGGGTACTAAATAAATGCAAGTCCTTTAATTAGAAAGTTAAAATAATTTCCCCCACAGAGGATGCCTGACCCACTGATTTTCTCCAGTAGGTTGTTTATTGGTCCAGATTCTAGCATCCGCAATCTCTCTGATTTATGCTTGTTGTTGATGAGAGTTCATTGTCTTATGCACAAATACAATGTGCAGATTCCCATTGGAGCCACACTGTTATATAGGTTACACCAATGACAACAGTTGACATCAAATTATTACGATGTACCAGGACAGAAAAAGTGACACTATATATGAAAGCACAGATAAATGCTCACAATTGGAGTTCGTGCAAGAAAAAAGTGATGTTTTAATCAGGAACATCAGTGGTTCTCAACCTTTTTCTTTCCACTCACCACTTTAAGTAATCCCTATGCCATCTGTGAATAGTAAAGACAAAGTTTGAAAACTACTGTTATTGACAGATCAGGGACAGGGTGCTATACAATTTGGAATTATACAGAACCAACCTTTCACTCAGTTCAGCATATATCTGTGCTAAAGCCACAAACTTTACCCTTGAGCAAGCTGTCACCTCACTGGGTGACAATTCAGATAATATATTTTTATCATTAATTCTTTCAAGTATTCGCCACTTATTTTCTCTCCACCTATAATACACTTTTTAATATGTTTTGCCCTGTATGACTGCATTTATCTCTGTATATTGTCTCAGTAATAGATTCAAGATTTTACGTTTCGTTCTTCAAACACCATTTAATAGGACACGGTGTTACTGAAAAAAAACCTCAAGGACTGTAGATCTGGAATCTTGAGCAAGCAATGAGAAGCAGAAGGACTCAGCAGGTCAGACAGAATCCCTGGGGTAAATGGACAGTAAAACATAGGGAGGTCTCAGACAGGCATCCCAACCCTAAACACTGACTCTGTGGATGGTGCCTGACCTGTTGATTCCCTTCAATTTCTTGTCTGCACTGTTATCACTGAATGCTGTTTTGTATACTGATAAAGGCAGCATCTGCTGCAAGCAAACAGACAGCAGAAAACACCGCAGAACCAATCAAGTCCACAACAGCTTCTTTATTAACCCTTTACAGTGACTGTGGGCTTGAGAGGGATTGTTCAGCGACTCAATCTCTATTCTGAGACCAACACTCAAATTATTGGAGTGTTTGCCATACATTTATCCACAATTTGGGCAGATATCTACATAACTGTAGACCAGGAGTCAGCAAAGTAGTCTATATTGACCCCTGGGGGTGTGATGGGACTATCCAAGGGATTGTATAAATGTCTAGACTATAGAGAAATTTATTATTGATAATATTTATTTATTTTACATGCTGGGGTGGGGGTGGGGGGTCAATGAGAGATCAAGGATTCCACGAAGAGGTCGATGGTTTAAATGTTTGCCGACCCTTGCTACAGATGCTGGAGTAGGCCTTTCATTTAGATCATGGCTGATCTTCCACGATCAGTATCCTGTCCCTGCCTTCTCTCCAAACCCTCAACTCCCCTGTCCACAAGAACCTTACATAACTCCCTCTTGAACTTATCCAGAGAACCCACCTCTACCACCCTCTGCAGCAAAGTATTCCACAGACCAACAACTCGCTGGCTAAAAAAAATATTTTCTCATCACTGTCCGAAAGGGCTTTCCCTCTATTCTTAAGCTATGGCCTCAAGCCCTAGTCTCCCCCGACATCAGGAACAAGTAATCAGTTTCTATCGTGTCCAATCCCTTAATAATCTTCTATACCTCAATCATATCTCCGCTCATCCTTCTAAATTCCAACGTATACAACCCCAGTTCATCCAACCATTTCGCATACATCGATCCCGCCATCCCGGGAACTAACCGTGCAAATCTACGCTGCACTCCTTCAATAGCGAGAACGTCCTTCTTCAAATAAGGAGACTAGGACTGTATGAGACCCTCATACACCTACATTTTGTGTTTACCCTTATGTTACCTTGTAATGTCTATGAATGTTCTGGAGAATTTAGAGTGTCCTCAATTCTAGGAAAGAGTGACATACTTGTGAACTTAATTATCTTACTGTGGCACAGATGTTAAGAAAGCCTTGTTTGCACAAGCAGCGGTAACTGAAAGCCTTACCAGAGAGCATTTATTAAAGCATATTTGTGAAACTTATTCTTTCACTTTCCCTCCTTTTATCATTTTATGATAACCAATATATTTGTTACCCTACTATTAAAGAAAAAAAGCAAATAAATCAAAGTTAAACTCGACTATGCTCTTTCATATAACTAGTTAGCTTTAAGACATGAATGAATCAAGCAAAATAATCTCCCTATTGTTATTTCTCTAGTGTCAATTGCTACTGATCCTATATCTACTCTCACCTCTTATCCTTCATATGCCTGAAGCAGCTTTTTGTATCCTCTTTGATATTATCCTGCTTCTTCCCCCATTTCTTGCAGAAACTCTGTTCATTACTGCCCTCCCAGTACCTCCTTCCCATCTACTTTGTCCAATTCCTCTCTCATGTCACTGTAATCCTCTTTATTCTACTGAAATACTGACGCATCTGACATCAGTTTCTCCCTGCAAAAATCTCAAATTGAACCATTATGGTGATCATTGCCCCCAAATGGTTCCTTTATTCTAAGCTCTCTAATCACCTGTGGTTACAAATCCAGTACAGTCAATCCCCTCGCAAGCTCATCAACAAAGGTGCTCAAAAAAAAAAGCCATCTTGTAGATTTTCTACAAATTCTCTCTCTTGCGATCCAGTTCCAACCTGGTTTTCCCCCATCTACTTGCATGTTAAAATCCCCCATGACTACCATTGCTTCTGACACCTTATCTATCTGTTATTGTCGTTTGTTGTCCATATTCCAGCTACTGGACAGAAATCTGTATATCACAGCTAACAATTTATCTTTACCCTTGCTATTTCTTAACGTAACCCATGTGATTCTACAGCTTCTGATACTGACACGTTTTTCAAATGACTTACTGTTGTTCCTTACCAAAGACCACGCTGCCTCCTCATTTTTTCCTGCCTGGCCTCTCGATACACTGTGTATCCTTGAACATTCAGCTCCAATGACATCCATCCTTTAGCCACTATTCTGCGGTGGCCACAAGATAATACCTGCCAACCTGTAGCTGTACTATCAAGTCATCCACTTTATACTCTGTGTGCATTGAAATGCAAAACCTCTAAAACTTTATTATTACATTGACTCGGAGTCCCTGTTGCTCCCCATGACTGCAATTTTGCCCTGTCTGCTTGTCCTTCCTCATCAGCTGTCCCTGCTGAAGTGTCAACCACCTCTTTTTTGGCTTCCTCACCTTGGTTCCCATCCCCTGCAAACCCAGTTTAAGTCCTCAGAGTCCAGTTGGAGCACCATTCCCAAGGCGCTGTATTGTTAAAGGGTATGGGTACAGGTCCAACAGAGAGATGTATTCATAGTTCTAACATACATTAGGGATATTCATAATTAAATATTGATGTGCCATTCCCGTCTCGCTATCTGATTTGGTCTCTTTTTCCTTCAACAAATTAATCATTACAAGGGCACCCAAAACAAAACCCCCAAAAAAGCCCTTAAATATGGCAATTGTCCATTTTTGCCACTCATGAGCCCGGGCGGGGCTCTGGCTTTTCCTCCCGATACGTCATGTTGTCTTTTACCAGGGCCAATCTTTTCACAGTCAGTGTGATGTATTCACCGAGGTTGCCCCTCAACCTGGTGACAGGTAAAATAGATGGGGGAGAGCCAGTGGATGTGGTGTACCTGGATTTCCAAAAGGCCTTCGATAAAGTCCCACATAAACGACTGGCATGCAAAATCAACCTCATGGGATTGGGGGCAAGGTATTAATGTGGATTGAGAATTGGCTGGCAGATAGAAGACAGAGAGTTGGGATAAACGGCTAGTTTTCTGAGTGGCAGGCGGTGACCAGTGGGGTGCCACAGGGATCTGTTCTGGGACCCCAGCTGTTCACAATTTACATTAATGATCTAGATGAGGGGATTGGATGTAATATCTCCAAATTTGCAGTCGACACTAAGCCAGGAGGGGTTGTGTGCACTGAAGAGGGGGTCAGGAAGCTCCAGTGTGACTTGGATAAATTGGGGGACTGGGCAGATACATGGCAAATGCACTACAATGTGGATAAATGTGAGGTTATCCACTTTGGTAATACAAACCGTAGGGCAGATTACTATTTGAATGGCAATAGATTGGGAGATGGGGAAGTGCAGAGAGACCTAGAGGTTCTTGTGCACCAATCACTGAAGGCGCACATGCAGGTACAGCAGGTGGTTAAAAAGGCAAATGGTATGTTGGCCTTCATAGCAAGAGGGTTTGAGTATAGGAATAAGGATACCTTACTGCAGCTGTACAGAGCCTTGGTGAGACCACACCTGGAGTATTGTGTGCAGTTTTGGTCGCCTTATCTGAGGAAGGATGTTCTTGCAATGGAGGGAGTGCAAAGGCGATTCACCAGGCTGATACCTGGAATGGCAGGAATGACTTATGAGGAAAGATTGCGCAATTTGGGATTGTACTTACTGGAGTTTAGAAGATTGAGAAGGGATCTCATGGAGACGTACAAAATTCTGGCAGGACTGGACAGAATGGATGTGGAAGGGATGTTTCCAATGGTGGGGAAGTCCTGAACCCAGGGCCATGGTTCAAGGATAATAGGCAAACCATTTAGAACCGAGATGAGGAGGAATTTCTTTACCCAGAGGGTGGTGAATCTATGGAATTCATTGCCACAGAGGGCAGTAGAGGCAGGTTCGTTGAATATATTTAAGACGGAATTAGATATATTTCTTCAGTATAAGGGAATTAGGGGTTACGGAGAGAAGGTGGGGAAGATCAGCCATGATCTCATTGAATGGCGGAGCAGGCTCGAAGGGCCGAATGACCTTCTCCTGCTCCTATCTTCTATGTTTCTATGTTTGACTGCCTTGGGTGTGATGAGTAACTCCTTGAAGGGTCACTTGGTGTCAGCTTTTCCCACTCCCAATTCCTAACCAGAAAGTAATCATGGGAGTGGATACCAGGAAACATCATTTCCAGTTGGATTTCTTTCCTTTCAGCATTTAGAACTTATCAATGCAAAGACTCAAGAATTTAATTGACATTATTGCTCGTGCCTTTCGTATGAAAAATGCAAGAGGAGCTCAAAACTTAACTGGGGCAGGTTTAGACTTTTAAAATAAAGCTGGAAGATACAAAAATAAATTTAAAATTTAATGAGCTACTCCAAATCAGACAGCTTTGCAGTACAATGATCAACTGAACACTATATATTAAAAAAATGAAGTTTCGATCCAAACTTGAATTTAAAAAAACTGAACATTTTTTTTCTACTGCCGATGAGCCTGACCATCTTCTTAAGCTGTGATTAAAATAATCAGCAGATGCAAAATTCATTTAAAAAATTATAATATTTAAGCACAGAGGAAGTAAATGACTGGACATGTAAGTTTCGTAGTTAGACTCTCAGTGCAATCATATAAAGTAGAATCCTGCTTGCCAGATTCTGCAATCTTGTTTTCTTTATAGATCATTTAAGTCAGTGGTTCTCAACCTTTTTTCTTTCCACTCACATACCACTTTAAGTTATCCCTATGCAATAGGTGCTCTGTGATTATGAAGGGATTGCTTAAAGTTGGAAGGAAAGGTTGAGAATCCTGCTCCAGACCCAAATGTTTCTGAAATATTTTGCCTGAGAAATATTGTCATTGGCCTATTTCCTTTGGAGTTCTGAAACCGTGCACATAACGAGTCAATGAGGGACGATTAAAACAGTGGTTTTCAAACTTTTACTTTCCACACACATACCACCTGAAGCAATCCCTTCCTAATCACAGAGCACCGATGGCATAGGGATTACTTAAAGTGGTATGTGAGTGGAAAGAAAAAGGTTAAGAACCACTGATTTAAGTTTACGTTAACTTGTGAATTGGAGATAGTTTTGGATTTGGGAGTAAAGTGTGCATATTCTTCATTGCCAAAACATTTGTTATATTTACTTAAATTGTTCTGAGGATAAAATGTTCTAAATTGCATTGCTTTTGAAGATTCTCTGCAAGAATGCGTAGTACTACTGAAAAAATTTTTAAAAACCTTTATCCAAGTTTGTACATTCATAGCGTGCATATAAGAATATAAATTTGCTTCAGTGTTTTTTCAAGACATGAGGTAGATCGAGTTTTGAGGTATATCATTAATAACAAGACAATACTTATAGCTATGTACTACAAGCAATTCTACAAAATCAATCTATATACACTCAACTGGTAGGTATTCAGGTCCTTCCTGGAGGGAACAATTGCTTTACCAGGATTATTTTGCTGACAGATAATACATACCTGTGTCTATTTTACCATTTCCTCCAGCCAAATATGTTATTGCATGTATATAATTAAGCTTTACAGAATTTTTAAAAAGCATGCATTAGGGACAGAAATTATTCAGCAGGGGTTGGCTCATAATTCAGTTTCTAAATCTCCAGTACACCCCTACTGTTTTCAGAATTTAAATAAATTAGCAGGGACGGCCCGCTGAAGTTTTACTTCATCTCCTATGTCAGACAAGACTATTCTATTTACAAGCAGTTTATTGCTTTCCGAATAAACGATGAAGGGACCGTTTATAGCAGCAGATTTTTGCAGTGGCATCTGCGTGAGCATTCCCAAGGGATATAGGTCTCTTGTCTGGGCATAAATATTAAATGACATTCCCTTCCCTATCATGTAGGCTCTAATAAGGGCAAATAATTCAAGTTGCTGGGAAAGAATGGATGGTGGAAGGCAGCCGCCTCGATTATTTCATCTGTGTTTTGGACAATGGCATAACCTGTATCATCAATAAAGGCTGACCCATCAATAAACCAAGTCATAGCTTCATCAGTGGGACTGTCTATTAAATCTTCTTGTGCCAGAAGTCAAAAGATAATTATAATCTGGTCCTTCCAGTTCATATGGAGGCAGTGTTAAAAAGGCTGCCGAGTTAACAGTAATTCAGTCACGGAAGGTCAGATGTGAATTCACTAAGAGAAAAAGTTCACACTGGCTCAAGCGTGGTTGAGTCACGCGGCCTGTTTGATTAAATGTCAGGAGAGCTGCCATTCAATGCTGGATGTAAACTTATAATGAATGATGGAAGGTGATTGAGTTGGTTTATGCTACCTCATAAGGGGATGCTGACCATACCTCCCCCGATTCTTCTCCAGTATTTGCGGATGATGGTGTTGCAAGGTTGAGGCATCGATCAATATGTCAATGCTCCCTGTAAGGTTGCTGCTGTATCAATCAAAAAAAAATGGAAGAGACACACCTTGGACCCTCGTTGTATCAATAATACTCGTCCTCCGTGTTACTAGGGGGGAGACAGTGAGATCCTCTGGCCCCTTATCAGATCATTGGCGGAAGGGATTATTAGTAGTAAAAAATGCCTGACGGCAATGGTCCTCTCCAGGGGGGGCACACCTAGTGCCAACATCCTTCTCCACCACACTTACAGCAGATATATTAGCGTGGTGGTGGTCCACGAGATCATTATTACTCTGGGTGCATGGCCAGGGTGTCTACAATTGGTCTCGCCCCTGATGCAAATTAAAGCGCTGAACAGGAACGTGTGTTGGTTCGCTGGAATACGGCCAGTTGTCTCTTTTATCATTACCTCTCATCATTGTTCTGAAGGGGAATTCACATTTCATTCAGGGATGCTCCCTCTTTATTACTTGGACAGAAGGCCATCATCGCTCTTTGGTATTATCTGACCAGTCCTAAATAATGATGCAGTTTTTTTTTCCTCTACTAAGCATTGCGTAAGGATTGCATTAAATTAAGCAGATGGCTGGCCATCATTAAATGGCTGATCTGCAGCCTCAGTCTGGTGTTCTACATTAAAGTGCTCCCAAAATTCCTGTGCAGTTTCTTTGGGGAGAGGCTTACATTCCAGGCAGCAAATTGCCTTAAACCAGTGGTTCTCAACATTTATCTTTCCACTCACATACCACTAAATAATCCCTATCCCATCGGTCCTATGTGATTAGTAAGGGATTGCTTATAGCGGTATGTGAGTGGGAAGGGAAGGTTAAGAACCACTGTTCTAGACCCAATTCTTACTGATATATTTTGCTTGATAAAAAATGGTCATTGGCTCATTACCTTTGGAGTTCTGAAACAGTACACATAACGAGTCAATGAGGTATGATTAAAACAGTGGCTTTCAAACATTTTCTTTCTATCCACATACCACTGACAGACACCTTTTACTACTAATCACAGAGCACTTGCGGCATAGGGAATACTTAAAGGTTGAGAACCACTGCTTTTAAACTATCATCTAGTGCTGTGAGCATAATTTATCTGATCAACTGGCTGGGGCCAGTGCTGTCTGAGTTCATGCAACAGTATGGGATCTTCCCCCTCCATTTTGCACTTTCCCCAGGAACCAAAATTTAATGGCACAGGGAAAATAAGTCCTGAGATGATCTGATATAGTTAACAAAGCCCATTGGAGCATGTTGGGCTATTAACAACATTTCTTAACTGTCATTTTAATGCCCAATAGCTGTGAAGCCGCTGCATGAATTGGTTTTTATGTCGAAGACTGACGTAATCTGTGTCTGCCAATTTAATTCTACAAAGCTCTAATGTTTTAGACACATTAAAGTATGTTTAATAAAAAGGAGATTCATTTGATTACAAGTGAAGTCCTCTAGTTTCAAATTGATGCTGCTGATACATTCAGCTCGAGATTTTTTTTTAAACCCCTTCTTCCTCACATCCAGCACAGCGTTCGAGGAGCCCAGAAGGTGGGAGGCAAATCTCTTCAAGTCCCTTTTTCCAAAATGAGCAACAGTTCCCCATCAAAGCCGAGCCTGCAACCACATATAGCTACTCCTCCTCCTTCTTGATCGTAACTAGGGAGAGACAGGGCTGCTGGCTATAGGTATTGGGGTGCATGTGGAGGTGGATCTTGCCCACAAGGAATCTTTTGAATCCTCATCGATCTGCAAAAATAGGGACACCATGCCTGACATCGGGTCCCCGGAGTCTTCCTTCATCACCTTCTGTTTGTCGACCATCTGGTGCCTCGCTCTGCTCTCATTATGACTCCAATTTTTTTCCTGATTGTCATCCTCGGGCCCACCCTCCTTTCTACACAACTCTATCCCTCTCCGACTTGCATTTTTCCCTCCATCTTCATTCTGACATTTTTTTTGCCATTCTTTCTGTGCCTGTTCCTTCCATTCTTGTACACACTTTCTCCATTTCCTTCCTATGTTTTTATCCCAGTGTTGGTTTTTTCCCCAATATACTCTACGGACCATGTTTCTTCACAGAGTCTATCTGTTAATGCTGCTCAGAGCTGTCAAAATTCTTTACCATACTTCAGATACAAATAACACATTTATTGTACCAGGGCGCCTCCTACATCACTTTTCTCCATAGTCTGTCCCTAGCCTGAGTTCCAAAATGATTCTCACAATTTAAATTTACCCAGGCTAAAAAATCTATGTAACAACAAGGAAAAATTATTTTCTTCTTGTCCATTATCTCCTGCCTGTCTTACAAATTAATCTTTTATCTGGACCTCTTCTGGCCAAGAAATCGAATTAAAATTTAACTTCAGGCAAGCCTGTATCTGTTTATTTATATAATCCATTTATTCATATAACTGTATAACCACTGAAGTCATGCATAACATTATACTATATACTCCACAGAACTGTAAGCTTTGACTTCTTGCCTATCCTGGTTCTTTTCTGGATCTCAGCAGGGAACCAGATCAACCTCAGACGAGGGACCACAGTGCTCTCGGAAACCGGGGTGAAAGGCAATGGATCTGAAGACACTTTTTTTTTAATCCTCCCTCCAATGTCCCAAATGCTGATTGCCTCTTACTCGGTCCAAAGTGACTTCTGTCCCAGTGAGATCCTGCCGACTATGTCAATGTTAAAGTCAGCACGTGCTGCAATTAAAAAAAAGACAGCAGAAAACACCACACAACCCAATTCAGCATCCGACAGCTTCTTTATTAACCCTCTGTAATACATGCAGGAGTGAAGGGGATTCAAGAAAACACCACACAACCCAATTCAGCATCCGACAGCTTCTTTATTAACCCTCTGTAATACATGCAGGAGTGAAGGGGATTCAAGAAAGATTTCAGTGACTCATTCTCTACTCTGAGCTCAACTTACTAAGTATTTGCCATACACGTATACACAATTTAGGAAGGGGTCTGCATCAGACCTTCACATGTTTCACACAAACCTCACATACCTGCATTTTGTGTTTACCATTATATTACCTTGAAATGTCTACAACGATTCTGGGAAAGTTAGAGTGTCCATAATTCAAGGCTGATTGACATACTTGAGAACTTCGTTATCTTACTTTGGCACAGATGTTAAGAAAGCTAGATTTGCACAAGCAGCGGTAACTGAAAGCCTTACCTTTATTAAGCATATTCATAAAATGCATTTTTTCACAATACTGTTGGTGGTGACGACCTACCAAGGACAAGTTGTAATGGTAATTTCTCTGACAGTGGACCCTTAGCTTAGACAGGAAGGAGGGTAAAGAGGAAAGCACAGATAGTTAGGGGGAGGGATAAGATGTTCTGTGGGCAATATCGAGAATCCCTGATTTTCTGCTGCGTCCCTGGTGCCAGGGTCTGTGATATCTCAGATAAAGTTCTCGGTATTCTCAGGAGGGAAGGTGAGCAGCCAGATTTTGTGGTCCATGTAGGGACCAATGACGTGGTAAGAAAGGATGAGAAGGTCCTACGAAGAGAATTTAAGGAGTTAGGTGCAAAGTTGAAGGACTGGACCTCCAGGGTTGCGATCTCAGGAGTGCTACCCGTGCCACGTGCTAGTGAGGCTAGAAAGAGGAAGTTAATGCAGCTAAATACGTGGCTAAACAGATGGAGCACGTGGAAGGGCTTCATAATTCAAGACTATTGGGCTCTGTTCCAGGGAAGGTGGGACCTGCTCCGACAGGACGGTTTGCAGCTGAACTGGAGGGGGCTAGCATCTTTGAAAGTAGGTTTACTAATGCTGCTTCAGGGGGTTTAAATTAGATTGGCAAGGGGTTAGGAACCAGAGTGTGAGAGTTGATAGTAAGGTGGAGGAGGTTAAAGGTCATGTGAGGACTGCATGTATAGACAGGAATCAAAGGTTTGTACATGATATAAATGTTCTGTGGTGCATTTATTTCAAGACAAGGAGTATTGTCAGAAAGACAGACAAGCTTAGGGCACATGGGATTACAACATCATTGCTATTAATGAGACTTCATTCCAGGAGGGGTAGGACTGGCAGCTCAATGTTCCGGGGTTCTGTTCTTTCTGGTGTGATAGAGGGTGAGGGATGAAAGGGGGAGGAGTGGAATTGCTAGTCAGGGAAAATATCACAGCTCTGATTAAACAGGACATCCCAGGAAGGTTTGTCTACAGAGGCCATATGGATAGAGTTGAGGAACAGGAAAGGTGTGACCTCACTGATAGGGTTGTATTATAGACTGCCCAATAGTGAGAGAGAAGTGGAGGAGCAAATCTGTGGAGAGATAGCAGACCGTTGTAAGAAACAAAAAGTTGTGATAGTAGATTTTAACTTTCCAAATATTGACTGGGACTCCCATATAGTAAAAGGGCTGGATGGCTTGGAGTTTGTCAAATATGTTCTGGAAAGTTTCTAAATCAATATATAGAGGTATCAATGAGAGAGGATGTAATAATTGATCTCCTATTAGGTGCAGGAGTGCGTGAAGGGAAACATTTTTTGTCCAGTGACCATAATGTCATTAGTTTCAAGTTAATTATGGATAAGGATAGGTCTGGTCCTCGAGTTCAGATTCTAAATTGGAGAAAGCCCAATCTTGTGGAACTGAGAAAGGCTTTAGGAAGAGTGGATTGGGATAAGTCGTCCTCTGGCAAGGATGTTTTAAGTGGAAGGCTTTAAAAGGCAAAATTTTGAGAGTGCAGAGTTTGCATGTTCCTGTCAGGATTAAAGGCAAAGTTAACAGGCAGAGGGAACCTTGGTTTTCAAGGGATGTTAGCGATCTGGTAAAGAGGAAGAGAGAGGTGTAGAGCAGGTATCAGCAACAATGGGCAAATGAGGTACTAGAAGTGTATAGAAAATGAAAAAAAATACTTAAGGAGTAAATCAGAAAGGCAAAAATATGGCATGAGGTTGCTTTGGCAAATAACGTGAAGGTAAACTTGAAGGGTTTCTACAAGTATGTTAAAAATAAAAAGATACTAAGGGACAAAATTGATCCCCTAGAAGATCAGAGTGGTTGTCTATGTGTTGAGCCTTACAAGTGGGGGAAGATCTTATGCAGTTTTTTTTTTGCATCAGTGTTTATTCAGGAAACTGGCATGGTGTACAAGGAAGGAAGGAAAACAAGCAGTAGTGGCATGGAACACAGAGATTCAAGAGGAGGAGGGGCTTGCTGCCTTACAGTGAATAAAGGTAGATAGATCTCCTGGGCCTGACATGATATTCTCTCAGACCTTGAAGGAGACAAGTGTAGAAATTGTAGGGGACTGGTAGAAATATTTTAAATGGGTGAGGTGCCAAGGGATTGGAGGGTAGCTCATGTTGTTCCATTGTTTAAAAAAAGGCTCCAAAAGTAAACCAGCAAATTACAGGCCAGTGAGCCTGATGTCAGTAGTGGGTAAATTATTGGAGGGTGTCCTGAGATATAGGATAATCAAGTATTTGGACAGCCAATGGCTGATTAAGGATAGCCAGCATGACTTTGTGTGTGGTAGATCATGTTTAATGAATCTTATAGAGTCTTTTGAGGAGGTTACCAAGAAAGTAGATGAAGGAAGGGCTGAGGATGTTGTCTGCATGGATGTTAGTAAGGCCTTTGACAAGGTCCTACATGGGAGGTTAGTTCAGATTATTCAGACACTAGGTATCCATGAAGAGGTTGTAAAATGGATTTTAAATTGGCTAAAAGGAGAAGACAGAGATAATTGCTTCTCAGACTGGAGGCCAGTGATTTGTGGTGTGCTTCAGGGATCGGTGCTGGAACCATTATCATTTCTTGTCTACATCAATGATCTGGATGATACTGTGGGAAATTGGAGGAATTGTGGACAGCAAGGGAGGTTTTCAAAGTTTGCAGAGGGGTGTGGACCAACTAGAAAAATGAGCCAGAAAATGGCAGATGGAATTTAATGCAGACAAGAGTGAGGTGTTGCATTTTGGAAGGAGAAATCAAGATAGGACATACACAGTAAATGATAGGGAACTGAAGAGTGCAGAGGAACAAAGAGATCTGGGAAAACAGATACATGATTCCCTGAAAGTGGCATCACAGGTAGACAGGGTTGTAAAGAAAGCTTTTGGCATCTTGGACTTAATAAGTCAAAGTACAGGAGTTGGGATGTTATGGTGAGATTGTACAAGACATTGGTAAGGCCAAATGTGGAGTATTGTGTGCAGTTCTAGTCATCAAATTGCAGGAAGAGTATCAGTAAGATTGAAAGAGTGCAGAGAAGATTTACTAGGATGTTGTTGGGTCTTCAGGAGTTGAGTTACAAGATTAAACAGGTTGAGACTTTCTTCCTTAGACCACAGAAGAGTGAGGGGAGATTTGATAGAGGGCTACAAAATCATGAGGGGAATAGACAAGAGTAAATGTGAGTAGGCTCTGTCCACTTAGATTAGGAGATACGAGAGAGAGCGTAGGGTGAAAGGGAAAAGGTTTAAGGGGAACATTAGGGGGAACTTCTTCAGTCAGAGTGGTGGGACGAGCTTCCACCTGATGTGTTAGATGTGGGCTCACTCTTAAGTTTTAAGAATGAATTAGATACATGGATGGGAGAGATCTGGAGGTTATGGAATGGGTGCAGGCAGTGGGACTGGAGGAATGATGTTTCGGCACAGACTAGAAGGGCCAAATGGCCTGTTGTCTGTGCACGTAGCCTAAATATCACATGGCAATCCTTCTTCAATAATGCCATCTTAATTGCAAACATCCACATTGCCAATAGTTTGCACATTAGGAACCTTTAAGGTTAAAGAAAAAAAAACTCTTCATCATTAACAAAAATTGAACCAAACTGGAATAAATTAGATGACAATCGAAAGTTTGATCAAAGAGGTTTGTTTTCTTGTGGGGTATTACACCTCATTGCAATTGCTATATCAAAGCAGTTGCTGAAGTAAGAGTTCCAGTGAAAGAACAGACTAAAAATATTCCTTGGAAATTTGATGTCCTGATGAATACAGCAGCATCTTTTTTTAAAAAACGAATAAACATAAATTTAATTGCTTCAGAGCCTTCCTTTTTCTTGTTTCGACCTCTGTAAAGATGCTGCGGTAATGCCTTGGAGCTGAAAGGCAAGATTTGACTGCGGGCATGCGGAGGCAGAACCTCTTTTGACGTGCCCCTCACTCAGCTTCCATAACTGCAGCCAACAAACTTGGCAGTTGGCTGAAACCCAAGACCAAGTGCAGCCATAGTGCAAGATTAGAAATCAATCTCCTTATCCAAGCCAGATTTGGGATGAACTGCTCCACATCACTTCTTCAGGAATCTTTGTAGCAAGCCTGCCACATTACAACACAACAAATATATGAAACTTCCAATAGAGAAGCATCTCAGTCTTCCACATTCGAGTGCTGGTGGACTGAAACAATATATTGGCTCAATCTTCCTTTCTCCCTTAGAACGTCCAGTCAAGGAAGCTTAATCATCTCCTCCTATTAATTGATCTCATCCTTTCACACATATCCCCTTTGCACCATCCCTTCCTCCCTCCTTCTCCCCAATTATTTTTTTTTAAATTCTTTCCCAGTTGCGAAGGCCTGCAACCTGAAATGTTCACTCAACTTGCTCCATCTTCAAAGCTGCCCATTCTTTAAAGGGGAACATTAGGGGGAACTTATCACAATCTCTTCACCCCTTTCCTCAAGCTTGATGATATGAAGGGCAGTTTTTTTTTAAATTTTTTATTTTTCACACCATAAATCACATTAGCCATGATATACACTTTTTCTTTTTCACACATATACAGTGACTTTTTCTCCCCCCCCCCTCCCTCCTCCCAAGCCACCCCCCCACCCCCCCTCTCATCCATTTTAGGTATACAATCTAGGTTGCATTAAGCCAGTCAGACAATGTTGTCATTCAGCAAAAATACACCAGAAATTCTACTGCGTCCATTCTTTTCTTTCCTTCTCCTTCCATCAACTTAGGTAATGTTTGTCCCCGGTAGGTTTTCGCTATTGTATTTAATGTAAGGCTCCCATACTTGTTCGAATATTTCAATATTATTTCTTAAACTATATGTTATTTTTTCTAATGGAATACATTTATTCATTTCTATATACCATTGTTGTATTTTCAAATTATCTTCCAATTTCCAGGTTGAAATAATACATTTTTTGCTACGGCTAGGGCTATCTTAACAAATCTTTTTTGTGCATCCTCCAAATCAATTCCAAATTCTTTGTTTTTTATGTTACTTAAGAGAAAGATCTCTGGATTCTTTGGTATATTGTTTTCTGTTATTTTATTTAATATCTGATTGAGATCATCCCAAAATTTTTCTACTCTCTCACATGTCCAGATTGCATGAATTGTTGTTCCCCTTTCTTTTTTACATCGAAAACATCTATCAGATACTGTTGGGTCCCATTTATTTAACTTTTGCGGTGTAATGTATAGTCTGTGTAACCAATTATATTGTATCATACGTAGCCTCGTATTTATTGTATTTCTCATCGTTCCAGAACATAATTTCTCCCATGTTTCCTTTTTTATCTTTATATTTAAATCTTGTTCCCATTTTTGTTTAGTTTTACCATTTATTTCCTCATTCTCCTTTTCTTGCAGTTTAATATACATATTTGTTATAAATCTTTTGATTAACATTGTATCTGTAATCACATATTCAAGGTTACTTCCCTCTGGTAAACTCAAATTGTTTCCTAATTTATCTTTCAAGTAGGATCTCAGTTGGTAATATGCCAGCGCTGTATCTCCAGTTATATTGTACTTATCTCTCATTTGTTCAAAGGATAAGAATCTACTTCCTGAAAAACAATTTTCTATTCTTTTAATCCCTTTTTTTTCCCATTCTCTAAAGGAAAGGTTGTCTATTGTAAAAGGGAGTAGCTTATTTTGCGTCAATATTAGTTTTGGTAATTGATAATTTGTTTTATTTCTTTCTACATGAATCTTCTTCCAAATATTGAGGAGATGATGTAATACTGGAGAAGTTCTATGTTGTACCAATTTTTCGTCCCATTTATATAATATGTGTTCAGGTATCTTTTCCCCTATTTTATCTAATTCTAATCTCGTCCAGTCTGGTTTTTCCCTTGTTTGATAAAAATCTGATAGGTATCTTAATTGTGCAGCTCTATAATAATTTTTGAAGTTTGGCAATTGTAAGCCTCCTTGTTTATACCATTCTGTTAATTTATCTAGTGCTATCCTCGGTTTCCCCCCCTCCATAAAAATTTCCTTATTATTTTCTTTAACTCTTTGAAGAATTTTAAGGGCAGTTTCTTATTGCTGTTATCGGACTCATGAATGGGCCCCTCCTTGGTAAGAGACTAACCCCTGAACTTTATGGAGTATAGTAACACTACTCTGCAGTCTTTGACTGACTGTAACCCTACACTCTCTCTCTTCATTATTCCATTACCTGTTGAAGATGACTTGCCTGGGTAGTGCGCAAAAAAGATTTTCACTGCACCCTGACAATTTGATCCGCAGGGGTCACCAGACCAAACGGGCACATCCATCGTTTTCCACAGTGCTTTTATTTGAAACTACGTCTGGCCTTGCTGTGCAATAAACAGCTTGTGCAATAAAAGAGTAACTGATCGTCTCATGCAGCAAGAAGTGGTCAAAACATCAAAATGTTAGGTACCCCATTACTCCAGGGTAACAACCCTGCCGCCAACCTTGATTTCATCGCACATTAGTGCCAGTTCACTTTCCGAGCCCTGGATAAATTGGACGTCTACTCAGTCACAGAACACATCGAGCATCAGTAAAAGCAACAGCTTTTAAAACACAGTTCCAAAAATCAATTAGTTTGAATGATTTCAGCAGCTGATTATCGACTAATGAGGTCATACCCTCCACTGATGACAAGGAACAGGTTAATCAATTCTCTTTATAGAAAGGGACGATCCTGCTACCTGGGTTATTCCAATATTTCAGCCGTCCAACGTTAGACAGCTTGAGAGAAAGGAAAAAGGACCAGCAAGGAAAGTGAGGATGGGGAAAGACGATCGAGGCAAAGTAAAGACAGATCGGGGTGGCCAAGGGAGTGAAAGACAAAAGCAGAGGAAAAAAAGTACACAAGCAAGACAGAAAGGAAAGAGAATTTGAGAGGAGAACAACAGAAAGAAAATGGTGGACAATGTCCCAGGATTTAAAAAAAAGCAGCAGTTGGGAGAGGGAATGCACAAACATGCTGGTGAAACGCGACAGGTCACGCAGCATCCACAGGAAGTAAAAGGCAGTCAACCGTTCTGGCCTGAGCCCAAGGAAAGGCTCCTATGGATGCTGCATGATCTTTTGAGTTTCTCCAGCACTTTTGCATGTTATACTCGACCCCAGCATCTGCAGATGTCCTCGTTGAACTCCAAAGGTTGGGAACAGAGGAAGAAGTCTATCCAATCATCGCCCAAAGACATTTAGTCGCAACATAAAATTAGGACAATTTTAAATTGAGATCTGGTGACTACAGGTGTTTCCTTTGGTGAATTAATCTCCATCAAATCCCAATTGTTACAGAAAACCCATCACAGCCTTGGTATTTCTTCCCTTCGTGAAGAACAGTATTCAGGACAAGGTGCAGTTCCTACCTACCAGTCTTGAGGTCCACTGTGAATTGGTCCTGTTCCTCCACTAGACTATATAACAACCTTGCACTGCTCCCATACGTTGGGTCATCTGCATCTGAAGCAGTTACCTGCATCACAGAAGTCCCTGTGGGAGAGAGGAGAAAATTGTGTCATTTTGTTTTAAACCAATGAACTACCGATATAATTACATTACGAGGTGAATGAATTGCATATTTTTAAAAAAAGAATTTGCAAAGTCAAATCGTTAGCTTCAAGAGCGATCAACTCCATAGCTCTCAGCCAATTATTGATCGACAATAAGCAACAACGTCGCCAGGTGCAGCAATGAAAGCATACTAGTCGGATGCAGCACCACTATGGTATGAGAGCTGCTCTGCTCAAGATCAGAAGCAGCTGTAAAAGGTAGTGAAGGCAGCTCACATAAGCTCTCACCCACTGCATGGACTGACGGCATTGCCTGCTGCCCAGGGAAGGTAGCTGACACACCAAAGCACCCATCCCACCCTGAGCTCTCTCTCTCTTTCTCTTCCAATCTTTCCATCAGGGAAAAAGGCTTAAAAACGTGAATGTGGGCTGAAGGACAATTTCTTCCCTGCTGCCATCAGGCTCCTGAATGAACCCCAAAACAGTGCCCTCACAGTGCCCTTATTTTTTTATGATTTTTTTCTTTTTTAATTGTAACTCTATTCTCTGTATTTCTGCTCTTGGTTTTACATATACAGCTGTGTGAATGCTAGAGTTGTCCAGTTAGACTGCTCACACAAGAATCCTTCTTGGTGTTCCAGGCCGAGAGAATGCTGAACGACCAAAGGGACCGCTCACATTAACTATCCGAGACTCTCATATTCATGAAACAGTATTTCTTTGTATATATGAATACTTGTCCTGACTATGCATTGTTTGACTGTGTGTGCGTTAGGTCTGATTGTGCATCTGTGTGTTTTGTACCGAGGACCGGAGAACGCTGCCTCACTGGGTTGTACTTGTACAATCAGATGACAATAAACTTGACTTGATGCTACCCTGAAACATTCAAACAGCAGATAGAAATGGTGTGAGTTCTGGGAGAGGGCGCATTCCCCCCCCCCCCCCCCACTCGCCCCCAAACAAATCACTAAGAAGGAAGGGGTTGTGGTGGAGAAGGTACATCTTGGCCATGCTAATGGACTCTCACCCAGTTCCTTTTCAGATGTAATCACCATGAAAAACACCACAAATCATTATGAAGTCAGGTTTGCTTTTGTGAGATGCTCATCAATTACAAGTGTTTAAAAAAAAGTGGGAAAAGATATATAAACATATCATTGAATAGCAATGCTTCATTATTACTGAATTAGAGACAGGCCTCTCTTTACCAAGTAGGTCCTTGAGGAACAGCTAATGGAAAATAAATTATAAACAGCAATTCCATCAACCAAAGACAGTGATTCACTGCCTCAAGAAGAATGTGTGACATTACAAGAGACCCCATCACCCTACCTCTGCTCTCTTCTCACCGACATCTTCAGGCAGTTACAGAAGCTTGAAGTCCAAAACTTCAAGATCAAGAACAGTTTATTTTTCCCCCAGCACCTATCAGGCTTTTGAACGACTTCATATCACCCAAAACAGGTGCTTCACCTTTTATCCAAAATTGCAAAAACCAAACATTTTTTCCCCGATGGATATCATCTGCTCAATGAAGTTTGCGTTTGGCGCCAAACCTGACCTGACGTGACCCACACTCATGCTTGAATATCCCATGTCGTTCTGTGTCGGTAATTAGTGGAACCCTTTATAAGTGCCAACGGAATAAACAGAGTCCAGCAGCTCTGAAGTGCCAGCTGGGACCCGAAAGAGAGAGAAAGGGAAAGAAAAAGAGCAGGAGAGGGCGTGCCTGGCCTGGGAACATCACGCCAGCGCCCTTGCTCTCCTTTCGCCAAGTCAGCTGGCGTGCTCCACTGTCACCTACAATTCATGGAGGAGGCAGCGGAGTTGCTGCGATGCTCCATCGGCGAGATCGAAGACCACAACCGGCAGCTGACCACTGAACTGAACGTGGTGAAAGGAGGGCCCGGCCACCCGGAAGTCAGCTGATCGGCGGAGAAAGCTGGTGCTGGCTCGTGGCAGGAGGAGCTGAGGACAGCGCAGCTGCAGGTCAACGAGCAGAGCAGCGAGGAGACAAAACTGCAGTACGAGAACTGCATGCACGGTGCAGTGCTGCAACCTGGCCTCGCACCTTGCCATGCGCATTGCCTGCCACATGACAGTGACGTGGGCAAGGAGAGCGCTGGCGAGGACAGGAGGCCCTCGGTCCCTCAAGGAGGGGCCACGGAGTGGGGGGGGAGAGCGCGACTCCAAGGAGGTGTGCGAAAAGGATGGTGGGCCACAGCTTGGAGCTGCTTGAGAAGGAAGACACAGAATTCCTGGACAGCATCAAGCAGGAGGCCGAGGGGTCTAGGTCAGACAATCCAGTGGCTCATCACCGACAGCCTCCTCTATGACACCAAGCTGCTGACAAGCAGTGGAGGGACCTGCCGCTCCACTGGCAAAGATGGGGAGCCTGTGCTGTTGAACACAATCAGCAAAAGCTCATTGAAGTCGAAATCTCCAAGCAAACATTGCAGAATGAACTGGACCGGATCAAAGAGTGCACTTTGAAGAAAAGAGCTGTACAAAAGTCACCATTTATAGTCTAACTTTATCTCACCCCATTCCCCCCCCCACCTCCCCCCATCCAATGCTGCACAACCCCCCACTCCCTGTCCAGCACTGGCACAAACCCCACCCTCACAAGGTACCTCGATGAAGGGCTAAAGTCCAAAACATCGGTTATGTAATTTTAGCTTTGCTTGACCTGCTGAGTTTCTCCAGCTTTGTGTTTTTACTCCACCATTAGCTGCAAATGCTGAGAGAGAGGTGACACAAATATTAAAAAAATATTTTGGAGCCAACAAGCAACTCTGATGTCTTCATTTCCCTAATTGTACAAGATGAAAATTCTGTATACAAGGGATTTAAAAAAAACAGTAACAGGTGTTTGATGCAGGGGCAGTGAAAGGCAAATCTTTGCCACTGATATGCAGGAAAGCTCCTGGGTTTTCAAAACGCACAAATTAAAAATCTGCAGATCCACCAGAGTGCTTTTTGTAGTCTACAATTTCAATTCAATTAATCCAATTTAAATCCTCTACCTGGCTGAGTCTTAGCTCTGCCACATATAATTGGCTCCCCACTGGTTAATCAGAAATTACTTTGGGGGGGAAAAAAATCAGTAGTAATTGGTAAAGGATAAACAAAGGGATGCAAGAGTTTAAGAATCGGACAATTCTGTTGTAATGCGAGTAGAAAGAAAGGCAGAAAGGGGAGGGGGGGTGGGGACATGCTCAACATGTCCGAGAAAGGCAGTTAAAACCAGATGACCATGTCTAATTGAGAAACAATCAGCAATGGCTACCTTGGTCATTCTTAAGCAGAGTGGGCCCATCTCCTATGTTGCTAAGCTGACTGATGGATGTGTTTCCCTCAGACATCAAGACCATGCGCGCTTGCGCCACGGTACATGCTCAGAGGCGGACTGTTCCATGGAGTTTCCAACGGTGAGACAGACTACTGTGGAAGTGTGTTCCCAAGTGACTTTGCAAGAGACAGAGACGTGGATGGACATTCCGATACAGATCCCTCTTATGCCCCCAACACCAGATCCACCCAAAACACCATCAGCAAAGTCTGCTGGGTCATCGGGGGTAGCATGTAGATCACAACGAACTTGCAAACCCCCTGACAGACTCTTTGATTGCACATTTTTTTTAAGTAGTCTGAATGTGGCATCTGCCATGTTTTTTTTTCAGATGTGTTTGCATTGTTAAATTGTTCCTGAGATGTTATTTTAAGTTTTATTTGATAGGAATCTTCTATTCCAGATTACACCTTGAGCTTGTATATGTCAACACTCAAAATGTTCCTGTCATACAGGATTTCAAAACAAAATACACAGCACATTTCCTTTTAAAATTAAACACATTGATGGAATCTTCTTTCAGAGATATTTATCCATGACAGGGTTTCAAAGAAAGTTGAAAAGACCGACCAGAACAATAACCACAGAGCACCTGTGGCTTAAAGTGTGGTTTTCAATCAGCTTTATTACAAATGATCTCATTATAATTATTTTAGGCTTCCTGGATGAAAGCGATTCAAGTTTTTCCTGCTCTGTCATGGCTGTTGACAGGGGGAAAGGTGGGGGGGGGAGGTTCACACATTTTTGTTTCCTTCACCATTATCTCCAGCAAGACACCTGACAGGCTTGTCAAAGCTGCTGCCCCACTGAATTTGGGGCTAATGTCTCCATTGTTAATAAGCAATTGTAACAAAAGGATGCCACATTGAGACCTTACTCTCTGCCCATTAAAACACTTCACACTTAGATTTGAACCCAAAAGGTGATGATGAGAAAACCACACTGAACAAAAATGTGTCACTGAACAATAGGAAAAATGCCAAGGAGCTACTGGGGGGTGGGGGGAAGAGAGAAATAACATGCCTAACAAGTTTGATGGAATTTAAACAGGAACGGCCGCAGGTGCTGGGATTGAGTGCAGGGCAGAAATGTGCGAAACTCAGAAGCAGCGAGTGGAATAAAGCTTACACCTGACGAAGGGCCCAGGCCCAAAATGATCCTTATCCTTTAGATGCTGGTGTGAGGGGCTGCTTTTCTCCAACACTTTGGGGTTTTGCATGCCTAACGCTGGCTGAAGGACTGCAGATTTATGTGCTTTTAAAGTTTTTCTCTAATTTATTGGGCGGATTTGCACAGATAGATGTTTTTTGATTGGCTTTCCTGGTTTTGCTTTCAATACATCTTCCCCTATCAATAATTGAGGTTATTAGCATAATTAAGGGAACACTTGCTGCTGCAAAAGTCAAAGAGGTGCTGGTTTGATGGGGCTTGCCAGATTTTGTACTCATGAGTACATTTCCCACACATGGGGTGGGGGAGGGGGCAGGGGCAGATTTTTATTTTGGAATGGAAATTTAATTGTACAGAGAGTCAAACATAGTGAATTAAATGTTCCTCCTTTCTGACACAGCGAGCTCCTTCGATGTATTCACGCCAAACCTTTCTAGCCATCTGCAAAGTTTGACGCCCTCACAGGCTTCACACAATCAACACGAAATTGCTCATTGCTCAACACTAATCGCCACACAGAGAAACACCAGTTATATGGCTTCTCAGTAAAAAAAAGCATTTCAAGAGGTGTATGCAGAAAAATTCCAGCCCTGCCATTAGAGTAGAGAGAGATTTATTCTCAATCTGCAAAGGATATGTGATACTTAGCTTGGAAAAGCGCACTACTGACAGACCAATATCATTTTGGGAACTCATTATTAGGCAACTAAAGACTGTTCCAAAAAAATTGATCTTGCCATCAGAGTTCAAGTGCTCCCTTTGCTAAAAGTGACACTTATTGGGAACAATGTTGCTCTGCGAAAATTGGATTACCCTCAGGATGGAGCGAGTTAACAACAGCAAATACACCAGACTTGTTCTTTTGTATGCGGACTGCAGCTGAGGGTATTCATCACAAATTACTTATATTAGAATGCTCAAAAAAGTTAATGGAAATAAAGGCCAGATCTACACTTTTCACCAACAGTTCCTTATCTGATGCCAACAACATATTTATTCTTTTTTTTCTTCTTCTGTTATCCAGCCTCCCTTTAAGTCATTCCAAATTGTTTTCCCCATTAACCAATCCATGTGGAAGTGACTCCCACCCAACACCCCCCGGGTAGAAAAGTTCATAGATCATCTGAATTCATTCTTTGAACTGTGGACAATTCTGGTCATCCCATTACAGGAAGGAAGTGGAAATGATGGAAGGGGACAGTATTGATTTTTGGGGTGCTACCTGGATTAGGGAGTCTGAGCTATGGAGAGAGGTTGCACAAACTTGGGTTGCTTCTCTCGAGGGCCAGAGACTGAGGGGAAACCAGAGAGAGGTTTATTAAATTGTAAGAGGTGGTGATAGGGCAGACAGGCAGAATTTTGTTCCCAGGGTAAAAGCATCACACACTGGACGAGATGAGTTTAAGGTGAGAGGGGCAAGTTTAAAGGAGATGTGTGGACTGGAACTAGCTGGCAGGAGCAGTAGTAGAAACAGATACTGTAGTTGTGTTTAAGAGACTTTTTGATAGACATACTGTGCAGAGAATGGAGGGAGATAGATTGTGTGCATGCAACAGAGATTTGATACCATGTTCGGTGCCGAGATTGTGAACCAAAAGGATTGTTAATGTGCTGTACTGTACTTGTCATCTTGCACTTATTTCCCTTACAATTCCTAGTTCCAAGATATCCCAGCTAGAGGACACATCAACTCTGTCAGGCCCCAACAGAATTGCATTTATTTCATGAGATCAAATCTCCTTTTGCCAAGCTCAGGGGAGCACAAGATAATTCTATTTAAATTTTCTTTGTATAGTAAACCCATCATCCCAGGAATCAATCTGGCAAATCTTCTCTTACTACTTTACCCATGAATACAGCCCTCCAGATTCAAGGGCTGTGCCTTTCCTGCAGTTATCAGACTCATAATTGGACCCCTCATTGGTAAATAATGTTCCTGTACTGTTTTAATTGTACTTTTTCTCCCTACCCCACACTTTGTCCCAGTAACACTACACCCTGCGCTTTTGTTTTATGTTTGCACTACCGGTTGCACTTAAATGTTGGTTGACTTACCTGGATAGCCCACTTTTAATATAGAGCATTGCAGAACACTACAGGCCTTTCAGCCCATGATGTGCTGACCTATGCAAAATCTACTCAAACACAATCTAATCCTTCCCTACTTCACAGCCCTGTCCTTAACTCTCGCGCATGCATCAACCAAACACAAATACGCGAACTTGCCCTTAACTCTTGCGCATGCATCAATTGATCTCCAATACGCAAACTTGCCCTCAACTCTTGCGCATACGTCAACCCAACTCCAATCTGCAAACCCATCACGCATGCACCAAACGAAGACTCGCGCAGGTGCACAGGAATCCAGATGGCCACGCCCAGCCGATGGACCTGGGACGTCAATTAACTAAGTAACTACACACATTTTGGCTCTTGCATGCTCAGTTTCCTTGTTGTAGTTTGTCAAATACAACATACACCACGTAAATTATATATTTTATTATGTATATATATTTTTTAAATTCAGACCTACGTGCAGATGGACACAAGTCGCATAGGTTGCAAGTCGGGAAGTAGCTGTCCCCTTATAATGTTACCACGATCCCTTTGTCATTTCAAAGAGAAAGCCTTAGCCCTATATCTTGGTAGACGTAGCAATAAACAACTCAACAAACAATCCGATTAGAAGTGTAACCAAATGTAGGGACGTACACAATCCTCCAAATGCAGTTTTAGCAGAAACCATCAAGAATTTCAATGTACAATATATATGACAATAAAATCAGCATCAAATCCATTTGTTTCATCAGTTTCTCCAGCTTCATCTTGGCTTGCATTAAATATGCAATAAAACTGCGTTAATTTATGTATTGAATTCACTGTAATTCACACTCAGTCCTTGGTAAGGGTCAAACTGCCATGTTGCGACAGGACATTTTAATGCAGCCGTTTGGTTTGTTACTGCTTGCAATGCAGAAAATGACCCAGTCACTTCATCTGGAATACAGCAGAGAATTTCAATAGTAAAGAGATTGGACCAGAGTTGGTTATCCTGTGCAGGTTTGGGCTGCTGGATTCTGTTCACAAAGCATTTGTGACATTATTGCTGACTTTGAACCGAATGCTCCTCCAACCCTTGAAATTGCGGAGGGACATGCAACAACTGCACACGTGATCATCAGACTTAGGAACGGAATTGGGCCATTCAGCCCATCGTTTGCTCGGCCATTCACCTGTAGATTACGCATTTTTCCTCTAAACTCCATTCTCCTGCCTTCTCTCTATAATCCTTGACACCCTTACTAATCAAGAACCTATCAACCTCTGTTGTAAGTCTACCTAATGACATGGCCTCCACAGCCATCTCTGCAATGGATTCCACAGATTCATTATCTTCTGGCTGAAAAAAATCATCACCTGGTGCCTAAGAACATAGGAAATAGAGCTGGACCCGACCATCTGGCCGGTCAAGCCTGCTCTGCCATTCAATGTAATCATGGCTGATCTGATGATGGGCTCACCTCCACTTACCCCCTTTTTCTCCACATCCCCAATTCCCTTACTATTTAGGCATACAGCACAGTAACAGGTCATTTCGGCCCACGAGTCCGTGCTGCCCAATTTCCACCCCATTAACTTACATCCCCCATTTATTTTTGAATGGTGGGAGGAAACCGGAGCCCCCAGAGAAAACCCAAGCAGACACGGGGAGAACGTACAAATTCCTTACAGACGGCAGAGGTTCGAACCCTGCCTGGTCCTGATTGCTGGTATATTTATTGAGGTCAACCCCACTGTTTCAATGGGGAGTGAACTCCACAGACCCACCACTCTGTGGGAAAAGCAGTTCCTCCTCATCTCTGTCCTAAATCTACCTGGATCTTGAGGCTATGTCCCCTAGTTCTGGTCTCCCCCACCAATGGAAACAACTTGTATACCTCTATCTTATCTCTGCCTTTCATAATTTTTTATGTTTCTATAAGATTCCCTCTCATTCTGCTAAATTCCATGAGTACAATCGACAATCTCTCCTCATAGGCCAACCATTTCATCCCTGGAACCAACCTGGTGAACCTCCTCAGCACCGTCTTCAAAGCCAGTACATCCTTCCTCAAGTGAGGAGACCAGAGCTACACGGAGTACTCCAGATGTGGCCTCACCAGTACTTTGAAAAGTTGCAGTATTTATTCAATCATTCTAGCAATGAAGGCCAACATTCTATTTGCCTTCTTGATGGCCTGATGCACTTGCAAACCAACAGTTTGGAATTCATGCACAAGCCCTCCCAGGTCCTCCTGCATGGCAGACTGCTGCAATCGCTTGTCATTTAAATAATCTCCTCATCTTCCATTTTTCCTTTCCAAGTGGATAACGTCATATTGGCCAACAATGTACTCCCATCTGCCAGATCCTTGCCCACTCACTTAACCCATCTATAATCTCTCTGCAGACTCTCCAGATCGTCTGCACAATTTACTTTTCCACTCAATTTAGTGTAATCACCAAACTCTGTCTCCTCCCCCAGGTCGTTTATGTATATCATGAAAGGTTCTGTGCCCAACATTGACCCCATCGGTATCCTGCCCACCACCAATGGCCAACCAGAAAAACACCCCTGCACTCCAACTCTCTGCTTTCTATTTGTTAACTAATCCTCGACTCGTGCTAATACATTTCCCCCCAATTCCATGCATCCTAATCTCTGTCACTTACGAGGCAATTCATTGAGCACCTCCTGGAAATCAAGGGAAACAACATCCAGATGCTGCCCTCTATCTACTGTGCTCGTTATATCCTCAAAGTTTGTCAAACAGGACTTGCCTGTGCTGGATCAATGCTGCGTCCGCCTGATCCTCTGGGATCTGTCCAGAGAAATTTAGTAAATTATCACCTTCTGCCATTTATTTCAGTACCCTGGGGATGCATTCCACCTGCACCAAGGGATTTATCTATCTTTAGAATCTCTTTAGTGATAGCCATTACCTCCCAACATATCCACTAACATCTGCCTTTGGCATGTTTGACATGCCCTCCAACGTGAAGGCTGACACAAAATAGTTATTCAAGGCCTCAGCTATTTCCTCATTATCCAATTTCTGCAAGGAACATATTCACACTAAACCATTTGTAACATCCTTTCTGTTACCTGCATCCATCACATACTCTCATCCATCTCACAGCCATATAAGCATCCCCGCCTCACAAACTGAAGGAGATGCCCTGGCACACGTTCAGGAGGAGGGGAACATTTGCCTCCATTTTTCCAACTACTCTACGTTTCCCATTCAAATGTCATCAGGAGAAAAATCATCACCTGGCATTGCGACTTCTGCTTCTGCCATTGGGCTTCCTGCAAGGTATGAGTGGTCTTTCAATCCAATACTTACTTGGATGTAAAAACATACCATTGTCCTGAACAAAGGCAATCATATCTCAGTGAACTTCTTTCAATTACTCTGCGAGCCCATTCAGATCAATGTGCATCAGCATAAACCTCAGGAAATATGTTATCCTGCTTGAAAGAAAAAAGATTCAAGGGGACATTACGAGGATCACTGAGTTTGAATTACAAGCAGAGGCTGGGATTTTTGTCCCTGAAGTGTGAGAGAGATTTATAAAATGATGAGGGGCAGAGACAAGAGAAATAATCATTGGGGTTTCTCTAGGGTAGGGGAGTCTAAAACTAAGGGGCATGGATTTATGGTGTAAAGGGAAAGGTTGAAATTGGAACTGAAGCACATGCATTCGAAGCAAAGAGTGCTGGTGAACATATCCCTCTAAACCAGTGGTTCTCAACCAACCTTCCCACTCACATACTACCTTAAGCAATCCCTTACTAGACACAGAGCACCTATGGCATAGGGATTACTTAAAGTGGAATGTGAGTGGAAAGAAAAAGGTTGAGAACCATTACTCTAAACCTTGCCATTCCATGTTCCGGCCAGTGGGTTTCACACATCTATATAGTTTTGGATCCTGTTGAGTGGGATTGCCCATCAGGGATCAGCCATGGGGGTTAGGTCTCTGGCATGGAGTATGGCCCTGTGGCTCAGAAGGGAAAAGCCGAGGTGTCAATGTTAGGGGATTGGACTATTGGGCGGAATAATGACATTGTGGCCGTCAGTGAGACGTGGTTGCAGGAGGGGCAGGAATGACAGCTCAGTGTTCTGGCGGTTCTGTTGTCTTCGACGTGATAGAGGAGGGAAAAATGAAAGGGAGAAGGGGTGGCATTGTTAGTCGGGGAAAATGTCACAGCAGTGTTCAGACAGTTCAGATTATAGGATCATCTAGTGAGGCTATAAGGGTGGATCAGAAGAATAGGAAAGGGGCAACCACATTGATTGGATTGTATTATAGACCATCCAATGGTCAGGAATCGGAGGAGGAAATCTGCAGAAAGATAGAAGATACTTGCAGGAAACAAACTTTTAAGAGTAGGCGATTTTAGCTTTCCACATATTGACTGGGACACTAAGTCACTCTATGGAGGTACCAACCAACTAGAGAGAGTGCAATACTAGATCTCCCATGGCAGAATGAGACAGGACACGTGTTTGAAGAGTGTGTATTTTTTAAAATATATTTATTTTAATTTACAACAGGGTAGAAGCTGATTTTGGCCAATGAGACCAGTGCCACCCAATTAACCAACAACCCCACACATTTTGGAGAATGGGAGATAACCAGTGCACCCAGGCATAAACCACGCAAGTTATGTATGAACTTTTTACGGACAATACCAGATCTAAACGTGGGTCGCTGGTGCTGTAATAGTCACTTCTGTAGCATCACGCTAGGGGAACTCTGCAGGTCCAATCATCATAATGCCATTAGTTTTAATTATGGAAACAGTCAAGTCTGGTCCTCTGGTTGAGATTCTAAATTGGAGAAAGGCTAACTTTTGAGGGAATGAGAAAGGATCTGGTAAGAAATTCTCTGCCCTATTCCCACACCGACATGTCCATTCATGGTCTCAAGCACTGCCAAATGGAGGCCATCCTCAAATTGGGTGAATACTACCTCATATCCCTTCTGTGCACCCCCCAACCAGAAGGGATTGACATTAATTTATTCTGCTTCCATTAGCCCCCTCCCCTATCTCTTTTTCCTATCCCTGTGTCTCCTTTCCACTAGGTTCTTAACCCCAGTCTTTCTCTGTTTCCTATAGATGAGGCCCCGATAGCTTGGCGGTTAGAGTACTGGCCTTGTAAACCAGGAGTCGTGAGTTCGTTCCTCACTGAGGCCTCACCCCTGTGAGGGGCGCTGGACAAAGTGGTGACTTGCTGTCTTCCTTACGGTAGACAAAGTTAAAGATTTCATGCAAAATGTAGTATCATGTGACAATAATAGAACTTTTACCTTTATCCCTCTATCCCCCCAAACTCACATTCCACCTTAAACAATCCCTAGGCCATAAGTGCTCTGTGATTAGTAAGACATTGCTTCAGGTGTTAGGTGAGTGGAAAAAAAAAGCTTGAAAATTACTGTTTTTTTAATCGTATCTAATTGACTCATTATGTGTACAGTTTCAGAACTCCAAAGGAAATGGGTCAATGACAATTTTTCTCAAGCAAAATATTGTAGTAACAGTGGGTTTTGAACCTTCCCTTTCCACTCACATCGATCTGAAGCAATCCCTTACCAATCAGAGCACCGATGGCATTGGAATTGCTTAAGGGGGAATGCGAGTTTAGGGGGCAGTTTGAAAACCACTACTCTATCTACTTACCTCCAGCTCTATGTTCACAGAACTACAGCCACTTCCCCAACCCATTCATAGCTTTTCTCTCCTCCCCACCTATTTATTCTTTATTTAAAGTTGAGCATCACAAAACATAACAATAATTACTACAATTTGATACATATATAATGTGATTAATCATTTATATATATAAAAAAACCCAACCTCTCCAACCACCCAACTAATACCCTCCCTCCTCCCTTCCCCAACTACAAAGAAAGAAAAAAGAGATCATTATATAATACACTCAGTTTTAATACTTTAAAGCTCCTTGGCTGCAGGAGCAGCGACATCCACTGGAACGGACCGAGACTTCACATTTTAACATCAATAGTTTCCAAATACGAAAAACAATTAAAAATGTATTTTGAAGTAAATACGGAATCAGTGGAAGATAAGTTTATTCTATGGGACGCAATGAAAGCATTCATTAGAGGGCAAATAATAAGTTATGTAACCAAGATGAAGAAGGACTACAATCAGGAAACAGAGCAGTTGGAAAGGGAAATAGTAAACATAGAAAAAAAATTAGCAATGAAGGAAGAACCAACTAAAAGAAGAGAATTGGCGGATAAAAAAATAAAATATGAAACATTACAAACATATAAGGTGGAGAAGAATATAATGAAGACAAAACAGAAATATTATGAACTAGGTGAAAAAACACACAAAATCTTAGCATGGCAGCTTAAGACAGAGCAAACTAAGAAAATGGTATTGGCAACAAGGAAAAAAGACAAACAAATTACATATAATCCAAAAGAAATTAAGGAAAACTTCAGAGAATTCTATGAACAATTATACCGAACTGAAAACAAAGGGAAAGAAGGGAAAATAGATGAATTTTTGACTAAAATTGAACTACCAAAACTACAAATAGAGGAACAAAATAAATTAACAGAACCATTCGGAACAGTAGAAAAACAAGAGATAATAAAAAAATTACCAAATAATAAGACACCAGGAGAGGATGGACTCCCAATAGAATTCTACAAAACATTTAAAGACTTATTAATACCGCCCCTCCTGGATGTAATCAACCAGATTGATGAGACACAAAACTTACCAGATTCATGTAAAACAGCAATAATTACAGTGATACTAAAACAAGGGAAAGATCCACTCTCACCAGCGTCATATAGACCAATATCTTTGCTAAACACAGATTATAAGATAATAGCTAAACTATTAGCAAACAGATTAGCAGAACAGGTACCGAAAATGGTAAATTTAGACCAAACTGGATTTATCAAAAAAAGACGCACAACAGACAATATTTGTAAATTTATTAACTTAATTCATGCAGTAGAAGGAAATAAAGCACCTGCAGTAGCAGTTGCTTTAGACGCAGAGAAGGCCTTCGACAGAGTAGAATGGAATTATTTGTTCAAAGTATTGCAAAAATTCAGTTTACCGGAGAAGTATATTAATTGGATTAAAGCATTATATAAGGGACCGTTAGCGAAAGTGACAGTAAATGGACATGTATCAAAGCAATTTAACTTAAGCAGGTCAACGCGGCAGGGATGCCCACTATCACCGTTATTGTTTGCGCTAGCTATAGAACAACTAGCAGAATTGATAAGAATAGATAATAATATAAAAGGAATAAAAATAAAAGACAGGGAATATAAAATCAGTCTATTTGCGGATGATGTGATAGTGTACTTAACAGAACCAGAACTATCAATAAAAGAATTATATAAGAAATTGAAGGAATATGGAGAAGTGTCGGGATACAAGATAAACGTAAATAAAAGTGAAGCAATGCCTATGAATAACGCGGATTTCTCAAAATTTAAGAAGGAATCCCCATTCAGATGGCAAATGCAGGCAATAAGATACCTAGGTGTACAAATAAACAAAAATCTAGGCCAATTATATAAACTCAATTACAATCCACTAATGAAAAAATTACAGGACGATTTAGAGCATTGGAAAGAGCTACCACTAACACTGATAGGAAGGATAAACTGTATTAAAATGAACATTTTTCCAAGGATACTATACTTATTTCAGGCATTGCCAATACAACTGACAGAAAAATTCTTCAAAGAGTTAAAGAAAATAATAAGGAAATTTTTATGGAGGGGGGGAAACCGAGGATACTACTAGATAAATTAACAGAATGGTATAAACAAGGAGGCTAACAATTGCCAAACTTCAAAAATTATTATAGAGCCGCACAATTAAGATACCTATCAGATTTTTATCAAACAAGGGAAAAACCAGACTGGACGAGATTAGAATTAGATAAAATAGGGGAAAAGATACCTGAACACATATTATATAAATGGGACGAAAAATTGGTACAACATAGAACTTCTCCAGTATTACATCATCTCCTCAATATTTGGAAGAAGATTCATGTAGAAAGAAATAAAACAAATTATCAATTACCAAAACTAATATTGACGCAAAATAAGCTACTCCCTTTTACAATAGACAACCTTTCCTTAAGAAAATGGGAAAAAAAAGGATTAAAAGAATAGAAAATTGTTTTTCAGGAAGTAGATTCTTATCCTTTGAACAAATGAGAGATAAGTACAATATAACTGGAGATACAGCGCTGGCATATTACCAACTGAGATCCTACTTGAAAGAGAAATTAGGAAGCAATTTGAGTTTACCAGAGGGAAGTAACCTTGAATATGTGATTACAGATACAATGTTAATCAAAAGATTTATTACAAATATGTATATTAAACTGCAAGAAAAGGAGAATGAGGAAACAAATGGTAAAACTAAACAAAAATGGGAACAAGATTTAAATATAAAGATAAAAAAGGAAACATGGGAGAAATTATGTTCTGGAACGATGAGAAATACAATAAATACGAGGCTACGTATGATACAATATAATTGGTTACACAGACTATACATTACACCGCAAAAGTTAAATAAATGGGACCCAACAGTATCTGATAGATGTTTTCGATGTAAAAAAGAAAGGGGAACAACAATTCATGCAATCTGGACATGTGAGAGAGTAGAAAAATTTTGGGATGATCTCAATCAGATATTAAATAAAATAACAGAAAACAATATACCAAAGAATCCAGAGATCTTTCTCCTAAGTAACATAAAAAATAAAGAATTTGGAATTGACTTGGAGGATGCACAAAAAAGATTTGTTAAGATAGCCCTAGCCGTAGCAAAAAAATGTATTATGTCAACCTGGAAATTGGAAGATAATTTGAAAATACAACAATGGTATATAGAAATGAATAAATGTATTCCATTAGAAAAAATAACATATAGTTTAAGAAATAATATTGAAATATTCGAACAAGTATGGGAGCCTTACATTAAATACAATAGCGAAAACCTACCAGGAACAAACATTACCTAAGTTGATGGAAGGAGAAGAAAAGAAAAGAATGGACTCAGTAGAATTTCTGGTGTATTTTTGTTGAATGACAACATTGTCTGACTGGCTTAATGCAACCTAGATTGTATACCTAAAATGGATGAGAGGGGGGGTGGGGGGGTGGCTTGGGAGGAGGGAGGGGGGGGAGAAAAAGACACTGTATATGTGTGAAAAAGAAAAAGTGTATATCATGGCTAACGTGATTTATGGTGTGAAAAATAAAAAAATTAAAAAAAATTAGTTTCCAAATACTACCTGCCCACCTATTTATGTTCACCTCTGGTTGTTGGCCTGTGCTCCTCTCCCTGCCCCTTCTTCCCCCACCTTTAAATTCTGAAACCTACTGCTTTTTGATCCTACCTTGATAAAGGGCTCAGGCTTGTAACTTAACATTGGCTATAGATCTTTTGCGTATTCATTTCTGTTGCTCTCAGTGTGGATTGGAACACATCATTTTTGGGTAGGGGTGGGTTTGGTGACTGGAAGGCCTTCAAAGATGAAATTATGAGGGACAGTGTTTAAATGTTTCTGTCAGAATTCAAGGCAAAGTGAACAGACATCAGGAGCCTTGGTTTTCAAGGGGGGGGAAGTGAGAATAGGATTAAGAAGAAGAGACGATTAAGAGGTACACAGAGCAAATTAGGACAAAAAAACAGCAAGAAAAAAACAAGATGGAAATGAGGAGGGCTTAAAAAAAAGAGATGGTTGCTTTGGCAGGAAAAGGAAAATCCCAAAGCTTGTACAGATATATGAAGAACAAAGGAAAAGCAAGGGACAAAATTGGTCCTTTTGAAGGACAGAGTGGTTAGCTATGTACGGAGCTAAAGGATATTGTAGAGTTCTTAAATGGTTTTATTGCATCTAGATGGACCCAGAGTTTATGGAAGTGAGGCAAACAAGCAGTGAGGTCATGAAACCTATACAGATTAGAGCGGAGGAGTTACTTTCTGCCTTGGGGAAAATAAGGGTGGATAAATCCCCAGGACACAAGATAATTTCTCAGACATTGAGAAGGTTAGTGAAGAAATAGCAGGGATATTTAAAATGTCATTATCCATTGGTGAGATGCTGGAGCAACTTGTGCTGTTCAACAACGTCTCAAAGAATAATCTAGGAAATTATAGGTTTGTGAGCCTGATGTCAGCCATGGGTAAGTTATTGGAAGGTATTCCAAGAGATCAGATATATAAATACTTGGATAGACAGAGACTGATCAGGTATCGTCAACATGGCTTCGTGAATGGAAGGTCATGGTTAACCAAAATTGTAGAGCTTTTCCTGAGTGCGTTCTCAGGAAAATCAATGACGAAAAGACCGTGGATGGTGTTTACATGGACTTTAGTAAGGTATTTGTCAAGAAAACTGGGTCGATTGGTGTTCAAGGATGAGGAATTAGCCATTGGCTATGAGGGAGAAGCCAGAGCGAGGTAGTACATGATCGACTCTGACTGGAGTGGTCACAGATGCTGGTCTCTCTGACTGCAGGCCAGTGACTGGTTTGTGCGCCTTAGGGATTGATGCTGGGTCCATTGCTGTTTGTCATCTATATCAATGATCTGATCGATAAGTTTGGAGATGACATAAAGATTGGGGGTGTCAAGGACAGTGAGGAATGCTTTCAAAGCTTGCAGTGGAATCTGAACCAGCTCGAAAAATGGGTGTAAAATGGCAGGTGGAATTTAATGCAGGTGCACTTTGGGAGAACTAACCAAAGTAGGACATGGACGGAAAATGTAGGACACTGGCGTGCAATGGAATAGATAGATCTGGGAATTATAGATCCCTCATTCCATGAAAAAGGCATCACATGTAAATAGTGAGCTTTTGGCACATTGGTCTTCATAAATCAAAGTACTGCTTCAAGGAATTGGATATTATAATGAGAATGCAAATTTGGACAACAGAAAAGATAGACATCAAATCGAAAGAGTGCACAGAAGATTTACAAGATATGACTTGAGGAATTAAGTCACAGAGAAAGGTTAAACAGGTTAGGATTTTATTCCCTGAAACATTGGAAGAGATTGATGAAGTATATAAACTTAAGAGGGGTATTGATAGAGTAAATGAAAGCAGGCTTTTTTTCCGTGGGGGTTAGATGAGACAAGAACTAGAGGACATGATTAAGTTTGAAAGGGGGAAACATTAGAGGGAAACTTCTGCTCACAGAAAGTATTGACTGCATGGAAGTAGTGAATGTGGGCTTGATTTTGACATTTAAGAAAAAGATTTGGATAGGTACATGAATGGGAAGGGTATGGAGAGCCATGGTCTGGCTGCAGGTCAGTGGGACTAGGCAGAATATTAGTTTAGCATCCCTGATTAGATGGGGTAAAGGGCACATTTTGGTGTTGTAGTGTTCAATGGTACTCATCTCTACCACTTCCTCTGGCAGTTGGGTCTATGCAGCCTAGTCCCTCTTAAATCTTTTCCATCTCAGGATGGTAAATCTGTGCACATTTATGGAAGTGATTCAACCAGTTCTGCATTTTACACCTCACATTCTGCTTGTCAAGGAGAAGCAGTGACTGTCCACATTGAAGCAACTCATTCTGGTTACGGCAGCCGCTGAATTTTCCAGATAACATGTCAACTTAACAAACAGTTATGTGGCATAAACCTTTCCCCTCATATGGTCATTAAGGCTGGGAGATGATTAGGGTCAGGCAACTCAAGTGTTCCTGGCCTTTGGATGCCACCTTTTGTGACAGATTCTAAAAATAATTTATCATTTTCCCCTCAATTGAGAGAGGAAAAATTTGAAGGAGACCTATGCAGCCTGTTGCTGGGTCAGGCTACCAAGGGTAATATTGGAAGCAGATAGGATAGCAACTTTTAGAGTGACACAGGAATGTGCAGGAAGTGGAGGTATACAGACCATGATCAGGCGGAAGAAATGTGGTTTAATTTGGCATCGTGCTTGGCGCAAATATTGTGGGCTGAGTTCCTCTGCTGTACTGTTCTCTGTCCGACTGCGAGATTCCAAATCAGAAGGCACCGTGTTACTCCTCCCCACGACACTTGTGTGCTGCTAATCTAGCCCTACACACGTCATCTGTGCAGAACCACCACCTTCCACGATTCTTCCTTCTCCCATGTCTGGGTGGCCATTGATGGATGACTTGACTAAAGGATAAGCTTAAGGAGGGATATGTAACCCACAAGGACAGCGTGTTTAAAAAACAAATTTCTTCCCCCTGTTCTCAGCCTGCACCTTCCAGAAGTGTGAGGACTACTAATCAGCCAGACCAGGAGGTAATTAAGATGCAACTGATGAATGAACGTGCACCAAACAAATCAAGCTAGAGTCTCAGATCGAGTGAGTGCGTGACAGTTCTGACAGACCTTTGCATGATTGGAAGGTGTTTGAACCCCATTGAGAGGTTTCACAATGTAAGAAAATGCTGGGCTTGGTGATGCTAAATGTTCAATGACATTTTTATTTTTCCCTGAGATTTGCCCTCTGTAGTTATCAAATCATTTTATGTCTTGACGTGAAAAGTCACCTTCTCCCTTTGATATACAGCACATAAAATGTTAAACCCATGGTAACACAAGTAGACAGGGTGGTAAAGAAAGTGTTCAGCATACCTACAAGGAGTAAAATCCCTGTAGTTCTTAATTATTCATACTCTAATCTGCACCTCTGGTTAGTCTTCAAGGTTAACTTTTCTCATGTGTGACACACACCAAGCCAAATCGCACAACCATTTCTATGAATTCTTACAATGGCTATGTGACGTCATGTGATGTTTAAGCTTCGAAAAGATTACATACTCTATTACCGATATGAATGTAAATTTTCAAACACTGTGGGGACCCTTTTTGAATTACTTTTATAATCTTTGGTTTGTTATGAAGGTAGAAATGTTTCGCAACTGAATTCTTTTTCGCTCCCTCTTGGACTAATACAGTCCCTTTGTTTAAGTTTGTTTATTACATATGCAGCCAGACAACACAAAATTTCTTCAGACCACAGGGAACACACACACACACGCGGGAAGGGGCCCATCATGATTTTGATGCTGCTTGTACTTCTTGATGGAATTGGCTCAAAGGTACTGTGTGATGGATGGAAAGGGTCCTCAATAATTATTTGAGCCGTACTTAATGAATGGAAATAATTGTCAATGTGAATGATCCAATGTGAGTAATTTTAGTATTCTTTTTCTTTTCCAATATTTATATTCACATTCAAAAATACAGAGTACGTATGGATATTCGTTAAAATTCAAAAGGATACAATACACTCATTTCACCCAAGGTAACCCACATTTTAATCAAACGGATTATTATATTGTTTTGATACTTGATTTTTTAAAATTTTTTTATTTTTCACACCATAAATCACATTAACATGGTACACACTTTTTCCTTTTCACACATATACAGCGCCATTTTCTCCCTCCCCCCCCCCTCCCTCCTCCCATCCCACCCTCCCTACCTCCCCCCTCCCGTCCATTTAAGGTATAAAATCTAGGATACATTAAACCAGTCAGACAATGTTGTCATTCAATAAAAATACACCAGAAATTCTACTGAGTCCATTCTTTTCATTTCCTTTTCCTTCCGTTAACTTAGGTAATGATTGTCCCCGGTAGGTTTTCGCTATTGTATTTAATGTAAGGCTCCCATATTTGTTCGAATATTTCAATATTATTTCTTAAACTATATGTTATTTTTTCTAATGGAATACATTTATTCATTTCTATATACCATTGTTGTATTTTCAAATTATCTTCCAATTTCCAGGTTGACATAATACATTTTTTTGCTACGGCTAGAGCTATCTTAACAAATCTTTTTTGTGCATCCTCCAAATCAATTCCAAATTGATTTTTTATGTTACTTAGGAGGAAGATCTCTGGATTCTTTGGTATATTGTTTTCTGTTATTTTATATTTGATTTAGATCTTCCCAACATTTTTTTACTTTCTCACATGTCCAGATTGCATGAATTGTTGTTCCCATTTCTTTTTTACATCGAAAACATCTATCAGATACTGTTGGGTCCCATTTATTTAACTTTTGAGGTGTAATGTATAGCCTGTGTATCCAGTTATATTGTATCATACGTAACCTCGTGTTTATTGTATTTCTCATCGTTCCGGAGCATAACTTCTCCCATGTTTCCTTTTTTATCTTTATATTTAAATCTTGTTCCCATTTTTGTTTAGTTTTACCATTTGTTTCCTCATTCTCCTTTTCTTGCAGTTTAATATACATATTTGTTATAAATCTTTTGATTATCATTATATCTGTAATCACATATTCAGGTTACTTCCCTCTGGCAAAATCAAACTGCTTCCTAATTTATCCTTCAATTAGGATCTTAATTGGTAATATGCCAGCGCTGTATCTTGAGTTATATTGTACTTATCTTTCATTTGTTCAAAGGATAAGAATCTATTTCCTGAAAAACAATTTTCTATTCTTTTAATCCCTTTTTTTCCCCCATTCTCTAAAGGAAAGGTTATCTATTGTAAAAGGGAGTAACTTGTTTTGCATCAATATTAGTTTTGGTAATTGATAATTTGTTTTATTTCTTTCTACATGAATCTTCTTCCAAATATTGAGGAGATGATGTAATACTGGAGAACTTCTATGTTGTACCAATTTTTCATTCCATTTATATAATATGTGTTCAGGTATCTTTTCCCCTATTTTATCTAATTCTAATCTCGTCCAATCTGGCTTTTCCCTTGTTTGATAAAAATCTGATAGGTATCTTAATTGTGCAGCTCTATAATAATTTTTAAAGTTTGGCAGTTGTAAGCCTCCTTGTTTATACCATTCTGTTAATTTATCTAGTGCTATCCTCGGTTTCCCCCCTCTCCATAAAAATTTCCTTATTATTTTCTTTAACTCCTTGAAGAATTTCTCTGTCAGTAGTATTGGCAATATCCTTGGAAAAATGTTCATTTTAAGACAGTTTATCCTTCCTATTAGTGTTAGTGGTAAATTTTTCCAATGCTCTAAATCGTCCTGTAATTTTTTCATTAGTGGATAATAATTGAGTTTATATAGTTGGCGGAGATTTTTGGTTATTTGTACACCTAGGTTTCTTATTGCTTGCATTTGCCATCTAAATGTTGATTCTTTCTTAAATTTTGAGAAATCCGCATTATTCATAGGCATTGCTTCACTTTTATTTACATTTATCTTGTAACCCGACACTTCTCCATATTCCTTCAATTTCTTATACAATTCTTTTATTGATAGTTCTGGTTCTGTTAAGTACACTATAACATCATCCACAAATAAACTGATTTTATATTCCTTGTCTTTTATTTTTATTCCTTTTATATTATTTTCTGTTCTTATCAATTCTGCTAGTGGTTTTATAGCTAACGCAAACAATAAAGGTGATAGTGGGCATCCCTGCCGTGTTGACCTGCTTAAGTTAAATTGCTTTGATACATGTCCATTTACTGTCACTTTCGCTAACGGTCCCTTATATAATGCTTTAATCCAATTAATATACTCCTCCGGTAAACTGAATTTTTGCAATACTTTGAACAAATAATTCCATTCTTCTCTGTCAAAGGCCTTCTCTGCGTCTAAAGCAACTGCTACTGTAGGTGCTTTATTCCCTTCTACTGCATGAATTAAGTTAATAAATTTACAAATATTGTCTGTTGTGCGTCTTTTTTTGATAAATTCAGTTTGGTCTAAATTTACCATTTTCGGTACATACTCTGCTAATCTGTTTGCTAATAGCTAATAATCTGTGTTAAGTAAAGATATTGGTCTATATGACGCTGGTGAGAGTGGATCTTTCCCTTGTTTTAGTATTACTGTAATTATTGCTGTTTTACATGAATCTGGTAAGCTTTGTGTTTTATGAATCTGGTTGATTACTTCCAGGAGGGGCGGAATTAATAAGTCTTTAAATGTTTTGTAGAATTCTATTGGGAATCCATCCTCTCCTGGTGTCTTATTATTTGGTAATTTTTTTATTATCTCTTGTATTTCTACTATTCCAAATGGCTCTGTTAATTTATTTTGTTCCTCTATTTGTAGTTTTGGTAGTTCAATTTTAGCCAGAAATTCATCTATTTTCCCTTCTTTCCCTTCGTTTTCAGTTCGGTATAATTGTTCATAGAATTCTCTAAAGTTTTCCTTAATTTCTTTTGGATTATATGTAATTTGTTTGTCTTTTTTCCTTGATGCCAATACCATTTTCTTAGCTTGTTCTGTCTTAAGCTGCCATGCTAGGATTTTGTGTGTTTTTTCACCTAGTTCATAATATTTCTGTTTTGTCTTCATTATATTCTTCTCCACCTTATATGTTTGTAGTTTTTCATATTTTATTTTTTATCCGCAAATTCTCTTCTTTTAATTGTATCTTCCTTCATTGCTAATTCTTTTTCTATATTTACTATTTCCCTTTCCAACTGCTCTGTTTCCTGATTGTAGTCCTTCTTCATCTTGGTTACATAACTTATTATTTGCCCTCTAATGAATGCTTTCATTGAATCCCATAGTATAAACTTATCTTCCACTGATTCCATATTTATTTCAAAATACATTTTTATTTGTTTTTCAATAAATTCTCTAAAATCCTGCCTTTTAAGTAACATGGGGTTTAATCTCCATCTATACATTCTTGGAGGGATGTCCTCTAACTTTACTGTCAATATTAAGGGTAAATGGTCTGATAGTATTCTAGCTTTATATTCTGTTTTTCTTACTCTATCTTGCATACGAGCTGATAACAAAAATAGGTCTATTCTTGAGTATGTTTTATGTCTAGCCGAGTAATATGAATATTCCTTTTCCTTTGGGTGTTGTTTCCTCCATATATCCAAAAGTTGCATTTCTTCCATCGATTTAATTATAAATTTGGTTACTTTGTTCTTTCTGTTAATTTTTTTCCCAGTTTTGTCCATATTTGAATCCAAATTCAGGTTGAAATCCCCTCCTACTAATATGTTCCCTTGCGTATCTGCTACCTTCAAAAATATATCTTGCATAAACTTTTGATCTTCTTCATTAGGTGAATATACATTGAGTAGATTCCAAAACTCTGAATATATCTGACATTTTATCATTACATATCTCCCTGCTGGATCTATTATTTCCTCTTCTATTTTAAATGGCACATTTTTACTAATTAATATAGCTACTCCTCTTGCTTTTGAATTATACGATGCTGCTGTTACGTGTCCTACCCAATCTCTCTTTAATTTCTTGTGCTCCAATTCAGTTAAATGTGTTTCTTGCACAAATGCTATATCAATTTTTTCTTTTTTCAGTAAATTTAGCAGTTTCTTCCTTTTAATTTGGTTATGTATTCCATTAATATTTAAAGTCATATAGTTCAACGTAGCCATTTTATACTTTGTTTATCTTCCCTTTCCGTTTCTCCATCATTACCTTTCCTTCTTATCCATTTCTGTTTTCTTCTTTTGAACCCTTTATAAGACAACATTCCTAAAACACCAAACATTTTCCTTATTCTCTTATTTAAAACTTCTTTAGCCCTAATCTCCCCTTCCCCTCCTGAGTTGTCCTTTATCCCTTGTCGGACAACCACTTCTCCCCTCTCCATTTGGATTTGCGAATTCACTCGCAAGCGTCAGCTGATTTTGCAGTGACCGCAACTCCTCCCCACCCAGCCCCCCCAGAAAAGATTTCACTTTTCATATGTAACAAAGGTCACTCTTTTAGTTCCCTCCTTATTCCCTCTATTCCATTTCCTTCCCTTATTAATTCTTGTCTATACTATCTATATTTTCCTCTAAATACAGATACATTCATGTATGCACATTATTCATATACACACATATACCTCTTTACCCATATACATATAAATCGTGGTCATTTTTACTCTTATTACATATCTTCATCTCTCTCTGGTTGTTTTGTAGTTGTTCTGCAAATTTCCTTGCTTCCTCTGGATCCGAGAATAGTTTTTTTTCCATAAGATCGTTTTCGATGTATTGAACTCCTTTCTCTTCTTCAGGAGTTCAAAACTTATGTGTCTTTTTAGTTCGCAGTCTTTTGTACTCTCGTTACACGTCTTCATCCCTCAGTCTATTTTGTAATTGTTCTGCAAATTTTCGTGCTTCCTCTGGATCCAAGAATAGTCTGTTTTGTTGTCCTGGAATAAATATTTTCAATACCGCTGGATGCTTTAGTATAAATTTATACCCTTTCTTCCATAAAATCGCCTTTGCTGTATTGAACTCCTTTCTCTTCTTCAGTAGTTCAAAACTTATATCTGGATAAATGAAGATTTTTTGCCCTTTGTACTCCAGTGGCTTGTTGCCCTCTCTTACTTTTTCCATTGTCTTCTCCAGTACCTTTTCTCTTGTAGTATATCTTAGGAATTTTACTAAAATAGATCTTGGCTTTTGTTGTGGTTTAAAGGCCACTGCTCTATGTGCCCTTTCTATTTCCATTTCTTGCTGTAATTCTGGACATCCTAGGATCCTGGGGATCCAATCTTTTATAAACTCTCTCATATTCTTGCCTTCTTCATCTTCCTTAAGGCCCACTATCTTTATGTTATTTCTTCTGTTATAATTTTCCATTATATCTATTTTCTGAGCTAACAGTTCTTGTGTCTCTATAACTTTTTTTATTAGATTCCTCTAATTTCTTTTTTAAGTCCTCTACCTCCATTTCTACTGCTGCTTCCCGCTTTTCCATCTTGTCCATTCTCTTTCCCATTTCTGTTAAGGTCATATCTATTTTATTCATTTTCTCTTCTGTATTGTTTATTCTTCTTCTTAAATCATTAAATTCTTGCGCTTGCCATTCTTTAAATGACTCCATGTATTCTTTAATAAGAGAAAGTATATCCTTTATCTTGCCTTTCCCTTCTTCTTCTATTTCACTGTACTCTTCCTCTTCTTCTTCCTCTGGGTTGGCCATCTGTTGTTTCTTGTTGCCCTTTTCTTCTCTTCTTTCTTGTTTTCGTTGTCTTCTATGTTCTCCTCTTGCTGCAGGTGTTCTGCAGCTGTCATTGCCGGCTGTGGAAATCAACTCCCCAGCTGGTCACCCCTCCCGTCGGTGTGTTTTTTTGCATGCGCGGTTGCGCACTTTTACTCGGCTCAGCGAGCCATTTTTGTAGTCCACTTTCTACCGACCTGAGGGAGCGGGTTTCTCTCTCCACCGCGGGCCTCTTCGAACAGGTAAGGCCTTCTCCTCCTTCTTCCGTTGTCTTCTCTTCCTCTCTTCTTACCGTTGATTTTGATTTTTTTTTTTGTCGCCATCTTCTTTCCACCTTTATACTCACTTTTCTTTAATTTTTATTTTTGTGCCTTTGTGTTTTCCTTTGTTTTTTCCGACTTTTCTGGAGAGGGCTGGAGTTCACCGTCCGGCCACTACTCCATCACGTGACTCCCCTCTGATACTTGATTTAGGAAAATCTAAACCCACTACCAAGAAAGAAGTTGTTTGGCCTAAAAATGGAAGACAATTCTTATCAAAGTGATAAATTACCTCATTAGTCAAACATTTCTGCCTTCATAACAAATCAAAGATTATAAAAGTAATTCAAAAAGGATCCCACCATCTGAGCAACACTGACCGCCTTGCCAAAAGAGGAATAAAAGCTCAGGTGTCGTTAACATTACGTCACTCTCTCCAACAATACCAAATAAAGCACTTAAGGGATGTGGATTAAAATTAACTTTAAAAAGTGCAGAGAAAGTTTGAAACACTTAGATTCAGTATTTCTCAAGACTCTGATATGTCCAAAACTTATGAATTAATGAATCTTCTTTGTTACATTTATCACAATGAGGAGATACATCTGCATAAAAACAAGATAGTTTGACTTTGGATACATGAACCCAACGGACTACTATAAATTGTAGGAGAGAGTGGCAAGCACATAAAAAAGTTTTAACCAATTTGAAAATTACATTCCAAGTTTCTTCAGGATCCCAGGCTTTGTTTTTTTAAAACAAATTATCTGAGGGAGCCTCTCTTATTCCCAATATCGTAAACATTGGATATTGAACTATTATAGAATGGTTGTAAATTAAAAATTACATCAATTACATTCTTTATCAGTCCTCTTTGAAAACGAGGACTCATAAATGTATCTCTCATCAGTAAAAGATTATGCCCAAGTACGATTTTAACATTTTTTGTCTGTTTGCAGGTTCTTTGTAACAACACCCTGCACTCTGATATACTGTAACCCTGCACAGACACATTGTAACACCACACCCTAGCTCACTGTAACACCACATCCCATACTTTGGGTTTTATTGTTGCCCTGCCTGCTATACTTTAGCATGGGTTGGCTTTCCTTGTAACAAAATTCAGCAGTTCTATTCCGATGTTGAAGCATAGATCATGGTGATTTGACACTTCCCATAACCAGTTAATGATGAACTCTAGTTTAACAGAGCAAATTATGCAACAAATTCCCCAACCTGCATTGTTCCAGGACCTTTGAAATCCATCAATAGAAATGAGATGAACACCCTCATCTAGTTGCCGTCGCCACATGTGGAAACATATTTATTCCCTCTGATCTCACCCAGCACCCATATGAAATATTTATTCCTTTTCCTGGGCCATCTCATTACCCATCCACTTTTTTTTTAATTGTTGCAGCATTTTTAGATCTACCAGTGTTATAAAGCTCTCTTTAAATCCCCCAACAATTTTCTTTTCATTGAAATCGAGCTCAGTGATCCACAAATCTCCTTCAGATTACTGTACTGAGTTTTACCCAGTGAAATTTTCATTATCCTCTGCGAGATTCTGATGACAGATTGGTCATCAAGTACTGGAGATTAACTGCTCAGGATAAGAAGAAATCCATCAAGATTTGTCTGTATTTCACCAACAACTAACTATGGCAATCAGTTAATTAAACTAATTAATTTTTCCTCTTCCTTTGTCTGGGGAAGTTGCAGCGAGTAAGGCACTCATGTATATGACAAGAAACAAACTTATAACTGAAGGAATGGGATTAGGATATTAAAATTTGTCACATTTGAACAGCCATTGACATCAGTCCAAGAGTCACATTGTATGGAGAGTGTGGCTGTACAACCACTGGACTGTCTGCGACTGCCTGTGCCTGTCTTCATTCCTGCCTGCAGGGGGCTACCCACTTTAACTGCAAGGAGGTAACCTGGCAGGCTGGCTCCACCTACTCCCTGCCAATCACCAGCCCCGGAGTAGATGCAGAGTGCATGGAGCCAGAGGGAAGCAGAGCCTTGTGCTCAAGTTTCAAGCTAATTAAAGCCTGTAATACAGCCCTTATAGTTTGAGCTTGTTTGCTCGCACTGAAGCACATCAGATAGAAAGAAGGCAGTTGTGAGAAAAATCATTTGAAAGCTTCACCGAAATTTTGGCTGCATGTGGATCAGGAGAGAAAATGTAACCTTTGAGACCAGCCAGAGGGGGCAGATTTGTCTATCAGAAATAAAAGCCAAACAGGGTCTGCTCTCTCTCGGATCCCTCTCCCTTGTTCTTCCACCCTCACTTCCAAAACTCTTTAGCCCAGTTGAAGTTGATACTATTGATGCCTCATTAACCATGACCCACATTCTGCTTTACTCAACAACTTCAGAGTGTTTCGTTTTGTAGAAGGTATGAAAATGAGGGGCTTAGACAGGGTGGACATGGGGTGACAAAAGTAAACAATGAGGACATCTATTTCAGGTGAGTGGAGGAATGCTTAAGGGAGATGTCAGAGGTGTTTCTTTTTTAAAACTACAGAGTGGTTGGTGACTTGAAATGCATTTCCAGGAGTGGCGGTGGAGTTTGGCACATTTAAAAGACCTTTTGACAGGCACATGGATGCGAGAGAAAAAATAGAGGGGTATGGGTGCATCGCAGGGTAGGGATCGATTGTTGTGGAGTAGGTTGGATCAGCATCATGGGCTGAAGGGATTGCATTCTTCATTCTAAACATGAATATAAAAGTCGTCAATGCTATTGCCAACTCTTGCCAATCGGTTGCTGACGACAATTGGAGATTGCTTGACCTACACGGCAAACACACATCCTAAAGCCAGGATGCCAAGCAATTCTTAGGTTCCCAGGCTGCTCCACCAAAGAAGGTTGAAATCCAGAGAGGGAGAGAGAGAGAGAGAGAAATGGCAAGTAGGAACAAAGCCGCCCACAAGTAGGGGAGACCACAGCTCCCATTGACGAGGAGCCACATTGCATGAACTCTCCATGGAAACATCTTCCATGACCACTTTGAGCATCACTGCCTTGCCACCTGTATCCATTTCACACATTAGAAAAAGGAGTAAAGGTTATTCACCACTCCCAGGCATGAAAATTCACCAATTGGAGATTTTTAAAAAAGCAACATCACCAGTTATGCCCAACATTGGTGTGAACTCATGCTAACATGGGCTGGGAACAGTTAGCCTTCCAATCTGTCTGCCTCATTGACTAACTAATCTGACCAGTTAGATCACACCAGTTCAGGCCAATCTGATTGATGGAGATATCATGCAGTTGAGGAAGTGGCATGTGGGTGCAGACATTAATTGCTGGCCCATTCACCACAGAATGTCCCGCTGCAGAATTTTCTCTACAGCCCCAATCAGCTAACGAGCTGCTGGAAACACAATGTTGAATGGTGTATATTCAACCAGAGATTGTCACGCAGGTTAAGAAGATGCATGGTACAGTGACCTCCATTAGTGACTGGACATTGAGTGCAAGAGCCGTGAGGTAACGTCACTGGACTGTAACACAATTGTGAGACCACAATTGGCAGCACGGTATTCAGTTCTGGTCACCTCATTACAGAAAGAATGTAGATGCTTTGGAGAGGAAATGAACCAGGATGTTGCTTCGATTGAAGAACAGTTTGCTTCTCGCACCAACAGGACTTCAGCAGATTCAACCTTCCACACAAAACCTTTGAACACTTCAACAGCAAGTTATTTATTTTTATAATTTTACATTTGTCCTGTGTATGTATTGTTTGTCTGTTATGTCAGGTTGTTCACCTGCAGGTGTGGAATTTTGTATTTTGGGCCATCCAAAAACAACAATTACTGAGAAAAAGCACCACTGACTTTGTCTTTATTAAATGTACTCTTTTCCAGCTTTAAAGCCGGGGTTAGAGAAAACTACACAGCTCACTTTCCAGACTGGTTGAATCACCAATTAAACTAATCATCCAAAGCCATTTCCTAAACTGAAGCTCACAGAAGACAGATCCCCTGCACTAATCCAAGGTTTCAACTGTATAAGTGCAGTGTGCCACCAACCTCGCCCATCCCCTGACTAAACTGACTTTTGGCTGACAATTTAAAAGCACACTAAAATGTGCATGAACAATTTACAAATAATGGTCCAGAGTCTTTACCCAAAACTGGCTAAAAAAAGCTCTCCGATTGATACATTAGATTCATTATCATAGTGTCCTATCGCGTGAAATTTCTTATTTGCCTGCCGCAAGGCGCAGAGTGAAAGTGAGAGTGACCAGAATCACTGAGCATCTGTAGATTCGCCTCCAGTGCTTCCACAGCCACAGAGCCCAAACCTAACCTTTGGCAACTCGAGCTCCAGATCCGAACCTCCGACATGTCCAGATTGTCATGGAGAACCTGGTCTGCTCACTCATTGTACTGATGTTGAGATGCCTTGACATTGTTGAATTCAGATTAGTATTCATGAAGGGCCATTCACAGTCACGCATTGTTAATGTGTAGAAGCGATCCGCACTGGGTCGATCAAGAGAGCGATCTCCATTCATAAATAATTTCCCAGGCAAATACCAACTGATTCACTATGAAATCACTCAATGGCTGTCAATAACTATAGGCTTGCACAACACCAGCAAAGTTTTGTACTGATTCTACCTAAACCTGGAAGCATTTGTTCCCTTTGTAAATATTGATGGCTCAACTTTACGGTTTGGCTGATAATTTACATGTGTTAATTAAAGTCAGACAGAATGCAGATGTTAAAGTATATTAGAACAGAACCTTCTAGACAGCAACCAATTTCTATGTAGATTTGAATTGACTTGTTCATGCGAATACTTGTTTGACGTCAATCATTTCCATTTCTTAAGTAGACCCAGATACATGTCAAGCTAAGACATGAAATAATGTACTTCAAACAAATTCAAAGTGATATGCTTATCAATTTGTAAGAGATTGATAAAAATTGTCATATATACTGTATCTTCTCACTGATCTTTGAATAAGATTCTGGTATTAACTAAGGTGACCTTGTCTATCTGACCTCAATATCACTCATTCCTATGACTTAATAAATGTGTTTTGTATGCTCTATGGTTCAATGTGTATTTTTCTGTTTTTGACACCACGGACTATCACGTTTTTCATCAAGGACCAGAGATGTACTTATACGATGTGATGATAAGCATACTTGAACTTGAAAACTCTCCCCATCATTGAGAAAATCCATACAAAACACTGCTGTTGGAGAGCAGCAGCAATCATCAAGGAACCACACCACCTAGGACATGCTCCTATTTCACTGCTGCCATCAGGAAAGAGGTAGAGGTGCCATCAAGTTCAGGAATAGTTGCAGCCCTTCCAACATCAGACTCCTGAACGTCCTCAAAGACTAATTTAAGACTCTTACTTAACACTTTACCTGTATTTATTACTGTATAATCTTTTTCTGTATTACACAGTCTGCTTGTGTACATTTCTTTTACATTTCTCTTTTGTAGTCATTACTTTTTTTTCTTGAGTACAGTTACTGATAAATAGAAACTCTGCCTGGGCCAGAGGCAAAAATGTATCTCAGGGTGGTTTCTGATGTCATACATGTACCAGGATTCCCGACTTACCACCCTATGCAACTAATGGCCATCTGTACATAGAATGAACTTTTCTTAAAAAATTAAAATATAAAAATTACGCTTTTACAGTGAAAGTTGGGGCCCATCTATGGAAAATAATGCTTCTGGCAGGGGTGTGCAAGAGCTGGACTTGATGGCCACCACATTGTACTTGACAAACGATAACCCTGATACCTTGCATTTCTGATGTACATCCATTTTGAGATATGACTGGTCAGTCTGAACTGAACACAGACGCAAGTTGAGGAGTACCCGCACTCAGACAATATATCTGAGCAAGGTTGGTGGAGCTAGTGCTTTTCTCTTTGGAGCAATGAAGGATTGGAGGTGATGTAAAGAGATTTTTAAGGCATAGGTAGGATGGACAACCAAACACCCCTTCCCCAGGGTGATGAGAGCATCGGTTTAAGGTGAATGGAGGAAAGTTTTGGGGAGTTGGAGGTTTTTTTTAAAAAAAGTAGTGCATGGCTGGAATACAATGCTGGGGCTGGACGTGGAGGTTGATACAATAGGTATATTTAAAAGACTTAGATAGGCACATGGGTTATAAGGAAAATAGAGGATTGGGAAAAATTAGATAGCTGGAGCACTTCATATGTTAGAACATCATGGGCCAAAAACCCTAGACTTGCTCTAATGTTCTATGTTAGCATCAGATGTATCTATACCTCATCAATTAATTGGCTGCATGACTTTAAGCAATGAGTAGGTCACAGATCATAATTTTGTGAATGCATAAATGTAGTTTACTGATGGTATAATTTTTCAAAATCCTTAATAGTTTGCATGGGTTTACCTTTGATAAGGGAAACAGTGTCATCTCCCAAGAATTGCTTTGTCTTCAAGAACAGAATTGGGTGCAGCCTGCCTTCAATAAATGGTGCTTTGTTGATTATAGTATCTGCCCTATTCACCTTCACAAGCAACAAGGCAAAAGCTCACTGATGGTATATTCTTCGTGACATCTCCTCCTCGTGTGCTCTGATTAGATTCATCTCAAAATGCACACATTTTCAGGAGTTGCTGGAAACTTTCTCAATCCTCCCCTGGTTACTGAATCAATCAAAACCTGCCTCAAGAAATAGAATTCAATTAGAAACATTTGGCAAAGAGGGGAGGCTATTATTGCAGGACACCATCAGATTGCAGAGGTTAATGCTGATGACGATGTGCATTAAGCAACAATGAGTAACGGGTTTATTGGTGGAGTACTCAGCTACAGCCTAATGAGTGCATTAAGTACACAGGGTGAATGCAGGAGAAGCAGGTGGGATGCAGTTTTAAAAAAAAACACAAACAAGGAGGAACATTGGAGAAGGGAGATGGGTTGACTCAGACAATTAGACTATTGCATCTGAGCTGCCGTGGAACATTAGTTTCACAGTACCACTGAAGTTGTACATGTCAAAACCGATCGAGACTACATCCCATCACTTCTGTGGGGAATGTCTCACAAAGACAGGAAAGCAATGTCCTTTAGGATACACAATCTGCTTTTCATTCTCATCAACTCTGTCTGTGCTGTAATCTAATGTGCCGTGCTACTCCTCTCATCTGCAGCAAGATTTGTACATCAGAAGATTCAATTATATCCCGGATGATTAAAGCGATGCATACAACAATACAGCACAATACAGGACCTTCAGATCTCAATGGTGTGCTGACCCGTATATTCCTTCAAAAAACCAAAAAGTTCCAAACCCTCCCTACCCCATAATCCTCTATACTCCTTTCACCCTGGTGCCTGTCTAAGAGTCTCTTTAATGCCCCCAATGCTTCAGCCTCCACCACTGCAAGCATTCCAGGCACCAACAACTGTGGAAAAATAACATCTCTGATGTCTCCCCTAAACATCCCACCCTTCACTTTTTACTCAAGTCCTCTGGTGTTTGCTGATTCTGCTCTGGGAAACAGGTGCTGGCTGCCCACCCTAACTATGCCTCTCATAATCTCATAGACCTCTATCAAGTCTCCTCTCATCCTTCTACACTCCAAAGAAGAAAGTCCCACCTCAGCTAACCTGGCCTCATAAGACTGGTTTTCCAATCCAGGCAGCATCCTGGTAAATCTCCTCTGTGCCCTTTCCAGAGCTTCCATGCAAGGTGACCAGAACTGAACATAACATTTAAGTGTGGTATTTACTAAAGATTTGTCGAGTGGTAACATGATCTCTCTACTCTCAAATTCAATTCCCTTATTGTTGAATCCCAGCACACCATAGGCCTTCTTAACTATCCCTGTAACTTGTTGCCGATAAATGGTGTGACAGTGCCAGCTACAGGCATTTATCATCAAGCTTTTCCTCAGTGTCATTAAAACAAATGAGCTAGTTGTCAATTTCAAGCAGCAAAATGGAGCTCACGGTCTGGTCTGTAGTGAAATTCTGCAGGGCTTAAATATCACCAACAACCAACGACCATGCTGATGCCATGGCCAAGGCTGTGCACCAATGCATTTAGTTCCTTAGAGTCTTGAAGAAATTCAGCATGTCCCTCCCTCCCTCCCTCCTCCCCTCCCCCTCTCCCTCTCCCCTCCCCCTCGCCCCTCTCACTCGCCCCTCCCCCTCGCCCCCCACCCGCCCCTTCTCCCCTCCCCCTCCCCCCCACCCGCCCCTTCCCTCCCTCCCCCTTCTCCCCTCCCCTCCCCCCCACCCGCCCCTTCCCTCCCTCCCCCTTCTCCCCTCCCCCTCCCCCCCACCCGCCCCTTCCCTCCCTCCCCCTTCTCCCCTCCCCCTCCCCCCCACCCGCCCCTTCCCTCCCTCCCCCCCCACCCGCCCCTTCCCTCCCTCCCCCCCCACCCGCCCCTTCCCTCCCTCCCCCCCCACCCGCCCCTTCCCTCCCTCCCCCCCCACCCGCCCCTTCCCTCCCTCCCCCCCCACCCGCCCCTTCCCTCCCTCCCCCTTCTCCCCTCCCCCCTCACCCTCCCTCCTCCCCTCCCCCCCTCCCCCCTCCCCCCCTCCCCTCCCCCCCCTCCCCCTCCCCCCCCCCTCCCCCCCTCCCCTCCTCCCCTCCTCCCTCCCCCTCCCCCCCCCTCCCCCCCCCTCCCCCCCTCCCCTCCTCCCCTCCTCCCCTCCCCTCCCCCCCTCCCCTCCCCCCCTCCCCTCCCTCCCCTCCCCTCCCCTCAAGTTTCTCTTACAAATTTTTATAGATGCACCATGGAAAGTATTCAGTCCAGATACATCCCAGCTCGGGACAGGAACTGTTCTACCCAAGGCTGCAAGAAACCATGGAGAGTTGCGAGTGCAGCTCAGGTCGTCACACACACCATCCTTTCCTCCATCTACACTTCCTGTTGCCCTGGGATAGCAGCCAAGATATTAAAAAACCCACGCCACTGGTCACGCTCTCTTCTCCTCCCTACCGCGAAGTGGAAGGGGCACAAGTTTCAACAGACTCATCTCTAGATTCAAGGACAGCTTCTTCCCTGCTCTACTCGGTCTGCTGAATAGGTCTTTCGCAAGCGAAATAATGCTGCCCTGGCACTGTTTAACTGAACATTTTCTCTAACTACATGGTTTTATATTGCTCCACAAGTTCTGAAGGAATAGGTGGACTTGCTTGGATAACACACAGAACAAAGCTTTTCACAATCACTGCACAATTAATTGATATTCGTCATCAGTTTCCATGCATTTCCATTTTCCTCATTTTAACTCTTGCTGTGTCAATAAATTGACAAAATTGTGCCACCTTTCTGTCAGTTCCTCAAGTATTGTCTTACTTCAAAGCATTGAGAGATTGTGAAGGAAAATAGTCTGCTTATTCAACCACCCAAAGGCAGAATCCAACCTAAAATTCAAGGATCGAGGCTTTGATTTCTGGCTCCACTTGCAAGGAATAATTTAAAAAAAAATATTGGTTAGACAGACTCTTTCAAGAAAAAGTATCTGCTCCACTTATATTTTCAAGAAAAAACATCAAACACTGAACAAAGAGCAAAAGATCTAATTAAAAAGGTTAATGGAACATTGGACCTTAACTCAAAGGGAGCTGCAATGCCAAGTTATTCTCCATTTACCCAAATCAACAGTCAGGAGAAGATCACTCAGTTCTGGACAATGACCCTTGGGAGGAATTGCCATTGTGAAGAGGAAGAATTTTAAGCAAAATTATACCCAAGTGGAAAAAAAACATTGTGATTCACATCCTTTGAGATTATTTCACCCTTAACTATCTCTTCTCGTGTCCACCAACTTCAGAGGAAAAAGCCTGCTTGCATTTAGGTTGTCCATTGCCTTCAAGATTTTGTATGCCTTCATCAAATCTCCCCCCATTCAACAGCACTCTAGAAAATAAAGTCCATCTGATTGGATCTGTCCCATTAACTCAGTTCCTTAGGTCTTAGCAAGATCTTTGCCATTTTATTTTGTACTCAGTGTTACAGATATTTGCTTGAAGTTTGGTGACCAAAACTGCACACAATACTTCAAAGTTTACTCCACTGATGTCTTGTACAATTTCACCATAACTTCCCAACTCCTGCACGTAATAGTAAATACTTGAAGGGGCTCAAGCCCAAAACGTTGATCATGCATTTTTACTTTATAAAGGACACTGTTTGACCTGCTGAGTTTTCCCAGCATTGTGTTTTAACTTCTTGCACTTAACACTTCGATTTACAAAAGGCTAGTGTGCCAAAAGCTCACTTTACAACCCTATCTTTGGTGATATACCAAATCTCCTCAAACTCCTCACAAAGTATAAGGAGTATTTAAGTACAAGACCTTACAGGGTGTTATCAAGTTTCTTTCATTGTCATGCAATCAAATAGAAAATGTTATATTACATTAAATTTCCTTTCATCTGCCATAAGGCAGGGAAGAAATCACCTCGTACCCTTACAGTCAGAAATGACAGTCAGAGAAAGAGAATCAAAAGAGAGTTCCCCCCTCTACCCCCCAGATCCTGCTGTTCCACTGCAATCAGTAACAGACATTTTGTGCAACAAATAATCATTCCCTCCAAAGAATGTTCAGGCAATTTCTGCACAGAATGAGCATTTTGAGGGGGATCTGGAACTATAATGTTCTGAGATGGCCATTGATTGATGTTCTTGGGACAACATGAAGGCAAGACCACCATAATCAAAATGGGGTCCTTCATGACACTAATGTACTTCCTTGGGTTTCTCCAACCCACACATTAAATTTAATCTCTTGCAAACCAACCCAATCCTTTACAACCATCATCCCCTTAACACAAAATAATCACCACCACCCCCAAACACACACAATCTTTTGGACTCAGAGCCCCTATTCCTCCCCTCCTGATCATCCATAATTCAACAGGCAACATTTTTGATCCCTTTGAACAACTCCACCAACTACAGCAGCATTCAGTTCATCTTTTTCAATTATCCTCAGTCACCAAATGTTGGGGTTCCAAAAACCCAACTGAAGCCAAAATTATATAGTAGCTCTCTTCCCATGCTAATTTGGGGGGGGGGGGGGAGGAGGGGGGGTGGAAGAAGAGAAAGAACCTCAAGGTTTGATTAAATTCAGGAAGGATTTGCCTAGCTCCCAACAGATTCTATACCACCCAACCCCAAATATATTTAACTCACAATCTTCACTTCTGCCTTCATTCAGGAAAAGACTGCAACATGCTTTTGACTCTTAACTGCATCCATTTATTGCCAACAACCAATTTTTTTTCAACAATAAAAAGGCTGTGAGAAATAAGAACACCCATCACTGGGCAACTGGATAGTTAACCTGAGCTGACAGCTAGAATGGATAGTTAAGAAGGGTCAAGTATTTGCCTGTTGTCATCATTAAGCACCAGCAGGTGATTCTTCTTAAATGCAAGTCCAAGAAGAAAAAAATTAATTGATTGATTTTTTTTGGCTTGAATTGAAAAATAATTAAACTCAGCAGAATTTTTGCTAAAACCAATGGAAAATCTTTTTTAAAAACTTACATGGAGTTGCTACTTAAAGAGATGTGCCAAATCCAAAATTTTACTTGGCTTTTCAACGATACCGAGTGAAATATATTTACCAGAAGTGTTGAATAGTGGGAAAAGGTGCTTTGTTTTGTGAAGGGCAATGGAACAGATTCTGGAAATATTACAAGAAGATTGTGGTGAGCGATTGGCTAGACCAGTGGTTCTCAATCTTTTTCTTTCTGCTCACATCCCACCTATGCTATGGGGGCTCTGTGATAAGTAACAGATTACTTAAGGTGGGATGTGAGCGGGAAGAAAAAGTTTGAAATCCACTGTTTTAACCATACCTAATTGACTTGTCATGTGTAAGGTTTCACGACTCCAAAGGAAGTGGGCCAATTACAATTTTTCTCCAGCAAAATATTTCAATAAGAATTGGGTCTAGAGCAGTGGTTCTCAACCATCTCTTCCCACTCACATCCCACCTTAAGCAATCCCTTACTAATCACAGAGCACAGATGGCATAGGGATAACTTAAGGTGGGATGTGAGTGGGAAGGAAAGGTTTGAAAATCATTGGACTAGACCGATGTAGTAAGTTCAAATTCTAAAAGTGAAATGTGATAATGACCATTGGAAGAGTCTTAAAATCCAACTTAATTTCACTTTGTTCTCTCACAATTATCTCAGATCTTGGCAATACCTGTGCTCCTTGGAACAGTACATCAAAGGAACAGGCCCCTCACCCATCATGCCTCCACTGAATGGAATGCCAAATTAACCTAAATCTCTTCTGGATGCACATGATCCAAACTCTTCCATCCCCTGCATAATCATGTCTAGCTATTCTGGTTAGAGTAGTCCTTACTGCAGCGCAGTTACAGAACCAGCAATCAGGATCATGGTTTGAATCCTGTGCTGTCCATAAGGAGTTTGCACATTCTTCCCATATCTGTATGGATTTCCTTCGGGTTTTCCGGTTTCCTCCCACTTTCTGACTACTGGAGGTTGTAGATGAATTGGATTGTGATTGGGCAGCAGGGGCTCATGGGCCAGAAGGACCTGTTACCATGCTGTACGTCTAAATTTTAAATGTTCTAATTTTTTAAAAAAGCCATCCAGCACTCTGTATAAACATTTTTCCCCACACACCTCCTTTAAGCAATCCCCCTTTCACTTTGAATGGATGTGCAACCCTGACCCAAAACGTTATCTGACCCTCTCTGCCCACAGATGCTGTCTGACCTGCTGAGACCCTCCGGCTTCTCGTTGTAACATCAAAATGGAGGTTTTCAATTTGCTTAAACCATGGGCGTGATTGGCTAACAGTGAACAAGCAGCAAGAGGTGTGTTACGAGCCCAGGCGACCACAACACCCTCCGTTTCTCTTTCCACTTCCACCCTCAGTTTCTTCAACTCCAATTGCAATTCCAAAGATCTATCCTCAGGAAAATTATCTAAGTCTTTCTCAACAAATTTTCCCACACCTGTATAATATTTCACTACAATCCTCTGTATGTGTAACTTCTTCATCCAATGCTTGTCTTCAGTCGGCTTTAATGCCTTAGAAATAACCATCAGTTCCTCTTTTCTCTTGCTCTGCAGGTGATGATTGTGACAAAAATGTATCAACATCCATTGCTGCTACTTTTCCACTCACACGCTTTAAATTAGCTTGGAAAAACCAATTAACTAATAAATTATTAAAAAATCTAAGATCCCAAAGCTCATATATTGAATCCGAGAGGACGATCCCCAAATATGTTATGAGCCCAGAGGATTTCAAAACCCAGCAGCAATAGATATTCACCAAGACAAATGGTTACTTAAACAAAAGATGCTTTTAATTACTTTTAAACATGGAAACAGAATCACACTTTAACTTTTCACTATTAACTTAACTAACCTAACTTAACCCCCTTCTAATTCTAAGCGCACATGTGTGTAAGTTCAGAAAAGTTCTTTGATTCACAGTCCAGTCTCACTTCTCATTCCTCCAAGTTCACTGGTTGCAGGCAATTCTCTTATACTGTGCACAGAATTTAACATTTATGAAGTTCACCAGGCTTTGGTACTTGAAAGGTAAATGGTTACCGTTCAGGAAGGTTCTTGTCAGTTTTCAGAGAAGGATTTATTGCTTACTGGACACCCACAACTGATTCCTTTTAATCAGCCACTTCAGTATCTTGCCAAAGAATCCTGCCCCGCAGGGTTTTCCAGATGATAACCTCTTTCTTTCAGGTCACCACAGAGTTCCTTTTTGTTTCCTTTATTTCAAGTGAAACATTAGGCAGCCAGTCCTCACCTCTTGCATGAACCACAAGGGCTTTGTCCAGGCTGAACCCACAACCCGTCTTCCAAATGGGGTTTTTTCACAAGTTTGCCAGCTTGTTCTGTTCCAGTCCCAGTGTTTGCTGCTGACTGCAAAACTGCAGAACTGAATTTCTCTCTCTCTCTCTCTCTCTCTCTCTCTCTCTCTCTCACACACACACACACACACACACACACACACACACACACACACTCTCTGAGAAAAGTCTGTTTGACTCTCTCTGCTTGCAAAACCAGATGACCCTCTTAGAACAGCAAGCTGCACTCCCAAACAGCCTACGGCTCCAAACTACTCCTCCAATCTCTTTCATCTGTTGCTTTTCAGAAAAAAACAATCCATTAGTGAAGTCTCTTGGGCATTCTCCAAAGTTTTTGCAAAGGTCCCGAGGAGCTGCCCTGTCTGGCTTGAGCAGAGCTCCAGTATTTTAAATGCAATCTGTTTTGAAATGTGACCTACATTAAAAAAACATGCCCCAATTTATCTCCCAAAAACATATCTTATGTACAATTCCAACACAACATAATCTGTCACAGATGATTATTCATCTCCCATTAGCATTCAAAGGTTCCATCACATGGTGCATGACATTTAAATGTTTAAAACAGGGATGGGCAACTTTTTTTAAAAACTCACATTCCACCAAAATAATTTTCTGTGGCATCAGTGCTCTGTGATAGTAAGGGATTGCTTAAGGTGGGATGTGAGTGGGAAGGGAAGGTTGAGAATCACTGATCTAGACCCAATTGATACTGAAATATTTTGGCTGAGAAAAGTTGTCATTGGCCCATTTCCTTTGGAGTTATGAAACTGTGCACAATATGAGTCAATGAGGTACAATTAAAGTGGTGGTTTTCAAACTTTTGCTTTCCACTCACACACCACCTTAAGCAATCCCTTACAGAGCACTGATGGCATAGGGATTACTTAAGGAGGAATGTGAGTTTAAAATAACTGGTCTAAAACATGTGGTTTTCTTCACTGTCCAGCACAGTGTGAACAGAGAAAACAATTATACTATTCTAAATTCGACTCAGGAATGGTGGAAAAGTAATGAAATTCCAAGCAATTAATTTTCATTTCATGAAGTGATGGGCATTGAGATAGAGTGGCATTAAAAGTCTCCTTGTATCACCATAGAAAAGCCCTAATCTCTTTTCACATTCAGTGTGCATGTTTCCATCTGGTACGGAAACCACGTACTCCGCCATTGTCTGCTGAGATGGATGAATGTTAAGTGTTGTTCTCACACAGCCTTTGCAGTGAGTCCTATCGTGGAGATTAATCATTTAACTGTATGTGGGATAGGTTCATGGACGGGGAATGTTAAAAGGATATGGGCCAAACATTGGCAGATGGGACCAACTCAAGTTAGTGACTTGGTTGGCATCGACAAATTGTCTGAAGGACCCTTGTTCATCCTGGAAAGTGCTGTGATTCCATGGGCAATCACCATGAGTTATTCTTCCAGTTCTACTTAGACATCAGTATTTAATGGTCAGTCAACATTCTGGGTTGGGATCCTGTATCAGTTTGTAGAAAAAAAAACTAGTTAGTTGTGAATTCTCAACTCACTGTTGCACATATAGTGCGGAACTCCAGTTGATTGTTTCATCTCCAGACTGCTGAGTTGAAATTAATTAATTAATACCATCCTGTGTCACAAGTTCATGAAAAAAAATACAAGTGCCTTTGATCATTTGATCTCTATTGCCCAATCTGATGTGAGATTTTCAAATCTAACTGCCTGAGTCACCTGACTCCAATTGCCAGGTAGCCTTCAGCTGAAGTTCCCTACAAGTTCTTTTGAAGAAGGGCTCAGGCCCGAAATGTCACTGATGTATCTTTACTTCCTGTGAAAGCTATGAGACCTACTGGGTCCTCCAAGAATTTCTATGTTTGTACCCTTTCTCAATTTGCCAACTTGTTCTGGATCCCATGGACCCTCATCTTTTTGACTATGTGGGATCTTTTCAAAGTCTTGACTGAGATCCATATAAATTACTTCCACTGCACTGCCCTGATCATAAGTACAATCTGATTGGTCAGGCAGTACCTACCATGGACAAATTCATGTTGGATATTTCAGATTATTCCATGCTTTTCCAAGTGATCCTTGATCCCCTCCCCCAGAAATTAAATTTTAATTTTAAATTTTTAAAATTTTATTTAAATTTTAAATGTAGACATACAGCACGGTAACAGGCCATTTCGACCCATGGGTTCATGCCACACAATTACACGCAATTAACTTACAATTCCCAGTACATTTTGAACAGTGGGAGGAAACCGGAGCCCCAGGGAAAACACACACAGATGGGGGGGGGGAGAACATACAAACTCCTTACAGACAGCACGGGATTCGAACCCCCAACACAATCACTGGTGCTGTAAATATGTTGCACTCACCACTATGCCAACTGTGCCACCCCATGTTTTTCAGGAATGCTTTCCAGGAACTTCCCTATGACTAATATTCAATTCATGGGTTTGTAATTTCTAAGCCTTTGTTTTTTGCGGACACCATCTTTCCTCAACATTTTTTTTGGAAGATCTGTTTGCTCTGCCCCTCAACATTTTTTCCAGTGATACATCCTGCACTCCTACAGAACTTTTGCTTCCAACTTATAGCTTGTCTTCACTTTCACCCGATCTGTTGCTGCCTCTTCACGTCCTGTTCCGGACTTTGCCATCTCTTTGTCCGGGGTCAGGCAGGAGACATGGTTGCAGATTCTCACAGACATCTTGACAATCCTTCTTCCCACAATGCTTCCATTCCTTTCTCCCAGTGTCCTCATCTCTTTCTCCAACAATGGGACATTACCCACAGATGCCTTTCAGAAGTCTTCATTCTAACTGAACCATGGCTTCCCCACCCTCCCACCCCAACCAATGCTGGCAGAATTGAATTGTTTATTGTCGCATGCACTGAGATACAGTGAAAAACTTTGTTTTGTGAGCTGTTAAGGCATGTCAATCTTTACATGGAGTAACAAAAAAAAGCTGCTGACAAATGGAATTGCAGACAAAGAATTGCCGGGGGAACTCAACAGGTCAGACAGCCTCCATGGGTAGAGATGATCAGTCAATGTTATGGGCTTGGACCCTTGAGGAAAAAGGGTCCGGGGGGGGTGGGGGAGCAGGGAAAGAAATTGGAGAAGGACCCAAAGGGAGAAGGATATCAGAGAGAAGGTGTGGGAGATAGAGAGACAGGTAGAAGAAGAGTGGTACACTGTCGGTCAGAAGCAAACACACAAAACCAAAAGACTGTACAACAGGCTTTATTCAACATAAACTTCCACAGAGCCAGCTGTGAGAGGGGCTGCTGTAAACTCTGAGAGTGTCTTCGAAGGGCTGGCTCAGGCTTATATCCCAGAGGGTGATTGACACCCAACTGGGTGGGGCTTGGTCTATTCAGGTTGGCAGATTGACAGCCGGCCAGGTGTTGTCTTGTCCCCATGCTCTTCTGCAGGTACAGAGGTTGCCCCCTGCAGTAGGGCAGAGAGAAAAAAACTTAAAAAGAGAGAGAGAGCAATAGAGGGAGAAAATCTAAGTATGGGAGTAGTTAAAGAAATGGGAACAATAGAATCAGAAAGGGATGAAGTCAGCTAAAATAAGAGAAATAATCCTAATGCAGTTTAAGTTTAAGGCTGTCCAGAAGGAATACATGATCTCCTCATCAATGGTGAGACCAAGAGCAGATTGGCTGACAATTTTGCGCAACACCTGCACTTCTGTGAGTGAATCTAAACTTGAGCTTCCTGGAGCTAGCACTCAGAAAGACTAGAGGGACTCTTCAGGTCAGGTAATGCCCGTGGAAGGCAAAAGGCAGTCGATATTTCCGGCCTTTCACTTTCTATGGATGCTGTGTGACCTGCTGAGTCTCTCCAGTTCTTTTGTGTACTGCACCAGACCCCCAGCGTTTTCCAGCGGCCGACCATTTCAACTCTCATAACCGTTCCGACAGTGACTTGCCTGTCCTTGGCCTTGTCCATTGTCAGGGTAAGGCCAAATGTAACTTTGGGGAACAACACGTCATCTTCCTGCTGGTCAGCCTTAAATCTAATGGCATGCTCAGTCATTTCTCTAATTTTAGATATCCCCACCTCCACCTGATTCCACTGTTTCCATCTCTTTATTGCAATACTTGTTCTCTCTCTGAGCCCCAGCTTCATTCTCCCTATATATCTAATTACTATTTAATCTGAGTCTTGACAAAGGACTGAAGCTCAAACTATTGACTGACCATTTCTACTGATGAATGATGTCTGTCCATCTGAGTTCTTCTGTCTGCTCAACCTGCACATAGTACAGAGGGAAGTGGAAGAATAGAAATGTACAGTGGCAATGAAACAGAAGTGAAGTGTTAAAGTATGGCCAAACAGTACAATATATTATCTTACACTGATGGAAGATCCTTCAAATGTCTGATAACAGGATGAATGAAGCTCCAATCTCACCCTCCTCCCCCATTGATGGAGTTATCCGTCTTTCCTAAAGGAAGCTAACATACCTGCCTCCACTCCACACTGTCTGGCAACTTGTTCCACATGCCCATCACCCTATGAGTGAAAGTATCTCCCAAGAATCAACCACGAGACCTATCCTCTCTTCCTTCACTGCTCCTTGGTTTTCCCTTTTTCTCCACTTATTTTATCCTCACCACAGTCCTCCCATTTACACCTTCCTTGCCCCACATCCAGGGACCACCCATCCAATTTCTGCAGGTGTAGCACATAACATCGAATATTAGAGCACAGTAAAGGCTTTCAGCCCACGATGTTGTGTCAAACTTTGTCAACCTACCCACAACAGTCTAACCCTTCCTGACCTCACGCCCAGCACCTTCTATTTTCCTCTCATCGATGTGCCTATCTCAGAGGTTCTTTTTAATGCCCCAGTTGTACCAGTCTCCACCACTCTCCCCGGCAATACATTCTAGACACTGTAGTGCGACTAATAACCACATGCAGGCATGAAGTGAGTGATTAAAGGCTTTAATAACCTGAAACTTCAAGCACATCTTGACATGCTGCTGGCCCAGATTGAAGGCTGGTGTGGAGGTAGGAGACTGGGGATATCAGTCTTCATTGGAAATCGTATGGGGAGGATCGGAGGCGAGCCAGCCTGGAGAGTGCAGTGAGGTCACCTCCCGCACTGCCATGTACCATCACAGACACCTGTCATGATAATGAATATGCATGATATGTATTAACCTGACCGGAAATCAGATGGTATGCACTGGAGGTGGAAGGTGCAGGATGATGAAATAAGGAAAGCAGGAAAATAAAGACACTGAGATGTTCAACTAGTAAAGCATGTGGTGATGGTGTTATTAATTTCACATTTCGGGCCACAAAGGTGACATTGGCGACGAGGATAAATATTTTGGATTTTAAATGTGATAAACATTTTGGATTTTGAATCGGTGGCTTTGAGCTGGAAGGTTTTCTTCATGGCAATCACAGGAGCTGAATTTCTAGCACTTCGAGGTGTTCTTCATTTTGACCCGACGGGTGATGCAAACACTGTGAGTGTGAAGTGGAAGGCATGGCTGGAAGAATTTGAAACCTACGCCGACAGTCGTGGCCTATTTCTCGATAGCACTACGGCGGAACAGAAGGCGCAGCAGAGGGCGTTATTTCTCTTCACCGCAGGACCCGCAGTTCGGGAAACTTTTAAGACACTTTCGAATACTGGAAGGAAGGAGGAATACCAGAAAACCGTAGATGCATTGAATGCACACTATGTGGTGACACCGAATGCTACATTTCAACGCCATTTGTTTCGCAAGACAAAACAAGAAGATGGAGAAACGGTTGCCCAGTACGTGACGAGATTGCGACAACTGGTTGTGGGATGCAATTATGTGGACAAATTTGGACAACCAGTTATTGGATCAAGTTGTGCAGCACTGCAGATCAGACAAACTCAGAAGGCGACTGCTGGAAAAAGGGGGTGAGTTGAAACTTACAAATGCTTTAACAATGGCTGCTGCATTAGAGGCTGTTGAGGGGAAATTTCATACCATGAAACTGAAAGACAACTCAAGCCAGCCCAGTAAAGACAAAGTTGGTCAACAAGTAAATAGGCTCTCGCATAGCCATAGCCAGCCAAGAAATATGTCGACACATGACTTGGAGTGTTACAGATGTGGAAACAGAGGTCATTTTGGAAAAGACCCATGCTGCCCAGCAAAAGGTAAAGTTTGTAGAAAGTGTGGAGGTAAGGACCACTTTGCAAAGAAGTGCAAAAGCAAGTCAAATGCAAACCAGAATGGGAAGAGTACAGCTTCTAAGGGCAAAGCTTGGGGGAAAGGAAAATATCCTGGAAAGAAAGGCACCATTCGCGATATAGAAGGTGACCCCGAAAGTGACGATGATGATGACAACCAGGATGGGCAGAAATATTTCAGTTTACATTGAATGATGTACATCATGAGAAGGTCCCAGTGATAAATGGTGGTGTGACAGTTCCGGTCATTGTAGACTCAGGCAGTGACAGTAATGTAATTGACCGACATTTATGGGAGAAATTGAAAAGAAAAAAGATCATTTGTACATCAAAGAAGTGTTCAAAGAAACTGTATCCATACACAGCAACCAAGCCATGGCAGACCATTGGATGTTTCACTGCGACTGTTGAAGCTGGTTACAAGTACACCGAAGCAGAGTTTGTTGTCATAGACGAGAGGGGAGAACCATTGCTGAGTAGACGCACGGCGCAAGACCTGGCAATACTTCATATTGGAGCTCGTGTCAATTCAGTTCAGTCATACGAGGATATGAAGCAAGAATTCCCCGCAGTTTTCCAGGGAGTAGGAAAGCTGAAAGGTCAACAACTAAAGCTAGCAGTTGACAAAACGGTCAAACCCAAGGCGCAACCAGTGCGCAGAACTCCATTTGGACTTCGTGGGAAAGTCAAGCCCAAAATCAAAGAGTTGATCGAGCAAGACATTATTGAACCTGTAGAACATTCAACACAATGGGTCAGCCCAGTAGTGATCGTGCCCAAACCAAATGGTGACATAGGACTGTGTGTTGATATGAGGATGGCCAATGAAGCTATAATTCGAGAACGACACCCCATACCAACAGTGGAGGAAGTACTTCAGGAGTTAACTACCAGTCAGGTGTTCTCAAAAATTGATTTAAAATGGGGCTATCATCAATTACAGCTGGACCCAGAATCCAGGGACGTGACAACATTTATGACTCACTGTGGATTGTACTGGTACAAGAGACTATCGTTCGGCATCAATGCAGCTCCTGAGATCTACCAGTATGAAATCCATCGAGTGATTCAAGGCATTCCTGGAGTTGCCAACATTTCTGATGACATCATAGTCCATGCAGCTACAAAGTAAGAGCATGACAGACGGTTGAGGTGTGTGCTATCCAGACTACAGGGGGCAGGCCTTACCGTGAATGGAGACGTGCCAGTTTAGTGTCTCAGAGATGGACTTCATGGGACACAGGCTTACACGGGAAGGATTGAACCCAGCTGATGCAAAGGTGAAAGCTGTTGCAGATAAACGTGAACCCCAGAATGCAACGGAGATGAGGAGATTCTTGGGATTGGTTAATTATTGCGCAAAGTTCATCCCTAACTTTGCTACACTGTCAGAACCATTGAGGAAACTAACCAGGAAAGGTGTACCATTCCATTTTGGCTCTGAGCAGAAGGAAGCATTCACAGCTCTGAAACAAAGTCTGACGAATGCGGATACTCTTGGGTATTATGATCCAGCTGCACCAACCAAAGTCATAGCGGATGCTAGTCCTGTTGGTTTAGGAGCCGTGTTGGTCCAGAAGTGTGATGTGGGACCAAGAATCATTGCCTATGCCAGCAGATCTTTGACAGATGTGGAAAGGAGATATTCTCAGACAGAGAAAGAAGCACTCAGACTTGTATGGGCCTGCAAGAGATTCCATGCATATTTGTATGGCATTGAATTTGAACTCATCACGGACCATAAACCATTGGAGGTGATCTATGCCGCCAGGTCCAAACCGTGTGCCAGGATAGAACGATGGGTGCTCAGACTCCAACCGTACAAGTACAGAGTAGTTCACATTGCCGGGAAAGCAAACATTGCTGATCCGCTGTCCAGATTGTTGAAAGATGGATGACCACAATCCAAGTCAGAATTGGGGACAGAAGCAGAGAGCTTTGTACGCTTCGTAGCTATTCAGTCGACACTGGAAGCTGTGACAATGAGGGAAGTCGAGAGAGAGTCCGAACATGACTCAGAACTCATGGAAGTTAGAGAATTTATCCAAAGTGGACAATGGGACAAGTGCATTCACAAGGCATATATTCCCATTAGCGACGAACTTTGTTGCATCGGGCAGTGTGTATTGAGGGGGTGTAGATTGGTGATACCACAGAGGTTGAGACCGAAGATCGTATCATTAGCTCATGAAGGACACCTAGGTATTGTTGGTACCAAGCAAAACCTCAGGAGTAAAGTATGGTGGCCAGGTTGTGATAAAGACGCAGAGAAATTCGTCAAAACCTGCCATGAGTCTCAACTCACAAGTAGGCTCCTCCAGAGCCGATCCGGAGTACGCAGCTCCCGACAGGACCGTGGATCAATGTAGCTGTTGATTTTCTCGGACCTTTACCAACTGGTGAGTCAATCATGGTAGTGGTAGATTATTACAGCAGATACTATGAGTACGCTGTGATGAGGTCAACGACCACTGAAAAAACAATACAAGCATTGGCAGAGATCTTTGCGAGATATGGATTGCCTGTTACGCTATACTCTGACAATGGTCCACAGGAAAACCACAGGAAAAAGTCCAGCAGAAGTACTTTTTGGGAGGAAAATCCACACAAAAATGCCCGAAATAAAGGAAATCAGGGACGACCACGATGCTGAAAAGGGAGCAGCAAAGCTGTATGCAGACTCGAGGCGTGGGGCCAGGTATTCAAACATGCCTGGAGATAATGTTCTTGTGAGGCAAGAGAGTGGTGGTAAGCTAGACACACCTTATTACCATCAACCCTACACAGTTGTATCCAGAAGCGGCAGTATGGCGACAGTCAGGTCTCCAGCTGGAGTCCTATACAAAAGAAACGTGTCTGGTGTAAAAAAGTACAGAGCGACACTGAGTGAAGTGGTTGGAAGTCCAATACGAGATGCTCAACCTGAGGGACAAGATGATGTTCCAGAGGTAGTTACCAGCATTCCCGATGAAGTGGCCAGAGTACCAGAAACACCAGAGGCCGCAGCGAGCAGTGTTTCCGGTGCTGAGGGTGAACAACCAAGTTGCGACAGTAGCATTGCAGGAAGGCCGAGGCGGGACAGGAAACCACCTAAGCGATATGAAGATTTTGTGCCATATTTCTAATCGTGCCCGCATTATCACGAAAGTGAAAGTTTGTGATAGTTGGAATGAGTTTCAATGAAGTGCAGTAATGTTACTCACCAAGGAAGAGAAATGATAATGGGAACCTTTAGACAGTGATTTGATCAATTCATCATAAAGTACATGTATGAGTGCTGTATGAATTGCATTTTTGTTTAGTCGACTATTTGGTATTAAATGAAAAAAAAACAAAAGTATTGGAATTTAAACATGGGAGGTGTATAAATTTAAATGTTTACATTTTGCATATGAGGTGAGCATTGTATTAGTATAATTACAGAAGAACAGTTGAGTTATTATATTACATTTGGTTATAACATGTTTATGTTACATTTTGTGAAGAGTTAATTTGAAATTGTTTTTGTTCAGAATTTGAAGTTGTTTTGTTGGTTCAGAAGGCAGAAAAATGCTATTGATAGTTTTAAAGTGTTTACATTTAAACATAAAGATATAAAGTTTATTTCTGGTGAAAGGAGGGATGTCATGATAATTAATATGCATGATATGTATTAACCTGACCGGAAGTCAGATGGTATGCACTGGAGGTGGAAGGTGCAGGATGATGAAATAAGGGAAGCAGGAAAATAAAGACACTGAGATGTTCAACTGGTAAAGCATGTGGTGATGGTGTTATTAATTTCACATTTCGGGCCACAAATGTGACAGCACCCACCACCCTCTGTGAAGAAAATGTACCCCTGATATATCTCCTAAATTTTACTCCATTCACCTTAAGCAGGTGTACTTTGGTATTTGCTGTTGTAGCCCCAGGAAAAAGGAGCTGGCTGTCCAACCTATCTATGCCCCGCATTATCTGAAATACCTCCATAAAGTCACCTCTCACCCTTTGTTGTTCCAATGAGAAAAGCCCTAGATCTGTCAGTGTTGCTTCACATGACATGCTCTCCAATCCAGGCAACACCCTGGTAAATCTCCTCTTTGCCCTCTCCAAAACATCAACATTCTTCCCGTGTTGAGGCAACCACAAATGAATGGAATGCTTCGAAGTGTGGTCCAACCAGAATTTTGTAAGAGCTGCAACATTACTTCGTGGTTCTTCAACTCAATCCCCCAACTAATGAAGGCCAACACACCGCACTCCTTCGAAACCACCCTATCAAATTGCGCAGGAATCTTGAAGGCCCTATGGACTTGGACCCTAAGATCTGTCTGATCTTCTAAATTTTTTGAAGAATCCTGTGACTTCGCTCTCCACTGGCAGTTCACTTGTACATTAAGAAATGGCACTCAGTCTTCCCAATGTGCCTCCTTTCCATTAGAGGAACAAAATGAATATTGGGATGGCCGCTTGGGGAGAGTCTGTTTGGTTCACAGAGATAACCCTACACTTACTTTTACCTGCTACTTTAATTGTCCAACCCGCAACCCTATGGTTCTCCACCTTGTTATAACGTAGCCCAAACCATCTCAAGAAATTTTGCAGTTCTTCCTCCATCTGGGCTCATCTTCAATCAGGCAAAGGATTGGCAGAGTTTAAACCACCTGACAAACTGTGTCTGGACTGACAGCCATGAGAATGAGTTTATTGTCAGACACATTGGACAATAATGTATGCATGCACCAAAAGTCTTACTTGCTACAGCTGAAGAAGTATTTTGTAAAACAACAAGCAGTAAAATTAATTGAATTAAAAAGATACAAAAATAGATAGATAATAAATATTTATAGTTGAACGTGAACAAGAAAAATGAGGAAGAAATCCGCACTGAAAATATTGGGGCTGATTGCAATGAATTCAGAATCACAGAGGATAAGGGTCTGAGGCGAATATACAAACTTCAGGAGCAGGATCCATCGAGCCTGCTCTGCCATTTAGTAGGATCACGGCTGATCTTCCTGTAGACTCAGCTCTATTTATCTGTCTTTTCCCCATAATCCTTACTCCCCCCTGCAATGATCTGCATTGATCTCACCATGTCCTTGATACATTTATTGTGGCAGCCTCTACTACTTCTAAGAGTAAGGAATTGTTAGATTTATAACTCACTGGGGAAGAGATCATTCTCCTAATATAACCCCCCCCCCCACCCCAAATCTTGAGGTGATGTCCGCTAGTTCTAGTCTCACCTACCTCTGGAAACAAATTTCCTCCTCGATCTTATCCCCTTTCATGATTTAAAATGCTTCCATAAGGGTTTCTCTCACTCCTAATAATAGAAGTACACAAGATTAAGAGCACCTTTAATTCCAGAACAATACTAAAGGACGTCTATTTAAGGGGAGTGGAGGAAAGTTATGGCGAGATGTCAGAGATAACTTTTATTTTACACAGTGGGCGGCAGGTGCCTGGAATGCTTGGCCGAGGGTGGTGGTGGAGGTTGGCACAATATAGACATTCAAAAGACTCTGAAGTGGTTTTTACGTGCCCTCTTCATTCCAGGATATTTACAGCTTTTTTTATGCTACACCTGCTGTGCAAAAAAGCACCAATGTGGAACGGGAGGGTGGGTCCCTCAGCCCTGGCTTTTATCCACTAGTAGGGGTAATAACAGCCCCAGACTACCATCTGTGTAAAAGGGCAATCTACCATTCAATGACCAACTCAGGTAAGAAATATGCACCATATTTTTTTAGTGTACTTAAGGTTAAAACAGGCAAGTATACTTGGAACAGGGGAGTGCTGAGAGTTCACTGTTGAGGTTTGGATTTTAAACTTGGCACAGGGGAATGCTGACAGTTCGCTGTTAAGGTTTGGATTTTAAACTTGGTCTGGAAGAACGCTGACAGTTCACTGTTGAGGTTTGGATTTTAAACTTGGTCTTGGGGGAATGCAGACAGTTCACTGTTAAGGTTTGGATTTTAAACGGTCTGGGGGAATGCAGACAGTTCACTGTTAAGGTTTGGATTTTAAACTTGGCCTTGGGGAACGCTGACAGTTCACTGTTAAGGTTTGGAGTTTAAACTTGGTCTGGGGGAACGCTGACAGTTCACTGTTAAGGTTTGGATTTTAAACTTGGTCTTGGGGGAATGCAGGCAGTTCACTGTTAAGGTTTGGATTTTAAACTTGGTCTGGGGGAATGCAGACAGTTCACTGTTAAGGTTTGGATTTTAAACTTGGTCTTGGGGGAATGCAGGCAGTTCACTGTTAAGGTTTGGATTTTAAACTTGGTCTGGGGGAATGCAGACAGTTCACTGTTAAGGTTTGGATTTTAAACTTGGTCTTGGGGGAATGCAGGCAGTTCACTGTTAAGGTTTGGATTTTAAACTTGGTCTTGGGGGAATGCAGGCAGTTCACTGTTAAGGTTTGGATTTTAAACTTGGTCTGGGGGAATGCAGACAGTTCACTGTTAAGGTTTGGATTTTAAACATGGTCTGGGGAATGGTGACAATTCACTGTTAAGGTTTGGATTTTAAACTTGGTCTGGGGGAACGCTGACAGTTCGCTGTTAAGGTTTGGATTTTAAACTTGGCCTTGGGGAATGCTGACAGTTCGCTGCTAAGGTTTGGATTTTAAACTTGGTCTGGGGGAACGTTGACAGTTCGCTGTTAAGGTATGGATTTTAAACAGTCTGGGGGAATGCTGAAAGTTCACTGTTAAGGTTTGGATTTTAAACTTGGTCTGGGGGAACGCTGACAGTTCACTGTTAAGGTTTGGATTTAAAACTTGGTCTGGGGGAACGTTGACAGTTCGCAGTTAAGGTATGGATTTTAAACTTGGTCTTGGGGAACCCTGACAGTTCGCTGTTAATGTTTAGATTTTAAACTTGGTCTTGGGGAACCCTGACAGTTCACTGTTAAGGTTTGGATTTTAAACTTGGTCTGGAGAAACGCTGACTGCTTGCTGTTAAAGTTTGGATTTTAAACTTGGTCTTGGGGAACCCTGACAGTCCACTGTTAAGGTTTGGATTTTAAACGGTCTTGGGGAACCCTGACAGTTCGCTGTTAAGGTTTGGATTTTAAACTTGGTCTTGGGGAACCCTGACAGTTTGCTGTTAAGGTTTGGATTTTAAACTTGGTCTTGGGGAACCCTGACAGTTCACTGTTAAGGCTTGGATTTTAAACAGTCTGGGGGAATGCTGAAAGTTCACTGTTAAGGTTTGGATTTAAAACTTGGTCTGGGGGAACCCTGTCTGTTCACTGTTCAGGTATGGATTTTTTACTTGGCATATAGGATGACCCTGGTTTTGGGTTCACATTTTTAACATTCAAGGACAGTCTTGACTGTGACAGTCGGTATATATAATACGTTTGTAATTTTGGTGTTATTTTTAACTTTTACTTTCATGTCCTTGGATGTCAACAGATTTAATAACTTTGATAATCAGTATCAGTTTTCACACCTGGACAAAACTCTGCCCCAGCTATTTCACCAGGAGCTTTCTGGAGGGTGGCCTGGCCCTGAAATTGAGGACACTGGCAGGCCAGGGTGCTAGGACTACATACATCAAGGATTGTTCAGCAGGATGTAATCCATTGATAAAGAGACCTTAGATCAGTGGTTTTCAACCTTTTCCTTTCCACTCCCTAATTGACTCGTTATATGCATGGTTTCAGAATTCCAAAGGAAATGGACCAATGACAATTTTTATCAAGCAAAATTTTTCGGTAACAAGTAGGTCAAGATCAGTGATTTTCAACCTTTCTTTCCCCACTTGTATACACCCTTACAGAGCACTGATGGCAGAGGGATTGCTTAAGGTGGTATGCGAGTGGAAAAAAAAGTTTGAAATCCATTGCAATAGATTAAAACTTGCAGTAGATTTTCCCACACTTTTATAAATTGTGTGTGTTTTATTAAATTGTGCACATTTTCTCCCATTCTTTTATAAATTGTGTGTATGTTTTATTAAATTGTGCACGTTTTCTCCCACACTCTTTTTATAAATTGTGTGTGCGTGTGTTTTATTCCTGCTATTATTTTCCCATGCTCTTCTATTAATTGTTGTGTGTTATTAAAAGTAATGTTTGATTGCAAACCCTTGGATCCAGACTCCTCTTTCTAGAACCCGACACTTTTCCAACACAATAATGACCAGTGTGGGAACCAACAGCGGGCCGCCGGAAGAGTCTCCCAACAGCCTGCCACCAGCCCCCAATGATAGATGGTGGTGATGCTAGAGAGCCACGCAGCGACAATGATCACTGTCAGTGTTATTCATCAATATCACCCTCATTTCAACTTGGCATGTAAGACACGGGGAAATATTTTTGAGCCATTTTTTGGGAAAGAAAGTGGACGTTACATGCCGTCAAACGCAATATCTTATAGCTGACACTAGACGCGGACGCTGTTTTGTTACTAGATGTCCTGCCTCTTTTGTTCATGGAATGCCGGCTTGCTTGGTAAAAAGGACACACTGACCTGGCATTGTGCCAGCTTTGTTCAGTTCAGCGTAAACAATCAAAGCCAGTTCAATGAGGGGTCTTCCTTATGGCAATATCGCAGGATTTCTGAGTAAAAAGCTTATTAGATAGGGACAAGGATGTGGGCAAAATGGATGGTTATAGGTATGAGGAAGGGCAATTGGAATATGTAGGTCAGCAAAACATTGTGGACTGAACTTCGGTGCACTTTTCTGTGCTTTGTTCTTCTGAATCCCAGCAAGTACAGTCCCAGGCAAAAAAATCTCTCCTCATGGGCTAACCGCTTTATCTCTCAAATCATCGTGATAAATACCTGCTGCACCACCGCCAAAGCCTGTCTATCCTTTCTCAAGTAGGGAGGCACACTTGATGTAACGGTTAGTGCAATGCCTTTACAGCGCCAGCATTCGGGACTTGGGTTCAAATCCCACGCTGTCTGTTAAGAGTCTGCACGTTCTCCCTGTTTCTGCATGGGTTACCCCCTGGAGGCTCCTGTTCCCTCCCACTATTTGAAATGTACTGGGGGTGATGGTTAATTGGGTGTAAATTGGGCAGCACAGCCTTGTGGGGCTGAAATGGCCTGTTACCGTGCTGTATGTCTAAATTAAATTAAAATAAGAAGTCTGGGGGTAATGGGTGCGTTGTGTTGTTTCACTTACTCTTGACCAAAAGAAGAGTGAAGATATATCTTACATTTCAACCCCACACAATTCCACTGATTATTTTCATTAATTGTTAAGAAAAGCAGACAACCATTAATGGCCAAACTACTAGGGCAGCACAGTTAGCAATTAGCGCAATATTATTACTGCACCAGCAACCTGGGTTTTTGAATCCACTGCTGTCTGTAAGGTGTTTGGACATTGTCCCTGTGCGTCTGCCTGGGTTTCCTCCCAGTTCTCCATGTTTCTCCCTCGTTCTAAAAACATGGGATTATAGGTCATTTGGTGTATTAGAGCACGAGCTTGTGGGTCAGTGGGGCCTGTTACTGTGCTGGATCTTGACATTTAAATTACTTGCGGGGTGAATGAATGATGACAACTTCGCAGAAGGATAAATAATGTAATCAATTCAAATTTAATGAACAATTAATAGGCAGGAAATAAGAAAATATATTAGTAGCCAATAAATGTTGGAACATTTGATTACCTCCCTAATTGCTTCAATTTTTGTTTTCTCCAGTCTTTTGCCTTCCTCTGCTTTTATTTGCTTATAATATTTCACCCCAGGAGTTCAGCAGCTGAGAAACTACCCATCTAGACGCACAACCAGGGGGAAATGTCTTCTGTTTATACACTGGTCACCTGAGAATCCACAGAAGCAAGTTACCTACAACCTCGACGGACTACCAAAGAGGGAGTATGCAATTGGAGCTGTTGTCGTTGTTTTTATTTACAAAGTAACTGTTCCACAGCAGCAAGTAACAAGTAATCTGTTCCTGTGTATGACAATAAGCTGATGAGCATCATATGAAGGACATTTCACTCAATCTCCTTTCTTCTTCAGTGCATCATTGGGCAGAGTGAAAGAGGGTCATGGAAGACATCCCAAATCTGTTGAAAGTCCACATCAAGCTGTGTCATTGTGAGAGGTCATCCAATTGCGTCCCATTATGGAAGGGGACCTAATGGCACCACATTCTCACAATCCTGAGGTAATTCAACATGCCTCCAGTGTTCCTTTACCATCTTTTACAGAGTCACAATGGAAAGTATCCTGTCTGGATACATCCCAGTCAGGGATGGGAACTGCTCTGCCCAAGACCACAAGAAACTGCAAAGAGTTGTGACACCCACCCCCCCCCCCCACTCCCCTCCATTGACTTCTGCTAAATCACAAAGCTGCACACATATTAAAAGACCCAGCCCCTCTCTGTTGCCCTCACTTCCATCAGGCGGAAAAACCATGAGTTCTAAAGCATGAACCTCCAGATTCAAGAACTGTTTTTTGTTCCTGCAGATATTGGTCTCCTACATAATTCTCTCACCGGTAAACGATGAGCCCTTTTATTGTTTAAGAGTACATTTCTCTATACTTTCCTTCTAACACTATTATTACTATTCAGGTGGCTTGCTGTTTGGCGTGGGTGATCATGTCTCTCCATCTGTCATGATCCCTGACCGACCAAATTGTAGCTGTTGCCTCCCCTGTTCTCCTTCAGCAAAGGCTCCATCTTTGAGCTGAGACCGTAGTTGATGTTGAGTTCATGATTATTCATGGAGAAAAATACTGAAGCAGTTTCCCGCTGCCTTCTTTGGTTGAAGTGACTGTACTGGACGGGTCACCCTGGCCATTGATCTGAAGATTCATCTGCCCAGAATTTTTACTTTTACAACTATAAATGCCATCTTGTACACACCATCTCCACCTGCAGTCCACATCTTCGCGTGACCCTGATTGGGAGGCTAAACAGGTAGTACACCTAGCTCGATGGTGACCTGTCGGCTATCGGACGGAAGGAGTGCCTTACACCTCCTCTTGCTGAGCAGTGGCACAGCACTGACTCCGATAACACTATATACTCTAACGCTACACCTTGCATTTTTGTTTTATTACTGTACTACCTTCTGCACTTAAGTACAGGTTGACTTGCTTGGATAGCATGCAGAACAAAGCTTTTCACTGTATTTTGGTACACATGACAAGAAAGATTGAATACAGAACTTTGCAGGACAGTTCAGGCCCTTAGGACCCCAATGTTGCACTGACCTACTCAACAAACCAGGCCTTCCCAATTTCACACCCATAACCCTCAACTTATCTTGCATCCATGTGTCTGTTTGATTGAATTCAATTAAAAATCTGAAATATGTCTAGGAAGTTCTGGCAACATTCATTAAGAAAGGCAATATCCATGCGAAAAGAAATAGGATTAACATTTCAGCTCATGGACCTTTCTCAGAACCGGTTCTTCCTCCACAGATGTCGCCTGATCTGCTGAGTATTTCCAGCATTTTCTGTTTTGTCCAAGAGCAGAATTAACTGTACAGGAAGTCCTTCATTTCCACTCTTCCTCTGTTGCAACATCAGCGTGGGCAGTGGTGCCATGATTCTTACCTGACAGACAAAGTTGTGGGAGGAACTCAGCAAGTCGGACTTCATCCATGGTTAGAAGTGGTCAGTCAACTATTCAGGTCGACCATAAAGGGATTCGATGTACATCCAGTATATAAAGGGAGAAAGAAGCTGGGGAGAGATGCCCAGAGGTGAGCATGTATGGGACAAAAGATATGAGAGGTGGAGAGACAGGTGGGGGTAGAGTTTATGGGAAAACTGAGGAGGAAGGCACAGATAAAATTAAGTAGGTAAAGAAAAAATGGGAATAATGGAACCAGAGGAGGTGGGAGTGACCTTAAGTTCAAAAATTCCCGATGTGCAAGCCATAAGATTTAAGGCTGTCCAGGAGGAATGTGATGTGTTTGGCCAAGCCAATGTTTGGCCTCACCTTGACAATAAATGAGATGAAGGACAGAAGAGAAAAGGTCGGAGGGAAGTTGAAATGATTTGCTTCTGGAAGATCAAGTTTAGACCCACGCCCCAAGCAGAGATGTTTGGTGAAGTGGTCACACAATCTATGTTTGGCCTCACTGACGTAGAGGATGTCATACCAGGTATGCCGGATGTAGTGGATCAGGTAAGGCAAGGTGCAGGTAAAGCTCCGCCTCACCCGGAAGGACTGTTGTGACCCTGAGTAGAGGTGAGGGGGAGATGTAGACAGGTTTTGCACTTCCCACTCAAGATTCCAGCATTTCCAGCTTTTGCGTTTACCTTATATTTTCTTGGGTCAGGTTTTCTTTTCCTATTGAATATTCAGTAGCTCCACGGTAAAACATTGGAGATCATTGCCAAAGGGAAGAGCCAAAGCCAGGAATATTGTTAACGCTGACTAAAAGTGTTATGCTACCTTTTTATATACAGCACGGCAACAGGCTCTTGTGGCCCACTAACCTGTGCCATCCAATTAACGTACACGGTGGGAGGAAACCGGGGAAAACCAACGCAGGCGTGGGGAGAACATCCAAACTTCTCACAGATGGGGTGGGATTCAAACTCTGGTCCCGATTGCTGGCACTGTGACAGCGTTGCACTAAACACTAACTTTGCCACCCTGCGACAAGGTAAGAGGATGGTTAAGGCAGCTGCAGGTGAGAGAGCACTTAGTAAGGCTGTGGCTGGATTAGTTTGTGAGGAGAAACCGTCAGCTGCCGTAGATGGTTTAAATTTCAGGTTGCTTATCCTTCATTGAAACTGGTAAAAACATTTTTTTTTAAATTTGGAGACGCACCAGCAGGTAACGGGCCTTTCTGGTCCATGAGCTCGCTCCGCCCAAATGCACCCATGTGACCAATGAACCTGCTCAGCCTGTAAGTCTTCTGAATGTGGGAGGAAACAGTAGCAGCCGGAGGAAACCCACACGGACACAGGCAGAACCTACAAACTCCTTACAAGACAGTGGTAGATTCAAAACCAGGTTGGTGCGGCTGCAATGTAAAAAAGATTAGACATTTTGGAATATGGGGAAAGGTGAAGGGAACAGACAGAATGTAGGTGAGGAGGAAGTGAATAAAGGAAAATGGGGTGACACAGAGGCTGAGGGAGAGGGTGGAATCTTATAACACAGCTTTTGTGTCTGGGGAGATGCAAATAGTAGGAGAGGAATAAGAATGGGTAGGAGCATGATGGACTTTCACTACCCAGGGCCACAATGTCTATTGCTAACCTCAGCTTTTAATCACAGCAGGAATAAAAAAAAACTGTCCGAGTATTTTTAGCAAAATACTGCTTGCTAAACTGAATTCTTTCAAACACAGCAGAAAGATCGCTTAAGTTCCAAATCAATTACTTTTGCCCATTCAACAGACATTCAAGAAATAACTACACCTTGTTATGCTCTGATGAAGACCAAATAACACCACAAAACATGGCAGGATTTGAAAGACATCAGTACAGATGACCAGAAAAGATAAATTTTTAAACAGCACAAAAGAATCATTTGTTTTTGAATCACAGGACTTATTCCTCGTTTGTCTTCCAGGAAGGATCACCTAATAAAGCTTCCTCTTTGCAGCGGACCACTTGTTTGTCTGCAATTAGGTGCATTTTCCAAGAGTTTGCCACAATTGTGCTTGTGTTTTGGAAATTCTATGCAAAGTTGTAAACTCTGCGAGATATAGCATTGTGCTCCATAAATGGAAATGTGCTCCACTTGAAATAAAATAACTGAGCTTAATCTGCCACGTTTGTTGGAAGTACGTCTTCCTTGCTCAGGATGAAGACCCTACTGCTGGGAATAGACAGCGAAATCCCTTCAAAAATAATGGACTCAAGAGGAGCAGTAAACGTGTTGTTGAAATCAGATTATACAACATAATCACCCTCAAGGGACTTTGAACTGTTAAAGGTCTTGAGATAAGTTTAGGACTATAGAATGGGTACACCGAATATTGTCTCGTGTGGGCATTGTGAAAAATGCAGCTACTGAATTTGAGATTTTATCAATATCTAAACTCTCCAGCATTTGTGAAGAGATAGCATCGTGAGTTCGTAACACAGATTGGAAGCTTTTCATCAGGTCTGGCCAGTTCTGACACAAGCTGGAAGGATTGTTATTCTAAAATCGTTGAATTCAATGAATGCTGCAGACTGTATTGAGCTTGCATGGAAGGTCATTTTCACTGGAGCAGTAGAAGTTAACAGCAGCGACATTACCAGTGAGGGAGGGATGGAAAATTGAGGCGGTAATAGGCCCTGGAAACTTGGGGTTCCCCTGTGAACTGAACGTCGGGGTGCCGCAACATGGTCACCCAAACTGTGTGCTGGATAGTACATTCTGAGCACAGAACTGGAGGAAGAGCAGTTAGGGCTGCTGCCTCCAGCTCCAGGAACATTCGTTCAGCCAGGACCCTGGGCACAGTCTTTGTGGAGTGACACAGGATCACAAGGAGGTTGGTTGCAGGCCGGAGGGAATAATTTGCAACACCTGCAGAAGGTAATAAGATGGAGAATGGGAATGATGGGGGTTGAAAAATATGGCAGCAGAATAGCAAAGCAGGCAGTGCCACTGACTCACGACTCCATTTCTCAAACTTCACCTTCCGTGCTCTCTATGCGGAGTTTCCCTGTGACCTCTTGGATTTTCTCAGGGTTATTTATTTCTAGCTGTGCTGATAGGTTAATTGGTCGCAGTAAATTACTCCTGGTTGCTGACAGGAGAATTGGTGGAGCATACAATATCTGAGCTGTGGAGTTATAGTGCATGAAAACAGACCCTTTGGGAGACTCTCCAAGGGGTGGCAACATCTTTCAGTAAGAAGAAGAACTTCAAGATTTCAAACTGACGTCCCGGTCCGGGGAGGTGGAGAAGCTGCTACCGGCACCCAGACAACCTACTACAAGTGTGCAGTCGTCACCTCGCTTTGGCAGTTGGGACCAGTCCAGGCATTGATAAGTATAATTGGGAAGGGCTTGCATATTGTAGTGTGAATTCAGCTTTAGATTTAGTATTAAAGACTTGTATAAACTGAAAAAAAAAACAGACCCTTTGGACCAACCCTTCCATACCGGCAAAATTGTCTTCCTGAGTTAGACCAATTTTCCTGAATTTGGCCCATATACCTCAGTACTTTTCCTATCTGTGGAACTGCCCAGATACCTTTTATATATTCCATTTGTACCCATCTCTACCACACCTCTGGCAGCTAGTAACGATTCAAGATTCCTCTATTGTTATTTAATAGTATACAACATGTAATATTACACCAAATTTCTTTCTGCCTGAGTCGCCATTAGTGTTGCCCAGTGCCCCTTAGAGAAAGAGAAGCAAAAGAAGTCGTTTCAACGTCACTCAGTGACCATGGATTTTGCAACCTCTACAGATGTTCATCCATTGGCAACTTGAACATCAGGTTCAAACCTCTGATACGATTAGGAGGCCATCACGCCCAAGACCCTTTGGGAGCCCTTTACCTTCAGCACCCTCTCGAATCCCAGTTCTGATACCTGGTTCCCATGAGCCAGTCTCCGGCTGACCTCAGCCCACGTGGATCCTTCGACCGCAAGTCACCCACTGCCTGTGCGGGAGCCTTCAGCCGATGAGACTCTCGCTGGTTCGCTGCCATGGTCTATGCCCTTCAGGGTCATCTCCTCTGCTTCTCCTACTCAATGGGGATGTGCTTCTGGTGCCCTGTGCCATTCGCTGCTTGCCCAGAGTTGGCAACCCTTCATGGCCACTCAGGTCCTGCTATTTTGGGCACAGACCCCACTATTGCAAGATATTAAATAAACACACCACCGATTCCTTTAACGGGTCATTCCAAGCCTGTGTGGAGCTGTCGGCATTAGGACCGGTTGGTTGAACCCTTCAGAGCAGCACCTTGTCTCCGCTCCTTGATCTCCCATGTCTGCACCAGTGCCAGCACTGCCATTATCCATACACCCACCACCCCCTGTGTGTAAAAGGTTCCCCTCAGGTCCTCTGTAATTCTCCCTATCTCACCTTCAACATCCAACTCTGGGAAAATGAGGGAGACCACATACCTCATCCGATGGTTTTATAAACATTATAAGACTGAAAGTGCAGAGAAGATTAAACAAGGATATTGCCAGGTCTTAAGCGGGGAGATATTAAACAGGTTACAGCTTTATTCTCTGGTGTGTCGGAGAATGAGGGAAGATTTGAAAGATGTGTACATACAAAATTATGTGGGGTATAGACAGAGTAAATGCAAACTGTGTTTTTCCACTGAGATTGGGTGAGACAATAACCAGAGGTCATGGGTTTAGGGTGAAAAGGGAAATGTTTAAGGGGGAAATTAAAGGAATTTCTTCTTGCAGCAAGTGGTGAGAGTGTGAACAAGCTGTCAGCTGAAGCGCTGAATGTGGGCATGATTTCAAAATTTAACAAAAATGTAGATAGTGTTACGAGCCCAGAGGAGCCCAAAACCCAGCAGCAATAGATACTCACCAAGACAAATGGTTACTTAAACAAAAGTTGGTTCTAATTATCTTTAAACATGAAAACAGAATCAAACTTTAACTTATCACTAACTTACTTAATCTAACGTTTTTAAACCCCTTCTAATTCTAAGCGCACGTGTATGTAATGTGTGTGTAAGTTCAGAAAAGTTCCTTGGTTCACAGTCCAATCTCACTTCTCAGTCCTCCATGTTCACTGGTTGCAGGAAATTCTTATACTGTGCCCAAAATTTAACATTTATAAAGTTCACCAGGCTTTGATGCTTGAAAGGTAAATGGTTACCACTCAGGAAGGTTCTTGTTGGTTTTCAGAGAGAGATTTGTAGTTGCAGGACATCCACGACTGATGTACTTCCACCAGCCACTCCAATGTCTTGTTGACAAACTTGCCCCTTCAGGGTTCTCCAGATGATAACCTCTTTCTTTCAGGTCACCACAGAGTTCCTTTTTGCTTCCCTTATTCCAAGTGAAACATTAGAAAGCTAGTCATCTCCTCTTGCATGAACCACAAGCGCTTTGACTAGGCCGTCTTCCAAACGGGCTTGCCAACTTGTCCTGTTTTAGTCCCAGCTACTTCTGCTGGTTATAACACTGTACAAGTAATCTCTGCTCTCTCTCTCTCTCTCTCTCTCTCTCTCAGATAGAAAGCCTGTTTGACTCTCTCTGCTTGAAAAACCACATGACCCTCTTACAACAGCAAGCTCTCCTCCAGACAGCAGCTGCACCAGCATTCTTTCATCTGTTGCTTTTGGTAAACAACAATCCATTAGTGAAGTCTCTTGAACACTCCAAAGCTCTTGCAAAAGCTGAAAGAAGCCACTATGCCCAGCATTAGCAGAACTCCAGTATTTCAAATAAGATCCATTTTAAAGTGTTTGTATATGAGCTACATTAATAAACCTTTCCCACTTTATCTCCCAAAAACATATCTATATACTCTATATACTCTGTCACAATAGATACGGGGATGGTAGGGCTATGGAGCGCAATGATCTGGATGCAGGTTAATGGCACTGGGCAGAATAATAGTTCATCACTGTTAGGTGAGCCGAATGGCCTGTTTCTGTGCTGTAGTTTTCTCTGGTTCTGTGGTTTTAAACCTCTATCAGGTCAACCTCACCCTCCTTCAATCAGAAAACAGTTATGGCCTATCTAATCTCTCCTAACTCCAACCTTCCAGTCCCGGTAACATCTTGTGACCCTTTACTGTGTCCTTTCTAGCTTCCTCCCAGTCTTCACATAGCATGGGCACCAGAACTGCCCACCACATTCCAGGTGTGATGTCACTGATGACCTGGGGTCTGGGATGCAGAGAATAGGTTTGATTAAGAGGAAACCCAATCAGCACACTGGATACTCTCTGGCTACCAGAGGAGTAATTCCATTGGTTCCTTTCCTCAGTTCTGTGATCCTGTAACCTATGTGTTCTCACATATTAAAACATAGAAACCAAGAATATTCCAGCACACAACAGGCCCTTCAGCCCATGATGCTGTGCTGACCTATCACACAACAATCCAATTTTCTCTCCCTCACACCATAATCCTAACAGATTTTAAATGTCCCTATTATACCAGCCTCCATTACCATCTCTGGCAATGCATTATAGCCCCCCACCATTACCTGAGTAAAAAACCTACCTCTAACATCTCCCTAAACATTCCTCCACTCACCTCAAACAGAGGTCCTCTCATACAGAATTTGCTATCTTCGGCCCAGGTAAAAGGTGCTAGCTGTCATGATCTTATCTATCTATTTTAAGTATTTTCTCATCCTTTGGCATCAAAGAGAAAAGCCCCAGCTCTGTTAACCTTGCTTCAAAGACATGTTTTCCAATTCATGCAACTCCTGATAAATCTTCTCTCCAAAGTTTCCACAATCTTCCTGTAACGAGGCAACTAGAACTGAAGATAACATTCCAAGTGTTGTCTAATCAGAGTTTTATAGAAGTCTACTTTCTGATGTTAACAATGAATGGGGAGAAAAGTATAAATTTTAAAAAAATTAGAGATACAGCACGATAACTGGCCATTTCAGTCCACAAGTCCGTGCCGCCCAATTTACACCCAATTAACTTACACCCCTGGTATGTTTTGAATGGTGGGAGGAAACTGGAGCCCCAGGGAAATCCCACATGGACACAGGGAGAACGTACAAACTCCTTACAGACAGCGCGGGTTTCGAACCCCAGTTCCAGTCACTGGCGCTGTAAAGGCATTGTGCAAACCGCGACACCAACCCCCCGTGTCGCCCACAATTATGGACGAGCAAATTGATCGCTAATCAGAAACGATGGGTGTGTCTCACCGTAGGAGTGACTCCACCACCAGAAAACTCCAGCAGCGACCCAAAGTATATTCACAGCTGGGCACGGCTGCCCGCAGAAGGACATCAGTTTTGTTTCGTCTCAGTGGCTTGCTCAGCAGAAGAATCGTTTCCTAACAATAGTCCACAGAAAATGGTGATCCTCCCCAGTCGGGAACCCACTTATCGAGTGTTTCTGAATGGCAAACTGAGCACAGCTCAACGATCTCAGACAGAGTTGCTATCTGGCCATTTCCACCTCTTCTCCTCTCTGATTGGAGAAGTCCTGGGTGTGAAGATGCCTGGCAAAACTTGAAGACTTTATCAATTCAGCCTCAAATCAAGAGAATCACATAAGATTGTCAATCTTTTCTTTAACTCTTGACTGCCACTAAACTTGAATAAATATACAGGGTATAACATATGCAGTGTATATATTTTAAATTTGGATATTACCTGTGCAGCAACAGCTATCATGGCTTATCAGGAAAGGTGGTTTTTTTGCTTGAAGTATTCATATGAATGTTAAAAATGTGCAACTAAATTGCACAAAAGAACTTGGAAGGGATCCGTTCAACAATGGAAGAGTTCTTTATTGCATGTGGGTGGTAATTCCAATGAGTAAGATCAATATTACTTTCATTTCGGAAGGCCAGTTAAAGTGTAGCTGAGCCCAGTAGATCCACTTCATTGCCTCGACAGAACAGTTTCCACGTTGCTGGCTTCACCACAAATGATCCTCTTTGGAACGCACGCTTCTCCCAAGTGTTTAATGCTTAATATTGAGGCACTTTTCTCAATAATATTAAGAGCACATTAAAACCATCTGTCAAGATCCCCAGGCTGCAGACAATGGAAATCTGGAGAAAATATCGGGAACATTCAGCAGTTTGATTAGTATCCATGGTGAGAGGAACAGCTAATGTTTCAGATTACTGTCCTTCCTTTGTAGCTGCTGGAAGATAATTGACCTGAATCATGACCTCTCTTTCCTCCCTCCACCGATGTTACCTGACCCTCTGTGCCAGTAATCCCTCTGTTTATTTACCAAGGAGTATGTCTCCTACAATGCTCTAGCAGTTCAGAACCAGAATAAATAATTCGGTTGCCACATGAGTGAGCGTTTTTCACCTGCTGCCAAGGACAAATATCTACTCATAAAGGCAGCAGGACTGTGCAAAGTTAATCTAATGGGTTTCAAGAGTGCCTAGGAAACTTCAGGCATGAACATAAGTCTGGCCGTATGGCTCTAACTGAAGGGGGGGGGCTGATTTCCATTTACATCCTGCTCACTGTTGTGTGTCAGCTGGGCTTCATCTGCTCTCGGATGCATTGAGATGCAAATTGGCTTCCAAAGATGGCAGACTAGGTGGAGGATTGGCAGTGTCTGATTTGTACCAGAGCAACCCTGTTGATTGAACAAGGTTCATGCAGAGGTCCTAAGTTAAGTCACCATCTGCTTCTTACCTTTCTGCCACGGTTATGAAAAGCAGAAAGATTCCAAGCAGCATGAAAATTACGCATAGATGTATCCCCTTCCAATTCCCTTTGGAAAACAGTTTGTGGAATCAGTTTATATCATTCTGTTGCATTCTACATTCTCCCATGAGAACAGACTTTCCTTACCTGGCATCTGGAGGCTACCTTAAAGCCATATCTGCAGTCACACCCGACAGAAAAAGGTCCTTTGGCTTAACTTGCCCAAGCTGACAATCGAGTACCCGTCAACATGAAACCCATTCACCAGCGAGTCTTAGCGAGTCGTGCTCACCTACATACTTGTCAATGAAGGCAAAGAGACTTGAGGCACAGAAACAGGCCCTTCAGCCCATCTGGTCCATGCTGACTTTCATGTCCATCTACACTTGCTCTGAATCCACATCTTTGATGCCATGCCTGTCAGAAAGTGTCTGTCTTCACATTCCTTGCACATAGCCATTGTGTCTGATTCCACCATCTCCTCTAGCAGTAAGATCCAGATGTCAACCACTCTGTGCAAAAAAATACTTCCTCCTCAGATCTTCCTCTCACCTTAAACCTACTCTCTTGTTCTTGAAGTGCCGATCACGTGAGAAAGATTTTACTCAGCTCCCCTATCTATGCATCTTCTAATTTCATGTTTCCATCACATCGACACTAATGATAAACCACTCTGACACCACAAAAAGGTGGAACACTACCTTTCACCGTGGCAACTGTCAATAGTTTATGATTTATCTTTTGCATTCATTATCTCTATTTAATTTAATGCATTCTATTGATATTAATTGTTTTACAAGTACATGTTTTGCTGCAGGAGGTCAGAATTCCGGTACATTACACAACATTTATTTACAATGAACTCATTATCAACATCAAATGACCTCTTATCATCCCTTGGTCCAGGAAAATTCAGCACAGGCTTTCAGATCTCTCCCCATGAAATCCAGGCCACATCCTGGTCACTCTCCTCTGCGCTCCCTCCAGCATGATGGCAACTTTATGTGACAACGAGAACTGCGCAGCAAGTGTTGTCAAACGAGCGTTTTGTAATGCTGCAACATAGCACCTCAAACTTCATACTCCATGAAAATCAAGCATTCCATATGCCTTTTTCACCAGCCCAACTACGTATCTTGCCATAGTTTCTGCCTCCTCTACCACGCCCTCGATTGGCATGTTCCATGCACCCTCCTGGCGAAAAAAGTCCCCAGTATTTTAGCTTCACTGATATTTTATAAAGGTAAAAACACGGTGCTGGAGAAACTCAGCAGGTCAAACAGTGCCCTTTATAGAGCAAAGATAAAGATTCATAACTAATATTTCAGGCTTGAGCCTTCATCAAGGGTTCAAATCCCGCATCAAATCCCGTTCTCCTGCGCCAACTCCCGTACCTTACCTTGATGAAGGGCTCAAACCCGAAATGTTGGTTATGTATCTTAGTTATACAGGTGCTTCCCTACTTACGATTTTTCAGTTACGATGGTTCAAACCCCTACTTTCAATTTTGAATTCCGATCTGTTCCCGCACTTGCGATATGTGGTACGCTACTCTCTTTAGCGTCTCTACCATCTTCACCATCCAGCAATTAATTTTAGTTCAATGCTTCAAACATTCTTCATGCCCAGGGTGCTGTCAGCTGTGCACATTAATGGGTTTTTTTTTCAGTGTGCAATAAAGGTATTCAAAATTTAATTATTAAAAAATGGTAGGTGCAGTATTCTTTCTCAACTTACGATGGGTTTGCCAGAATGTAACGTTGAGGAGAATCTGAAAATGGACACTACTTGACCTGCTGGGTTTCTCCAGCATTGTGCTTTTATTTCAACCATGGTGTCTGCAGACTTTTCTTGTTTTACTTCTGATATATTATAAAGTTGTATTTTCCTGTCCTTTTATTCTCTAACTCAGCCAAGATTCAATATATTATCATCATAGTTAGTACATTACATGAAATTCCTTTTTTGCCTGCTGGAAGCAGACAGATTCACCACTGGCAGGAATTGTCAAAGCGTCTCTTACAATCAGACACAATTGGAGAGAGAGAAGCAAATGAGAGCCCTCCCCCCCCAGAGTCACCGAGGGTCCGTAGATTTGCCTCCAGCACATCCGCATCCTCCGCAGACCAAACCATTGGCAAACCAGGCTCCAGATCTGAACCTCTGACATGGTCGGGAACCCTTCAGCACTCTCGGCACCTCCTCTCATCCCGGTTCCGTTACCTGGTACCCCTCCAGCCAGTTCGAGGCAGCCTCCAGCAGTCTGCAGCCCGGTGCAAATCTCCAGACAGCGGTCTCCAGCAGCCCACACCTTCTGTGGATTCCTCACCACGAAATGCCCGCAGTACGCCGCACACACAGGTCCCTCAGCCACAGAGCCCCTTCACCGGTCCGCTGCCGTGGTCACCATCCCCGCAGGTCGACTCCTCAGCTTCTCCTTCTCAGACAGGGAGGGGTGGGATTGATCTTCCCATCCTCTGGTGCCCTGCTCCAGTCTCTGCTCCAGTCCTCCACTGCTGATTAACAGGCGATGCCATCTTGGGCGGACTGCTGGTCACAGGATTTAATAGAAAACCAGCGTCAGCTCCCTCAACCGGCCATTCGAAGCCTGTGCGGAGCTGGGTGGACCCAGCGGGAGCACTGCATCTCCACATCTTTCATTCCCCACGGGTCCACACCAGCGGCAGTGTTGCCGCTACGGTACTACAACAGCTCCGGCAGCCCCGCCATCTGAGGAAGGAATGTACTCCAAATAATTTCTTCATCACCCTGTCGCCCTGCGTTGCCACCTTCAGGATCTGTGGATTTGTGCATCGACTTTCCCCTCTTTCTCGTGCTCCCCAGGGTCCTCCGTTCACTGCGTGCAGCCTTGCCTTATTCATTCTCCATCTGTGCATCAGTTCACACTGATCAGAATTCAATTCCATCCGCTGCTGGTCATTTCCAACGAACGGGATTGGGGCGAGAGTGAGTGGGGAGAGGGGTAGTTTAAGTAGATGAAAGGTATCATCAGAGCAGCCATCGTGGGAGTGGCTATTTTGTGAGTGGGCCTGATCTAGAGTGAAGGCTTTGGTGAGAAGAGGCAAAGACTAAGATAAGACTCTGCTGAGAGTTTATTCTTATTTATTCTTTAACCATGTATTAGATCCAAATTGGGATGGTCAGAATGGGCAAAGGGTCAGTGAAGAGACCATCTTCTGAGATATGAGAATTCTGGGAGATTTGTCTTCTCCCTGATGGCTACGTTTACACAAAGTGCATTGAATTGTAGCTCCTTGTGGGTCATGTTTGGGAACTGGAGGCTGCAGTTCAATGCCCTTCAGTTTGTACAGACAACTGGGAGATCATAGATAGGAACTACAGTGAAGCAGTCACACTGCAGATGCAGGATGCGGGATGACAGTCCGGAGGTAGAAACGTAAGGGAAGCAGGGTCCCTCTGAGTCCATTCCCCTCAATAATAAGTACACCACTATGATACTGTTGGGGGGGAATGGGCAACCAGCACAAAGTCACAGTGAGTCTCTGGCACTGAGCTTAGCCCTTTGGCTCAGAAGGGAAAAGATGGACTTTATAAATGTTAAATTCTGTGCACAGTATAAGAGAATTGCCTGCAACCAGTGAACTTGGAGGAATGAGAAGTGAGATTGGACTGTGAACCAAAGAATTTTTCTGAACTTACACACACATTATGTAGACGTGCGCTTAGAATTAGAAGGGGGTTAAGTTAGGTTAGTTAAGTTACATAAAAGTGTGATTCTATTTTCATGTTTAAAGATCATTAAAAGCAACTTTTGTTTAAGTAACCATTTGTCTTGGTGAATATCTATTGCTGCTGGGTTTTGGGGTCCTCTGGGCTCGTAACACCTCTCAGTTGCCAAGGTCAAGGATGATTCAGATCAGATCAAGGGCATTCTGAAAATGAAGGGTAAGCAGCAAGAAGTTGTTGATAACAAAGACATAGGGAAAAGGATGAGGTCCTGAAGAGAGAATACAGGGAGCCAATTCGCAAACTGAAAGAGAGGACCTGCAGGGTAATAATCCCAGGATTGCTGCCTGTACCACGTGCCATTGTGGGTAAGAGTAGGATGATTTGGCAGATGAATGTATAGCTATATAATTGGTGGCAGGGCCAAGGTTTCAGGTCTCTTCTGGGGAAGGTACGATCGGTACAAAAAGACAGGTTGCAGCAGAACTGGAAAGGGGCCAATATCTTGCTGGAGGAGCTGATGGAGAGGATTTAAACTCGGTTGGCAGGGTGGGGTGATTGGGAACCAGACTGAGTGCAGTGAATAGAACAGATGGTGGTAAAATTGATGCAATGTGTAGTATGATTGTGAGGAAGGAAGGATCGGTCGGAAAAATTGAAATGCTTTTATTCCAATGCAAGAAGCATTAGGAATATGGGATCTGAGCTTAGATCATGGATCAGTACAGTGAATTATGATGTTGCAACCATTACAGAGAATCACCTGATGCAAGGATAGGATAGTTTGATTCAAGGAGAGGGTTTAGATGTTTTAAAAGCAATCGGGAGGTAAGAGTGCAGGGGGGGGGGGGGTGGTGAAACAGCAGCATTGCTAATCAGGGATCGTATCTCAACTGCAGAAAAGGAGGTGGTTGTTCGAAGATCAAAGTTCAAATTTCAATTGTATTGCCAGAGTACATACACGTCATCATGTATAACCCTGAGGTTAGTTTTCCTGAGGACCAGGCAAAGTTTCGACTTCTTGGTAAATATTAACTTTACTCAAGAAAAAGATATGTACAGTACACAAAAGAGAGAAATGTAAACAAAGAAAGACATTTAAACAAACTGACTGGGCAATACAGAAAAAAATAATTTCCAGTAAAAAATAATATGCAAAATAAGAGTCCTTAAATGAATCTCTGATTGAATCTGTCTGATGATAGCAACTGTTCCTGAACCTAGTGGTACATGTCTTGGGGCACCCACACCTGTTTGCTGAAGGCAGCTGCCAGAAAAATTCATGTCCTGGGTAGTGTGGATCTTTGAGTCATCTGGAACTGTACTCGCTGTAATGAGAGATCTTATACAAATGTACAAAATTATGAAAGTCATAGATAAGATGGAAGTAGGTAAGACGTTTCCATTGGTGGGGGAGACTAGAACTAAAGAATATAGCCTCAAGATTCAGGGTAGTTAGATTTGGGATGGAGATGAGGAGGAACTGCTTTTCCAAGAGGATGGTGAATCTCTGGATTTTGCTGGACATTGAAGCAATGGAGGTGACCTCAGTAAATATACTTAAAACTAGATGGGATAGAAGTTTACATGGTAGGAGAATTAAGGGATATGGGGAAAAGGCAGATAGGTGGAGATGAGACTATCACCAGATCTTACTGAATAGCAGAGAATGCTCGACCGGTCAGATGGTCCACTCCTGTTCCTATTTCTTATGTTCTACAAACTTCTGAGGAAGCCGTGGTGCTGAAGTGGTTTCTTCACAATGACATCAGTATGTTGGGTCCAGGAAATTCCAAGATGGGGACTCCCAGGAATTTAAATGTGATCACCCTCCCCACATGTGATTCCCCCAATGATCACTGGATTGTACATCTCTGGTTTTCCCTTTCTAAAGTCTACAAGCTGCTCCTTAGTTTTGGTGAGACTGAGTGAGACATTGTTAATATACAATTTCAGCCAAGTCTTCAAACTCCCTCCTCTATGTTGACTCATCGCCTCTTTTTATTTAACCCACCACCGTGGCATCATCAGCAAATTTGTAGATGGTGTTGTTGTCGTACCGAGCTACACAGTCGTAGGTGTAAGGTAGGTAGAGCAGGGGGCTGTGGTGCTCTGGTGCTGGTGGAGATTGTGGAAATGTTCTTGCCTATCTGCTCTGATTGGGTTCTGAAGGAATGGAAATCAGAGAGGAATGGCAGCATCCTTGTAAATCTCTCTCTGTACTCTTTCAATCTTCTTGATATCTTTCCTGTCATTAGGTGACCAAAACTGCACACAATATTTCAAATTTGGCCTCAATGATCTTACATAACTGCAACACAACATCCCAACTCCTATACTCAGTGTGCCAAAAGCTCTCTTTATGACCCTATCTACCCGTGATTCCACTTTCAGGGAATTATGCGTCTGATTTCGCAAAACCCTCTGTTCTGGGTTGTCCTTGCAAAGTGCAACACCTCACACTTGTCTGCATGAAATTCTATCTGCCATTTTGCAGCCTATTTTCCCAGCTGGTCCAGGTCCCTCTATAAGTTTTGAAAGCCTTCCTTGCTGTCCACTACAATCTTTATGCCATCTACAAACTTGATGATTCAAGTTATCACAGATTATTATTACAGATGACAACAATGGACCCAGCATAGATCCTTGAGGCATGCCATAGTCAAGGGCCTCCAGCTATAGAAGCATTCATCATCTATTACAGTCTGGCTACTCCCACAAAGCAAACGTCTAATGCAATTTCTTACGTCGCCATGGACACCAAGCAACTGAACCTTCCTGACACAAGGCCTTACGAAAGTCCATGTAAACAGCACCTATTTTCCTGGTAACCTTCACGAAAATCTCCGTAAGATGAATTCAACACGACCTGCCACATAAAAAGCCACGTTTATGATCCAGAATCAGACCCCCTCTATACAAATACTTGTATATTTGATATCTTCAATCACCTTCCAATAACTTACCAAATTCTGATGTCAGGCTTACTTCAGAGACTTTTTTAAAGAAGGAGCCACTCTCAAATCCTCCTGTACCTTGGACACGTTAGATATGCCTGTCAGAGCTCCTGCCATTTCTGCGCTAGACTCGTTCAAGGTCCCAACAGAATACCTTGTCAGGCCCTGGGAATTTATCCTCCCGTATTTGTCTTACCACGGCAAGAAGCTCCTCCTCTTTAATCTCGAGAGGATAACATCTGCTGAAGGTGAGGGAGAAAAGTTCATGGGAGACATCAGGAGTAGGAATTTTACACAGAGTGTGGTGGGTTCCTGGACTGCATTACCAGGGCTGGTGGTAGAGGCTGGTAAGGTAGGGACAGGCACAAGAAATATAATAGAGTAATGAATGTGAGGCAGGGAAGCTTTAGATTGTCAAGTAGGTTTGTATCAGTCAGCACATTGTGGAACAAAGAGCCTGTACTATGCCGTAATCTTCCATGTTCCATTGCTCTGCCAATCCTTCTGGCTCATCCTTTGATCCACAATGATTCTTCCCACTTTCAGTATAGCCACTAGACTTGGGGGACACCGTCTCAAAATTCAGGGGAGTAGAGTTAGGACAGTGTTGAGGAGGAATTACTTTTCCCAGAGAGCTGCCTCATTAAATACACTGAAGACACAGTAAGAGAGGTGTTTGAATAATAAGAATGTTAAGGATTATGGGCACCTGCTTGGAAAGGGCATCAATGTTCCCAGAGTCCCGGCAGCGAAGTTGCCTCAATGACTATTGCTCAGTAACCCTCACACCTACCGTGTTGAATTCTTTGAGAGGTTGGTCATGGCCAGAATTCATTTGTACCCAAGTAAAGACCTGGACCCACTGCAAGTCGCCTGTAGCCACAATAGCTTCATAGCACATGGAAACTCACTGGCTCTCCGAGACAACAGCAATTCATATGTCAGGGTGCTTTGCATCAATTATGGCTCAGCGTTCAACGCTACCATCCCCTCAGCAAAGCTCTAAAACCTAGCCTCTGTGACAGGATTCTTGACTTCCTCATCGTAAAGCCACAGTCAATGCGAATCAATGTCTCATCCTCACTGACAATCAACACAGGTGCAACTCTAGGACGCGTGCTTAGCCCACTGCTCTACTTCTTTCTACACCCATAACTGTATTTCTAGTGTACCAATATTTATATTTGGGGAGAATTTATAAGACTTAGAGTAGGTCACATACATACACACATTTTAAAACAGATCTTATTTGAAAGACTGAAGAATTCACATTGCAAGATCTCTGGAGAATGTAAGCACCTTTCACAAGTAGGTGTTAATTGAACTGACATCATAAAATGCTTGACCATTGTCTTGCTGGAGTCATGCTGTTTATCAATCCCCTTTCTGCAAAGTTCTCACAGAAAGGTCAATTCTGAATTGTTTACCTAAGATAACGATTTGAGAAGAAGAAAGAACTCCTGTTGTATTGCTGGAGAAGGTGGGCAGGTTTGCAAGACATGAGTCACATGCTCTCTTTGGCGTTTCAGTTGGAAAAGAGAGTCGAGTTAACAGCTCAGTCAGTCAGTGTGTGGGACACTGACAAGTAACTGAAAAGTTCAATCCAGGGAAAACTGAAACTGATGAAAACAAGTTCCAGAGCAGTAGATGGCTGGAAGTGTTCTGATGTTTCTCTTGAAATTGAGGAGAAGGAATGGAACTCTGTGGTAGCTTGAAGAAAGAGGTTACCATCTAGAAGACCCTGATGGGGCAAGTTTCATCAGCAAGACCCTGAGGTGAAAAGTGGTGGTACCTCAGTTATGGAAATTCTGGAGCAACAAATATCTCTCTCTGCAAACCCTACAACTTCCTCAGCGCTAAACATTTACCTTTCAAGCACCAAGCCTCATGAACTTTAAGAACTTTCCTTGAATTTACACACACATTACATACACGTGTGCTTAGAATTAGAGGGTGGTTAATTTGGGTTAGTTAAGTATATAATTAAGTTAATGTTTGATTCTATTTTCATGTTTGAGGTTCATTAAAAATAACTTTTGTTTTGAAAGGCACTTGTCTTGGTGAATGTCTATCGCTGCTGGGTTTTGGGGTCCTTTGGGCTCGTAACACTAGGCACAATTCAAATTTGCTGATGGTATCACAGATGGGGTGGCACTGTTGGTGTAGCGGTTAGCGCAACGCGGTTACAACATGTTGGAACCAAGGAGTTAAGTAATCATGGAAAAGAACAAAGAATGTCAGAGTAGAACAAAATGGATAAACCACATTGGTAGGAATGATGCATCATAAGCGTACAGAGGAGGTGTTAGAACAGAAGATTATGACCCAGACGAGGACAAAAGAAATAATTAGAAATATCTGGGGTATGGATTGACCTGATCAAAACAACAGGATGTTCTGGCTTTGAGGATTAAGATAGGAGGTCTACACCATAGATAATTACAGAACAGGAAATTTCTTGAGATAAATCTTATGCAAGGAGTCTATCAAAGAAAGCCAACTCTTGGTCAGTGTAACAATGTTGATCTATGTAAACAGAAGAGACTGGACGGTAGGAGTCAGTCTTGGGGAATAGCTCACTGTGCAGGTGACCTATGAACTAATGACTGAACCAGAGCTCTGTTAAGCTTTATTCTTGTGCTATGTAATAAACTGATTGTGAAACCGAATACCTTCTCCTATCACTTCATTCAATGAGCACGCTGGACTCAGCCGACACATAGACCAAATTGAGGGTAGGGTAAAGTTAGAGTCCGACAAGTTCCAGAGATCGGGACCGGGGTTTGAATCCCATGCTGTCTGTAGGGTGTTTGCATGTCCTCCACGTGTCTGCTTGGGTTTTCCCCGGGGGCTCCGGTTTCCTCCCACTGTTCAAAATGTACCAGGAGTGTAGGCTAATTGGGTGGCACGGAGTTGTGGGCCGAAATGGCCTGTTACCATGCTGTATGAATGTCAAAATTTTAACATTTAAATTTAACGACAGCAGAATAACAGACAGCAATGAGAAAGTGTACAGAAGTGAGATAGATCACTCAACGTTAGCAATGCTAAGGAACTGATTGTGGGCAAAAGGAATGGAAACCAAGAGAACATAAATTAGTCCTTATTGAGGGTTCAGCTGTGGAAAGGGTAAAGAACTTTAAATTCCTGGGTGCCAACATCTCTAAAGATCTATCCTGGGCCTCCATGTCAATGCAATCACGAGAAAGATTCACCTTTGGCTATACTTCATCAGGAGTTTGAGAATGTTTGAAATGTCTTCAAAGATTCTTGAAAATTTTTATTGGTGTACCACAGAGAGCACTCAAATTGGCCGCATCGCTGTCTGGTATGGAGGAGCCAAAGCTCAGGACATAAAGAGGTTGCAGAGAGTTGTGAACTCGGTCAGCGCCTTCATGGGCAATAATCTTCACCCCAACGAGCACATCTACAAGAGGTGCTGTCTCAAGAAAGCAGCCTCTTAAAGGACCCTCACTACCAAGGCCATGCCCTCTTCTCACTGTTACCATCAGGAAGGAGGTTCAGGAGCTTGAAGACAAACACCCGATGGTACAAAAATAGCTTCTTCCCCTCCGCCATCAGATTTCTGAATGGATAATGAAACACAGATGCGACCTCACTTTTTCTATTCTTTTTGCACTAATTTACATTTTAGGAATGTAATTTATAGCAATAGACAACGTACCTGGTCAGGTACTGAAGGACTGCACAGATAACTCAAGAAGGTCATTACAGATATCTTCAACATATTACTGCAGCAATCCATTAATACTGCAGGTATTAAAACCATCATCCCAGTACAGAGGGTGACAGTAACAGGCCTTAATGACTACCAGCCCATGACACTGGCCCTCTCTACTAAGACATGCTTCGAGCGTCTGACAACGGAATGCATCCAAGCACACCTACAAGAGACACTGGACTCATTTCAATCCATCATTTGAAGAAACTGTGTCACTGATGAAGCTAAACCCTTGCCCCTCCACTCCGTCCTGACCCACTTGGAGAATGACATCTCGTACGCCTGGCTGCTGTTCATCAACTTCAGCTTGGTGTTTAATGCGATCATTCCCCAGAGGCTGGTGAAGAAAGCGTCCTCTCTGAGACCCAACACCCCTCTCTGTAACTGGATTCTGGACTTCCTAATGGAAAGACCCCATTCTGTCCAGGTCAGTAGCAGAACGTCGAGCACTGTCATCCTCTCCACAGGCACACCACAGGGCTGTGTGCTCAGCCCGCTACTGTTCAGGCTACTGACCCAAGACATCATCGCCAGATTCAACTCCAAAGGAGTCATCAAGTATGCAATGGCACAACAGTAGTTGGCCTCATTGGCAACAATGATAAGTCGCACTACTAGAAGAGAAGGAAAATCTCATGATACGGTGGGAGAATAGCAATCTGAGTCTCACCATGCACAAGGTGAAGGAGATGATTGTGAACTTCATGTGGACCAGGAACAACCACCCTCCACTACGCATCAATAGCTCAGTAGTGGAGAGCTTGGAGTCCACTTAACATGCGAGCTATAGTGGACCCACAACATCTCACTAGTCAGGGATCAATTGCACTTCCTGAGAAGACTAAAGTGGGCAAGGCTACCAACTGCCATCCTGTCAACTTTCTGCAGGCGCTCTATTGAGTGGGACAGTTGCTGTAGAGAACTGGATTGGAGGTCAATCCAGAGGACCATAGGAGTGGCAGAGAGGATGGCTGGGGTCACCCTCTCCCCCCCATTGAATTAATCTTCTGGGGTCGTTGGGACTGGAGAGGGTGGCGCATTTTCTGTCTTCCAGCAATCTGGCACCTCATCTGTGGCTGGTGAAGATTTAAAAATCTCCATCAGGACTTCATGAATTTCCTCCTTTACTTCCCATATTAGCCCAGGATACATCAGGACGTGGGGACATCCAAATCATGGCCTTTTAAAACATCAAATTTATTTTTTGTTAATGGTAGCCTGCTTTGGAATTCCATCTTTCCATGAATTTCTACTATTCCTTCTAATTATTACAATTTGTCATTGTTCATTATTTTCCACTTCCTTTTGAACCAGTTAGCATTTTGCCCTCATGCGTGGTCAGGAGTTTTATGTTTTATGTGCACGGGATACTGATGAATGTAAGGCTTTAGTTCCGTCTGTACATGGTAAAGGTCAAAAAAAAGGTAAAGATTCCATTATTGTCATGTAATATTACATTTAGAATGAAAGATACATGAAATTCGACTTCATTCTGTGTGATCTTTTCACTGAAAGTGATGTATATTTCATTCGGAGCTTGAAGAGATTTGGTAAGTCAGCAAAGACTTGCAAATTTCGCAGTTGCATCACAGTCTGGTATGGAGGTGCCAAGGCACAGGACAGGAAAAGAATACAGAGGGCTGTGACCTCGACCAGCAGCAACTTGGGCATTAGTTTTCCTTCCATTAAGGACGTTTTTTAAGAGGCGGTGTCTCAAGAAAACAGCTTCTATCTTCAAAGACCCACCCTTTTCTCACTGCTATCATCAGGAAGGAGGTTCAGATGCCTGAAGGTGCACACCCAGCATTTCAGAAACAGCTTCTTCCCCTCAGCCATCACAACACTGGTGCCACAAAACAACAAACTTCATAACACATGGTCATAACAATAAACCTGGTTCTGATTATAACTTTTCACCTGTTGCATATTGATCTAAAACTCTTGAAATTGTAGCCTTTATCTATTCTTTCAAAACCATTCAGGATTTTGAACGCATCTATTCTAGAACATCTTCACTGTCCTTCCTCTTCAGAAATAAGTTCTGCTCGACTGCCATCAACTTACCCTTTATCCGAATCTTCTCTATTTCCCATACATCGCCTCTGGCAAGGACAGAATTCCTTTTGTCCTTACCTACCACCCCACCAGCCTCTGCATCCAACATATTATTATCCGCAACTTCCGCCACCTACAATGTCATCCTACCACCAGTTGTATCTTTCCCTTTCCTCCCCTCTTTGCATGGACCACTCCCTCTGGGACTCCCTCAGCCACTCACCCCTTCCCACTAATCATCCCATTGTTACCTTCCCCTGTGACCCCAAGAAATGCTACACCTCCTCCCTCACCCCTATCTGGGCCGCCAAACAGTCCTTCCAAGTGAAGCAACCCTTGTGAAACTGCAGGGGTCATCAATTGCATTAATTGTGGCCTCCTCTGCACTGGAGAGTCCGGATGCAGATTGAGAGATTGTCTCGTAGAGCACATTTCCTCTGTCCCCTGCAATAGCAGGGACCTCCCAGTGACACATCACTTTAATTCCACACTCCATTCCCACATCGACATGTCGGTCCATGTACTGCCAGTCCAAGGCTACCCATAAATTTGAGGAACCACACCTAATAATCCACTGGGCAGTCTGCAACCAAACAGCATCAACTTCGACTTCTCCACTCTGTGCTAAAGCCCTCCCCCAAGTTTCCCTCCTTCCTGTCTCCAGCTCACCACCCCTTCCCTCTTGATTCAGAGAGCTCTCCCCTCTCCCCATCAGTTTTTGTCTCTAACACCCATGACCTGTGCCCCTTCCTCTTGCCACTTCTCTCCTCCCCAAGCCTTTTTTATTCAGCCCTGGCCTGCTCTTTGGCTCATACCATGATGAGGGTCTCAGGCTCGAAGAATTGGTTGCTCTTCATTTCCTGTTGATGCTGTGCGATCTGCTGAGTTTCCCCAGCACTGTTGTGCATTGCATTGCATTCTCTTTAACCTTTGCTGGGGTTTAAACTGGGTGATAAGCAATGAGAAATCATTCAATGCAGGAGGCTAAGACAGCACTAACAACAATACTCAGGTGGTCTTCTCATGCCCAAGCAAGCAAGTTCACCTATGATTAAATGATCCCACTTCCTTTTGTTTATCAGATAGATGAAAACTATGACTCAGTCATTAGACACTTGCTTCAAATTGAACGAACAAGCTCTCGAAAGCCACCATAAATAAGCTGTTTATTTTAGTCAATAGTTCTTCCATTAAGGTCATTGCTTTCCTCGACGGCACAATTAACTGAACGATCATTTCAATTAACGTGCACTGGAGCTGCTCAGAGTAAAACCATATGAGAGAAGTCACAGATGGATCCAAGTTCAACCAATTGTCCTCAGGGAGTTCCCAATTTATTTCACTCGGAGGAGACTTATCAGACAAGACATCAAGGATCTGACAGTGTTTCCCCCTTCTTGTCTCCCCACCTATTGTTGGGTGCTGAAGCTGATAGGGTTTGGTTCAGAATTGCTAAGTTTTTCACCATTTCCCAATGAATCTATCATCAATAATGTTATGACGCCCTTCGCATCATTGCTGTTGCACAGGAAGTAACTGGAAAGATGGGCGTACGGGTTGTGGCAGTGGATAAGCCTCCCTATCCTCACTCCAGCAAACCAATGGCCCTTTTATGAACTTCAATTGCAGGACAACATCTTTTTGACTGCATAAAATATGTTTCATTTAGCCCTGTGAGTTTTGGGTCAATAGTGGGGAAAAAAAAAATCAAGTTTTGAAATGCTGTATGGAACATAAATAATTTAATATTGTGTTTTACAATTTTGCTGTTTGAGGGGAACTTTAATAAAGTATAAACAAACCCAAAAGTGTCAACATCAGGAATCAATGCTTTGATAAACATAAATGTAAAATTTTACCAATGTTGTTAGATGACCACATTGGTGCATAAGGAATATGGCAGAACAAATCATCCTCCGTTTCCAAAATTGCCCAGCAGAGAGATTGTACATTGGGTTTTAATGGGAGAACTTCCTTTGCAATTTTGGCAGTGGTGAGAATGGAGTTTCAACCAAATAACCATATATAACTATATAACAATTACAGTACGGAAACAGGCCATAACGGCCCTTCTAGTCCACACCGATTTAAGGGAGCTCCACTAGTCCCACCTACCTGATCCCTCCCCATAACCCTCCAACCCCCTCACATCCATGTACTCATCAAACCTCCTCTTAAATAACATAATTGATCCTGCTGCAACCACCTCTTCCGGAAGGTCATTCCACTCAGCCACCGCTCTCTGAATGAGAAACTTCCTCTTATGTTACTTCTAACGTTTTTCCCCCTAACCCTTAACTTATGACCCCTCGTTCCAATCTCTCCTACTCTCAAGGGGAAAAGCCTATTCACATCTACTCTATCTATTCCCCTCATAATTTTAAATACCTTTATCAAATCCCCCCCCTCAACCTTCTACACTCCAATGACTAAAGACCCAGTCTACTCAATCATTCTCCGTATGCAACCTGTCCATTAGTTTTGCAATGGCAAAAATGATGGATACGAACACAAAATAAGGAACATATTCATTTACAAATGTGCAGTTTAAATTACAGTTTTAACTCCTTAAATTAATGAGATAGAAGATATGGCAAAGGTTTTAATTTTTTTAGTTTCAATTTAGAGATACAGCATGGGAACATGCCCTTCTGGTCCATGAGCCTGGGCTGCCTAATTACACTCCTGTGACCAATTAACTTTCTAACCCTGTAGGTCTTCAGAGCACCCAGAGGAAACACACACTATCACAGGAGAACATAACAGACTCGGGAGGATTCATACCTAGCCGACTGGTGCTGTAGCCATGTCACCCCTAAACGAGTACTTAGCACCTACCTTCATCAAGGAAGATGTCCAGGCAAAGAAAAATGTACCTGTGATCCTGAATGAGCTAAAAACTGATAACGAGTGCATATTCGTAACTTTAGCTGCACCTAAGGTAGATAAGGCACCTGGTTCAGATGGGATGTTTCATAAGTTTGTAAGAGAAGTTCAAAGATATTGTCCAACACAATGATTCTCCACCTTTTTCTTTCTGCTCACATACCGCTCACATGCCATTGGTGTTCTGCTTAAGGTGGTATGTGAGCTGAAAGAAAAAGTTTGAAAACCACTCTTTTAATTGCCCCTAATTGACTTGTTATGTGCACGGTTTCATATCTCCAAAGGAAATTGGTCCAATGACATTTTTTCTCAAGCAAAATATTTCAGTAACAATTGGGTCTAGAGCAGTGATTCTCAACCTTCCCTTCCCACCCACAGACCTCCTTAAGCAATTCCTAACTGATCACAGAGCACCGATGCCATAGAGATTACTTAAAGTGGATGTGAGTGGAAAGAAAAAAGGTTGACAACTACTAGGCCAACATATTCCAAAACATTTTTAGATTCGAGGACAGTGCCTGAGGACTGGAACATTTCAAATGCCACTCTTTTCTTCGATACATAGTACCTTGGAGAAGAAAAGTGTTCCAACAATAATAATGGAGGTAGAATTACCTGCCATTTAGAAAGGAGGATTGATGGCTTAATGATGGATTGGGGATAGTCTTAAGATTTAAGCGAGTAGATTTATGAAGAAGATGAAGAGAAACTGTTTTTCTCAGAGAGCAGTGAATCTGTGGAATTCTTTGCCCAATGAACCAGTAAAGGCAGCCTCATTAAATATATTTAAGGCACAGACAGAATTTTTGGATGGGAGGGAAATTATGGGGGAAAAAAACAGATAGGTGGAGCCATCCACAGACAGATCAGTCATGCGCTTGTTGAATGGTGGAGCAGGCTTGACAGGCCAGATGGTCAACTCCTGCTTCCATAAGTTATGATTATAGAAAATCAATATGGGTTTATAAAAGGAGAGGCTTGTCTAATTTAACAGCTTTCAGATAGAATAATAGGGAGAGAGTAGTGGTTGGATGTGGAATTCCAAAAGGTGTTGATATGTTACGACATAGAGGCTAGTCAGTAAGATTGATGGCAGTGGAGAAAAATGAACTGTGACAGGAGGAGAAGAAATTGGCAAAATGACAGGAGACACAGTAATGAAGGCCTGTATTTCTAACTGAGGGAGTGCCCAGTGGAGATGGATTATAGCCAGTTCCAGGATCCATGCCCTTCTCAGTGTCCTGTCTTCTCAAACCCAGTCAGTTTCAAGACTGCAGATGATAACAAACCTAGAGCTCAATATTAAACATTTAAGAAGAATTTGGACAAGTACATGAATGGCAGAGGTATAGAGGGCTATGGACTGGATGCAGGTCAGTGGGACTAAGCAAAAAAATGGTTTGGCATGGACTAGATGGGCTGAAGGGCTCTGTTTCTGTGCTGTAGCGTTCTATGGTGCTAAGAGTTGCACAGAGGTGCATCACTGAATGCAGTTCTGGAGCACAGCAAAAAGGGTGCATGTCGTTAATGTGGAAAGAGTCCAGAACAAATTCACAAGAATGTTCTGAGGACTGGAGGTCCGGAGTTAGAAATGGAGGTGGGATTAATTATTCTTGAGGGTAAGAGGTAGAGGGCAGATCTTATGGACATTTATGAAATCATGAGGGATATCGATAGGGTGAATGATCACAAACTTTCTCTCTGGGTAGGAGTGGCTAAAACTGAAGGGAATAGGTTTAAGCTGAGAGGGGGAAGATTTAATGGGGCAACGATTTCAGGCAAACTGACGTGTATGTGGAAAAGGCTACCAGGGAAAGTGGCAGAAGTGGGGAGATTGAAACGTTGCAAAGTTTAAAGTTCAAATTTATCGTTAGTGTACAGACATGATGCCACATACAACTTTGCAATTCTTTTAATTGCCATTTAAAATGTGTTTGAACAGGTACATGGGAGGCAAACGTTCAGAAGGATATGGGCCAAACCAGCCAAATGTCTTAATGGGTCAGCTTCATTGGCGTGGACAAGTTGGATGAAGGGCCTGATATGTTACGACATAGAGGCTAGTCAGTGGACTAAACTCTATGCTGTAAACTCCATGACTTAGACTTGGAATTAAATGATGGAGTATCATAAGGGTGAATATAACCATCATTGGGTAGTGATTGCAATGTTGGGGGTGGCACAGTTGGTGTAATGCCTTTCCAGTGCCAGCATTTTGGACCAGGGTTCGAATCCTGCCTTGTGTGTAAGGAGTTTCTACATTCTTCCCATGTGTGATAGTACAGATTTTATCACCAATGTGCATATGTACAGATTGTAGTGTAGGATGACTGTGATTGGCTGAGAGTGTAGCCACGCCTACTGGGAGGTCTTAAAGGGTTGCTCCTAGCCAGACCAGGTCATTCTGGACTGGTCAACCAACATGTGATATGCTCCAGTCTTCTAGTTAATAAAAGCTTTGATTTGGATCAACAAGCTTTTGATTCTTTCGATGCGCTCTACAATTTTATTAACTAGAAAACTGGAGCGTATCACATGTAGGTCGACCAGTCCAGAATGACCTGGTCTGGCTAGGAGCAACCCTTTAAGACTTGCCAGTAGGCGTGGCTACACTCTCAGCCAATCACAGTCATCCTACACTCTTTTTTCTTCTTTCTTCTTCTTTGGCTTGGCTTCGCAGACGAAGATTTATGGAGGGGTAAATGTCCACGTCAGCTGCAGGCTCGTTTGTGGCTGACAAGTCCGATGTGGGACAGGCAGATACCGTTGCAGCGGTTGCAGGGGAAAATTGGTTGGTTAGGGTTGGGTGTTGGGTTTTTCCTCCTTTGTCTTTTGTCAGTGAGGTGGACTACAATCTGTACATATACACATTGGTGATAGAATCTGTACTATCACATCATGTCTGTGCCAGTTTTTCCCGGGGGCTCTGGTTTATTCCCACCGTTCTAAATGTATTGGGGGTTAATTGGGTGTAAATTGGGTAACATGGACCCATGGGCCAAAATGGCCTGTTACCGTGTTGTATGTCTAAAAAAATGATTCTTGACCAGACCATCAGATAAGGAGGGAGAAAGATCAAATGTATCAAAAGATCTCTGTAGTTGTGGGTGGGGTGGTGGGGAAGGAGGGTGGGGGAAGAAGGTGACTGGATGCAACAGATATGATCTGAAGGTCTAAAAATTGGCTCAGGATGGTGTTAAAGAGGCCTGGCCTCAGCAGCCAGGAGGAAGATTCAGGGGTTACATTGAAATAAAATTACTTTGCACAGGACAAAACTGTATCGAAGCTCCTTTGCTGATCAACCTGATGAAAAATAGCCAATGTTAGAGACTTGACAGTATTCTAATCATGTAGGCTGGTTACAAGTGTTGGAAAGACTCATGTCCTACAACAGACTAATTGTTCATAGAAAATCAATTTTCATTCTTGCGTTGCAACTCCAGAACATTTAATTCCTGGATTTCTAAAACTCCAACAAAGATCCATAAAAAGAACAATGGTTATTCTGATATTCGAACATGAAAATTCACACAATACTCTGCAGAGACAATAACATGTAAAATGCAATAGCCAGGAAAAAGTGGCCTGTGGTCAGAAACTCAAGCAGGTTAATATTTCTGGTCATATGAATTTGTGGGAGCACATTAAATGGTTCAATATCAATTCCACACGCTGGAAGTTCAATGTCCATCTGTTTGCTTTATTCTTTCTAAAAATATTATTTTTATTATTTTTAGACAAATAGCCTCACTTTTAACCTTGCTCCTTGATTCAAAAATAAATGTTTCACCTTTGCTCATTTGTTCTGGTTTCCCCAATCTATTTTGGAATTGAAAGTAACTCACAACAAATTGGATTTTTATTGATTTTGTAACACCTTTAAATGTCCGTTTTCCACCAAGCAGAGATTGACCAGTTCAATTCTCAATGCTTTTTTCTCATTAAACCAGCTGGAGAAGGAATGAGCAAACTTGTTAGTGTATTCCACAGGATGTAGAGAACAAAACTGGAGAATGGGCAGACGTTCACAGGACCAGATTGTACTGATCAACAACTGGTGCCTTGTTTAAGAGTACAATTTATCTTAGGGGTCTCCAAAGTGGTCGATGGGACTATCCAAATGGGTCAGAAAATGCCAGGGGGGTCAAATGTGAGGTTGATGAATGCCACGGGGTCAAAAGAATTGGACCCACTCCTGCCCAGGAGCCCAAGGTCCCCACTCCTGCCTGAGAGCCCGAGGTCCCCACTCTTGCCTGGAAGCCTGAGGTCCCCAGTCCTTCCCTGGGAGCCCAAGGACCCCGCTCCTGCCCAGGAGCTCAAGGACCCCGCTCTTGCCCAGGAGCCCAAGGTCCCCAGTCCTGCCTGGGAGCCCAAGGACCCCACTCCTGCCCAGGAGCCCAAGGACCTTGCTCCTGCCCAGGAGCCCGAGGTCCCCACTCCTGCCCGGGAGCCCAAGGTGACTTCTTCGATGCGGTTGGCACTGCACCCAATGAGAACAGAGTCGCAGTCGCCGTCTCCGGCTGCAGCCGATGCTGAACACTTGGACCCAACTCCATTTGGCATCTTCCCAACCAGAAGCAAAAGTTTTTTTTAACTATTATTGTTATCACTTCCTCGCTTAACATACAGATGTATTATGATTGGTGTGTTGTAACAAAGTTTGAGTTGTTGCTGGGAGGCCCGAACACCATGCATATGCTATGCAGTATCCCTCACTAATGCATATGGAAACTCCAAGTCTACTTAATTATTTATATATTTATCTATCTGTCTATTTATTTATTTGTACATGGCTGGGGGTCCATGAAGGGTCAAGGATTCCATAAAGCAGTCGATGGTCTGAAATGTTTGGGGACCCCTGGTTTAGCTACAGTGCAAACGTTAGCACACTTGAGGCATTCGAGCTTCCATAGTACACTACAATCAGATGTGAATACAGCTGACCTCGAGTTCAACTCTTCCTTTCATCACTGAGTCAAGGAGCTTTTTCATAATCCACTGAGCTGAGCATCTGGATGCATTTCATACCTGGCCCTTCACATTACATCAGTCATAGCATGGTTCCTATTGTGGATACTTATCTACTGAGCAAAATGGGTAGAGATCAGCAAAGACAAAAGTAATAGAGCTATACTGTGGGCCTTCCAATAATCACCAGGAGGTGGAGGATCACATATGTAGATGAGTTAATACACAAAAGTGCTGGAGAAACTCAGCAGGTGCCCCAGTAAAGATGTACGATAAATGTTTCAAGACTGAGCCTGTTAAAGAATCAGCAAAATGCAGGTAAGCACCTAAATGAAAAGGTGGGGCAGGAGGAGGAACCCAGGCCAATAGCCAGGAGGCCATCGGTGGATGCGGATAGCAAAACAGGAGGTAAAAGAGCATTCTGGCTGGTTGCATCACTGCCTGGTGTGGAAGTGCCAACTCTCAGGACAAGAATAAACTCTAGAGGGTTGTTAACTCATCTGTGACATCACTCCATTGAGGACATCTACATGAGGAGGTGTCTTAAAAATGCAGCCTCTATCCTCAAAGACCACCAGCACCTAGGCCCATGCCCTCTTCACTCTGCTACCATCGGGGAAAAAGGTACAGGAGCCTAAAGACGGGCACTCAGTGGCACAAGGACAGCTTCTTGCCCGTGGCCATCAGATTCCTGAATAATCAGCGAACCACAGACATTGCCTTACTTTTTGTGCACCATTATTTTTTTATAGACTAATGTCATAATATGGATATAATCTGAATGTTTGAACTGTAATGCTGCCGCAAAGCACCAAATTCCATGACTTGTGCATGACAATAAATTCTGATTCTGAGAATTGATCGGGGGAGGGGGTAGTTCTGTGAATGCAGATATGAAGGAGGCAGAGGGACGGGGAAAGAGGGAGACGGGAGGGGTGGGATAACATAAACCTGAGAAGTCAATGTTAATAGTAAAAGCACAATGCTAGAGAAACTCAACAGGTCACTGTACTTTATAGAATAAAGATAACGATAGATAAACAACATTTTGGGCTTGAGCCATTCATCAGTCGATGTTACTTCCATCCAATTGGAGGGTGCCCTGATGGAATATGTGGTGTTGTTCTTCCAATTTGTGGGTGGTCTCTGCCTGGAAGTGCATGAGACCATGTTGGCATGGGAATAGGACAGGGTATTGAAACAGGTTGCCACTGGGACATCTCTGCTATTATAGCGGACTGAGCGAAGGTGCTTCACGAGGCAATCTCCTAGTCTATCTTCAGTCCCTCTGATGTTGATGAGGCCAAAGTGGGAGCATCAGATGCAGCATTCACAATTGAAAGTGCTGTTTGTGGCCCTGAATGGTGGAGAAGGTGGAGATGTAGGCATAGGTGTAGCATTTCCTGAGGTCACAGGGAAAGGTACCAAGGAGATCTAAGGATCCCAAAACCCAGGAGCAAGAGAAATTCACCAAGATAAATGGTTACTTAAACAAAAGTTACTTTTAATTTTCTTTAAATATAAAAACAGGATCAAACTTTTGCTTATTACTATTAACTTAACCCCCTTCTAATTCTAAGCGCATGTCTGTGTAATGTGTGTGTAAGTTCAGAAAAGTTATTTGATTTACAGTCCAATCTCACTCCTCTAAGATCACTGGTATTGGACAATTCTTATACTGTGCACAGAATTTATGAATCTTCACCAGGCTTTGGTACTTGATGGTAACCATTCAGGAAGGTTCTTGTTGATTTTCAGAGAGAGATTTGTTGTTCAGTTGGCACAAACTGATTCCTTCTGATCAGCTACTTCAGTGTCTTGCCGAAGAAACTTGCCCCATCAGGGGTTTCCAGATGATAACCTTTTTCTTTCAGGACACCACAGAGTTCCTTTCCTGTTTCCTTTATTTCAAGTGAAACATTATACAGCCAGCCATCTCCTCTTGTATGGACCACAAGGGGTTTGACCAGGCTGAACTAAGGACCCACAACCTGTCTTCAAAATATGGTTTTTCCATAAGCTTGCCAGCTTGTCCTGTTCCAGTCCCAGCTGCTACTGCTGAATTGTAGAACTGAATTCTTTCTCTCTCTCTCTCTCTCTCTCTCTCTCTCTCCTCTCTCTCACTCTCACTCTCACTCTCACTCTCACTCTCACTCTCACTCTCACTCTAACTCTCACTCTCACTCAGACTGCAGAACCAGACCCAATCTTCAGAGTCTATTCATCTATTGCTTTCCAAAACAATAATCCATTACTCCACATGTTATGGAGAGAGCTTGGAGAAACTTGGGCTATTTTCTCTGGAGAATCAGAGGCTGAGGGGAGATGGATGGAAGTTTATAGGATTATGAAAGTCTGGATAGAGAGGATAAAACCATTTTCCTGCTGTGAAAATGCCACATAACAGAGGATGTGCACTTAAGGTGAGGGGCAGAAAGTTTGAAGGAAATGTGTGAGGCAAAGTTTTTACACTGAGAGGAGTGGAAACCTGCAACAGGTGTAGTTTTGAAAGCAGATAAAGAGTAGCATTTAAGGGGTTTCCAGGCAGACACATGATAAATATTAGGTGCAAACAGCAGAATTTTAGTTGGAGTTGGACTTCTTTTGGAAAAGACACTTGGGTAGAAGGTCCTGTCAGTTGACACCTTTTAAACATCAGCAGGAACACTGTGCAACGTATACTGACAGGTTGCATCATGACCTAGTTTGGAAACTCATGCCCAGCAATGCAGAAGGCTGCACAAGTAACAAGTAAAGTGAAGCAATGGCCTTCCCAACATAGAACTCATTGGCACAAGGTACTGCCTGAAACACTGGTCATGCTCCCTTCCCTCTGCTACCTTCCGGCAAAAGGTGCAGGCATCTGAAGACCAGCACCTCTCGATTCAGTAACAAATTCTTTACAACAGCTATCTGACTCTTGAATGACCCCAACCGAGCCTAACCATGACTCTCATTCAAGAATGTGGAAGATCCGTCTGCACTACTGACTCGGCCCATTAGATGGGAAATTATTTATTATTTATTTCTTCCTTTTTTACACCAATTTATTTTCTTTCATTGTGACAAGTTAAGATGTAATTACACTTAAATTGTTTTGAGTGCATTTTAAATAGCTGGCAAGCTGCCACAAGTATCTGTACACTGTGCGTACGGAAATAAACAATTTCATTGATTCACATCAGCCACCATTTAATAACCAAGAAAGAGATGTGCCCTCACATCTGCAAAACACATCTGCACACGTATTTTACCATTTTACTTGTTTTTTCACCATATAATGAACAAAAAGATTAAAGCTCGCATGTAGGCATCCAACAAATGCCCATTATTCATCTTTTAACTGCAAAATGGCAGAGGTGAACAGCATCGAGTCCACGCTGCTGAAGATCCAGCTGCGCTGGATGGGTCACGTCTCCAGAATGGAGGACCATCGCCTTCCCAAGATCGTGTTATATGGCGAGCTCTCCACTGGCCACCGTGACAGAGGTGCACCAAAGAAAAGGTACAAGGACTGCCTAAAGAAATCTCTTGGTGCCTGCCACATTGACCACCGCCAGTGGGCTGATAACGCCTCAAACCGTGCATCTTGGCGCCTCACAGTTTGGCGGGCAGCAACCTCCTTTGAAGAAGACCGCAGAGCCCACCTCACTGACAAAAGGCAAAGGAGGAAAAACCCAACACCCAACCCCAACCAACCAATTTTCCCCTGCAACCGCTGCAATCGTGTCTGCCTGTCCCGCATCGGACTTGTCAGCCACAAACGAGCCTGCAGGTGACGTGGACTTTTTACCCCCTCCATAAATCTTCATCCGCGAAGCCAAGCCAAAGAGAAGAGAACTGCAAATTACCGTGAGGTCATTTGGGCTGGATAAGACTATTCTATGATTCTCGATAATTTTGCTATCCTGCACAACAGTTACACCTTCATGTTACAACTCCTCATGATGTTGGTGAGACCATATCTGAAGTCTCGCACACTGTTCTAGTCACCCAGCCATAGAAATGAAGTCATTAAGATTTACAAGGATGTTGTCAGGACTCTAGTACCTGAGCTATATGGAGAGGTTGAACAACTTAGGAGGTTTTTTTGGACTACAGGAAGATGAGGGGTACAACATCAATAAAGAAATAGATCAGGTGAACATAGGAAGTCTTCTGCCCAGAACAGGGAAAACAAGGTTTGAGGTGAGAGGGGGAAAGATTGTACAGGAAACTGAGGAATGACTTTTTTTTTAGAAAGAGGTTGGTGGATATATGGAATGATTTACCAGAGGAGGAAGGTATTATTACAAGGATGCTGCCAGGACTCAAGTATCTGAGCTATGGGGAGAGGTTGAGCAGGTTGGGGGGGGTGGGGGGGGAAGGGGAAATAACTTTAATTTTAGAAAGAGGGTGATGGGTTTATGGCATGATTTGCCAGAGGAGGTAGGTATTATTCTAACGTCACGGAAAAAAATTGGACAGATACATGAATAGGAAGGGTTTTGAGGGACATGGGCCAAATGCAGACAGGTGGGATGTGTATGGGTGAGGCATTGTGATCAGTGTGGGCAAAGTTGGACCAAAGGGCCTGTTTCCACACTGCATGACTCTTTTTTCAAGTCATCACTTTTATTTATCATTCATATCATGCTCACATGGTAAAAACGAGATAACTTCTCCAGGTCCACGGAGCACATTTACATAAATAAAACTTAGGATAGAAGTTAAACACATTAGAATATTAAGATGTTTACAGTTACAGTCTACAGTTCCTTATCCATAAATGATCTGGGAATTCAGGAGTCTGTGGCACAATCTGGACATTAGGGACTGAGTACAAAAAAAAAACAAGGATTTTACGGCGTCCAGAGGGCTTGGGTGCTGAAAGATTCCTGATTGTGTTAGAGGCTGAATCTGGAGTTTGGGTTGTCGATGAGTCTATGCAGCTGTAGAAGCTGCTGGGGGCGAATCCACGGACACTGCGTGGCTCTCTTTTGCTTCTCTTTCTCCTATTATTAGGGGTGCCCGCCAATGCTCACGGAGCCTCTTTGTTTTCCTTGCAACAGACAAAAGTTAAAGTATATCATGTGTACATTTGTAATTTAATATTATGTGACAATTTTTTTTTAAATCCCTGATCCTTGATAAATATAGGCGGGATGGGCTGAGACTTTACCCGTCTGGAGCATCGGAGAACTTTGTGGTGATATATGAAATCACGAGGAGTATAAATTAAGTTAAATAGTTTTTTTCTCAGGGTGTAACTCAAGGGTATAGGTTTAACGGGAGAGGTGAGAGATTTAAAAGAGACAAAGGAGCGGCTCGGTTGGTAAAGCAGTTAGTGCAATGCCTTTACAGCACCAGCGATCGGGACTGGACTGCAATTCAAATCCTGCACTGTCTGTAAGGAGTTGGTATGTTCTCCCTGTGTCTGCGTGGGTTTTCCCCCCGAGGGCTCTGGGTTCCTCCCACTGTTCAAAACTTACTGGGGGTGTGGGTCAATTGGGTATAAATTGGGTGGCATGGACACATGGGCTGAAATGGCCTGTTACCGTGCTGTATGTCTAATTTTTTTTATAAATAAAAAAATAAAAATTTAGATTTAAAAATTAAAAATGTAAATTTTCTCATTGAGGGTGGTGGGTGTGGAGAACAAGCTGCCTGAAGAACTGGTAGAGTTGAATATAATTATCACGTTGAAAACCCATTCAGACTGTTACATGGTATGGAAGGGTTTAGAGCAGAGATTCTCAACCTTTTTCTTTCCAGTCACACACCATTTTAAGTAATCCCTATGTCATCGGTGCTCTGTGATCAGTCAGGTGGTATGTGAGCGGGAAGTGAAGGTGAGAACCACTGCTCTACACCCAATTATTACTGAAATATTTTCCTTGAGAAAAATTGTCATTGGTCCATTTCCTATGAATCCGTGCACATCACAAGTCAACGAGGTACGATTAAAACAGTGGTTTTCAAACTTTTTTCCACCCACATACCTCCTTAAGCAGTCCCTGACTAATCATAGAACACCAATGGCATAGGGAATACTTAAAGAGGAATGTGAGTGGAAAGGAAAAGATTGAGAGCCACTAGAGGGATATGGGCCAAGCCAAGGCAAATGGGATGAACTGGATAGACACCTTGGTCATTATGAAGAAGTTAGATTGAAGGGCCTGTGTGTTTGTTGTGCAACTCCATGGCTCGATGAGTGGCTGTAGAGGAAGCCCAGGTTTAACAGCACAAGACAGGCAATGGGTCAGGACATATGAGGCGCCCATCCTTGCTGTGAGTTCACCAGTGATGAAAAGCAAACAGCCAAGACAAGTAACATTGACTGACTAACAATCTCTGTACTATTCAACCAGCTCCACTCATTCTGCTGTTGAGAGTGTAGGCAGAACTGATCCACATTTTGCTCAAGGATATTCCCGGCACATTGCTGATATTATTGTGCTGGAGGTCCTCACCTTCAGTGCCACTTCCGGCAGTGTTCAGGCACTGGAGGCATTAACCTCCATCAACACAAGTGAAATCAAGTTTATTGTCATCTGATCGTGCAAGTACAACCCGACAAAACAGAGTTCTCCGGTGCTCAGGCAAAGCGTGGAGTCACACATTGACAAATATGACAAGTATTTTATCTATAAAAGTAAATAAATAAATATAGTTTTGTACAAACGAGAGTCTCAGATGGTTAGTGTGAGCAGGACCTTTTGGTTTGCCTGAGAACTCATACAAGCTACACAAACAGGCTTCACTGTGTGTTGAGGTACACAGAGAAACTGAGACTCATAGCGTGGAAGGAAAGTTTTCTGGCCGTACATTCCATTATCGCCATGCTAACAGCCTCCATTCATCCTCTCTTATTTTTTTCTGACTTGGAAGGAGGGGTGAGGAGGCCATCTGAATGGGCTGGGACCTTTCTCCTTGCAGTAGGGGAGGCTGAGGTGGGGGAACTTACAGCAGGGCGAGGATAAGATGAATAGCCATCGTTTTTTCTCTAGAGTAGGGTTGTCTAAAACTAGAGGGCAGAAGGCTAAAGGAAAAGATATAAAAGGAACTTGAGGTGCTCCTCGAGGGTGATGGGTGTGTTGAACGGGTCGCTAGAGTTAGTGGTAGAGGAGGGTAAAATGATAACAATTGAAAGACAATTCGACAGATACTTTTAGATATGAGCAAATGGGACAAGTTGGGTTTCACATCTATGAAACAATTTTTATTTACTTATCATATATATGAATACTTGTCCTGCATATGTATTGTTTGTCTGCATGTGTGTTATGCTGGTTGCATCACTGCCTGGTATGAAGGTGGCAACTCTCAGGACAAGAATAAACTCTAGAGGGTTGTTAACTTGGCCTGCAACACCACGGGCATCAGACTTCACTCCATCTAGGACATCTACAAGAGGTGGCATCTTAAAAAAGCAGCCTCTATCTTCAAAGACCCCCCACCACCCAGGCTGTGCCCTCTTCACTCTGCTTCCATCGGGGAAAAGGTTCAGGAGCCTGAAGACGAGCACTCAGTGGCATAAGGACAACTTCTTTCCCGCTGTCATCAGATTCCTGAATGAATCATAGATACTGCCTTACTTTTCGTGCACAATTATTTTTTAACATTGTTGTAAAAGTGGTTTATATGAATGTTTGCTCTGTGACGCTGCCACAAAACACCAAATTTTTGTGACTCGTTCCTGACAATAAATTCTGACTCTGATTCTTGTTCTCATTTTCCCCGTCTTACTTCTCCATTGCCACCCCCACCTCTTCACCTTCATTTGGGTGGAAGACCTGGTCCCCTCCCCAGCTCTCCCTCCTTTTTATGTTTGTTATCTCCCTTCCCACTCTCATCTCGAAAGAAGGTCCCGACATGAAACACTGTCGACTATCCATTTCTCTACAGAGTCTCTTAGCATCTGAAGTTCTTGTATTTCAGAAGAGGGAAAGGGAATGGGTAACTCATTGAGAAAGGGAAAGATAAAGATGGTGGAATGAACGATTGTTAGCTCAAAAAATCTAGATGTGGGATCACTTTCAGGGAGTGATGGAACCACAAATGTACCAACAGTGTTTCAATCACAGAGTAAGTAAAGAACTGCTTGTAAAATTGAGTAGACAGGGGGAATGTTAGTTTTCATACGGACTGGGAAAACTCATTTAAACATTTCATTCAATTTTAATCTTCTTTGAATGCTAACAACACATCACATTAGAAGTCCCTCCTGGTCCATGAAACCCATGCCGCCCAATTTCGTGCAATTAATCTGTTGTTTGGAACATGGGAGGAAACTGGAGAAAACACAGCAGATCACGGGGAGAATGTACAAACTCCTTACGGTCAGAGGTGGATTCAAACCCGGGATGCTGGCACTGGAATATTGTTGAACTAACCTCGTCACTATTTGTGACACCTCCATTCAAAGGGTCTTCGATGTCATTATGTTCAGAAAATCAATGAAAAATAAAAGGAGAATCACAAAAACTACAGATGCTGGAATATTGAGCAAGCAATGAGCAGCTGGAGAGACTCGACAGGTCAGGCAGCGTCCGTGAGGAGAAAAAGCCAGTCAACATTTTGGGTCAGGACCCATTATGGAGACATTCAGCAACGTAGCATGATTAACAACTCTGCGAAAGGCTATTCACAATATGATAGCAGCTTAAATTTAGTTCGATTTGTTAAATATAAAACAAGAATCTGTGGTGGAGATAAATGAGGAATCGGATTAAAAAAATGAAACTATCATTTGAATAAATGGAACAAAGATATTAGTTTACTCGAAGTAAATCCTTCTCGAAAATGTGCCCAAGAATAGCTCATTGGAGAACATAGAAGAAAATGTCTGAGTAAAGTTAGAGAGCACATATCATTAAAAAGAAGATTCACCACAGGGTTATAAAACCATAAAATGTACTATCGTGGAATTGATAAACAATGCAGAATATGTAAGCTGGCAGGAGAGAGGGAAACAGATTGTAAAAGCAAAGAGATCAGCAAAAATACAAACAAATAAATAAGGGCATAGTAAATTATAATGGGAATAAAGAACAGGCAAACATAATAAATATAAGCTTTATGTTTGTCTTCATGGTAGAATAGACATATAATTGTGGCTCTGGTTAGAACAAGAAACTTGAGAAATCAATGAGTAGAGCCAGGAAAACTAATCAAATGTGAAGATAACAAATCGCACAAAACTGCTGGCTCGGTTCTCGGACGTGGATACCGAACTTTGTAAGTTCTCGAGGTTTTAGTTGTCACTGGACGAGCTGAAGCAATCAAACACAATCCTGCTACTCATGAAAAGAGGAAGTGAGAATAGTTGGGGAAAATGTTGTGGTCCATTTCGTAGTCCTGGTAATATAAGCATTTAGGAAATCAGAATATACCCAGAGTAAGCCTGGATGATGAAAGATAAACTGGGATTGATAAGTGTTCCACCATCAAAACTACCTTGACACAAATTGTGTAGCTACAGAGAAGCTAGTGGAATAGAAGATGCAGATTTTCAAAACATATTTGATATATGCCATAAAATGGTTGTTTACATAAAATGAACATGATGGAGAATGTGTGAAAGGACAGGAAAAAGAGCAAGACGGAATAAACAGATCATTTTCATAACTGAAAGTGATAAACAGAGGGGTCTGCAGGTGCAGTTAATTACAACCTATTGGAATATGGATCAGGCATAGATGACATTCCCTCTGTGGTCATTTTCCCTAATTTTCTGACTGACCTTTGTTCTATGGAATCCTTGGACAATCTTCTTCACTGTGCATGAGTCCACTTCTATGTTGTCTACAGACTTGCTGGGTTGACCACATTTATGCACATGTTATGGACAAGAAACATCCCAGCAAAAGTCCCAGCCCATCTTCTGGATTTTGGGCCACATTTCCGCCAGCCTGAGACACTATGGCAGAAGCAGGCCTGAAGAGAGACTGGGGTGATCTTTGCTCTGAGTTCAGCCAACCTGCCAGAACTGGTGCAGGCCATGGAACTTGGTGCAGGGATCACTCCTCTCCTTGTCCTCATGAAATGTGAGGTCCCTGCTCATCCCCACTCACCTCCATCCTATCAGTTAAAAGCGCTGAACCTTCACTTTACCACCTTCCCACCCCAGAACATCTCTTCCACACCTCCCCACCTCTCCCTCATCCAACTCACCAACAGGACTGCAGATAAAGTGGATGGCCTGAGTCTTTTTCCTGAGATATGGGAGGCTAAAACCAGAGAGTATGGACATAAATGGAGAGGGCATTGATTTAAGAAAGGCTCTAAGAGGCACCTTTTCACACAGAGGGTGGTGGATCTGTGGAATGGGCTGCTAAAGGGAGATATAATTGTAATGCCTGAAATCACTTGGACAGGTGCGTGGTTAGGAAAGGTTTTGAGGAACATGAAGCAAACACAGGCAAATGCGACTAGCTTGGGAAGACAATGTGACAGACATAGATGGATTGGGGTGAAGGAGCCAGCTTTGTCAGTCTTTATGTTTCAATGAAACCTCACTTTACACAGGAGACACCTCTGTATCTTTGAGGCACATCTCACAATCCCTTCATGAGCCAAATTGTATTGGAAAGAGTGGTGACTGTCACATGACAGCACTACCCCCTACCTCGTTGGAGGACACACCAGCTGCCAATCAAGATTTGCTTCCTCCTCTTGCTGTTGGATCCATGTAAATTACCTGGACTGGGGTCTCCAGCATGCCTGAACTTGGCTTTGGGCCATTGGTTCTTGTAATTGGATTAATCCTCCTGACACTGAGCTATTGGACAGCTGTAAATTATCTGGGCTGGACCCTCCAGCACTATAAAGGTGCCATGTGTTCTTTGTTTTCTCTCTTTGCCAGCTTGGAACCACCCTGCTTCACACTCCAGGCCTAGAAATGTGGAAGGGTGCTGGAGAAACTGTTGGTAAGATGTGCAATGTTAAAAGGGTTGGGAGCATTTAATTACTGACCCTTGTAGCATAGAGCCGTATGTGTGTATATACTTAGATCCCACACTATTTTCCCCATGTTTGTTATCAATTGTCTGCTAATTCTTTCCAATGGCTGCTGTAAACTGTGTGTGCATGTGTGTGCTGCATCTGTTACCATTTCCCACACTTGCCTACTGTAAACAAAATCCTTCCCCATCAAAACTGTGTTCAGAGATCTTGTCTTTGAGACCTACCAAACCTCACTCACAGCACAAGCCCCACCTCTTTGTCCCCAAATTTGTCTCCACCCACTGCAATCTTCATCAGATGCCTCACACCTGCACAAACCCATGAATTCTCCTTATCAGTCTGGCACCATATTCTCCCATCCTGATGGATCTGCCATCCAACCCCTCCAACTGTCGGTTCAACCATCACAACCCTATTCCCACACCCCAACTCCCCACCATGCCTGATGTAATTTGAATAATTTAAAGGTACACCACTGTAACAGGCCCCAGGCCCATATGCCTGTGCTGTCCAATGGCACCCATGTCAAATTAACCTACTAACCCCGCACTTCTTTAGAACATGGGAGGAAACCAGAGCACCTGGAAGAAACTCTCGGTCATGGGAAGAATGTACAAATTCTTTACAGAAAGCAGCATATTCAAACCGTTTCAATGGCACTGTGATAGCACTGCACTAACTACCGCCCTTTACACTAACAGTTCCATGCATCTCCCTCACCTGTGGTCTGCCAATTAACCCTTATGATTTGCCACGCTAGATCCATCCTCCAGGAGCTTGACCCAGAGTGAGATTTCACTTCTTTTCCTCTATGTTCTTCAGTAGTGGTGAAAAGAAATATTGTGCAGCAAATGGGATCTTGAGCTGAGGCTTCAGAACCCTCGAACGTTATTTTTATTGGCTTAGAACAAGATTCCACTTTAACCAGCCTTTTTTGATCCTGTTAAATTCCAAGGCTCAAATGTTACTCATGGACCATAGAACAGTGTAGAGCTTTCAGCCCACAATGTGGTATGTAAATCCATTTCTAACAATCTTACCCTTCCCTACCTCACATGCATCACCTTCAATATTTTTCCTGCATCCATGTGCCTGTCTAAAAGTCTTTTAAATGTTCCTATTGTACCAGCCTCCTCCACCACCATCCATGGCAATGCATTCCAGGTATTCGTTTCTCGCTATGTTTGTATATTAAAAAAAGACTGCTGACATCACCCATACATTTTCCTCCACTGACCTCTGGTATTGGCTTTTGTCGCCTTGCTGTCTTTCAGTACTGATGTACCATCAATCACTCTGGAGACGATTGTGGAGAAACCAATAGGCTTTAATTCACTTGAGAACATAGCACGTCCTCACTGCTCTGTTGTCCCACACTGAGTTGCAGGGGACTGTGGCCCCGTCACCTTTACACAGGAGCCTGCAGGGAGGGAAGCCACCAGTATAACCTGTCAATAGGTATGCTTGACCAGATAGTGATAGTGATTTACCACAAGTCAGCCGAAATAGTTAAATATGAGGCTAAAATATTGTGTGGGTCTCTGTGGCTTCCTGGTTAAATGTTAATTAGCTAATAATGAGAGATGTGGCAAGCACATTGTAAAAATCCAGCTCAGAAATGATTTATTAGTTGCCAACAGGCTGCCCTTGGGCATAAACTAGAGTTTGATTAACTTGACTGACACAAGGCCCTGCAGCGTTAATTTCACTGGATTGGTGACTGGATAATAGTTGCTCCTGGTACCCTGGTATTCTCTCATCCTTTTGTCCTTTAAGGGGTTTTTATTTGTTCACCAAGTCTATTGTGTCCAAAGGCTGTATCAGCTCTTCATTCAGCCTAATTAGCAATCAAAGCCAAGAGCTACTGAAGGTTTTCTTTTATTCAACAGTGTTAACTATTTGCACTTCATGCAGGATATCACTGTTCCACAGTGTAAAAGAGTATCCCTTTAATTTAATTAAACAATTATTGCTGATTTGAATTTGTTTATTGTCATGTGTACGGAGAAATAGAGAAAAACTTTGATTTGCGTGTTATCCAAGCAAGTCAACCTACAGATAAAACAACAGGTAGTGCAAAATAAAACAGAATCTCAGGCGTAGTGTTGAAGAGAAAATCCAATTCAACTGATCATGGGAATTCCTGCTGGCGATTGACCAAGTAGCACCTTGTTAAAGTTGTTCTTCACTCTTTTACAAGTCTTCCATTTACTAACGTCCTTATACTAAAATAATTTCTGTACGGGCCCAGAAGACTCCAAAAACCAGCAACAACTGAAATTCACCAAGGCAATGGTTACTTAAACAAAAGCTGCTTTTAATTTTCTTCATATATAATAATAAGATCAATCTTTCATTTATTGCTATTAACTTAACTTAACCCCCTTCTAATTCCAAGTGCATGTGTATGTGTTCAGGAAAGTTCTTTGTTTCACTGTCCAATCATTCATTTTTCACTTCTCCAAGTTCACTGGTATCAGGCAGTTTTCCATACTGTGCACAGAATTTAACATTTATGATCATCACCAGGCCCTGGTGCTTTAACTTAAATTGTTACCACAAAGGAAAGTCTTTGTTGGTTTGAAAGAGAGATATTCATTGTTTGTTGGACATGCACACAAACTGATCTCCTCCAATCAGCCACTTCAGTGTCTTGCCAAAGAAACGTGCCCCCTCGTGCGTTTTCCAAAAGAACCTCCTCTTCCAGATTACCACAGAGAGTTCTTCTTTTTCACCTATTCCAGGAGAAAGACATTAACCAGCCACATTTTCTTGTAATTGACAACAAGAGTTGAGAATAGGCTGAACTCAGAAGTCAAAACACATCTTCAAGTGGGAGCTTTCTTATACTAAGAATGCAAAATGTTCAGCCCCCAACACCAACTCCTGCTGTGAACTGACTTCCCTCCTTCTCTCTCCAAAGAGAAATTGCCTGTATGTTTATCCTCTCTGTTTCCAAAAATCACATGACCCCTCTTACAATAGCAACCTTCATCCAGAATTGGATCTCTGGCACCCAGAATCAATTTCTGAGCCTGAACATCTTTTCCTGAATAGACAATAGTTCATCTTTTCCACAGCATCAGTCCAATTAACTCCTACTTGTGAAGTCTCCATTGGCATTCTTCAAAGTTTCTGTGAAATCACTGTAGACATGAAGTCTCTGCTCAGGCAGAGCTCTTGCATTTTAAATGAGATGTCTTTTGTGAAATGTTAATGTCTTTTTGTGAAGTGACCTAAACTCAACCCCTACAATCTATATCTTTTAAAGATCTATTTTAATCATAATTTTATTAACCCAGTCCTTAACACTTTGTATTAAAGCGTATGCTTCTTGTTTCTTTATTTATGACTATTTTACAGATGACTGCAAGTGGTAAAGGTTAAAAGAGAGAAGAAACTCCCTTATCTATGTAGAACATCACTTCTTTGTTAAAACAACACAGAAAGTCATGTAAAGCTGGATGCTTTAAGAAAGAGAATGGATGATCATGAGGAACAAATTTCTGCTGTTTAAAAAAAACTGTGGAAACAACTGATGTGAGAGTCGACAATCTGGCAGATATCTGCGGTAGACTAAGCAATACCGTCAAGAAGTTAACGCAGAAACTCATGGGTTTAGAAGGAAGAAAAAGGAGGCAAAACTTACAAATTCTGGGCTTAAAGGAAGAAACTGAAACTGGGCCATGCACCAAGTACTTTGTGGATTTGCTTTGTGAAGCTTTTGGAACGGCGGTCTTGCCATCTCCTCCAGATTTGGACCATACACATAGATCTCTAAACCAGCTTCTGGGCATGGACCCCATTCAGTTATTCTAAGACGGCACCATTACCAAATAAAAGATATTCTTATATGAGAATGTCATTCTCGAGCAGTGGTTCCCAACTTTTACTTTCCACTCACATACCACTTTAAGTATTCACTACGCCATAAGTGTTCTGTGATTAATAAGGGATTGCTTAAGGTGGTATTTGGGTGGAATGTGAAATGCAAGACCATACTCATTTCTGATTACACTCCCATGTATTGAAGGAGCATGTGGCTTACAGAGAAGTTATGACAGAACTGTACAAACATGGCTGTAAACTGCATTGTTGTACCCTACATATCTTTCAATCATTCTTCCTGGTAAATCTAAGAAGTGGCTATGTTTGGTACAAGAAGCCCATGAATATTTGGAAGACTTTCATTTACTTCTCTTCCATAGTATTTGAACTGTAACTGTCTGATAACTTTTTTCTTAAGTTCCCATTAAGTTTAAGGACATTTCACATTTTCTTTGCTGTTTCATTAACAATTTATTTTGGACAAGGACAACTAGGTAATGTTCAGTATCTTTAATTTTTGAAAGAATTTTAAACGGAAATAACTGTCCTTGGATTTTTTGGTTATGAAACACAGACTCCTTGTTTAGTCTGGACGTACTAACAAGATCACATTAGAATTGAAGCTGTGGCAATAGGAAGATTTAAGGGTTAGCTTAAGTAGTTTATAGCATTTTGCCCTTCTTTATGACAACTTTCTGCTTTAGGGTTGTGGGTGGGGGTAAGATTGAAATTTCTTTGGGAGTTGAAATACCCTTTCATAGACAGGTTTATTTTAGTCCTTTATGGCTTACTTTGACTTCTCTGCTAATGTTAGCCAATTGGAATTTGTGTGTTTTATTTAGAATAATTTTCAATATTAATTAGTAAAAATGAATTATGATATTTAAAATTAGTCTATTAATGGCCTTAACTATCCTGTAAAAAGAAACAAAGTTTTTGCAGATATTAAATGGTTTAAGGCTACAGTTATATTTTTGCAGGCAACATATTCAATGTAGTGATAATTTGTGGATTTTCAGACAGTGGAAATGGCAGCACTTCCATTCATCATTTCAGGCTAAAACCAGAGGGGTGACAATTTTTATGGACCAAGCCATTCCCTTTATTCATCATAAATGGTATTAATGGTTATTTTGTGATTGTATCAGGCAAAATGATGGTTTTTGCCAATGTTTATGCTCTTAATATTGATGATTTGGGATTTTATGAACATCTGTTTTCTTTTTTGCCTGATTTGAGTGTACATTCTCTTGTGCTGGGTGGAGACTTTAATTACTGGCTTGACCCTAGATTGCTTGTCCTCCAACCCAGGTGTCTGAACAAATCAGCCTGATGTATTCAATCCTTCTTATTAAAATGTGGTATTTTAGATATTTGGCATTTTTTGCATCCAAAGGATAAGGAATAATTGATTATTGATAAGTCAAATTATTCCATTAACTCGATCCTGTGAAATACAAGACAATACTCATTTCTGATTACACTCCCATGTTACTATCTTTACATTTTCTTTGTATATCTCAGATTAATAGACATTGACATTTTAGTTCATCCTTAGACATTTTGAAATTTTTAGAGGAGCAAATAAATTTTTAAACTAGTATCTCTGATGAATCTTCTAGTATGATTATCTGTGATGCTTTGAATTCTTACCTCAGAGGCTAAATTGCATCTTGTACTGCAAATGTTAAGAAAAGGGCTAATAAGGAAAAAATGAATTAAATGACAAATTGAAGCAATTAGATCAACAATATGATTTGGCTCCAACCGCTGATTTTGAGCTTAAATCTAAATTTGATCTTTTGACATTCCCAATCAAAAGTCAACTCTTAAAAAGTATGTGTCTATTTTGTATACATGGAGACAAATCCGAAAAGTGTTTGGCCTATCAGTTAAAAGGGTTCGCTGCTAAATGACAAATTACAGAGATTTGAAAAAGAGGTGATGGTAATATCACTATTGTCCATGCAGAAATAATTAATACATTCAGAAACTTTTATTCTAAATTGTACACTTTTGAATTTACTAATGATAATAGTTTAACAACTAACGTTTTAGATCGGTTGAATATTCCCACACTATTTTCAGATAATCAAAAGTATATAGATGATCCTATATCTCAAGAGAGGATAGCAAAGGCATTTTTTTTTTTTTTTAACTATCCATGAAAGCAACTGTCCCAAGGCATTTTCTCATATGCTTTCACCACACTTAAGTTCTGTCCTTCCAAATTCTTTCAAATTGGGCAAATTGCCAATGACAGTTTATGAAGCCTCAATCTCTCTACTTGTAAAAAATAATGAAGTCCTGTGTAATTGGATCCCATTTAGGCCAATTTCCTAACTTAAAGTACAGGCTTTATTAAAAATTATTACTCACACTTTAATATATGTTGGTTATTCAAAATTATATATTTGCTTTCCATTGTGGTCCCTGAATGGGTTAATTCTCTGGATGCAGAAAAAGCTTTCAACTGGGTTGAGCCACTAGCTATTAGATTTTGAGAATCTGAGAACATTTCAGGAATTTGAAGGAAGGAGACTCTTCATAAAGTCTCTCTTTATACAGATGATCTTCCGCTTTTCATTTCCAACCCTGAAATTTTTATTCCATCCATGTTATTTAGTCAATTTTCAGGTTACGAATTAAATTTTCATAAAAGTGAGTTTTTTCCCCTTGTATACCTTATTACTACTTATACTGAACTTCCTTTTAAATTTGTGAGAAATTATTATATCCTGTGTATACAAAAAATTATAAACATCTGTTTAAAGAAAAAAGCAGTCATTATTGAATTGGTCCCTCCTTTCATTGTCTCTAGTTGGATGTATCAATTCTATTAAAATGAACATTTTACCTAATTTTTAATATATTTTTCAAGCTATACTAACCTTTATTCCTAAATCTTTTTTCAATTCACTTTTATATATATTTATATATTTATATATATATTTATATATATATATATATTTATATATATATTTATATATATATTTATATATATATTTATATATATATATATATATATATATAAATATGTGTGTGTGTGTGTGTATATATATATATATATATATGTATATATATGTGTGTGTGTATATATATATATATATATATATATGTATATATATGTATACACACATACTTAAAAAACATCCTCATTTAAACAAACCCCAAGGACTGGAGATTTGGCTCCACCAAATTTCATATTTTACTATTGGACAGTTAACATGTAAAATCACGTTTTGGATGTATTACAATAATTGACCGGATTGCCCATCGTGGGTCACACTGGAGTTAAAATCAGCAAGAAAATTGTTTAGTGTACTTCTTGGATATGTACTACCTTTTTCTTTAATTGTTAAATAAATTGATAATCCAGTAGTTAAACCTACAGTGAGAATATGTTACCATTCCAAGAATATTTTGGTTTAAGTGGTTTTTCTCTCTCCAGTCCTATTTTATCCAATTAATCATTTCAACCTTCTATGAATGATTTAACATTTTATGACTGATTTAGAATAGGTATTCCAAGTTTTAAAGATTTATTTATTGACAATAGACTTACCTCATTTGAACAATTGTCAAATAAATTTGCTTTACCTAAAACTCATTCTTTTTTTAGGTATTTGCAGATTAGAAACTTTCTCCACTCTCAATTACCCAAGTTTCCTGACACGAATATTATTGACGCTATTTTAAATTTACAACTTTCACAGAAAAGTTGAACATCTATACAATTTATGATATGGTGATGAAATTGCATCAAGCTCCTATAGATAAAATTTAAAAAGCATGGGAACAGGACTTATATTTTTCAATATCTGAAGAGAGTTGGGATTTGATTTTTAAATTGATTAATACTTCATCATTATGTGCTCACTATCTCTCTTACAATTTACAGTGGTACACAGAGCCCACATGTCCAAAGATAAACGCTCTCCTTTTTACCCAAATTTGAGTCCTTGTTGCAACAGATGTAACAATGGGGACGCTTCATTGATTCATATGTTTTGGACTTATTTAAACCTTAGAAGATACTGGATGAAGATTTTTCAGACTTTATCATTAATTCTCAACAGAGCCTAATCCTTTAGTTGCACTTTTTGGCACCAGTGGAGAGAACGGCATGACTTTAATACCAAATAAATGTCAAATAATATCCTTTACTTCCCTTATGGCATGCAATACTACTTAGGTGGAAGAATGCTGTTCCGCCCACTCATGCGCAATGGTTGTGTGTGATTATGTCCTCCCTTAATCTGGAGAAAATATGATGTTCTGTAACTGATATGAATACGAATGTTCAAAATATGTGGGGACCATTTATTAACTATTTCCAGATTTCTAGGAACAATAATAATTTTGATGATAATTTTAGGTTCTTTCATGCTTTCTTTTTCTGAAGCAGAATATTGATCTTTTTGCCATGCAAAACTGGTTTAGGTAGTGGGGATAGATATTATATATTATAATACAATATTTCATATCATTCTTTAATTCAGCATGTAGAAGCGTTTAGTGAAATGTGTACGGATTTTAATAGCTTTGACAAAGTGGTGTGTTATTTTCGGTACTTATTATGTATTCCATACACATTATATGTTCTCATGTGATATTATAAGATCAATAAAAAGATTGAAAAAGAAAAGAACTGTCATGGCATCATCTTTGACTAATGGGAGGTCCATTCAAGATCTGTTAGCAAGATGGCTACCTGTAACAAGTGGTGTTCTGTAGGGGTCAGTCTTGGGGCCGCTGCTGTTTACAATTAATATTAACAGATTGGATTGGAAATGAATGGTTTTGTGGGCAAATTTGCGGATGACACCAAGATCGGTGGCAAAGCAGGAAGTGATGAAGAAACTGTAAAATTGCAGAAGGATATAGACAGATTGTCAGGGGGGGGGGGGGGGGAGGAGGGTGGGGTTGGGTCTGGGCAAAAATATGGCAGACGAAGCACAATGTTGAGAAGTGTTCGGTTCTACATTTTGGCAGTGGAACTAAACAGGCATAGAACTATCTGGATGGGGAGAAAATTGAAATTCAATCCTTCGAGGGGCAAGGGCATCCTTGTGTAGAGAACTCTAAAAGTTAATGCCCAGGTGGGATTGGTAGTAAAGAAGGCAAATGCTATGTTGGCATTCATTTCAAGAGGAGTAGTGTATAAGTGTAGAGAGGTGTTAATGAGATTCTACAGGGCACTGGTGATACCTCATCCTTTCTCAAATAAGGTGCCCAAAACTGTACACAGTTTTCAAAGTGAGGCCTTATACAATAGTCATTCTACCCTATAGACTTCTGAGGAAATGGAGGTGTTGGTCTTGGCCAGAGCGTCAATGTGGTTGCATCAGGAAAATTTATTGGTGATATTTACACGTGGTAGCTTGAAGCACCTCATCACCATTGAGAAAGACGAGGGGGTGTACTCCAGCCCACTTCCTGAGTCGGATGACCAACACCTTCAAGGCTGTACCTTTGGACAGGAGTGATGAGACATTCTCGTCAGCCAGACTTTGTCAAAGAATGCACCCTCATCTCACAAATAAAGCTGCTGAAGAATTTGCCTCAAAGTCAGACCCACTTGCAGCAAGCTCCTAAACATTGATATTTGCAGCCTCCGATCCACGCCATGACTGCTGGCAAGAAAAGTTTCCAGAAAACTTATTTTGGGACATTATGTCTTCTGAAAGCTGAGCCGCAAAGCCATGCCAAAGGGTATACACAACTGTGCTGGAGAAACCCAGCAGGTCACGCAGCATCCACAGACGTACGTTTCGCTCCTGGGCCCTTTGTCAAGTATGACACATAATTGTGGTTTAAAATGGTCTTGCTGAAGGGGTTCCAGCCTGAAGTGTTGAGAATTCTCCTTCTCTCACTGATTCTGCTCAACCTGCTGAGTTCTTCCAGCATAAAGTGCGCTGCCCCCCGACTGTAGAGGCTGCCATCTCCTGCCGCCTGGATTACACTGTTTAAGAGGGACTCCATTAGCTGCTGAAGATTACTGGGCCAGATTACTTCATACAGGAGCACACTATTTTAATTTTTGAACCCAAATTTTGTATCCCCGTGCTTACTTAACATAGACTACCTAGAGCAAACCAGGGATGGGTGAGGGAGAGATTTGGAGAGCTCCAGCCCCTTTCAAAACCACTGATAGGATTCTTATTTTGCTTTGCTGGGATTTTTCTTTGAAGAGTTTCTGCTTTTTTTTGCCCATCAACTTTGCAGTTTTGTTTTGCACGCTACTGTCTGATTTTCTCAACCGCCTTTGGCCTTCACTGATCACGGCAGATCGCCACATAGAATGTTGTAAGTGACTGGGATGAAGAGGTGGAGGGGTGGATCAGTCAGTTTGCAGATGATGCAAAGGCGGGAGGTGTTGTAGAACCCTGTCGCAAGTTGCAGCAGGATATAGGCAGGATGCGGAGTTGGGTTGAGAAGTGGAAGAAGGAGTTCAGTCTGGATAAATGTGAGGTGATGCACATTGGAAGGTCAAACTGGAAGGTGGAACGTGGTTAATGGTAGATTCTTAGCAGTGTGGAGGAAGAAAGAGATCTTGGGGTCCAGGTCCTTAGATCCCCTCAAGATTGCTGCACAGGTTGCTAGAGTGGTTAAGAATGAGTATTGTATGTTGGCCATCATTAGTCGGGGGATTGAATTCAAGAGCCATGAGGTAATGTTGCCACTCTATAAAATTCTGGTGAGGCCACACTTGGAATATTGTATTCAGTTCTGGCTATCTAAATACAGGAAGGATGCAGATACTTTGTAGAGCATGCAGAAGAGAGTTAGCAAGTAAGTTTGACAGAGCTAGAGCTTTTCTCTTTGGAGCAACGAAGTATGAGAGGTGACTTAGAAGTGGTAGAAAGACTATGACAAGCTTGGACAGCACATTTTTTTCTCTGTGGCAACAATAGCAAATAATAGAGGACATCCATTGAAAGCAGGTGGAGGAATATTTAAGGGAGATATCAGAGGTACGTTTTTTTTCCCAAACTGTGTGGTGGGTGCCTAGAATGTATGGATGGGGGTGCTGGCGGAGGCTGGTACAATAGGCACACGGGTGTAAGAAAGATGGAACATGATGGGTTTGAGAGCAGGAAGGATTAGATTGTTGTGGAGTAGGTTTACAGAGGTCAGCACAACATGGTGAGCTAATGGGCCTGTGCTGTGTTGTGATATTCTATCCTCTAGGTCCTTAACAACCTCTTGGAATCTGAACTGTCTGCAGCCCCCAGAGTCGAAAGTACTCTGAACACAATTGCCTGTATTTTGTAGCCAGGGGTGAGCTGCCAACCCAAACTGGTAGGCTTCATAAAAACAGCAAACTTACCTTTGTCAACCTTGCAGCAGGGAAGCATCAAAGAGGATTGATCAATATCCACAAAATTAAATACACCCCCACCCTTTGCCTGAACTATGCAGACATTCAATAACTTTTGAAGATCTTCAAACTCTTTAACTACTTTTAAGAATGTAAATTACCACACATTAGGAGGAAATTTGTCTTGCAAAGATTTTGAAAACTATTTTTAAATTATTAAGACCTTGGAAAGATGAGGACATATTCCTTTGATGTTAATGAGCTCTTCATATATTGCCAACCTGGTTCCCCTCCTCTTGCCATTAGGATCTTCTCCAGGCATGTGAAAGTTCCTCCTCATTTTTAACATGAAATCCCTCTGTGATTACTGGGTAATTAGCATTAGCTCCTGCCAATTTACGGAGTTCTGCGTTGGTCTGAACAGCAGTATGTGGCAAACAGAGTTGTGTTAAACTTGTCTCTGCAGCTTCAAGATCTGACATATATGAAAATTCCCAAGTTGCTTCTCAGAGTTACGGCAGGATTGACCTTTATTACGACAGTAAGATCCAAGCCAATATCTTCGTTTTGACATCAGGCATTTAAAGACATATTTGTGTATTCAATTTTAATGTCATTAACATTGATGAGCACCATTGGTCATGGTCACATGGGTCACCAATGGCTAGAGACCACACTGAACCAGTCACATGAACCAGGTTGCAACAGCAGGCCAGAGGCCAGGTATCCAATGGTGAGGAATTCCCAAGGCCTAAGGCTTAAGCCTGGACCACAATATCTGGATGAGTGACACCGTGAGGAAGGCCCTCTCCTTCCTCAGGAGTCTGAGAAAATTTGGCATTGCGTCAGAGACTCGATCAGATTTGCGCCTTGTAGAAAGTGTACTGCATCACAGCCTGGTTTGGCAATTCAATTGCTCAAGTACGCAGAAGGTGAAAAACATAACCAGGCCCACCACAAGCTCCAACCACCCACCCATTGCAGGCATTATGTGAGAGACCTTGACCCCAACCACATCTCACTGTTACATTCAAGCAAAAAGTACAGAAACCTGAAGGCCAGCAACTCTAGGTTCAAGCTCTTTCCAAGAGCTATTGAGCTCTTGAACCTCCCCTGGTTACATTATTCAGGGACTGATCCAACACCACAAAAGGACTCTCTGCACTATTGCATGTTCCTTTTGTTTTGCATGTGGATCACTCCACTAAAATCTTGCTCATAATTTTTACAGTTTTTAAAAAATTTAATTTAATTATCTTAATATTACAGTTCTTCTTTACACGGCTGTGCGAGTAAGAATTGTGGAACAAATGTACATGTACAATGTGTGTGACAATTAACTCATGGTAATTATCATCACCTTCACCAATGGCAGCAAGGAGAGTTGTCGTGTCTGATGCACGATCAATTACACAAAGACTGAAGTTACTGGAGCTCAAGGCTTTTATTAGACCGTGTGTTGATCGCTCACACTGACCCGGGCTCGAACTGGGGACAGGCTTGGCATGACAGCCTTTATGGGAGATAAAGGGAAGGAGTCATGAGCCGGCCAGTGAGAGCAGGGTCAACCAGGAAAGGTCATATCATTTACACGCACAAGAGTGGTTTCATCACCGTGTCATGGAGCCATTCAACACAGAACAAGGCATTCAGCACCATGTTCCAACTGGTCTCTTTAGCCTGCACTTGGCCCACATTCTTTCTTTCTTAGTCTTTTTTATTGATTGTTAAAAATAAATGCAGGTCAATGAAGAAAAGGGAATGAAACTGAAAATACAATAATATATAAACTAACTCCCTCCCTCCCTCCCTCCCTCCCTCCCTCCCTCCCTCCCTCCCTCCCTCCCTCCCTCCCTCCCTCCCTCCCTCCCTCCCTCCCTCCCTCCCTCCCTCCCTCCCTCCCTCCCTCCCTCCCTCCCTCCCTCCCTCCCTCCCTCCCTCCCTCCCTCCCTCCCTCCCTCCCTCCCTCCCTCCCTCCCTCCCTCCCTCCCTCCCTCCCTCCCTCCCTCCCTCCCTCCCTCCCTCCCTCCCTCCCTCCCTCCCTCCCTCCCTCCCTCCCTCCCTCCCTCCCTCCCTCCCTCCCTCCCTCCCTCCCTCCCTCCCTCCCTCCCTCCCTCCCTCCCTCCCTCCCTCCCTCCCTCCCTCCCTCCCTCCCTCCCTCCCTCCCTCCCTCCCTCCCTCCCTCCCTCCCTCCCTCCCTCCCTCCCTCCCTCCCTCCCTCCCTCCCTCCCTCCCTCCCTCCCTCCCTCCCTCCCTCCCTCCCTCCCTCCCTCCCTCCCTCCCTCCCTCCCTCCCTCCCTCCCTCCCTCCCTCCCTCCCTCCCTCCCTCCCTCCCTCCCTCCCTCCCTCCCTCCCTCCCTCCCTCCCTCCCTCCCTCCCTCCCTCCCTCCCTCCCTCCCTCCCTCCCTCCCTCCCTCCCTCCCTCCCTCCCTCCCTCCCTCCCTCCCTCCCTCCCTCCCTCCCTCCCTCCCTCCCTCCCTCCCTCCCTCCCTCCCTCCCTCCCTCCCTCCCTCCCTCCCTCCCTCCCTCCCTCCCTCCCTCCCTCCCTCCCTCCCTCCCTCCCTCCCTCCCTCCCTCCCTCCCTCCCTCCCTCCCTCCCTCCCTCCCTCCCTCCCTCCCTCCCTCCCTCCCTCCCTCCCTCCCTCCCTCCCTCCCTCCCTCCCTCCCTCCCTCCCTCCCTCCCTCCCTCCCTCCCTCCCTCCCTCCCTCCCTCCCTCCCTCCCTCCCTCCCTCCCTCCCTCCCTCCCTCCCTCCCTCCCTCCCTCCCTCCCTCCCTCCCTCCCTCCCTCCCTCCCTCCCTCCCTCCCTCCCTCCCTCCCTCCCTCCCTCCCTCCCTCCCTCCCTCCCTCCCTCCCTCCCTCCCTCCCTCCCTCCCTCCCTCCCTCCCTCCCTCCCTCCCTCCCTCCCTCCCTCCCTCCCTCCCTCCCTCCCTCCCTCCCTCCCTCCCTCCCTCCCTCCCTCCCTCCCTCCCTCCCTCCCTCCCTCCCTCCCTCCCTCCCTCCCTCCCTCCCTCCCTCCCTCCCTCCCTCCCTCCCTCCCTCCCTCCCTCCCTCCCTCCCTCCCTCGAGAAAGAGAAAGAAAACTTCAAACAGTATAAACTCAGTCCAAGACAGAAAGGACATCAAAGTATTATATATTTTATAAACCTACCTAACCCACTCTATTTAAAAAAAGAAAACTAACCAAAAAAAATAATCTGAGTAGCATATCCTGAGGGTTGCATATATTTTGTCATATCGTGAATCAAAAACACAAAATTAAACCTATATCTCATCTGGAAGGGTGAGTACATCTAATCACATAAAAAATATTTACATCAAATGAAAATAAGACATAAAAGTTCACTGTATATCTTCAAATTTCACTAATGAATCAAATACATGATATATATTTTTTCTAAACTTAAACAGGACGTAATATGAGAGTGCAGCGAGCCGAGTGACCACGCAGTTACAGGCCGAATCACCACCCAAATCGTCCGACACAAGATGGCATTAGCCCGCCCTTCCGAGGAGAAGCCCGCGGTTGGCAACATGCGTTGCCTGGGGGACAGTATCGCTTTCAAGTTATGTGCCGCTGGGTGGGTAATGACACTGCAATGCACTGACGTCACTCCCTAAGGCCCTTCACAGGAAGTAGATGGTCTCCTTGAGCTGCGATAGGAATTCAAAATAAAGTTCAGTTACTGCTTCACCCTAGTGAGACGTCTCTCATTTCGGTAGCACTGCCATTAGCAGACGCTACAAGAAAACCATTGAAACACTGTTGGAGTCTAGTTTTTCCATTTTCATAAGATGGCTTTTCTAACCAACAATTGGAGAAGGCTATAACCTGTTGTGCAAATACAGAAAAACTCCCTAAGTCTGGTTCAATAACCCCAAAAAGAGCAGTTATTGAATTGGGCTATAGTTCCACCTGAAATACAGTTGATATGATATTCAAATTTTCTTTCCAATAGATTTCTGAAGTTGGACAAGACCAAAACATATGTGTCAATGTAGCAATATCAAATTTTCTTCTGTCACAAGAAGGGTTAATATTAGAAAAGATACAAGCCATCTTATCTTTGAATATCTGAAAATAATGCACCACTTTGAATTGGATTAATGAATGTTGGGCACATATTGAAGATGTATTCACCAGTTTAAGAATATTGTCCCATAGATCCTCCAATAAGAGTCTTGCAAGTTCCAATTTCCAAGCCTTTTTAATCTTATCTTGAAATACTGGACATAATAATCTAACATATGTAGTTCCAAATATTTTTTTTTCTGAGAAGGATTCAATTGAAAATAATTATCAACTAGATCTGGTGGATATACAAATGGAAACTCTGGTAATATGGTATTTCAGAAATTTTTAATTTGTAAATATCTAAAAATATAAATATTTGGTAAGTTACATTTACTTGCCAATTCTTCCAAAGACATTAAAAAAAAAATTTCTTAAATAAATTTGCAGAAGAAATAATACTTTTGATTTTCCATATAGAGAAGGATTGATCAATTATTGATAGTTAGGTCCACATTCTTATTAGCCCCTCCCACCCATGCATCCATCTAAATATCTTTTGAACATCTTAGCTGTAACAGCTTTTATTACTTCTTCTGTCTTCAGTACGACCAGGCGGAGGTGACGGGGAAGGGTACCAGAGACAGAATTGTAACTGTGGCTGTTGAGACCACTCTCACCAGGACGGTGACTGGAGTTGGAATTGTTATAGCAGCCACGGAAATGGCTTTCACTGCGGCGATTACTTGGGTGGATACCAGACCTGTCTGGGGTGAGTACTGGAGCTGGGACGGTTAATGCGGTCACAGAGACCACCCTCATTGGGATGGTAACTGGGGTGGGTACAGGAGCTGGAACAGTTACTGTAGCCATGGAGACACTTTCACCAGGACAGTGACTGATGGCACAGAGTTATTCTTTGTGCTGGATTCTCACTCACCCTCTGAGGACCAAGCAGCTCCCGGAGTTGCAGCAAGCCAGTGGGGAATGAATCTGATCTGCTGGTTGTGTTAAAATGCCGGGAACCCATGATCTGTTTAATTTTGATACCTTGTTTTCATCATGTGGGTGCCTGTGAAATTTTAAATCCAAAATGGCGGCAGGACATGCCGACTTTTTGCGATGCCTGGATAAAAGGCAGAACTAAACTTTTCACCGTTTCTCAGTGCAAGTGACACTAAACTGAACTCTAATGCTCTCCTGCTTTCTTCAGGGGACAGGACAAGCACAGTGATGTGAAGAAACTTGATGAACTGTGACATGATGAAGTTTGGGATCCCTGATTCTGCTTATTCCTTAAAGAAAGGCTCAGGCCCAAAACTTCGGCAAGATATCTTTGTCTCCTCTGGACACTGAAAAGCCGGCTGAGTTCCTCCTGCATTTCAGTGTGTTTTCCCCACAAATGGTTAGGCCCAAGGAGGCACTGAGGGAGAAATGGAGCTCAGTCTACAGATCTAAAGGTGGTAGCAGAGGCAGATAAGAACGCACAGGGGATGCTGGCCTTCACCAGCTGGGACATAGAGGGCAAAAGCAGGGAGGTTTTGTTATAAACCTTGAAAGACATTGGGTTGAGCAAGGATTCTGCAGATGCAGTCTGGTTGAATGCAGTCCACAAATGTGCTGGAAGCGACTCAGCAGGAGTCCTTCAGAGACAGGAGGAGAACTTCTTCAGGTTAAGCATCCCTTGCAGAGACAGCAGTGGAGCAGCTGAATGGAGTTAATCAAGAAAGTCTGCAGATCCTGAGGTCGAGATGGGTCAATGGATTCTGCGTGGCCTGCCGAGTTTCTCCAGCACGCTTGTGTTAGACCACAGTTGGAATACTGCTCTGACTACTCCATTCCAGGAAGGATGTGACCACACTGCAGAGGGTGAACAGCAGGTTCACTGGGATGTTGCTTGGAATGGAAGGTTTCAGTTTTAAGGAGAAGGCTAAATTCAGAACAGAGGAGGATGAGCGAGAACTTGATTAGATGCACAAAATTATGAGAGACAAAGGTCAGGCCAGTCATAAGAAACATTTCCCCAGAGTCTAAAACCAGAGGGCATGTGGTGAGTAAGATATTGAGAGGGGATCTAAGGAGGATTTTCGACTTCAACCTATGGGCAGTTAAAATCTGGAACAGAACACACAAAAAAGTAGTGAAGGCAGATACTTCCAGAATGTTTGAGATATTGACGTTGATAATGATGACATAAATATTGTTCAATGCACAAATTCACCAAATTGTTACCCGCTTGTTGAAAAAAAAACTGACTACAATAGTATGCGTAATTGATAAACAAAAGATAGGAAGATAATAGAAAAGACAGATTGATAAAACATCTGGAAGAGGATGTAAATTGACAAAGATAGAGGGCAACAAACCAAGTGTAGGTGTGATCAGTGCAGACGGTACTTAATGGTTGTGCATGCCCATCAATCATTTGGGCTCTTTGGCAATGCCCTGTATTTCTTCAGCAAGAAGTGGTGAATCTTCACAATTTATTACCCAAGAACTCGCCACAATGTGCAGGAGCTTTTGGGATCTAAATCAATGTCCCTGAAAGTAGCCACAGATGCGGATAGGAGTGTAAAGATGGCTGATGTCGTACTTGCCTTCACTGGGTGCGGCATTGAGAATAAGAGGAGAAAAATCATATTACAGCTGTACAAAGCCATGGTTGGGCCACACCTGGAGTATTGTGTACAAGTTGAGTTGCCTCTTTATGGGAGGGATGATACAAAACCTTGTTAGAATGTTTATCGCAGGGTAAAACTTTCAAACCTGTTCGCAGGAGATGTGTAGGGCAGGATTTTTTTTCAAAAGACCCAGAGAGTGGTGGGTGCGTGGAACAGGCTGCCAGGATTTGGGGTGGGAGCAGATAGAATGGTAATGCTCAAGAGACCTGGATCTAGCTGTCTGTTGATCCTCCCCATGACCAGCGTGGGTTTCCTCCAGGTGCTCTGGTTTCCTCCCACCCTTTAAAAACATATGGGCATTGTCGGTTAATTGGTGTATTTAGGTGACACGGGCTTGAGGGCCTATTACCGTGCTATAACTCTCAAGTCAAAAAATTAAATATGTGGGGAATAGAGGGATAGGGATCACGTGCAGGCAGAAAAGAGTGAGTCTAATTTGGCATCATGTTCAATGCAAATATTGTGGACCAAAATGGCTGTTTCTGTGTTGTACTCTAGAAAACTTTCAAAGAATACTTTGGAGGGTGATGGAATTTTAGATATTAAGAAAATCAAGTAATATTAGGCTAATGCAAAAGAGTTAATGGGGTGGCACAGTTGGCCTAGCGGTTAGCGCAACGCCTTTACAGCACCAATGATCACAACTTGGGACCGAATCCGTATTGTCCATAAGGAGTTTGTACATTTTCCCCGTGCCTGCTTGGGTTTTCTCCGGGGGCTCCCACCATTTGAAATGTACGGGGGGGGTTGGAGGTTAATGGAGTATAAATTGGGCGGCACAGACTCAGGGGCTGAAAGGGCCTGCTACTGTACTGTATGTTTAAACTTATATTTTTTTAAAAATTAAATTTAAATTTAAAAATGTAAAAATTGCAAAAGGATCAGCTGTGGTTTCATTGAATGACCAAGCAAGTACCAGAGTGTTTCTATTTCCTGTGTTCCTTGTTCTTTTGATAAAGTGGAACGTCATCTCTGCCATTCCCTGTCAAATTCCCCCTACTTCTTCAGGGATGGTGATCACATTGAACAAAAGGCTGAATGGTTTCCTGCACCTATTCACTAGGATCCTATGATCTCATCCCTTTGGCCTTTGATGTCTTTTTACAATTGTTCTTTGATGTCCTTCTCCTGTTATCTCTTCCACTTCCAACTTTATTTTATCCCTTCAGCTTTTATTAAGGCTTGCTTTATCATTCTGAAATCAACAGTATTTGTCCCCAAATCTTGATCTGAGACTCCAAACTTTGGTCCTTTAAACTGATCAGCCTCATCAGGGCTGAAATATTTTCCATGTCGATATTCTGTTCCAAATGTTCAATGTAATTTGTGAGAGAATGGTGGAAATGCTCCGTGATCAGCCAGCATCTGTGGAGAGAGGCAGGGAGTTAACGGTCCCAGTTGATCCTCAGAACTCATCACCTGATGGATTGCCCTCATTTTCACTTGGTGGCTGATCTGCTGAATATGTCCACGCTTTCTGCTTTATCTCCGATTTCCTGTGCCTGCACATGGGGCTATGCTCAGGATGGCAAAGTGATTGGTGTGGACCAACTGGGCCTGTTTCAGTCCTGGAGATCTTTAAGACTCGATGTTGGAAGTATACTAGCCCTTAAGGAAACACTTCCACCCAACAAATTCCTGGTCATCTCCAATTCTGGGCATTATTGTAGTTTGCACTCTGCTATTTCAGAATTAGAATGATCATTTAATGTCTTGAAAATGCATCAGGAAAATTTGCTGCTTCATGCCAGAATTACAGGAGCAACAAAATAAATTAGAGCAAAACCAGAGAAAACGTGAGGAAGTGTCCATGGTTGATCATGCATTCAGAAATCTGATGGGGGAAGGGAAGAAGCTCTTTCTGTACCTTTAGGGTTCATCTTCAGGCAAATCTACCTCCCTCGTGATAGTAGCAATAAGAAGCAGGCATAGCCTGAGTGGTGAGGGTCCTCGATGATAGAGGCTATTTGTTAAGACACTGCCTCTTGTTGACATCATTAATGAAGTGAAGACTGGCGCCCATGATGGTGCTGGCCGAGTTCACAACTCTCTGTAAACTCTTCCTGTCCTGTACATTGGCTCCTCCATACCGGAGAGTGATGCCACCAGTCTGAATGCTCCTCCCTGGTACACATATAGAAATTTGCATGAGTCTTTGGTGGCACGCCAAATCTCCTCAAAGTCCTAATGAAAGTATAGTCATTGGTGAGCCTGCTTTATGATTGAATCGACATGAAGGCCTCAGGGTAGATCTTAGAGAAGTTGACACCCAGGAACTTCAGGTTCTTTATCCTTCCCACTGATGATCGCTCAATGAGGTCAGGTTCATATTCTCCTAATTTTCCCCTTCTGAAGTTCACAATCAATTCCTCAGTTTTACTAAGACTGAATGAAAGATTTTTTTTCTTCTGACACCACTCAATGAGATGATCTATCTCCCTCCTGTACGCTCCCTCATTGCCATCTGTGATTCTGCCGATGGCCATGATGTCGTCAGTAAATTTGTAGATGGCATTTGAATTGTGCCTGGCCAATTCTCCAGAGACCAATCCCAGGGTGGGGATGGAGGTACTTCAAATGGACACCTGCTCAATGGTCTTTGTTGGGGACCAGATCCAGCTGCAATATTCCAAGAGACGGGGTTAGGATTGAAGGGATGTGACCCAATACCACAACAAGAAGGAACAACTCGCACAGAAAAGGGTGAAAAAAGTTATTTGTCCCCAGTTTGAAAGCTTCTGAACTTCATTTCAAGCCCACGGATTTTAAAACTTAGAATGGTTCAGCAAAGGAACAGGCCCTTCAGCCCACAATACTTGCACCAAACATGATGCCCCAATTAAACAAAACTTCTCTGCCTGCCCATGGTTCTTAAGTCCATAATATAGAAAGAGTAGGAGGAGGCCATTCAGTGGGCTAGGCATCCATCCTGGAGGTTTGCCTGTGTTGATTGCCTATGAGGAGGAGATACTGTTACCAATCCACACAGATTGGTCTCCCGATGAGGAAATCAAGGATCCAGTTATAGAGGCCCAAACTTTGGAGCTTCCTGAAAATGACGAGCTGCAATCAATGAAAAGCAGCCTGATGTATGTGTTGCTGTTGACCAGATGATTCAGGGCCGATTGGAGAGCCAATGAGATTCCATCTGCTGTGGAGTGATTGTGATACAGGTGAAGTGCAGTGGATCTTTAGGGTTAATCCTGGCCATGACCAACCTCTCAAAGCATTTCATCGCAGTAGACGTGAGTACTACATAGTCACTGAGGCCCCTCACCCTGGTCTTTTTGGGCATCACTATGGATGATGCCCTTTCGAAGCAGGTAGACTGTAGCAATGAGAGATACAAGATGTCTGTGAACACTCCAGCTGGCTGGTTGGCACCGATTTTAAGAATCCTGCCAGGCACAGCATCAGGGCTTGATGCCTTGCCAGGGTTCACCCTCTTGAACGATGCTCTGAGGTTGGCTGACATTAACTGAATTAAATTATAGTGACTGAAAAGTTGATACTGATTCTCAAAAGACTTATTTCTTCATAGATAAAAAGAAGCTTTTGGCCTGCATTGGTCGACAGTTATTGAAACAACAAAGACGGAACTATTCACAATGGAGCAGAGTAAGAGTTAACAGGATTTACTTGGCACTGCTCTGGAATTTGTAAACACCTGAGAGGTGGGATTCAACAAAGGAACCCATGCCCAACAAGGCATCATACCTGAAGAACATCTAATTCGAGTTCACTCCCCAATAAACGCAATTGAAGAGGGAGTTTCTTTTCCCTTTTGAAATAATCCTCTGTGCGCTGTCACAATTCATGGTGTAAATTTACACATCCCACACACACAAGAGAGAGTGCCCTCTAATTGAGGCATAGGTCAATGCTTTGCAAGCAGAGAATAATTGGTTGTCTTTAAATAGCTGAAACAAATTGCACTTTCATATCGACTTTTAACTTAATTATTCGGTCTCAATGGTTTACAGCACACCATCCTAACGGGTTAAAGCTATTTATAGCTGTCTATTTTAATAGACAAGCATTGCAGTTAATTGCTGTCTAGATTTGCTAACACATGCCACCGCACATGGCCTTGAAATTGTACATCATGGAAGGAGGCCCTTCAGCCCACCATCTCCATACTGTCCATCAAGTTCTCCACCATTCTCCTGCTCCCCACCCACACTTGGGGCAGCTTAAAGGGTCCAACTAACTTTGCAACCATCATACATTTGGGAGGTGGCAGAAGACCAGAGCAACCAGGAGAAAGCAGGAGAATGTTCAAACTCCACACAGACATCACACGTAACTGAACCCACCTAACCATAGGCTGTGATGGATGGAGAGTCATGATCACCCACAGCAAATAGCAAGGCACCCGATGATGAACCATAGCACTATAGAACAATACAACACAGAAACATGCCAAACTATTATTCTCCCAAGTCCCAGTGACCTGGACTCCGACCTTAGTCCTCCATGACCCTCCAATCCATGTATCTGTCCAAATTCTTCTCAAAAATTAAAAATTGAGCCCACATTCACCACTTCAGCTGGCAGGTCATTCAACATTCCCACCCCTCTTCGTGTGAAGAAGTTCCTCCTCACGGACCCCCTAAACTTTTCCCCTTTCACTCCTAACCCATTTCCTCTGCTTTGTATCTCACCTACCCTCAGAGGAAAATACCCAAATACATTTACTCTGTACCCCTCATAATTTTAAACACCTCTATCAAATCTCACCTCATCTTCTACACTCCATGGAATAAAGTCCTAACCTGTTTAACCTTTCCCTATCAACTTTCAGTTTCTGAAGTTCGGTCAATATCCTAGTAAATCATCTCTGCACTCTTTCAATCTTATTGATATCTTTCCTGTAGTTAAGCCACCTCACCTGCTGACTTGCAGGTTTTGCCTCTTCAGGCAAAGGCTAGGAAAAGGTAACTCTGACTTCAAATCCCCGGGCTCGGCTTGCCCAGCCGTCAGTACCTGGAAAGGGCCCCAGTTATGGGGAAATAGAAACATAGAAACATAGAAGATAGGAGCAGGAGTAGGTCATTCGACCCTTCGAGCCTGCTCCGCCATGCAACGACCAGTGAGCACGGTCTTGGAACAGACCACTGCGGGGCAATCCCGCGTCACTCTGGCTGTCGTGCCTTGCACTCCGCCAGGCCCAGTGGCGTGTGACATTGAGGGAGGCATTTGTCCTGGGCAAGCACTCGCCCCCCCCAAGTCCTTGCCCTGGCACACGGTGCCTAAAGCTCCATGGGAAATAGAACAAAAGTTCTGTGAGGACGGAAGAGCCACAAGACACCGTATTCATCTTCATTTGCAAAGGGATGGGCCATGATGATGATGAGTTAGGTCACCAAAACTGTACACAATACTCCAAATTTGATCTCACGAACATCTTGCACAACTGTACCATAACATCCCAATTCCTATACCCGATACTTTGAAGGCCAAAGTGCCAAAAGCTCACTTTACAACCCTATCTACCTGTGACACCCTTTCTGTATTCCTAGATCTATGCAACTCCCCAGTACCCTACCATTTACTGTGTATGTCCTTTCTTTGTTTGTCTTTCCAAAATGCAACACCTCACACTTGTCTGCATTGAATTCCATTCCAATTTCCAGCTGGTCCAAATCCCTCTGGAAGCTTTGAAAACCTTCCTCTCTGTCCACCCCGCCTCCAATCTTTGTGTCATCTGCAAATTTACCACATTTTCATTCAGATCATTGATATGGATGACAAGAAACAATGGTCCCAGCACTGATCTCGAGTCACAGGCCTCCAGTCTGAGATGCAATCATCCGCCACCACTCTCTGGCTTCTCCCATCTAGTGTCAATGTTGAATCCAGTTGACTGCATCCCCCATGGCTTCTGAACTTTTTTGACTAACTTCCCAAATGGGACCTTGTCAAAGTCCTTACTAAAGTCATATAGTCAGCATCCACATCATCTTTCCTGGTAACTTCCTCAAAAAGCTCCATCAGATTGGTTAAAATGACCTACCACTATCCCTAATCAATCTTTTCCAATCCAAATACTTGATTTACCGATCCCTAAGAACATCTTCCAATAGCTTACCTATCTGATGTCAGGCTCACCAGTCTATAATTTCCAGGGTTACTTTTGGAGCTTTTTTAAATAATGGAACAATGTGAGCTACCCTCCACTACTCAGGCACCTCTCCCATGACTAAGGACATTATATATTTTTACGCCAGAGCCCCTGCAATTTCTACACTAGTTTCATCACGGTCTGAGGTCAGGCCCTAGATCAATGGTTCTCAACCTTTTTCTTTTCACTCACATACCACGATAAGAATTTCCTATGCCACAGGTGCTCTGTGATTAATAAGGGATTGTTTAAGATAGGACCTGAGTGCAAAGAAAAGGTTTGAAAACCACAGTTTTAATCATCCCTAATTGCCTCATTATCTGTATGGTTTCAGAACTCCAAAGAAAATGGACCAATGACAATTTTTCTCAAGCAAAATATTTCAGTAACAATTGGGTCGAGAGCAGTGATTCTTAACCTTCCCTTCCCACTCACACACTACCTTAAGCAATGCCTTACTAATCACAGAGCACCAATGGCATAAAGTGGTATGTGAGTGGAAGGAAAAAAGGTTGAGAACCACTGCTCTAGAGATTTACCCACCCTTATTTGCTTTGAGACAGCAGGCCATGTGGCAGCAATGGTATCTGCTTTACCACTGTGAATACCTTCTCCAACCTCACTCAAGGCCTTTGAAGCCATCAGTCAGGAGGGGCTGTGGAACCCTCTCCTCCAAATTCGGCTCCCCACAGAAACTCATCTCCATTTTACATTTATTCCATGATGGCCTGACGTTTGTCTCGGCATTTGTAGAGTCACTGACCTGCCCAACACTGAGCAGGCCCTTCTGCCCATTTCCTGCATTCTGACCCAGCTGCCTTCTGGCTTAATACTATTTGTCTGCACACTCCATCATATCCTTCTTAATCCTTCCTATCAATATATCTGTCCGAAAGTCTTTTGACCAAATGCAATCTTACCTGCTTCTACTGCTTACTCTTGCAGCTCTTTCCAGATATGGACCACCTTCTGAGTGAAAAAGCTGCCCCTCTGGTCCCTTTTACCTGACAGCTTGATTCACCAAATACCTTTCAGCTGGTGGTTCACCTATCACCTACCAGCTTGATTCACAAATCACCTTCCACCTTGTTTCACTTATCATCTTCCAGGTCGATTCACCAATCACCTGCCAGGTTGATTCACCAATCACCTTCCAGCTGGTGATTCACCTATCACCTGCCAGATCAATTCACCAATCACCAGACAGCTCAATTCAACCATTGATGGCCTACTCATGATTCATCAATAATCTGCCAGCTCGTAATTCATCTAGTCTCCTCTACATCGGAAAATGAGCGGAGACTGGGAGGTCGTTTTGTGAAGCACCTCTAAACTGTCCACCGCAGTATGGTGGATCTCACACTGGCCACCCATTTCAATTCCCCATCGCGTTCCCCTGCTGACATATCTGTCCAATGTTTCATGCATTGCCAGACTGAGGCCACCCGCAAATTGGAGAAATAGCATCTTCTAATCCAGGAGCCACCAAACATTTTAGATCATCGACCCCTTCATGGAATCCTTGATCCCATTGACCCCCAGACATGGAATAATCCTGGTGACATTCTTTCTATATTGGGTCCAGGGGTAAGGGGGGAGGGAGTAGCAGTGCTGGCCAGGGGTGGGGGAGGGGGTGGAAGCGTTGGCTTGGGGGGTTGGAAATGCTGGCTGGGGTGTGTGGGTAGATGGCAGCATTCACCCAGCTTTTTCTTCTCCACTCCTTCCACCATCCCTCGTCTTCCTATTCGCTCTCAACTTATTAAAAGGCCTAATCTAAATACAACATGGCAGCCACCAAGGCCCACTCTCGCAATAGGTTAGCCACCCCTGCCACAGGTGCTATATTTTCCCCAGAGGCTATTCAAAATTTACCGGGGGTGTAGGTTAATTAGGCCAAAATGACCTGTTGTCGTGCTGAATGTCTAAATTTAAAATTTAACTCCAACTGCCATTTCTTCCCCAATATCAGTCACTGATCCACAGCTTGCGGTGAATAACCCTTGTTGCCAGGGTTATTCCATGTCTGGGGGTCAGTGGGATCAAGGATTCCATGAAGGGGTCGATGATCTAAAATGTTTGGTGGCTCCTGGATTAGAAGATGCTATTTCTCCAATTTGCGGGTGGCCTCAGTCTGGCAATGCATGAAACATTGGACAGATATGTCAGCAGGGGAACGCGATGGGGAATTGAAATGGGTGGCCAGTGTGAGATCCACCATACTGCGGTGGACAGTTTAGAGGTGCTTCACAAAACGACCTCCCAGTCTCCGCTCATTTTCTGATGTAGAGGAGACTAGATGAATTATGAGCTTTCCACACAGTCCACAACTCCACCTCAGTTTTCTTCAGGCTGACTTCCAGGCCAAACATTTTGGCAGTTTCCTCAAAACAGGACGTCAAGCGCTGAAGAGCTGGCTCTGAATGGGCAACTAAAGCAGCATCGTCTGCAAAGAGTAGTTCACGGACAAGTTGCTCTTGTGTCATGGTGTGAGCTTGCAGGCGCCTCAGATTGAAGAGACTGCCATCCGTGCAGTACCGGATGTAAACAGCGTCTTCATTGTTGAGGTCTTTCATGGCTTGTTTTAGCATCATGCTGAAGAAGATTGAAAAGAGGGTTGGTGCGAGAACGCAGCCTTGCTTCACGCCATTATTAATGGAGAAGGGTTCAGAGAGCTCATTGCTGTATCTGACCCGACCTTGTTGGTTTTCGTGCAGTTGGATAACCATGTTGAGGAACTCCAGGAGCCGCCAAACATTTTAGATCATCGACCCCTTCATGGAATCCTTGATCCCATTGACCCCAAGACATGGAATAACCCTGGCAACAAGGGTTATTCACCACAAGCTGTGGATCAGTGACTGATATTGGGGAAGAAATGGCAGTTGGAGTTAAATTTTAAATTTAGACATTCAGCACGACAACAGGTCATTTTGGCCTAATTAACCTACACCCCAGGTAAATTTTGAATAGCCTCTGGGGAAAATATAGCACCTGTGGCAGGGGTGGCTAACCTATTGCGAGAGTGGGCCTTGGTGGCTGCCATGTTGTATTTAGATTAGGCCTTTTAACAAATTGAGAGCGAATGGGAAAACTGAGGTCCTCCATCAGCCAGCTCCTCACCATGACTACCAGCCCCCCCCACATCCATCGGGCACACAAAACTCAAAACGGTCAACCAGTTTACCTATCTCGGCTGCACCATTTTATCGGATGCAAGGATCGACAATGAGATAGACAACAGACTCGCCAAGGCAAATAGCACCTTTGGAAGACTACACAAAAGAGTCTGGAAAAACAACCAATTGAAAAACCTCACAAAGATTAGCGTATACAGAGCCGTTATCATACCCACACTCCTGTTCGGCTCCGAGTCATGGGTCCTCTACCGGTATCACCTATGGCTCCTAGAACGCTTCCACCAACGTTGTCTTCGCTCCATCCTCAACATTCATTGGAGCGACTTCATCTCCAACATCGAAGTACTCGAGATGGCAGAGGCCAACAGCATCGAATCCACGCTGCTAAAGATCAAACTGTAGGTCACGTCTCCAGAATGGAGGACCATCGCCTTCCCAAGATCGTGTTATATGGCGAGCTCTCCACTGGCCACAGAGACAGAGGTGCACCAAAGAAGAGGTACAAGATCTGCCTAAACAAATCTCTTGGTGCCTGCCACACTGACCACCGCCAGTGGGCTGATATCGCCTCAAACCGTGCATCTTGGTGCCTCACAGTTCGGCGGGCAGCAACCTCCTTTGAAGAAGACCACAGAGCCCACCTCACTGACAAAAGACAAAGGAGGAAAAACCCAACACCCAACCCCAACCCACCAATTTTCCCTTGCAACCGCTGCAACAGTGTCTGCCTGTCCCGCATCGGACTTGTCAGCCACAAACGAGCCTTCAGCTGACGTGGACATTACCCCTGCATAAATCTTCGTCCGCGAAGCCAAGCCAAAGAAAGAGAACAACTCCACCAGTCTTAGTGTCATCTGCCAACTTATAAATCCCCCCCCCCCATGTTTTCATTCAATCCTTTCTATATACCAACAAGTGTAATTGATATGCTTCATGCAGGATGAGGAGTGATCTCAAAATCAAGAAAGGAGTAGATGAGGTGAAGGCAGAGAGCCGTTTGCCCAGAGTAAGGAATGTAGTAACCAGAGAACAGACTCACGATGGGGAGGGGAGACCTAAAAGGAACATGAGAGGCAACTTTTTTAGATAGAAGATGGTGGGTGTATGCAATGGGCTGCTGGAGGAGGTGGGTGACACAGATTCTTTTACAACGTTTAAGAGAAAAAAAATTGGACAGATACATGGATAGGATGTTTTTTAGAGGGATATGGGCCAAATTGAAGCAGGTGGGATTCGACGGGATGGAGCATTTTGGACGGTAAATTTTCATGTTGTTATGACTCTTGGGGGAAAGAGGAGCCAATTCTATCAGAGAATTACATGTACATTAGATACAATGAAGGGTTCTGTTTAAACCGACACAGTGACAACACCACCCTTTAATTAGCCAACAGCTTTACGATTCGCATATTGTATCTTCTCCGCTTCCTGCCTTCTTTTAATTTTTGGTATCTCCCCCTCCCATCGTCATTAAGATAACGGGTCTTGAGCCAAAATGTTGACTGTCTTCATGGACGCCACCTGGCCTTCTGAGTTTTTCCAGCATTTCACTGTTTGCACATTCTTAAAAACCACTTATTCTGTAAAATATTTCACTTCACGCTGAATAACCAGCTCTGCTGAGATTGCTTTTGTGTCATGTCAACATTGAAAGCCTCCCTCGGCCAAGACATTGCTTGACTCTTTACCAGCACAAGAAAGAAGCACGTTACAGGGCACATTGCCCGTGATGAATCCTTTTGGGCAGTTCAATAATTTTTTTTATCGCCTAGTTATCACAAAATAAATATATATTCTTCCATAGATCGATCTGTGCCTGGCTTCCTGTTGTGTTTTATTGGATTATGTTTGGCAGTGATTAATAAGAATTTAAAAAGTCACTCATCATTCAGAGTTGCAATTCTGCAAGTTTTGGTGGTGGGAGCATTAATCAGTTTCAGAAAGCGTCGGTGGAACGCTGGTCATTGTGAGGGAAAGATGCTTCAACAGTGATCTCGGGCCTGTGAGTGTCGGAGAACCGTTAGTGCTTCTAGATCAGAGAGAAACGTCTGGAGCAGGTCCTGAAAAGAAACATGCCCCTTATAAGACAACAATCATTACGCTCCATTGCAGTAAAATTAGGATGTAACATTTAATTACTGTACAAAGAGATGACTGATCATCCCATTCATAGAGGAGACTGGCAAAATAATTGCAAGTGAAAGTGCATTTATCACTCAGAATTTTGAGGAGATAGGAATGGGATTGCCCCTGATAGTCAACAGCCATAGGTGAACACGTAGAACTTCACCGACATCCTTAAACTCCCTCAGAATCAAACCAGGGCCTGAAAAATTGAATCGCTATTAAACCGCACTTTTTCCAGGTTCAGCCTCAGAGAGTGCCCAGTGGTTTTTGTCTTGGATCTGCTAGATTGAAGGCACTTGCAGTCGGTGCTCCTGGTGTAACCTACTCTACATTGGGGAGACTGGATATAGATTGGGTAATAATCAGCGCCTTTGCTCTCTCTACTAAATCAGTAAGGCCTCCCAGTGACCAAGCACACCCCACAAGATTTCCTGCTGTTCATCTTTTTGACAATCTCAATGTGAATTTATTGTTATATACATAAATACAATATACAGATGCAATTAAATACTTGCTGCAGCCAAACAGGTCCATAATATACGCAAATTACAAGAGTATACATTAACTTGCCACAATAAAAAAAGTGACTTTTCAGTATTGCGGACAGATCTTTTGGTGGGGATGGAATAGTGCATATGGCCCTTTCACACTGCCGACCCTCCAAGGAAGTGGGAAACCTTACCGGGCCTGCTGCACTCGGGAACCTTTCCTACTGCACCATGATTTACCTGGTTAATCTCCAACCCTGTATTTTAAGGAGGGGTCCTGCCTCCAGTAGTGACAACATGAGAGCAGTTTGTTCTTGTTGGCGATTAACTCAACCGGGCTCTGACACTTTCCCCCACCAAGTGTCAGAACCCAGTTGAATTTAACAGGGATTTAACTTTCCCTGACAGACTGGGACCTTCCACACTGCACGATTATGGGGAACGGACCCTCTAAATGAGCCGGTTAACCCACACAGAATCGGTGGTGTGAAAGGGGCTAATGATTAGTGTTAGGGTCACACAGGGAGGTTCAAGAACCTAAAAGCTATTGGAAAGAAACTGCTCTTGGTCCTGGACCTCAGGCTTCTGTACCTCTGGCTGAAGTAACCAGTGAGAAAAGGTTATGATCTTGGCTGCCTTCTTAAGCCAGTGCCAGTGCCTCACATAAATGCTTCCAGCAGAGAGGAGCTCAGAGGCCACAATGGACTTGGCTGGGCATGACACTTCATGCAATCTTCTGCGTTCCTGGGTACTTGAGTTTCCCAAACCAGGCCTATAACTATGACTCCGTGAGAAATGGATCAGGTGACTGGGGAGGTGAAGGTAATGTTGTCCTTTATTTCACACAGTTGGATTTTAACGGTTGGGAAGTCGTAATGCAGCCGTACATGGGACAAAGGAGACAACGTCTGGATACTGTGAACAATTTTAGTCCACCTATTTGAGAATATGTATTATTTCAGAAGGCTCACTGGAATGATTTCAGGAAGGAGAGGTTGTCCTATTAAAGTGGAATTTAGAAGAAAGAGAAGTCATTCTATTAAAAGGACACATGAGAGGCTATTTTATCACGTGAAAGATGAAAGGACAAGAAAAAATCGTCTAGATCAAATTATAAAATCAGGAGATTTCTTCTCACACAGAGCTGGAACACCTTATCCCAGAGAGCTGTGGAATCAAGATGTGAATCTGAAAGGGAATCAGCGATATTGGACAAAGGACAGGAAAGTGGAATTGTACATTGGATCAGCCATAATCACATTGAACTGCAGAACAAGCTTGAAGGGCTGAATGGCCTCCTCATACTCTTTCTAATATTATGGACATAAGAATTACGGGTAGGCAGAGATGTTTCGTTTAATTGAGGCATCATGTTTGGTGCAAGCATTGTGGGCCGAAGGGCCTGCTCCTGCGCTGAACCATTCTAAGTTTTAAAATCCATGGGCTTGAAATGCAGTTCAGTAGCTTTCAAACTGGGGACAAAGAGCTTTTATTTTCACTCTTTTCTGCAGGAGTTGTTCCTTCTTGTGGTGGTATTGGGTCACATCCCTTCAATCCAAACCCTGTCAATTGGAATATTACAGCCGGATCTGGTCCCCACCAAGACCATTCAGCAGGTGTCCATTTGATGTACCTGTACCTCCATCCCCACCCTATGGTCCTGACTCTGAAGAATTATCCCCACCCTCGGGATCTGTCATTAGAGAATTACCCCCACCCTGGGTATAGGTCTCTGGAGGATTATCCCCACCCTGGGGATCTGTCATTAGAGAATTACCCCCACCCTGGGTATAGGTCTCTGGAGGATTATCCCCACCCTAGGGTCCTGTCTCTGCAGAATTACCATTACCATCACACTGAGCATCTGTCTCTGGAGAATAATCTCCACCCTAGGGCCCTGTCTCTGGAGAATTACCATTGCCCTCATCCTGGGATCTCTCTCTGGAGGATTATCCCAATATGGGGATCTCTCTCTGGAGAATTTTCACCCAGAGAATAGCTTGCAAATCTGTCTTAATGAGATTCCATCAAATAATTCACTCAGCTGATAATCAGATCCTCTGATGCAATCAGAGCAACTATTTAAAGTTCAATGCTAAACTAACCGTGAATTCAGAAGACTTCTATTCACCTACTTCTTGAGAATTCTTATTGTTTTGTTTATCTAATTTTGTGCTCCCTCACTCTGTGACTTGACAAAGCAAAATGATGAAGAACAAACACTAAGTACAGTTGTCACCTTTTATAACAGCACCTCTGATCATCGATCAGCCTGGTATATCTACCTGCAGTGCTGAACACACTGGACACTGTAATTTAGGGCTTGCACTACCAGGTACCTTAATAGTGTTCTTCCTCATATCCTTTGCCAGTAGAACATAAGCCTTGTGCTTATTCCCACCTTCGGGTCCCTGTCTCTAGAGGATTACCATTACCCGAACCGTGGGGATTTGTTTCTGCAGAATTGCCATTATCTGACTGTAAAAGGAAGACAGTTCCTATTAAATTGCAATGGTTGATTGGTTCCACTCTACAAAGTAATTTAAATATAATAAGGCAGTTTTCACCATCCTGAGCCATAAAGCAATTAAAGTTTTGTTCATTTATTTCTCTGCATGAGATGCTAACGTAGTCAATTGATCAGGATTATAAGGAGCTGTATCAAATGTCTGCAGCGTTTCCATTACTTTTCATTACATTAAGTTTCATCTTTTCTCTGATCACTATTGCTACATAAATACCTTTGTACTTTTGTCTTCCTTGTGATAGAATTTATTATCTACGTTTAGTATTCCCCAGGCGCAGGGAGTAAGTATGGGGAATGCCAGAGATTCAATCATTCAGATGAGGCTTGAAAATGAGGCCACATCGCTGTTGTCAAGTGGATGCCAATGGAATTATTGCGAGAAAAACGCGAGAGAGTTTTCACTTACTTCCCCGTCGATGTTTTTTTCCCAACAATCACCGGTGAAACCCAACACCTGGCTATTATCAAATTGATTCTGTGTGAATTGACGTGTATAAACCAACTTCTTTATTTTCTACACCATAATAGTCATTACATTTCAAAATTGATTCACTGTCCTTGAATGCTCAAGCTGAGTTGGGGAGGATGAGACATAAATTCATATTCTTTAGAGCAAGAGAGTGGGAGAAAGTGCAGGAGAGCGGGGGAGAGAGAGAGAGAGAGAGAGAGAGAGAGAGAGAGAGAGAGAGAGAGCTAGCTCACTGGTGGTATTGATGCAGCTTGCCTTAACAACACTGCTGTAAAACAGATTCATCATCAGCGGGTTTAAAATCATTTTCTGAATCGAATTACTTCAGCTGGAGCTTTAGGTTGTCTGTCAGTTAAACCGTGCTCCCTTTGAAGGTAACATACCATGGAAACATACTTTCACAGCTGGAAAATGGAAGGAGTCCACTGCAACCACGGAGATTATATTTGATCAACAGGCACAGGATTTAAAACATTAAAGCATTACAACATTAAAATGGTAACAGCTGACACAGGAAAGGTGGAGAATTAAGATGTTAGCTAATACTACGAGGCAAAAGTAATGTCAGATCAAAGGGGAAACTTCACGCACTGTTGGTGGTGGAGGGGGAATCATTTGGCTCAGGAAAAGGAAGCAGGTGCTCCCCAAAGGGAGTCAGCAATGGGCACTGAGGTCGGGGGTCGGTACAGGGTCTGATATCTGGGAACAGGAGACAGGACAGGGCCAAGGTTCAGGGCAGGATCGGCTGTTCGTGGTGCAACTGGGTAGGTGGTCTGGACAGGGTCTGCTGGGTGGGCAGGGGCCGAGTTCATGGTTCGGACAGTCCGGAGTTGGGAGTCAGGAGAGTCGGGGCTCAGGCCTGGGTCAGGGATCAGGGGTAAGGGGTCAGGGCTGCTTTTGTGATATAGGATCTAATTATTAGGGCAGGCACTGTGGTTATGGGTTAGAATCATGTCATGGAGTTTAACAGCATAGAAACAAGCCATTCAGCCCAACTTCTCCATGCCGAACAATATGTCTACCAAAGTTAGGCACAGTGTCTGCCCCATATTTCTCTAAACCTTGCCAATCAATACACCTGTTTCAATATCTTTAAAACATTGTAATTCTCCCCACCACTATCATCTCCTCTGGCAGCTTGTTCCACCCACTCACTGCCCTCTGTGGGAGAAAGGTATCTCTCATGTCTCTTTTAAATCTTTCCCCTCTCGCCTTTAACCTATGCCCTCTAGTTTCAACTCATCTCCCTCGGGGTAAAAAGACTCTTCACCATATGACACCTCTCATGATTTTATAAACCCTGATAAGGTCAGCCCTCAGACTCCAACTCTGTAGAGAGAAAAGTCCCAGCATGTCCAGTGTCCGTTTAATATTCATCTCCCCACGCAGTTCTGGTAGCATTCTTCTGAATTTTTCCTGCTCCCTTTCCAGCTTAATGATGGTTCTCCTGCAGCTGGGTGATGTGAACTGTGCTCACTACTCCAAGTGTAGTCTCACAAAAATACACAGAACAGTACAGCGTAGTACAGGCCCTTCAGCCCATGATGTTCTACTAACCTTGGTAAACCTACCTCACAAAAATCTAACACTTCCCCACCTCACACCCATAACCCTGTATTTTTTTTTACATTGACCTGCCCATTTAAGAGTCTTTTGAATGTCCCTATTGGACCAGTCACCACCACTACCCCCAGCAATGCATTGCAAGCACCTCCAACCCCCACTCCCTGTGTAATAAGACATACCTCTGATGTCTCCCCAAAACTTCCCTCCATTCATCTTTATCAGATGCCCTCTGGTAGTTGCTGTTGTCGCCCAGGGTGAAAAAAGTGCGGTTGTCCACCCTATCCATGCCTCTCACAATATTGACACCCCTTCTGCTTGTATAATTGCAACATGACGATTGAGCTGGGGTACTCAGCGCCCTGAACAATGAAGGTAAGTGTGCCAAATGCCTCCTTCACCACCATGTCTCCCTAAGTCACCCCTTTCATGGAACTACATGTACCTTTAAGTCTCTCCAGAGCCATCCCATTTATTGTTTAAGACCTACCTATGTTTATCCTACTGAGGACCAACACAGCACACTTGTCCATCTGCCATTCCTTGACCCACTTTCCCAGTTCATCAAAATCCAGTTGTAATCACGGATATTATTTTTCTCTATCCACTGGTACCACCAATACTGGCCTCATCTACACCACTAACCATGCTGACCACTTTGAAATGTTGCCATCCAAATTGTTGATATCTGTCATCCATAATCTGGAATCCAGGGTCAGGACAGAGTCTGGGTTCTGAGGTCAGGAATCAGAACAGGGTCTGTGGTCTAGACCAGGCCTCGGGCCGAGACTGGGTCTGTGGTCCAGATCAGGTCCAGGGGTCACAATGTGGACTAGACAAGGTTAAGGGTTAAGTGTCTGTGGTGTAGACCGGGCCTAAGGTCGGGACGTCATCTGTGGTCATGAGTTTGGATAGTATGGAGCCAGGATCAATGACAGTCAGTGGTCTGGACAAAATCTGGGGTCAGGGATCAGGAGATGGTCTGGAGTAAGGGGTTTGAGGTAACTTTGGATCCCAGAAATCATGGCGAGTCTCACAGAAGGTTCATTTTCAAGCAAGAAGGGAGTGTCAGGACAAGAAGCCTCATTTAAACTCTCAAACTCAGTGAAGCCACTTCTCCACAGAAGGAGGAATGCTGCCATTGATGAGACAATCCCCGAGAGAACCCTGTCTGGACGGAGGGGTATGACAGTTGATGTGAACTAATGCACCTTGTCATTGGTTGCAGAAGATTATGATCAGAAGGAAATGAAATTACTTGCAATTTAATCTTGTCGGCAAGGCAGACAAAGATTTACAAGCTGTCTTGGAAATCAGCCGAATCTAAATAATGCATTTTCTAATATCTTTAAGTGTCCACTAACATCAACCAATGTTAGAATCAAATGGCTATCCTAAAGGGAACATGGTGCTGACCAAATGGCAGGGATTACTGTATGATGGCTGCTGCATCGATAAGGTGAACAGGCATCATGTTTTTCCCAGGGTAGGAGAATCTAAAACCAGAGGGTGCAGGCCAATGGTGAGAGGGGAAAGATTTAAAAGAGCCCTAAGTGTCAGTTATCTCACACAGAATGTACATGGAACTAGCTACCAGAAAAAAGGTAGGGCACTGAGGAGTGTGGAGGAACAAAGAGATCTGGGAATACAGGTACATAATTCCCTGAACGTGGCATCACAGGTAGACAGGGTTGTAGAAAGGGTTTGGCATCTTGGCCTTCATATTGAGTACAGAAGTTGGGATGTTATGGTGAGGTTGTATAAGACATTGGTGAGGCCAAATTTGGAGTGTTGTGTGCAGTTCTGGTCAGCAAACTATAGGAAGGATATCAGTAAGATTGAAAGAGTGCAGAGAAGATTTACTAGGATGTTTCTGGCTTGAGTTACAGGGAAAGATTAAACAGATTTATTCCTTGGAGCATAGAAGAATGAGGGGAGATTTGATAGAGGTTTGCAAAATTATGAGGGGAATAGACAGAGTAAATGTGAGTAGGTTCATTCCACTTAGATTAGGAGAGGTAAATACAAGGGGACATTTCTTTAGGGTGAAAGGGGAAAGGTTTATGGGGAGAATTAGGGGGAACTTCTTCACTCAGAGAGTGGTGGGAGTGTGGAAGGAGCTGCCATCTGACGTGGTAAATGCAGAATCCCTCTTATGTTTTCAGAATAAATTCGATCAATACATGGATGGGAGTGGTCTGGAGGGTTATGGAATGGGTACAGGCCAGTGGGACTTGTGGAATAATGCTTTGGCACAGACTAGAAGGGCAAAATGGCCTGTTTTATGTGCTGTAGTGTTCTATGGTTCTTAGTAGAAGCAGGAACAATTGCAATGTTCTAAAGAGATTTCATCAAGAACATAGATAGGAAGCTTCAGAGGGATGTGGGGAGGAACAGAGTAGTACTGGAGTGGATGCCTCAGTTAGGTCGAAATCCTGTGACTCCGTGACAAGGCCAGTCAGTGTGGCTGAGAGGATCGCAATGCAAGTTCTTCCAAAGTGCAAGTTTCTGGAGAGTGCCCTGATCTAGGATTCCTTCACAGAGACCTCTCTGGGAATCTGGAGCCAGTGACTCTTGACCCAGTTTCATCGTTTCTCCTGTCACTTAAAGCAGTTGCCTGATGCGCACACCGTCCTTCAGCCCTGTCCCAGTCCTTCTTCACCCCATGCCAAAGCTACCCACCCCTTCTCATCACTGCAGCCTCCATTCTCCAAGACACCACACTGTCCAGCAGCTGAAAATGGGCTGCTTATATCACGTATGTCCCTCCGAAAAGTACTCCCAAAGTCAGAGCTACGATGTTGTGTTGTGAGTTATGAAACCTGTAGAACAGAATGCATTCCAATGAACAGATGGGGATATCTGGCCGTGTACTTCCATGAACTTTGCCGCTGAAGATCAGAGTGCATGTGGCAGTTTCACAAAAAAGCTTTACGGTGATGCACAATACCAGTTTAGCACTATCAAGATTCAGCAAAGCAATTTGTGAGCAATTTACCCATGAGCTTTCAACATGAACTGACAGCAACTAGTCAGAGGTCCGGATCAATGCAAGTGAGTCTAAACATTTTGTGACATTTTCTGCCGGTGATGTTTTATGTCTGGGCTTATTTCAAGTTTTATTTATTTAGAAAAATTTAATTTGAAGTCAGGAAAGAATTAAAAGCCTCCAAGAAATGAAAATAATCAGAGTTTATGTGTTTTTCTGTCTCTAAATCTTCATATAAATAAGAAGGAGTGAACAAAGCTACATTTAAGTATCTCGGCTTTTGACAAAAATCACATCGTTGTGAATTGAATCTCTTATTATTACATGCGGAGAGATGCAGTGAAAGACACTTTTGTGTGCTATCCAGGCAAGTCAATCCATACGTCGTACAGCAGATAATGCAAAAAGTACAGTTAAACATGCAAAGCGTCATCTTTTACAAAAGAGCGGTCCATTCAAGAGTCTGATTACAGCCAGAAAGAAAATGTCCTTGAATCTGGAGGTTCCTGTTTTCAAACTCATGTATCTTCTGCTTGATGGCAGGGTAGAGGTGGGGGGGAGGGTGGGGAGAAGGGAGTGTGACTAGGATTGGACGACCCTTTAACATGTTGGTTGCTTTCCCAAGGCAGTGGGAGGTGCAGGCAGAGTTGGGGGGGGGTTGGTTTGTGTGACAGCCTGAGACATGTTCTCAATCCTCTGCAGATTTTTTTTTTGCAATCTTGGGTGGAGCAGTACTCGTCCCACGTTGGGTTGCATCTGGACAGGATGCTTTCTATGTAATTAAACTCAAGGTACTGGGGTCGAGTGTGACACAAAAAAGTGCTGGAGAAACACAGCAGGTCCTGCAGCATCTGTAGCAGCTATTTTCAAACTGCTCCCCAATCTCACATCCGACTTTAAGTATTCCCTATGTCATCAGTGCTCTGTGATCAGTAAGGAATTGCTTAAGGTGGTATGTGGGTGGGAAGGGAAGGTTGAGAACCACTGCTCCAGACCCAATTGTTGGTGAAATATTTTGCTTGTGAAAAATTGTCATTGGCCCCTTTCCTTTAGAGTTTTGAAACCGTGCACATAACGAGTCAATTTGGGATGATTGAAACAGTGGTTTTCAAACTTTCCACCCACATCCCACCTTAAAGCAATCCCTTACTACAAGGCTCCAATAGCTCAGTGGTTAGAGTGCTAGACTTGTAAACCAGAGGGTCGCGATTTCATTCCCTGCTGGGGCCTCACTCCTGTGAGGGGCAGTTGACCCTCTCCCTTCCATACGGTTAATGAATTTCATGAATGTTGCATTCTAAATTTCATACTTTACCTAATCACAGAGCACTTATGGTATAGGGATTGCCCAAGGTGGAATGTGAGTTTTGGGGTGGTGGGTGGGGTTTGATCTATTCGCAACCAACATTTTGGTGGGCCTGCCCTTTGTGGTGAATCAGGAAAATCAAAAACAGGTCATCTCTTGAAATTAAAAGGTGGAGGGGAGAGGGGGAGGGGGAGGAGGAGAGGCTGTTGGGATGCCACATGAATTGCTGAGTTTCCCCAGCACTTTTCTGTACTGCAGATACTTTCCATGATGCAGCTCCTACAACTATGAAGTGAAGGGCAGGGGCTCTTCAGATATGGTATGGGGTTAGCAGAGAATATCCCGCAGTGTGATGCCGAGATATTCCTGAAAATGGGAACAAAATGACGCTTGATAGGCAGATGCAATCCGGGAATTGGACATTTGGACCAAGGATTGAAACTATAAAGTCTGCAGATACTGTGATCGAAACAAATGCCAAAAAAAAAAGCAGTGGAGAAACTCAGCAGGTCCCGCAGAGTCCATAAAAGGCACATAAATTCTAACCGACGAAGGCGAGACCTCTACTGAGGACAGAACATTCCGTCTCTGAGAGGCGAGGGGATGGTAAAGATCAGGCTGGGGGTTAGAGTGGAAACAATCTTATTGACCCAGATGAGAGTGTAGGACAGAGGTACATACACAACTTCAAGAATATTTATTCTGGATAGCTGCAAAGGATGAGACTTTTGGGGGGGGGGGAGGGGGGGGAATGAACGATTGGTCCGAAAAAGAAACAAAGGAGAAGATCAGCAAGACCACGGACGGAGATAATGGTGGACATTAGGAAGCGGAGGCTGAGGAGCAGCACACCTATCTGAAGTGACAGGATGGCATGGGAGAGAGATACAAGAGTTTCCTTAATTGTCCTATAGTAAGGACATGTAATAGTACCTTTTGCCTGCCATAACGAAGACAAAGTGTCACCATTAGAGTGGCCAAGTGCCCCTTAGAAGCCAAAAAGACTCTCTTCAGACTCATTGAGTGCCCATGGATTCACCTCAGGGCTCCCTGCCTCTGCAGTTCGATCCATCTGCAAGTTGAGTTCCAAATACAAACCTCCAACATGATCAGGAGGCATGAGGCCCTTTGGCTGCCCATGTTGCCCTCAGCATGCTCTTGAACCCTGGCTCCGATCCCAGGTTCCCACGAGCTAGTCTCCAGCAGCCCACAGCCTGGGCAGTTCCCTCATCCGCTGATCTGCTGCCACCAGGGTCACCTGGTCTGTTAACCATGTGGGGCGTGGTTCAGTGTTTCTCCCCTTTCCAGTGCCCTGTGCTTGTCTGCTGCTCCTCGGAGTCTGCAAACCTTCGTGATCCCTGCCAAGTACGAGTGCCACCATCTTGGGTACAGAACCCATGGTTCAGGATCAGCGTTAGGACCACATGGTTGAATCCTCCAGGTCCACACCAGTGGTAGTGCACCCCTGACAGCAGCTGCAACGTTTATGCTCACAGTAGCTTCATGTTCCCAGGTGACAACATATCAGCTTAACTCTCCTGGGGCCAGCACATTGAGGGTTCCATGGAGAGTCATATTAATGTTTCTATTTTCCAGAGAGTTTGAGGAGCTTTGACATGTTGTCAAATACTCTATCAAACCTCTCGAGGTGTTTGACGGAAAGCAGCTGCATCATGGCCTGGTTTGGGAGCTCAAGTGCCAAGGAATGCAGGTCTGCAGAAAGTGATACAACCAAGTCCATCACAGGCACCAACCCCCATCCCTTGAAGACATCTATGTGAGGGGCTGCCTCCAGAAGGCAGCCAACATCATAAAAGATCCACATCAACCTGGCCATACATAATCTCTTCTCACTACTACCTTTGGTTCTCCACCTTTTTCTTTCCACTCACATCCCACTTTAAGTAATCTCTCTGCCATCGGTGCTCTATAGTAAGGGATTGCTTAAGGTGGGATATGAGTGGGAAGGGAAGGTTGAGAATCACTGCACTAGAACCAATTGTTACTGAAATATTTTGCTTGACAAAAATTGTCATTGCCCCCTTTCCTTTAGAGTGATGAAACCATGCAGAAACAAGTCAATAAAGGATGATTAACATAGGGGTTTTCAAACTTTTTCTTTCCACCCACATCTCACCTTAAGCAATCCCTTATTAATCACAGAGCACCTGCAGCATAGGGATTACTTAAAGTGGGATGTGAGTGGAAAGAAAAAGGTTGAGAATGACTGCTTTGGACAAAAGCCCGAAGTCCAGCATCTCCAGATTCAAGAACAATTTTGATGTAACAACACTGTCAGACTCTTGAATCTCCTGGCATCACCTGAACCATAACTACGCCATGAACATCGAATCTTTGCATGACTGACACAGCACAATTTCATTGCTGTGTGACCAATTGTCAATATTATTTTCCTATTCCTTTCATATTATATATGTTGTGTGTTGTTTTGTGCTGTATGTTTTATGTATCTAGGAAGCTGCAGCAAGTAATTATAATTTTCTACAGTATATGACAATAAATTTCATAAATTAATTTCTCTAAGAAGTTCAGTGTGGCCTGAAGCAGTAAGGAACTAATGAAGGGCCTTCTAAGAATGGCCAAGGTGATTAGCTGTGCAGATGTGGCTTTTCGACTGAATGCGGCAAGATGCAACTCACAGGGGTATGAGCAATGACTTCGCTGATACTGCCTGAGGCCTTGCTGATGTTCAAGGCCTTTACAGAACTTTGAACAATATCCTGAGAGCGATCATGTCCATCTAACGAGTGCAGGCAAGGCCTTCGTTAAGGGTATATGAAAAATAGAAAGGTAGTGGAATACATTATATATTATTAATTACCAGAGTGCTTTGTGGTTAACCTCATGGCAATTCAGCTCAAAGACATGTGTAATTACATGACTGCTGCCAACTTCATGGATCTGAAAACCTCAAACAATCTGATCCAACTCACAACGCACGTAGGGGGGGTGGGGGGGGGGGGGTAACAAAAAACCCAAAAGAAGCCAAAAATTGACATTGGGGTTCCAAAATCTCATTGAGTTTTCAAAAGACATAAATTGAAGGTAATTAATCATTTAACGCTAGGAATTATCTCAGAAGAAAGAACGCAAAGGGCAAGAATAGAAACAAACTGCTGGAAGAATTCAACGGATCAGGCAGCATCTGTGGAGGAAGTGGATAGTTGATATTTTGGGTCTAAAGCTTGCTGCACGACTGACAAGCTTTTGACTTGAAATATTGATGTAGCTTCATGGATGTTGCCTAACCCAGCAGCATTCTGGTTTTCATTCTCTCTCTCTCGCTGCAGATTCCAGAATCTCTTGAATCTTACCTCTAGAAAGAAAGTGATGATACCTTGGGGTCAATTGTTGCAAATAGAGAACCTCGAGGGTAGAGGGCAGACAGGTTGTAAAGACATGACAGGTGGATATCGAAGGTAAACAAGAAAAATGAGGATGCAGGGGTCCAGGGCAGTGCACCAAAGTGGTGGAGGAACTCAGCAGGTCACGCGGAAGCTATAAGAAGTAAAAGGTGAAGAGTAGACTCCTGAAGAAGGGGGTCAGGTCCGAAACATTGACTGGCTTTTGCTTACCATGTGATCTGCTGTGTTTTTTTTTTCTCCAGCACTTTTGTATACTGGATGTTGAAGGGCAAGCTGGCAAAGAAGGGAATGAAAAAGTGAAGGGTGTGTAGCATTTGGTGATCATCAGGGCTAGAGAATGGATCGCTTCATGTCCCATTACTAGATGCACCAATACGTAGCTGTTGCATTGAGTGAAGTGGATTTCACATAGCAATACAGGAAAATTAATGCTAAGACGCTCCACCAGAAATGATATTCCATTGGGTGGCATGGTTAGTGTAGTGGTTAGTGCAAGTGATTGGGACCGGGATTCGAATCCCTGCTGTCTCTAAAGGGTTTGTACATTCTCCCTGTGCCTGCGTGGGTTTTCCCTGGGGGCTCCAGTTTTCTCCCACCATTCAAAACATACCAGGGGCGTAGTTTAATTGGGTGTAAATTTGGCAGCATGGACACATGGGCCGAAATGACTTGTTATTGTGCTGGACGTCTAAAATTTATTTATGAGGCCCAAAGTGCTGTGGCGAACAGACCAGGGTTTTTACTTTTTGTGTTAGTGAAGGTATGGTGCAGGGTGTGAGAGGTGCAGGAGGTAGGTGGTGTGGTAGAGGATCAAACCTGGAATTATGGAGGAAATGAAAGCATCAATGATTAGAAGCCACAGGGGAGGAGAGCACTGTGTGGGGTGTTGCATCAACGGTGGGGGAGTACGTACAGGAGGAGTTTCAACTCAACACATCAAATGATCTTTTCCTCCCCCTGATGCTGCTTGACCTGCTGAGCTCCTCCAGCAAATTGCGTTTAGGTTACGTATTAGTGATAGTTGATTTGCTGGTCTGCTTTATGCACCTGGCAAGCTGCAGCAGGTAAGACTTTCATTGCACCCATGCATTGTACTCATCAACATATAAATGAGCCTTAAGCAGGCAGACAGGAATGGTGTAAAAGGGCCTCCGTTGCACATCTGGATGTCCTCTATTCATTTGCATGTTATACACACTGAGGTCCTATATCAGATGGCTGACGAAGGTCATGTAAACTCCATGTCAAATTCACTTGTGTGACAGCTATAAACATCAGGCTCAATGAGTTTTAATTTGGATACTCAGAGAGCAGGGAGGAGGATATAGGGAGAGAACGCAGTTGAAGAGAGACATACCTAACAGCAACTTTCGTTCTACATGGACAACGTGCTTGAAACTTCGTGGTAATTCCCTCTTTTCCATGTGATGTGGAGAATTTTGATGTTCTCTTTGGATGTAGGAACCACTTCCACATGTGAAGCAGTTGAATAGAGCTGGAGAGAGTTTCTCTATCTTCATCATACTCTCAAGTATCCAACTGCACCCCCCCCCCCTCATTAAATCCACTGTCTTCCATTAGTACCTTGGCTTTCTGTCTAACCCAGTGATTACATCCCTGAGCAGAGATTGGCAGCTTCCATCTCCTGTGACCTCACTGGCCATTCCGGAGCCGGGCAGGAACAATGGATTTAGCTATAGTCCCAGTCTAAACACCAGAACCCAGTCCACATACATAGGTCTGGGATCCATAACAGTGGCACAGACTTCCATTGTTAGAACCCACCGGGTGCAGAGGACATTTACCAGGATGTTGCCTGGATTGGAAAACATGTCAAGGTTGACAAAGGCAGGACTTTTCTTTTTGGAGTGAAGGAGGATGAGAATAGGGCAGTGCACTTGTCATAGCGGTTAGTGCAATGCCTTAACAGCGCCAGCGATCAGGACCAGGGTTAAAATCCCACACTGGAACTTGTACCTTCACCTTGTGACTGCATGGGATTTCACCGGGGGTCCGGTTTCCTCCTACCACTCAAAACGTATCGGGGCTTGTAGATTAATTGGATGTAAATTGGGCAGCATGGACCTGTTGGCAAAAATACCCAGTTACTGGGCTGTATGTTTAAATTTAAATTTTTTAAAAAGTGCCCTAACAGTGGTGTACAAGATGGTGAGATTATGATAGGGGTGAATGGCCAGCAGCTTTTCCCCCAGGGCAACAATAGCAAATACCAGAGGACATCTTTTTTAGGGTGAATGGTGGAAAGTTTTGGGGAGATGCCAGAGGTAAGTTTTTTTTTTAATTCAGAGAGTGGTGGGTGCCTTCAATGCATTGCCGGGGGTGGTCGTGGAGGCTGGTACAATAGGGACCGTCAAAAGACTCTTAGATGAGCACATTGAAAGAAAAATAAAGGCTTATGATTATAAGGGAAGAGTTAGATTGTGGAGTTGGTTTATATGGGTCAGCACAACATTGTGGGCCAAAGGGCCTGTGCTGTACTGTGCAGTAATGTTCTATGTTCATCACATCCTCCAGAAAATGTATTATTCAACCTAACAACCTTTTCACTGATGCCTTAATTACTGCAACATTTGCAAGATAAGTAGAAGTGGAAGGAATTTATGTATTCATGCAAAGTTGTGAATGTCTTTTCAAGATTTATTTGAAGCAGAATATAAACAAAAAGAGAGTTTATTTTATCCCAGGTGCCACCATTTTTCCCTCAAGTGAGCATTGCAGCTCACAGACCGAACAGATGTACCCAGGACATTGGCCAGCCACTGTACTCTGGAAAAACTCATTCCGTCATCTCAGCTGCTCTTTCATATTGTGGGTGCAGTCTGTGAACCTTCGATAATAATACTTATTTTGATGAAGGAATTTAATGAACCATGGATTAAATCTGAGAAGGTAAATTTCCACAAGAGTTCCCTGAGGCAATCCAATGAAAATCCAGGATATTGATCCGTCATTACACCCTGCATTATAATGTGGAGATTGTCCATTCATTTTCTACAAGATCTGTGCTCTGCATCTACATCTTAGTCATCACATTTGACAATGTGGAAAAAAAGTGTCCATACTGACCAAGTCACTCTCACCTGCCTGCATTAGGCCCATAGCTTTCTCACTTTAAGATAATATATTTGGCACAAAATACCTGGTGGAATGAGAGGGTTCTTCTGTGAGCAATCTAACGGATTCTGTCTAACTTCCACGCAGCGGTGTAAATAGCAGGATTTACAGAGAACAGGATAACAATGAAAAGGAAGATCAATTTGGCATCAAGCAAGGGCAGCACCACATGAGGGGTTCAATCACTACTCTTTTGTAAAAATGCAAAATGCTAGGAAAGCTCAGTGGGTCAAGCAGTGTCCTTTATACAGCAAATTCATAACCCACATTTCAGGCTTGAGCCCCTTTTTAGGCACAAGCTGGCGGGGGGGGTGGGGGGGGGGTGGTGGGGGGAGGGTGGTGGGAGAAGAAAGCCAAGGCATTTCCCGCCCACGTTCTTGTCAAAATGTTATTGGCCCCAGCTCCACCAATCCCTCCAGCAGCTTGTTCTCTACGCCACCGCCTTTCGTCCAAATATTATAGCTTGTGATGCTGTGATGACATTAATGGATACAGCCATAGCTACCTGATCAAAGAGTTTCTTCTATTTATCCATCAGCCTGTTGGATGGCCAGGAGTGAGTGTGTATGGGCAAGGTGGATTTGTGAGATATATTTTAATAAAAATGCACAGAAATGCTGGAGGAACTCAGCCGATCTCGCAGCATCCATAGGGGTACTTAACCGATATGGAAAGACTTAAGAATGGCATGGGAAGAGTTCAGACCAACAAAACGTGTCAACAGGAAATGATAAGATGAGAGGCGAGAACTGATTTTGGCTCTGTGAAAGGAGACAGAGGAAAAACAAGATAGAACTGGGGGAAAAGCAACCAGGGGAGGAAGAAGGGGAGGGGAGGGTTAATGGAAACTGGGGAAGTCAGTATTAATGCCACCCAGTTAGAGGGTGTCCAGACAGAATATGAGGTGTTGTTCCACCAATTTGTGGTTGGTCCCAGTCTGTCAATGCATGAGACCATGGAGAGAGAATGTCAGAAAGAGAATGGGATGGGGAATTGAAAGGGGTGGCCACTGGGAGATCCATGCTATTGTGGCAGATAGAGCTGAAGTGCTGAACATAGTGTTCTTCAAGTCAGTGCTCCATCTCCCCGATGTAGAGGAGACCACAATGGGAGTGCCCGATGCAGTAGGTGACCCCTACAGGTTCATAAGTGTTTGGCTTGGAAGGACTGTTCGGTGTCCTGAATGGTGGTGAGGGAGGTCATTTGGGTGCGAGTGCAGCATCTCCTGCAGTCTCAGAAGTAGATGTCAAGGGATGATTGGTGGGGAGGGAGGAGTGGAAAAGGGAGTCATGTAGGGAGCAGTCCCTGCGAAAGATGGAGAGGGGAGGGGGATAGCAATCATGTAGTAGGTGGCAGGAATGACAAGGGAGGGTGGAGTGGTAGCTAAAGATGTGGAATCCTGTGCATATTTTGCATGGGGGCAGATGTGCGGGAAATGGAGGATATGCGGGTGAGGACCAAGTTGACGGTGGTTAAGGGAAATCCACATTATTAGAAGAAGGAGGACATCTCTGATGATCTGCATGGAAGTCCTTGCCCTGGGAACATAAGCAAAGGAGACAGAGGAATTGAGAGAGGAAAATGTAATCTTTCGAGTGGACAAGGTATGAGAATATGTAGTCAAGAGAGCTATGGGATTGAGTGGGTTTGTAGAGGGTGACACAGTTGACATGGGGCAGCACGGTTGACATAAGAGCAGCTCGGTTGGTGTACAGGCGGCATGGGTGGTGTAGCGGTTTGTGCAACGCCGTAACAGTGCCAGTGATCAGGACCAGCGTTCGAATCCCATGCTGCCTATAAGGAGTTTGTACGTTCTCCCCATGTCTGCGTGGGTTTCCTTTGTGGGCTCAGGTTTTCTCCCACTGGAGGTTGTAGATTAATTGGGCAGCATGGACTTGAGGGCCGAAATGGTTAGTTACCGTGCTATATGTCTAAATTTAAAATTTATGTCTGTCGAGACGGAGACAGACAGATCGAGAAAAGGGAGAGGTTTGCTGGAGATTAACCGTGAATCTGAGGTCAGGGTGGAAGTTGGCAGCAAAGTGGATGAAGTCAGTGAGCTCACCTTCATGCAGAACCAACGGAGTCATATTCAGGGCCTATTCTCTGCTAGTTTCGATCACATTTAAGACCATTTAGATTGTTTGGTCAAAGAGTGCGAAAGGATAATGTTCAATATGAACACTGCTCGTTCAACCTTAGTCATTTTATCAAACTCTCCAAATGCTGACATGTCACACTTCCCAATTAACGGGATCTTAAATCAAGGAATCAAGGTAAACTGCTAAAACAGCAAACCTTTTTCCTCTTTTGCTTTCCAAGCCCTTATAAATGTCTCATGAGAACTTTAATTGTCCTGTGAAAATTAATTCATTTGTCATATGTGTTTTGCTGACTCTCGAGATGCCTCTCACTGCTGTCTGACATCAGCAGTCTTCTGGTGGATAAAAGCTCAGCATATGAAAAACCAAGATTCTTTCAATCATTTCTGAAACCAATCCATCGTGGACATGAATGTTCCCTTTCTCCATCATTCACACTGCTACCTTCAGGCAGAGGTACGGAAGCCTGAAGTCCAGCACCTCGAGATTCAGGGGCCTGAGCTGCAGGAAGAGGTTGAGCAGGTGAGGGTGGAGCACAGGAGGATGGGGCAGGCTGGGGGGGTGGGGGGGGTGGGTGGTGTGATCTTGTGGAAGTGGACATTATCATGAGAGGAACAGATCAGGTGAACAGAGAGTCCAAAATTTCTTTATTGTCATATAATAAGACAGTAAAGAGGGCTCCGGTTTCCTCCCACCATTCGAAACGTAAAAGGTAAAATAATTAAGATTCCATTTTGGTCACGTAATAGTACATGTTTAGAATGTTACTTACATGAAACCCTTTAACCTTTGTCCACCATAAGGCAGAGAGAGAGTCACCACTTTGCCCAGCGTCCCTCTGGTGTTCCCTAGGCGGTCTCTCCTCCAAGTACTGACTGGTGCTGTGCCTGCTTAGCTTCCGAGATCTGACCATCCAGGTGTATTCAGACTATTACGTGCTGTAGTGTACGTTAATGGGGTGGAAATTGGGTGGCATGGACTCGTGGGCAGAAATGGCCTGATACTGGCTGTATGTCTAAATTAAATTAAAATTAATATTTTTTTCTCTCCCTTTTATATTTATTATGTTTTCTTTTTTCTTTGTGTCCCTTTATTTACCTGAATTATTGTCTGGGTGTGTAATGAACCTGGCTGGTGCAGCAAGTAGGACTTTCATTGCATCTGTACATTGTACTCATGCCTGTGGCAATAAATATCTTTCCTTCATTTATTTCCAAGACACAGCTCACCATGTCGTCTAATTATTATCGTCTGATACATATGGGATCAGAAAGAAGCTATGCAACACCAGATCTGTTAACTCACACTTTTTAAGAGATCAGAAGGAGGGGGCTGGAGGTTGAGAGGTGCTGATGTAACATCAGAGACCAAGCGAGGTTTGATGGGTAATCACTTATTGGACACAGATGGAATTCAGGCATTTGGAGCTTCGTGGGGCTAAAGATGCCAGGGCCGAGGGCAATACAAATCTATATTAGAGATACAGCATGGTAGCAAGCCCTTCTAGCCCATGAGACCAAGCAGCCCAAATACACCCATCTGACCAATTAATCCACAAACCCCATACAGCTATGGAACGAGGAAGGAAAACCAGAGAACCCACAGGGTAAGTACGAGGACACAAGGAGGATGTACAAACGCCCTACAGACAGCGCTGGATTGGAATCTGGATGGTTTGTGCTGCAATGGTTTCGGTGACCACTATACTAACAGTGGCATCTGGGCCAGTTGTCAAGTTACTCTTTACTTGCTGTAGATGCTGCATGACCTGCTGAGTTTCTCCAGCATATTTGTACATTGGAGCTTCAATGGCAACCAGTTGGTGCACTGGTGCTGACCTTCACTGGTGCTGGCCACCACTGGCCCTGACCGTTACAAGTCCTGTCTCTCACTGGCCCTGACCTTCACTGATCCTGACCCTCACTGGTCCTGACCTTCACTAGTCCTGACCTTCACTGATCCTGACCATGACTGGCCCTGACCCTTTCTGGTCCTGAGTCCTGATCCTCACTGGTCCTGACCCACTCTGGACCTGACCTTCAATGGTCCTGACCCTCAATGGTCCTGACCACCACTGGCCCTGACCCTCTCTGGTCCTGATCTTCACTGATCCTATCTCTCACTGGCCTTCACCCTCTCTGGACCTGACCCTCACTGTGATTCTGACCCTCACTGCTTCAGACCATCACCAGAGCTGTATGGAATATCTGCATCAGCTGTTTTTAGCCTTGCATTGTCAGAACTGTGATGACAAAACTGTTTGTAAAGACTCAAGAGGCAGAAAATGAGGAATTACTCCTTCATGGGGTGAATTATCCCAAGGATGGTTGGACAGGTTTGGCTGCATTGTGACTGTTCTCATTTTGATTTTGGATCTCCTTATGTCTAAGCATTATGAGACAGTGTCTGAGTCAGATTGTGAAGTTTGACTTTTAACTTTTCTCCACACAAAGTGAGAGCTTAAAAGCCATTGGTCTGCAGAAGTAGTCACAGGATTTATTTAAATACTTAGGTTGTTGCATCTTTATCTTCCTGTCAGAGTGAGAGAACTGTGGGCAACATAATGGGCTCACTAACTGAAGCCTTTTGAGCTTTTACTTCAGGTTAAGTAAGTAAAAGAGAGCTGTGTATAAGGGGTTTGTATGTGCTCCCTGTGCCTTCATGTTTCTACCAGATGCTCTGTTCCTATCACCGTTTGAAAACGTTGGGGGGGTTGGGGGGGCGGGTTGAAGATCAATTGGATGTAATTGGGCAGTACGGCCTCATGAGATGAACGAACCAATTACCGTGCTGTATGTCTAAAGTTAAAGAGCATATTAAAAGCTAATTACATGGGAAAGTGGGAATTTCATTGGGACTGAAAAATAGATCCCAGGCTGTAAACAGGAGTCAAGGGAGCAAAATAAGGGCTCTAACTTTTGTGATTGTTTCCTCCTGATGACAGGACTGGTGCTAAAGGTTCCAAAGGAAAAGGGACGCCAGCCAGTCTCTTTTACTTTAGTCACAGGCAAATTATTGTTACCCATTCCTTCATATTAACCTTCAATTAGAAACATACTGGTTATTCACAGGCAGTCAGCAAGTGGTCACATCTGACTGATTGCGTAGCTGTTGAACTCTGTCAGTAACTGCAGTGAACTTGATCAATTTTATGCAGGTGTGTGACGGGAATGGACGATTCAGGTCCAAGAAGTGAAAGGCCAAGGATTCTCAGGGATATTGGCAAATTGGATACAAACACCAGCATAGGATGCAAAGAGGAATGATTGACAGGTGACTGGGATGCTGACTCCAGGCAAAGCCATTGCCATTGTGTAGGAATTGCACTGATGTGGATGGACTAAAACAAGTTACTGGTGATGTTTACACCAAGGAACTTGAAGCTATTGATTATCTTCATCTCAGCACCGTTGATATGGACCAGTGAGTGAGATTCATTCCTCTTCCAAAAGTCTCTGACCAGCTTTTTGTCCTTGCTGGCATTGAGGGAAAGGTTGTTGTCCTGACACCAAGTCACAAGTCCCTCTATTTCTGTTTCACTGTTGTTGGAGATCCTGGTGGTGTCATCCAACAAATTTGTAGATGAACTTTGGAACAGTGTTTAGCCATGGATTAATGAGGTACAATGAACATAGTTGGAAGCTGCGCCAGGGCTGAGGGAGATCATGGAAGGTCCTCTGATCCACACTGATTGTGAACTGCAGGACAGGAAGTCAAGGATGCAGCTGCAGGGGTTGGGCTGCGAAAGAATAAGTTCAACGAATATTCTTAACAAAGGGTTAATGAATGGGGTAAGAATATAGTTGGCTTGTTGCATAGGTGGGAATATGATTGCCTTCTAACATGACCTTCGCTGTGCTGTAGAGAGATAGTAACTAACACCATAATTAATGTAGTAAAACTAAAAAGAAATAAGGACATCCCACCACAAGGGAACATATTATTGTAAAAACAGAAATCGCCAGTTGAGTGAAACTCATGTGAAACTTGTAGGGTCTCACGCAGACCCCTGTTTGAAGGTGAATAAAGTGGGATGAACACTCTGTATGCTTTGAGTGGGGCTCAGTGTAGAGAACGAGTTACTGATCTCTTTCATCACTCCCAAGGAAAGTGTTGTAAGCTTAATCGGTTCTGCTGCTTGTTCTATTACAGTGCAGGCTGACTTTCACAAGATGTGTTCTAATTTCTTGGAGTTTGGGGATGGGTTTTGGGGACAATTACACCATTTAAAACCTACTTGGGCAAGTATATAATTTTGGATATGATGGATATGGACCAAACACATGGCCATTGGGGCTAGCTTAGTGGATAACGATTGCCATCGAGATGTTGGACTGAAGAGCGTTTATTTTGTTATGTAGAAGTCCATTGCTCTCTGACTCTTTGACTTGAGCACCTAGTTCTTGTGAGATCCAGGTACGCAACTGAAAGAGTTGGATGTGGAAGCTGAGAGTGATAGAAGGAAGCCATTCTATCCATTGTGTGTGGTCCAGTTCTCCCACAGCAACTCTCACTTTCAACTCTTGCAAGCTTACATCTTTCTCTCCACTATTCATCTATCTATTTCCTTCTTGAAGCTTGAAACTTCAATGGAGCTTGCTTCCCATCAAATGAAGGGACACTGTGATCATCAGAGGGTGGTCCAGTTGTACCCATGGAGAGAGGAACAGAGGTAATTTTTCATGCCAAAGTCACTTTGACAGAAGGAGCCATTTTATTTTTCCTTTCCCTCATGGGAGCTCTCCTTTGGACCCTAGCACAACTAAGACAGATCACATTGTGACCAGAGCCATTACAATGCAGCTTCCATTTCTTGCAAGAACGTTGACTTCAACATCTCCAGTGACTTGTCCTGGTCCATCCAAATTGATGAAATGGCCAAGAAAGTTCACCAGCGCCTCGACATCCTCAGAAGCTTGGGGAAACTCAGCATGATCCCTATATCTCACAACAACTTCTTACATAGGTATCAGAATACGCTGGCTGGAGAGGTCACAATTTGGGATGATCCCAGCTCTGCCCACAACTGAAAGAATCTGTGGAGGGCTGTGAACGTGGCTCAGTCCACCTCATAGGCTTTCCTTCCCTCCATTGACTCCATCTATTCCTTCCACTGTCTTGGAAAAGCAGCCAACATATTCAGAGACGCCTTACCCTGGCCACATGCGCTTCACTTCCCTTTACGAGTATGAAATCTTGCACTATCAGTTCAAGGGCAGTTTCTTTCCTGCCATTATCAGATTGGAAATAAAATAACTCAAGGAAAATAATGTTTTCTTTGCTTCATTGAATTGCTCCCACTCTGTAAATCTGCACTCAACTCTGTGCTTGTGTGGTGATATGACCTCTAGTCTACATCAGGGGGCGATCTCTGTACCTGCAGGAAGACCACCTAAGGGCTTACTCCACCTGGCCGGCTGTGAATCAGCCGACCCAAATATAAACCTGAGCCGGCCCCTCCTGAGCCAGTCACACGGGAGCCACCAAAGCATGAACTGATGTTCAGATTTTTACCTGAATAAAGCCTGTCGTACAGTCTTTTAAGTTTTGTGCTTGCTCGCTGCTACCTCAGCGCACCACAGCTTGATTCTGCTTTCCTCATTTCTGGGTAGATTTGCTGGGAGAACACAAAACCAATCTTTTCACTGTACCACGGCATGTGATCATAAACTTAATCTTGAACATATTAATGACACAGTTGCTCCCCCACCCCCAACGCCGTGATCTACCGGGATCGTTGTCTGAAGAGGCCGTGCAAAATCAGTGAGGACCCCGTCCACCCCTCACACAGCATCTTGCAGCTGCTCCCATCGGGAAAGAGATACAAAGGTATTAGAGGCAGAATCACCAGGCTGAGGAACAGCTTTTTCCCTCAGCAGGGACACCAAAGTTTGCGACCTGAGCTGTACCTGGCAAACAGTTGTGCCACTGGGAGTTCCTTGCTGTTGCAATGGACAGAGCAACGGTACTCAACCTCCAACCAGACGGCATTAACATTGACCTCAAATTTCTGTTAACCCTCCTTCCCTGGTCTCTCTCCTCCCCCCTCCCCCTGTTTCACTTCCTCCAGCTCCCCAACCCCTCCCCTTCCTTTTCCTCTTCCCTCCCCACCAACAATGTTCAGCTTTTTTTCTCTCTTCTCTCCTCCCATCTACAATCTTTATTTTTTTTACCTCTCAGCATGTGCTCCTACTCCTGCCCCACCTTCCCCTCCTCTTCTCCCTCCCTTACCCACCTTAATATTCAGACACCTTCCTGTTTTTAATTATAGCTGACAAAGGGTCCAGGTCTGACACATTGGTTACCCTTTATCTTCTATGGATGATGCATGACCTGCTGTGTTTCTCTTGCACATTTTTGTACTGTGCAAGGTAAAGCCTGAGGCACTTTTGGATTTGTTTAATTTACAGCAGACAGTGTTATTCCTTTGATTGTGTCAGCTTATTTTAAAATGTCATGTATTATGGTCTGCAACTGAAACCCATTAGGGTGAGATTTTACACACCCAATCATTCAACATTTACAACTCAAAGATGTTGAAAAGAATTAATCATTCTGAGAAGTGAGTTGTCACATGAGCTTATTAGGCGTCGTTAGTTGCTCTTGTGGGTATAATAATGGGTCTTCGTGAGCTCTCCAAGGCTGCAAGTGAGCATAGCGATTAGTCTGACGTATTCACAGTCACGGGTTTCAATCCACCACTGTCTGTGAGGAGTTTGCATGTCCTCCCCGTGACCTTCAAGGGTTCCCTCCGGGTGCTCCGGATTCATTCCATGTTCAAAAGACATACAGAGTTTGCAGGCTAATTGGTGACGTGGGTGAATTTGGGCAGCATGGATTCATGGGTTGGAACATTATTGGTCTGTATCTCCAAATCAGTGGTTCTCAACCTTTTTCTTTCCACTCATGTACCACCTTAAGTAATCCCTATGCCAGAGGTGCTCTATGATTAGTAAGGGATTGCTTAAGGTGGTATTGTGAGTGGGAAGGGAAGGTTGAAAACCACTGCTCTAGACCCAATTGTTACTGAAATATTTTGCTTGAGAAAAATTGTCATTGGCCCATTTCCTTTGGAGTTATGAAACTGTGCATATCACAAGTCAATTAAGTACGATTAAAACAGTGGTTTTCAAACATTTTCTTTCCACCTTAAGCAATCCCTTACTGATCACAGAGCACCGATGGCATAGAGATTAAACTTGTATGTGAGTGGAAGGAAAAAGGTTGAGGACCACTAGTCTAAATTATAGACATGAAAGCCAGTGATATGTGATCAGAAAGTAGAACATCATTTTACACTGGTAAAGGAGCAGAATGGCCACAAGCTAAAGCTTGGCCAGATCATCCCTTTAATCGTTTCACCAAGGACCCACAGGAAGGTCACGTCGATGTTTATCTTACCATTTTTTCTTCCCTCCTCCACAGTCCTCTCCCCACCAATCGCCACCCACAGCAGAGAGCACAGAACATGGTTAAAGCCACAGCAAAATTCAATGCAAGCAATAAAGAAAGGAAAGATAGATTGTTAAACTAAAGTAGCACATAATATCAAAAAAGACAGTATTTTTTTATATATACATTAACCCAATAAGAGTGGCTAAAGTAAACATAGGCCTCTCAGAAGATGAGGAGGGGAAATTAATAATGGGTCAAGGATAAATGACCAAGACCCTGAACAACTATTTGGTGTCAGTTGTCACAGTGAAAGATGTGGGTAACATGCCATGGATTGATGTTACAAATAAGCACATCACTATAGAGTCAGGGCTGGGCAAAATGGTGAGCCTGTTGTAGGTAAGCCCACCGAACCTGATGGAATACATCCCAGGGATAGGAACAGCAGATACATTCACAGTAATTTACCAAAATTCTCTGGACTCTGAGCAGGTCCCGGCAGATTGGAAGACAGCGAACGTCACACCACTGTTGAAAATGGAAGTAGGCAAAAGGGAAGTCACTATTGGGCCATTAGCTAAACATCTTTCATCAGGAAATGCCTGAAACTATCACTAAAGAAGAAATAGAGAGATGTCTGGAAAGAAATTATTCCCTCAGGCAGATGCAGCATAGATTCAGGAAGGGCAGGTCATGTTTAAATGATTTACGGGAGTTCTTTCAGAACATAATGAGCACAGTGGATAGAGGGGAACTGGAGATCATTGTATGCTTGTATTTTCGGAAGGCATTGTTCATAAGTTGCTTCACAAAAGACTTCTGCATAAGAAAATGATGCATGGAGTTGGGGAATGCATTACAATATCATGGATAGAGAATTAGTTAGAGCGTGCTACCAAAATCTCACCCACACACCACCTGCAGAGGTCCCATCATCTTCTACCGCTGCCACATATCCATCAAAGATGCCGACTCCTCCATCCCACACCTACAATCAGACCACCAACCGGTGCTTTGCCCATTTGCATACAAGTAAAAGCTGAGACATCGCTGGACTGAGGACATGTACGTCATCCTTCACGACTAAGTTGAGTCAATGGATTGGTCTGTGTTCCAGGACTCATTATGCAGGCTGAAGGGCACATCTCCACCATCTCTGACTTCATCGCTAAGTGTGTGGGAGATCGTGTGCCAAAGAGAACAAGTCATGTGTTTCCCAAGTGGAAACCATGGCTGAACAGCAAACTCCACTCACTATTGAAGGCCAGGTACATGGATCAGACAGAGATCCAGGTAGGACCTGCGTGAGGCCATCTGCACACCTATAGGTAGCCCTGACCCAGACGAAACTTAGAGGCATGAGGTGCATTCGACAGAATATACGTCTTCACGGGCTGTATAGCAAACCAGGTAGAACAGCAAACAACAGTGTGTCCCTCCTCAATGAGCTCAATGCATTCCCTGCTTACTTTGAGCTGGGACCCAGCAAGGCAGTGAAACACTCCTGCCTCAAGCACAATCGCAGCCATGGTCACTGGTGTAGATGTCGAGTTGGCCTTCCAGATAGCAGCCCCTATGAGAAACGATTGGACCAGACCAGCTCATAGGAGTATTCACAGACATCTTCAGTCCTACAGCCAGAAGTATCCACCTCCTTCACATCAGCCACTCTTATTCTCATGATGAAGAAGAATGAAGTGTTGTTGTTACAGCACCAGCGATCAGGACCGGGGATCAAATCCCACGCTGTCTGTAAGGTATTTGTACGGTCTCCCCATGTCTCCATGGGTTTTCCCTGGGAGCTATGGTTTCCTCCCACCGTTCAAAATGCACCGGGGATTGTAAGTTAATTGGGTGTAATTGGGCGGCATCAGCTCGAGAGCCGAAAGGGCCTGTTAACGTGCTCTATGTGCACATTTTTAAAAAATGTTTTTGAGATATTGGTCATGCCAGCGTCCCAGTCTCCCATGACACACTAGAGATCAGCAACACTGAGACAGGTCCACAGCAGGTCCCGTCTCCCTGGCCTAACACTCAGCCCTGGAACACCTGGACAAAAAGAACAGCCATGTCAGACAATTTGGGAATCACAACTCCGCCTTCAGCAAAATAGTTCCAAACAAGCTAATCCCCATGGCACGTAACCTTTTTCTCAGCTTCTCTCTCTCTCTGATTGGATCTGTGACACATTGGACTGGATCTGTCACGTTGAGAAGAGTATCAGAGAGATGAGTCTGGACACAAGTGTTACAATCACAGGTAATGTTTATTAACACGAGAAACAAACAGGAGAACATTAAATGGCACTCAATCATTATTTCACTTAAGTGATGGTACGGACATTCATCTCGGAATTTGATTGGACTCCAACAATGGTAAGCCTAAACACACTACAAACAGGGACTTTTACACACACACCCGGTTCCCTGACCAATGGGAGTGTGTCTCCCTGCAAGTAATGATCTATCGCAATACTATGGTTGAGCTTCAGTGTAGCGCACACTTACCCACGACACTTGCAGTGATGTCCACAGTAGCGACTCGGAGTGGAGTGATGTCCGGGGGCAGGGAGCAAGAATGTGCTATGGATTGGTGTCATACACTGTTCCAATCTATGCATCTAGCTAATGATGCCCCTAAGTGAATAAATTAGCAAATGTCAAGGTGTGCACTAATGGGTGGCAAGTCCAACCTTGATTGACAGGTGATGTGACCTCTGAATAAGCTTCAGCTGGGGAGGACCCGTGACCATCCGCAATACACACATAATAGATAGGCAGGGAGGCCACATTTCCTTCACACAACACAATCCCACAGGTTGTAGTGACAACACCTCTTCCATGGTGATCCTCCACACCAGGGCCCCTCAATGCTGTGTGGTCAGTCACCTACAATATTCACTTTATACCCCCAACTACGTGGTTTAACACAGTTCCAACTCCACCTATAAATTCACAGTTTACCTCATTGTTGTAAGCAGGATCTCCAACAACGATGGAGAGAGAGGGATGAGTGGCTTGAAGCCAGGACAATGGCTTCATCCTCATTGAGATGGATATCAACTTCGAGAAGAAAAGGAAAGCTCAGTCCACAGTCAACATCAAAAGTACTGAGGTGGAGATTGTGGACAGTTCCGGGTCTTGAAGGTAAACATCTCCACTCCTGGTCCATGCAAATAGACCCACTGGCCAAGTGCACCAGCAGCACCCTTATCTACTCAGAAAGTGCATAAGCTCTTCTACTTTCTCAGAAACCTAAGGAAAGTTGACACATCACCTACATCCCTCAACTTCTACAGGTGCACCATTGAAAATATCTTGTCAGGGTGCATCACTGGGTGGGATGGGAATTGCTCCATCCAAGCCTGCAGGAATCTGGAAATGGTTGTGAACATGGTTTAGTCTAACACACGAAGCCCCCCTCTTCTCCATCGACTCTATTTACACCTGCAGGTGTCTTGGAAAACCAGGCAACATCTTCAAAGATCCACATCTTCCTGGATACACTCTCTTCACCCCACTCCCATCAGAAAGAAGATGCAAGAGGGAGAGATCACACACCACCAGATTGATTCTTTCCTGCCATTATCAGACTCCAGAATGAATGCACACTAATACATTTTATGCTGCCTTTGCTCCATATCACCTGAGGCCACTCCATGACTCTGAATTTCTGCACTGTGTCTAACATTTTATTCTATGTATGAGATGTCTGGCTGGATTGCTTCCAAGCAAACTCTATCTCTGCCCCTTGGTACGTGTGACAATAAACTCGGACTTGAATTTGGAGAATCAACGGAATGCAGTGTGTGGATAAAGGGTATTTCCCACTTGGCAATCAGTGGTTAGTGGGTCGATTCTGGACCAACAACTGTTCAAAAAATGCATAAATAATTTTGGAGGAAGGTCCAAGCTAAGTTTGTTGATGATCCTAAATTAAGTGGGAGAGCAAAGTGTGTGGGAGGCACGGGTTGTGAGTTAGTGGGCAAGGGTCTGGCAGATGGAGAACAATGTTGGTAAATCTGAGGGGAAAAAAAACTTGGAAAGTCAGTTTATTATTGAAATAGCGAAAGATTGCAACATGCTGTTGTGCAGAGAGACCTGGGAGAACTTTTGCCTTAAGCACAAAAGGAAGTCAAGTGAGATCTTGACCTTCCTTGTGAGAGGGATTGAATTTAGCAGCACGAAGGTTCTAGTGCAACTGTACAGGGAACTGGTTAGGCCGCACCTTGAGTACTGTATGTAGTTCTAGTCTCCTTGGATTTAGAGGCAGTGCAGAGGAGGTTCACTGGGCTGATTCCCAAGTTGAGGGACTTAGGCGATGAGGAGAGATTGAGTAGTTGGAAATTTAAAGTTATTGGAGTTTAGAACAATAAGAGGAGGGGGATCTTATAGAGATATTTAAAATTATAGTCAGATGGAAGCAGGTGACTGGAGAGATGAGAAGTAGGGAGCATAGTGTCAAGATTCTGGTGTGATATACTCAAGATGGTGGTGTGGCCATAGCCTGCAGTGCCTCCTCTGGACTGGGTGCTATAGTAATCACCACCCCCCCACCGAAGTAGACGCCGTGCTCAATCTTTGAACAGATGAGGATGCAGACTGGAAAACAGGGAATGCCAAGCAAGAGCAGACCTCCGAAAGAGGCCGCAAAGTGCACACAGACTCGACTATCGGGGGACAGAGTTTACGTCGTGGTCTCAAACCGAGACTTCTGCTGGGCCCTTCAGACTTGGACGCCAGAGTTGACGTTGCCTGTTGCCGGGGGGTCATGGAGATGAAGTGGCACCAGACGGAGGAGGTGTCCAGGGGTGTTCGGAGCGGCAGAAACGGAAGAGGTATCCCGAGTGGCAGAGCCGTGGGCCCGGTTCGGGGGAAGCTGAGGATGCGTGTCAAGGATTGCTTGGGCCTCGTGGGGGAGATGCCGTGGCTTTGACCTCGAGAGGCAGTGAACTGTGAGGTGGTTTCCCTTCAAAAATGCTGGTGAACAAATTTAACATCCGGAGTCGAGCAGATGCCGGGAAACCTGACCTTGATGATGGTGCGGAAGTAGCCTACAGCTGTCTCTTCGAATCAGGTGAACAGTCTCTAGTGGACATTTTAACATCTAAATACATATTTCAACCTGTCTCTTCTGTAACCAAGGCCCAGCATTTGAAAAATCAATGTTTTGTGGCGTTGATTTTTTAATATACATTTTTAAGTTGTTACGTGTAATTGGAGATGTGTGTGTACGAGAGATAGTTTAATTTTGTGTTATTTCAGTGTCCTGTGGGTAGTCTGACTGTAAGAGGCGCTGAGGCAATTCCTGCCAGTGGCGAATCTGTCCACCTTGCAGCAGGCAAAAGGAATTTCATGTAATATGTCACTGTTTTATTACGATGACAATAAATTGAATCTTGAAGATTCAGGGGAGTAGATTTGGGAGGAACTGCTTAACCTAGAGAATTGTGAATTTGTAGAATTCTCTGCCCTAAGAAACAGGAGAGGCTGCCTAATTCAGGATGCTTGTGCCATAGGTAGATTTCTGCATTGTGGGGAATGAAGGGTCATGGGGAAACGACAGGTGGAGCTGAGCCCATGGCCAGATTAGCCATGATCTTATTGGATGGCAGAGCAGACTCAGTGGCCCAGATGGCCGACTTCTGCTCCTATTTCTTATGTCCTTGTAGCAGTGCAGCACAGGAACCTTCAGGCCACAATGTCAGTGCCAAACCTGATGATGCATCAAACTGAATCCCTTGGGCCTGCCCATGATCCATCTCCCTCCTTTTGCCACGGATTCAAAAGCCTCTTCAATGCTACTGTGGTATCTGCTTCCACTATTATGCCTGACAGCCGATTCCAGGCACCCACCACGTCCCATGGGGGTAAAGATGCCCCCGCACTTTTCCTTTTAACTTTCTCCCCTCACCTTAAAGGCATATCCTGTGGTATTTTTCTCCTGGGGAAAAACATTCTGTCTGCCTCCGCCGTTAATGCCTTTCAAATGTTTATGAACTCTATTCTGAAGATCCAGCTTTTATGCTCTCCCAAAATACAATAAACAAAAATTGTCATCCTTCTTTCACATATTCCTTTCCTAAATAGCTTTCAATTATTGACCACTTCACTCCCTTTTCAATCGACCAATCTCCTTCACTCCTTGTGCATTTACTATCCTTTCCTTGGTTCTCAAATTTTGTCCATGCCTTTTCAGGTTGTTTTGTCATTTTCATACAGTGGACCTTGAAATTTAATTTTAAATTTAGACATACAGTATAGTAACAGAGCCTTTCAACCCAATTTACACCCAATAGACCTACAACCCCCGGTAGGTTTTGAACGGTGGGAGGAAAACTGGAGCACCCAGAGGTAACCCACACAGACCCGAGGATAAAACACAAACTCCTTATAGTCAGCACCAGATTCAAACCCCGGTCTCTGGCGCTGTAACTATGCTAACCGTGCTGCCTTTCCAGTATTCTTCCAATGAATTAAATATTACAGGATATGGGTTAAGAGTAAAAATGTAAACATTTAAAGGCAACACTAGGGGGAACTTCTTCACGCAGAGAGTGGTGGGAGTGTGGAACAAGCTACCAACAAAATTAATAAATGCAGGTTCAATTTTGACATTTAGGTAACATTTTGAGAGATGCATGGACAGGAGGGGTATGGAGAGATATGGTCCAGGTGCAGGTCAGTGGGAATAATAGTTCAGCACAGACTAGAAGAGCTGAAGGACTTGTTTCTGCACTGTAGAGTTCCATGGCTCTATTCTCAGACATCATACAATGAGGACAGTCAAGGAGAGATGTGCTGGAAGCGACATGCTTTCAGAATGCTAACTCACTGGTCCTGAATGTGAGACACTTACATCAAAAGAGGCCTAAGGATTAGCCCAAAGGTGTCCTGCTTCACCTGACTTTAATCAAAGAAAACAGATTTGAAAAACCTACCTAGATTCTTGCTTCTGATTGTATTGCAGGGTTTCTTTTCAGAAAGGTCAGAAAAGAATGCCATTGTAAAAGGTGGGAATACATTTGGAGAAGCATTGAAGTTGTCAATGCTGGAATATTGAGCAAAGAGTTGCTGGAGGAACTTAGCAGGTCAGACCGCAATCAAGGGTAGAAATGGCCAGTCAACACTTTGGATCTGAACCCTACCTCCTACACCCTAAGATAAAGAGGGAAAATGCATATTGAAGAGGGAAAATGCATATCGAAAGGGGAAAATGCTGGAGGTTGGCCCTAGAGGTGACAATGTACAGGCCAGAAGGTGTGGCAGATAGAGAGACAGGTAGAGTGAGAGAAGTCTTTTAACATGGTGGGGGGTCATGGGGAGGGTGGGGGGTGAAGTGCAATTTAAGAGAGAGGAGGAAAAGTGTCCAGGAGGAAGTAGAGATGGAAACAGTGGAATTAGATGGGGGTGGGGATTACCTAAACTTGCATTTACCAGGATGCTGCCTGATTGGAGAACATGTCTTCAGATAACAGAGTTAGAACTTCTCCCTTGGGAACGAAGAAAGATGAGTGTTTTACCAGGTTATAGATAGGGTGGACAGCCAACGCCTTTTACCCAGGGCGAGTGTAGCAAACACCAGAGGACGTCCGTACAAGGTGGAGGGGAAGAAAGTTTAGGGGAGATGTCAGGGGCAAGTTTTTGACGCAGATAGTAGTGGGTGCCTGGAATGCATTGCTAGGGATGGTGGTGGAGTCTGGTGCAATAGGAACATTTACAAGACTTTTAGACAGCCATATGGATGCAGGAGAAATAAAGGATTATGGTTGACTCTCTCTGCTTGCAAAACCACATGACCCTCTTAGAACAGCAAGCTCTCTTCCAGACAGAAATTGGCTCCAATAAGATCTTTCATCTTTCAACAATCCATTAGTGAAATCTCTTGAGCACTCTTCAAAGCCCTTGCGAAAGCTCTGAGGCCCCGATATGTCTAGCATGGGGTAGAGCTCCAGTATTTCAATTAAAATCTGTTTTAAAGTGTTTGTATGTGACCTACTCTAACAAATGAGGTGTGACAGAGTATATAGATATGTTTTTGGGAGATAAATTGGGAAAGATTTGTTAGAGTAGGTCACATACTGGAGGTTGGCGCTAGAGTGTCGTTCCTCAAGTTCGTGTCATACCTCACCCTAACAATGGTTGATGCTAAGGACGTATTTGGAGAGTTGAAATGGTTGACTACAGAAAGGTGACATTAAGACCCACAGCCAGAGTGTCAGTGTTGAATTCCAGGCTCAATTTTCTGGCTCTCTCCCGATGGCAAATGTCAAATTTCTGTCATAGTCTTGCAGATATGTTCATTGTCTTGACATGAATGTCTCCATTATTGATGTAGGAGGACTTCACAACTTGGTTCAACCTTGCTTTCATCCTGAGTTAGCAGATCATTGCTTCAAATCTTACATTGGAAATCTACGCAGTCCAATTAAATTCAAGTGTGGTGCATACATTTTATTGATGGCAAAATTCTGCGATGTGCACTCTATCCTGCAATGCCTTTCACAAGTTCTTTACTGCCTGTCTGTCATGATGAGATGTCCTGAGGTAGGTGCAGAGTGGCTATAAATACAAATTCTTTCCTTTCGTTTCTGTGCTGCTGGGCTTAGAGATACTACAGAAACAAGAAAGGACAAATATTTAAATAATGTCTTTCACAATGTTCCAAATCACTTTACAACCGATGAATCATTTAAAGCTTAGTAACACCCGAAAGAGGGGAATCAGCTTGCAACAGTGAGCTTCCATAGATGACAGTGCGATTGCCAGGTAACAGTGATACTTATTGAGAGAGAAATATTGCTCACATGATCCAAGGAGAGCATCAATTATATATTTGAAATAGTGCCAAATGACCTGTTTACGTCCATCTGGGAAAACAGATGGGGCTGGATCTAACATCTCATCTTAAAGGCTTCTCAAGTCTCTGGATTGAGACTTGTACCCACTATCTTTGGGTACAGATGATATTGTAAAGCTAACCTGTTGGGTAAAAGATCATGAGAATGCTTGCTACTTCTGTATTCTAATAATCCAAAGGCACATTTGGCTATATAGCATGTTAAATTGAGAGAGTTCTTCAGTTCCAATCTTACAATACTACACACTTGAAATAACCCTTTTTTTTAATGCTGCAAATCAAAAATGTTTTTGGAAATTCAAGTAAAATTTTAAATTTATATTTAGATATACAGCATGGCAACAGGCTTTTCTGGCCCATGAGCTCATGCAGCCCAATTAACCTACAACCCCGGGAAGTTTTGAACAGTGGGAAGAAACCGGAGACCCTGGAAGAAACCCACGCAGGCACGGCAAGAAAGTACAAACTCCTTAAAGACAGCACTGGATTCGAACCCAGGTCACTGGCGCTGAAAGAGATTTGCGCTAACAGCTACTGTATACTAACCATTAAAGGTTCAAACTTATTCTCATCTGACTGTACATACACAAGACAATGAAACTGTGTTTCTCCAGGTCACGGTGCTCGTGCACACACTACACAGTACACAATAATTGCATACATGCATATAATTTAAAATGTATAAATATTTTGGGATGATTTACTCAGTTATAGGATACTGTAGCCTGGCAGTCCTGATCTTGATGTTCCTGGTTTGATGTAGTGGGTCAAAGATATTGTGTGCTAGATGGAAAGGGTCTTTTAGAATTCAATGAAGCAAGATTCCTGAGGAACTCATCAATAGCAGAAAGGAAAACCCCAGTGATCTTGGACATTTTGATGATCCCCTGCATTGACTTCCGGCCCAATGCATTGCAGCTACTGTCCCACACAATGATGCAGCTCTCAATTGTGCTCCAGTTAAAGTGTTGCCAGGATGGGAATTGATAGCCTTGCCTTCCTCAACATCATTAGAAAGTGTATGCCCTATGCCTCCTTCCTGACAAAAACTTTAATGATATTGTGTACAGTAATTTAATAGCTTTATTAAATATTACAAACATTTAAGACAACAAATGAGAACTACTGAATGAAATTAATATTCATACAAGTCAAAGAACAAGTTATTTTGGTCAGATGGTGCTGAGTAAACTTTGAAAATTTGTTGGAGGGCTCCATGAAAAAAACCCGGAGAATGTTTTCAATTATCAGAATGAATTTATGCTGATGTTAGCTGCGCACTCAGATATGAAAGGTCAGTGATTCCATCTCTCTGTTTTGTGAGCTCAGCTCAGCCAAAGGAACACTTGACAGTTGTGTCCTGGGACTGACCAGAAGGATCATTGTCCATTGCCTGCCTACTATCAGGAAGGAGGCACTGGAGCATGAATATCAGGACTGGCAGGCTGAGAAATAACTTCTCACAGGCGGTGAGATCAATAAAGAGAATCCTGTAACTGGGTCTCTGTAATGGAAAAGAGTCAATTATTCCAAAATATTTATACATATTTGTTTCTGTATTATTTCTTTACACATTTATGTGACTATTATGTGCTGTGTATTGTGTGTGTATGATCCAGAAAAATACTGATTCATCTGGGTTTATAGGTTCAGTCAGATGATAATAAACCTGAAGTTGAGAAACTGATTCCCGCAGACAGTTGTAAGTGTGCCTTAAGGCACTGAATATGGACTGACATGAGCTTGGCAATGCACACAATGTGAAAAGAACAGGTTCATAGTGGCAGTCAAAGGGCGAAATGCAACAGGCATCTCTGCAATAACATGGAGGAAAAATTAATGAGAACATCATTTGAATTTTATTTGATGGCACACACAGCTGAGCATGGCTAACATGCTGACCAGTTTGGGGAAGAGATGGGCAACCTGCAGTGGTACAATAGTCACAGAATTCCCATTGAATTTTTAAATGCAATTCTCAATGGCAAATAAAATATGCAAATTCATTATTAACCACCTGATAGTTACATATCTACCTCAATCAAGTCCACTTCAAACATACCCATCTCAATTATATCCATCTCAATCATAAAGTATCCCATCAACCTGGACACAACTTCTTCCCACTGCTACCTTGGGGCAGAAGGTATAGAAACTTGAAGACCAGCTCCTGTCTGTACTGTTCAAGTACAGTTTAATTCCAACAGCGATCGGGCTCTTGAACCTCCCCCTTGCATACCAATCAGAGACTGCTCCAACAACACAAAAGTACAGTGCACTATTGCTCAATCACTTTTTTATGCATGTGGATAATTATGAATATTATCTATTTTTGTATAATTATTGTCTCCTTTCAATGCATCGATGTGGTTGTTCTTTGGTTTTTCTTTGCAAGTGTCTGTTTAAGTTGTAGCAAATAAGAATGTTGGTGTTGAGGTACATTGTACAATGTGTAGGACAATAAATTCGGTATTATCATCATCATTCGGACCATCGACTGCATTTGTGTTCCCCTGCCATGTCAGTGCTGCAACCATCTATCGATGTTGGATCTAAAGTGCACTTTGCTGTAGGCTGATTTGCCATGTGGTTTATAATGTGAAACTAAAATAGAACGAGGTAAGGAATTCTGTGAAAGCAGCTATTTAAAAAAAACACAACACAAACATTTTCAATGGGATCCCTGTGGAAGTAGCTTCTTGGCAGCACAGCCACAGTTGATGGCTAGCTGTCGCCTTTTAAATTAACCACAGAGCAAGAGACGTTAATTTTACTTTAACAGTTTGTTAAAGTAAAATTATCAGCTGGGAAATTTTCCCTTTGCTGTCCCCAAGGCAGCGTTTTCAGTAATTTTCCTTCAAGTGGCTAATTTCATCACCTTGACAAACATTATCCTTGATCAGCTGGTGATTTGATATCCTGCAATGCAGTGATTTGAGCAGTTGTAAATGTACAAATGGAATAAAAACATGTTGCACAGTGAGTAAAACAAGAAAGGCTGCAGATTCTGTGATTGTCGTGCAATTCAGTAGGTCACGCAGCATCCATTGGAAGTAAAGGGTAACCAATTTTTCAGCCCCAAAATGTTGCTTATATCCCTTTGATTCCCATGGAATCTGCATAACCTGCTTAGTTTCTTCAGCACTTGTGGGTATTGCACGTGTTGTATCGCGAGGGTCTTTCTTTAAGGAAACAGATTCTAAGATTTTGCAGACTGGAAGTGACGTTCACTCTGGCACAGAGTTGCTGGTAAATTCATCAGTACTGAACTGACAAGACACACAACTGATGTGTATCTCAGTGTGTCAGGTGTTGGGAAGTATGGGCATTTGTAATGGAATAATATGCTAATGTAAAATATGGAATCAAACACAACTGGAAAGCTGTGTGATTCTCCTTCCATAAAGTATTGCATTTGGACTGAAGATTCAATTGAGGGTACAGGCCAGTGACCCTGGGAATTGGAGGAAAGTCATTAACACCCAAAACTGTCAGGAGGGTTGAGAAGAAATTGAGACATTAATAGATACAGAGGCTTATGGAGTGATTGGATGGTAACTGAGCCATTAACTTGTTGGAGATAGGGGTGTGGTGGATAACTAACCTGGGAACTAGTGGAGGGGAAGGGGGAATTAACTGACCTGGGAACTGCCTAGTGGGTGTAACAGACTGGGAACTTTATGGAGAGGAGGGTAACTGACCAATGAACTTGTTGTGGGGGGGGTCTGGTTGAGGGTTGACCAAGTGCACCCTCTATCACCGCAGACAGCGCCCCTATTAAGCCACCCTTGTCAGGAAGCCATGTCTGGAACAAAAGCCATGAAAAGACACAACTGAGCTTTTTTTAACTTGGATCTGTTGCTTTCAGGTTTGCCAACAGAAGACATTTCACCTAAAGATTGACAGGAGCTCACCACCATCTTCTCAAGAGCAATTTCAAATGGGCAGTAAACTCGGCCATTGCCGACCACCCAAGAATTAACACCTTAAGTGTGATTGATTAGCCCAGTAAACACCACAGTAGTTGTAATGGAACTGCAATGTGTGGCATGCTGTTAGGGGGTAGCAGTTAGCACAATGCTGTTACAGCACCACTGGGGTTCGAATCGTTCTGTCTGTAAGGAGGTTGTACGTTCTCCTCGTGTCTGTGTGAGCTTCCTCCAGGATCTCTGGGTTCCTCCCACCATTCGAAACATACCAGGGTGTAATTAGGCAACAGGGGTTCGTGGGCCAAAAGGGCCTGTTACCATGCTGTATATTAAAAAAATGTAAAAATTAAAAATGTAAAAAAGAGACAAAAGTTTTGGTTTGAGCAGGGGTGTTCTGACTGACCATTGCATAGTGATTGACATTGCCCATGCAAGCCCTACCCAGCTGTTCATTATTATGTCTGAAATAATGACTGGAACCGGCAGGTGCAGTGAACCAAACCAAAGTATAAATCAAACACATTAACATGGTAGGGGGAGAGAGCCTGCAGCTCGGCGTCTGCGCTCTTCACAGTACTCCACTCTAGTGACCTCGCAGTACCAGCACATGTGCAGGGCACCCTTGTAGGTACGGTCGCTGGAGCACGATTGCAGTGGGAGTAGGACAGCTGATAGCAGTGGTTGTCTACACCAGCGGTACCAGGGACGGTTATGTGTGGTTGGTGAACTGTTCAGGTATACCATTTCTTCTGCACCCATCCCTCTGGATGATGCAACAATAAAATGTGCCAAGCTGATAAATATCTGGTATGTCTAAAACCATTGACTGATTTGCATGTTATTAATTGTCCAATTGTCAAGATGTTGGCCTGGAAATTCTGACAGAGAGCCTGGCAAAGATTCTTCAGTTGCATACTTCCAGAAATTGCATTATTTTCTAGGATGGGACATTTCCATCTGAGGGTATTGTTAACTCACTAATGAGATTTAACTTCTGGGCCTGATGTAACTCTTTGTGCACAGACTAATGTTGGTCACCAGCTGCATTCCTTCAAAGCTGTCATAGGAGGAACCCTCATTGGTTATTCCCAGGACGAGTCACTCTTTGGGACACTAACAAGATCCCACGGTTTATATTCAGACGCAATGCCTCCAGCAGGCACCACCTCCACTCCCAACCCTTCGTCTGCTAAGGATCCTGATCCTCCAAATATCAAGACCCACCGTGGAGTCCTGCCCCACCTTTCCAGGTTCTCATCTGCTCCCATCCCAATCTTATGTTCGATTACTTTTGGGCCACATGCCTGGTCAGTAACCTTCTCCTCATGCTAATCTCTCCGGCCAGAAATCCCCAACCACCCCAAAACCTCTCCGGACTGCTGCTCCAATGCGAGGAATGGTGGTTTGAGCACGCTGAAGGCATAAAAATGTATAGTTCATCTCTGTCTCTTCAATTTTCGCTTTTCCTTCTTCCCCGGGAATTTACTTGTTCTGAGGACTGAGATATTTCTGCTTTCTCAATGATGTCTTTAATATCAGTTGCTGAACATTTAATCATATAAATTTTATCAATCCTTTTATAAAGTTGCATTCCCTGGTGACTCAATTGATCTGCAACCTCACCACGAACTGAATAGAAATGAGAAGCCATGCAGGCTCAGTCCCCAGCCCGATGAGAAACAGAAACTTCATCACTGATGCCACGCTCTTGTCCCTTGTCACTTTGACTGGTTCTAATATCCTGGCCCCAGTGGTTAACTTCATCAACTACCATCTAATTGCTCCCCACTTCAATCCCATTCCAGGATGGTCTGTGTGCTCTTCATATCATCCCTGAAAAGAGTCCCAGATAGCTGTCCTCAAGAACCTCCACTCACCTGGCTGAACAACTTCTTCCTTGGAACATATGCTCTTTTGGCTCTACATTTCTCCAGATTAACGGTCTCTCTGTGGGGACTTGCGGGAGCCTAGCCTTCTTTGACGTACGGGTGGGACTTGTGGGAGAGGCCTAGTTTCACTCTTACTCTGATCCCCTCTTTTGATGGCTGCATTGGTGCAATTCCTTGCCCTCACCTCGAGCTCAAAGCTCTCGCTGCCTATGGTGCTAATTTGCACCCTGGTCCCATTCTCACACATTTGATGTTTCCTTTCCTGACTATGTTCTGTCTTAATGTGGGTTTGGCCCAATGACCCAGTTCCTATACCTGTCCCCCTGCTTCAGTCAGGTCTCATCCCAAAACGTTGACTATCCATTTCTCTTCAGTGCTTGGGTCCCTTGAGCTTCTCAATGTTTGTTTGATCTTCCAGCATTGAATTGAATTGTGTATTGTCACATCCATGAAGATTCGGTAAGACACCTTGGTTTGCGTCCTAACCAAGCAACGCAACCTATACATAATGCAGCAGGAAGTGCATGCAAAAAAAAAGCAGAGGGGATAATGTTGACAAGAGAAATCACAGTTAAAAGTGCAAGACATCAGCATTTAGTGATGTGAGGTTCATTCAAGAGCCTGACAAAAGTGGGAAGTAACTTTTCTTGAATCTGGAGGTGCGAGTTTTCAAACTTGTGAATTCTGCCTGATGGAATGGGGGGGAGGGGAAGAAGAGATTATGACCAAGGTGCAATGGGGTCCTTTAATATGTTGGTTGCTTCCCTGAGACAGTTGGAGGTGTAGATGCAGTCGATGGAAGGGGGATTAGTTTGGGCAACATCTGATCTACCTTCGCAAGTCTCTGCAGTTTCTTGCAGTCTTGGGCAGAGCAGTTCCTGTCCCAAGCCAGGATGCATCCGGACAAGATACCTTCCATGGGGCATCTGTACTAGTTGGTAAGAGACACAGGTGACAAGCTGAATTTCCTCAAGTTTCTAAGGAAGGAATGGTGTTAGTGCACTTTCATGGTTGTGTTGTTCATGTGGTTGGACCAGGTGATACTTACTCCTCAAAACAGTTCTTGTGTTTTCCTCCCTCCCTGCTTCCTGGAAGGACTCCATTCCATAACTGAGCACCTGTAGTCAGCACACTGAGGCAACCATGAAGGCACACCAATGCTTCTACATTTTGGGGAGATTTGGCATGTTGTGAAATTCTCTATTGAACTTCCTCAGGTGGACTGCGAAAAGTTTACAGACTGGTTGTATCATATAACCATATAACCATATACGGAGCGGAAACAGGCCATGTTGGCCTTTCAAGTCCGCACCGGTTCACTGATTTTGTGCGCCCTCTTCAGGCATTGGTGATTTTAAGTGTAGTGTATCTTTGAGAATTTTAACATCTATCCATAGGTTCTCTGTACTTTGGATGTGAAATCTCACATTAAAATATTCAAAAACATTGGCTGTGTGGGAGAAGCCAGTGAGTGGCCGTGGACAATAGCTTCTCAGACTGGAGGCCTGTGACTAGTGGTGTGCTGCAGGGATCGGTGCTGGGACCAGCGTAGCTTATCATCTAGATCCACAATCTGGACAACAATGTGGTGATTGGATCAGCAAGTTTGCAGACAATACTCAGATTAAAAGCATTGTGGTCAGCAAGGAAGGTTTTCAAAGCTTGCAGAGGGATCTGGACCAGCTGGAATAAACAGCAGATGGAATTTAACATGAACAACTGTAAGGTGTTGCGTTTTGAAGGACAAACCATGAAAAGACGGTGAATGGTCGGGCACTGAGGAGTGCAGTAGAACAGTGGGAACTGGGAAACTGCTGTCACAGGTGGATAGAGTTGTAAAGAGAGTTTTTGTCATATTGGCCTTCATAAATCAAAGTACTGAGTTTCAAAGTGTGGAGTTTATGGTGAAGCCAAAATTGGAGTCTTGTGTGCAGTTGTGATCACCTAACGACAGGGAAGATATCAATAAGATTGAAAGAGAAAATTCACTAGGATGTTGCTCGGACTTCAGGAAATCAGTTCCAAGGAAAGGTTTAACAGGTTAGGACTTTATTCCCTGGAGGGTAGAAGAATGAGTGAGATTTGATAGAGGTATTTAAAATTATGAGGTGGATAGACAGTAAATGTAGGTCAGCGTTGTCCACTCAGAGACAAACCAGCAGATTTGGGATAAGAGTGAAATGGGAAAAGTTGAGAGGGAAAATTGGAAGAAATTTGTTCAGAGAGTAGAGGGAATGTGGAATGAGCTGATGGTTGATGGTGAATGAGGAGTCAATTTTAATATTGAAGAATTTGGATGGGTATGTGGATGGGAAGGGTATGGTGGGCTATGGACTGGTTGCAGGTCAGTGGGAATTGGCCAAATAATAGTTCACCACAGACTCGAAGGGCCAAAGGACCTGCTTCTGTGCTGTACTGTTCTCTGGAGACTGGAGGTTAATTGGGGGTGAAAGGTCTGTTATTGTCCTGCAGGTATAACTTTAAAGATTTAAGACACAGATGAACCTAAAGATTTTTAAATGTTGCATCGATAGGACTGTAATGCACAAAACTCCCCACCCAATTCTGATTGGAGACCCTGGTTTGTTTGCTCCAGACAGTATTCAGATAAACACACAACCAGCTTTTCAGGCTTGAGCCCTTTATCAGGGCACGTATCCGTACTATATAAAGTTCACTGCTTGACCTGCTGAGCCTCTCCAGCATTTGCATCGCTACAGAAATTGGTTGAGTTACTACGTGTGAACAAAGAAGAATTGACATCAGGACATTTGACCCCTGAATTGTACATCCAGAGACAGGAACTTTCAGAACCACACAAATACCCCCATTCACCTTCCCATTTTGTGAAGGGTGAGATAAAAACACTCCTTACACGGGGACAGATATGAACCTGGGTCACTGTCACTTTAAGAACATTCTGCTAAACATGCCAAGATCAAAATTCAATTGATCGTCCTGTAATAAAGTGCAATATTACACAAACCACTTCATTCATGCATAAGGCAGATAGGGTTACATGAGCAGAAAGTTAAATGAAGTGCATCTTGCAGACAAGAGCAAAAGAGAATTCCCATTTCCCACGCAGTCCCCAAACCCAGCCCTTGCCCACCTACATCCATCAGCAGCCCACACTTCAAAGGCAAACCTCAGACACAATCAAGTACAAACATCCCAAAACCATCATCCCAAGACGAGAGCGAAAGTTGCAGGCAGCGTAAACCACACACATGAAACCAACACATTTCTCTGGCTCCATCGTCATGAGCCACATGGAAAACACCAGATTGCAAACTACCCACATACAGTGGCTTCCATGAACACCAAATTCTTTTCACCCCAACAACTCAGAGAACAACCACAGAAAAAGCAGCCACAGTAAAACTAGGCTTCCTACCTTCCTCTGATGGCAGCATCATCTCAGGTTACAGGGGGGGAAGAATGGGGGGAGAGAGAAGAGAGGAAGGGGGAGGAGGAGGGGAGGGAGAAGAGGGGAAGGGGGGAGAAGAGGGGAAGGGGGGAGGAGGGGAAGGGGAGAAGAGGGGAAGGGGGAGGAGAAGAGGGGAAGGGGAAGGGGAGGAGAAGAGGGGATGGGAAGAGGGGAGGGGGTAGAGGGGAGGGGGGAGGGGTAGAGGGGAGGGGGAGGGGAGCGGTGGAAGGGGAAAGAGAGGAGAGTTGGGGGGAGAGAAACTCACCTGCTTTAAACCCATGAATTTCTGTCACCTGATTAACAGCCCCTGAATTGATCCTCTCTCGCTATTAGCCATGGTGATGGAGACAGGAGCCAGGCCTGAGCTGGAATCTGGCCAACAGTTAATTGGCAGATCCTTCAGGTGGGAGGTATCACAGCTGAATGTTGCTGGACATTGAATCAAGGGGCGGATTCGACCTTCTTCATTGTGGTCAAGACAACATCAATGTTGTTTATCAGTTGACAGGAGTTCATGGGGTCAAAACAGGAACTGATGCTTCCACCTCAGGGAGTGTCGGAGGAGCCTTGACTCATGACAGAGATCTGTTTGTTTTGGGGGCTTGTCCTTTGACTGTTGGTTTGAAAGCCTTTTGTGGTCTATGATAGCTGAATACTTCAACAAGACCAACTAGCATTTGCTTTGTTCCTGATGGTTGTACAACTTCTCCAATGCACAATTGGGTTTAATTTGAGCTGTTTGCTCTCCCAGTGCCTTGGAGCATTGGTTTGGGGTGATGGCCTGGGAATATTTATGCCACAGGAGGTCCAATGGTCCTGTCACATTAGTGACCCTGGTTCAAATCTGGCCCCGTCTGCAAGGGGTTTGTTGTTCACCCCATGCCAACATTGTTTTTCACCACTCTTCAAATTGTGTGGGGGTTTGGGGGTGTGTGGTGGGGGGAGGGTGTGTCAGGGCATCTGGTAAATGGGCGTATTTGTGTGGTGTGAGCTCTTTTGGGCCAATTACTCTGCTGTCTGTTTAAATGTAAAGATTAAGTCTGGGGTCTGTCTGTGTGGATGTAAAGTTACTGGGCAAAATCTCATGGCATTAATTAAAACCATAAAAAAACAAGGCTGACGACACCTGCTCACATTTTCTGTGTCTATCCCTCTCATAATTTTGCAAAGCTTGATTAAATCTCTCCTCATTCTTCTTTGCTTCAAGCAAAAAAGTCCTAACCGGTTTAATCTTTCCCTATAAGTCAACTCCTGAAGACACGGCAACATCCTAGTCAATCCTCTCCGCACTCTTTCAATCTTCCTGATATCATTCTTGTAGTTTGGCGACCAGACCTGCACACACTACTCCAAATTTGGCCTCACCAATGTCTTACACAACCTCACCGTGTCATCCCAGCTCCCGCACTCATTTCTTTGATTTATGATGGCCAAGATGTCACAAACCTGTGATGCCACTTTCAAGTGACAGGTATAAATTCTTTCACCCAAAATTCCACAAATGCGAACATTTTCGGGTTTGGCGCCAAACATGACCGGATCCGACCCACACTCAATTCGTGCATGAATTTCCCATGTTGGCAATTTCGTGACCTGTTTTGGAAACTTGACTACCCAGAAATGCAGAAGGCTACAGAAAGTGTTAGACATAGCCTTGGTTGTCCCTCCCATCCATTTAAAACATCAATGTGAGGCACTATGCCAAGAAGGCAGCCATCATCATGAAGGACACCCATATCTTTCCAACAGCTATCAGGCTCTTGAATGATCCTGTCCTCCCCTAACCATAATATATATTCAGGACCATGAAAGAGCTTGCTACACCGCTGACTCAGCATATTTTCTGCACTTTGACCAACCATGGATATTTCTACTGTTTCATTTTCTTTTTTGTCCTCTTGTGTGGTGTGTTTTCTGTACCCAGGAAGTTGCAGCAAGTAAGATTTCAATTACATCTGTACATTATTCTTCTGTACCTGCCAATAAACTTCATTCATGGCACAGTTTGCGTAGGGTGAGCACAACTCCACTATAGCACCGGATCCAGAGTCGTATCCGGCACAGTCTGTAAGGAATTTGCACGTTCTCCCCATGACCTGTGTGAGGTTACTCAGTTACCTCTCACCCATCAAAAACAACAGATGGGGTTCGGTAGGTTAATGGGTGTAATTGAGGGGCACAGATTTTATGGGCCGGAAGGGGCTTCTACCTTATTGTATCATTAAAAAATAAAAATAAACCCCACTGGAAATATAACCCCTGCCACATTATCCCTCCCTCCCCAACATCCAGAGACTAAGACAGTCTTTTCAAACCACACAACAATTTCCTCGCATTTCTTCCAATCTAATGTGGAGGAGATTTAGGGACCACTTGCGTTGGGTTCAGGATAGGTTTGTCCCACTGGGACAGGGAAAAGATGGTAGGAAAAGGGAACCAGGGTTGACTAAGCAGGTGAGGCAGCTGGTCAAGAGGAAGGAAACAGACACTAGTTATAGGAAGCAGGAAAAAGGAAGGCCTCATGAGAAGTATATGGTAGCCAGGAAGGAGCTTAGGACAGGACTTACGAGGCATGAGAGGCCTTGGCATGTAGGGTTAAGGGGGCGTATGTGAAGAGCAGAAGGATGACGAGAATGAAGGTGGGGCCACTAAAGGATAAAGGAGGCAACGTGCCTGGAGGCAGAGGAGGTTGGAGAAGTCCTAAATGAATGCTTCAGTATTCACAAGAGAAAGGGGCATTGATCAGGTTGAAGTTGGAATATAAAAGGCGTGTGTGCTTGAAAATGTGGCGATTAAGGAAGAGGTAATGTTGGATCTTCTTAAAAATATCAAGATTGATATCCCCGGGCCGGATTCGATATTCCCCAGGTTTCTGTGGGAAGTGAAGGAACGGATAGCTCAAGAAGTAGCTATGATATTTGAGTCTACTTTGGCCATAGGGGAGGTGGTGGAGGATTGGAGAATGGCAAATGTAGTCCTCTTGATTAAAAAAAGGTAATAGGGAGAATTCTGGGTATCATAGACTCGTGAGTGTGTAAACTGTTGGTGAGGATTCTTAAGGATAGGATCTATGAGTATTTGGAGAAGTACAGTCCACTCAAGGATAATCAGCATGGATTATGAAGGGAAGATCATGCTTCACGAGCCTAAATGAATTTTCTTGTGGAGGTAACAAAAGAATTTGATGAAGGTAGGGCAGTAGATGTGGTTATATGAGAGACACGTTCAGAAAGTCATGAGGCATGGGATCAGTGGAACCTTAGCTGTGTGCCTGGACATCGGTGACTAGTGGAGTGCAGCAAGGATCTGTTCTGGGACCCCTCCTCTTTGTGATTTTCATAAATGACCTGGATGAAGATGCAGCAGGATGGGTCAGTAGGTTTGCAGAGGATACGAAGGTTGGAGGGGTTGTGGATAAAGGTGAAAGTTGTTGAAAGTTACAAGAGGTTAGAAACAGGATGTACAGTTGGGCAGAGAAGTTGCAGAGATAGCTCAATCCGGATAAGTGTGAGATGATGCATTTTGGAAGGACCAATCAGAAGGTTGAGTATAGCATTAACAGTCAATAACTTAAGAGTGCGTATGAACTTGGGGTCCAAATCTATACATCCCTCAAGGTCGCTGCACAGGTTAAAAAGGCCTATAGGACATCGGGCTTCATTAATAAGGGGATTGCGTTCTGGAGTAGAGAGGTCATGATGGAACTCTACAAATCTCTGGTAAAACCACAGTTAGAGTTCAGTTCTGGTCACTTCATTATAGGAAGGATGTGGAAGCTATGGGGATGGTGCAGAGGAGATTTACCCAGATGTTGTCTGGATTGAGAAACACGTTTTATGAGGGCAAGGTCAGCAGAACTGGGACTTTTTTCTTTGGAGCGAAGAAGGATGAAAGGAGACTTGATAGAGGTCTACAAGATTATGAGAGACATAGATAGGGTGGACAGCCAGCACCTGTTTCCCAGTGTGGGAATAGCGGACATCAGAGAACATATGTACAATGTGAAGGGAGGAAAGTTTAGGGGCACAGTTTTTTTTTACGTAGACCATTGTGGGTGCCTGGAATACCTTACCAGAGATGGAGGCTGAAACATTAGGGGCATTTAAGAGACCCTTAGACAGGCACATGGATGGAAGAAAAAAGAGGGTTACAGGGTAGGGATGGGTTGGTACATTTTTTAAGGAATATATGGGTCAGCACAACATCAAGGGCCGAAGGGCCTTTACTGTGCCGTAGTGTCAATCTTCTAATATTTTGAATGCTGTCCCTAAGTTTCCACCTTAGAGGAAATCAAACACAGACTGTGTGACTTCCATTTTCTGCTCTACTCTCGCCTCTGACTTCTCTGTCTTTGGCCTCCTTTGCTGTTCCGATGAAGTCCATGTAAGCTTGGGGAGTGAAATTTTGAATCTTCAGTGGAAGCTTATTACAGCCTTCAGGATTGTACACTGAACTCAACAAATTCAGATCGCCAAATATTCCTGTTTGCTTCTGAAGTGGCCAGGCTTGAAGCGAAGTCATCCACCTGTTGCGTTGTCTCGGGTTATCTCTTGATCAATCTGTTATTTCTTTCTGTTTCAAATTTCCTGCATCCATCGGGAACATTACGGTTCCAATATTTTCCTCTGGTTTTCCTTTCTAGAGGTTGTCACTAAAGTAGACAGTTAAGTCATTCCAACCTAAACCAGGGCCTAGTTCTTATGGAGGTACTGTATAAGGGCAAGTTAGAACAGATCTGTGAGCTTAATTAAAAGACATGATTATGCATTAGTAAAGGCTAATATAATAAATGAATGCAGGAACACCATCAGTTCCCCTTGATAAAATGTGTGCAAATATGTACAGCCTTCTATAAAAATGTAAGCAACAATGATTAATGAGTCTTGCATAGCTCCCCTCAGTCCCAAGTAGAGCCACTCATCATGGGGAAGAGCGAAATAGCAGACCAATTCATCAAATAATTTGGTTCCATTTTCACAGCAGAGGATGTTACTTTGCACAAATCTGAAGAAATCTGGAATCTCAGAAGGGTGAGAACAGCAATCAAATTAAAAAGAGATTGAAAAGTTGTCACTGAGAGCATTAAATGCCCAGGCCCTGATCATCGGTATTCCAGAGGACTGAAAGATAAAGCCCAGTTTGGGTATAGAGTCCCAGACCTGAAACATGTCATCTGAGCATTGCCAACAATTCTGGTTTTTTTTAATTTCAGATTTCCATCATCTGCAGAATATTTGTATTTCTTTAATTGCAGGAGTAGTCACAGAAATAACCATTCTCCAGAATTTGGTGGATTATGGAAGAGTTACCATGAATTAGAGAGGGGGATGTAATTATAATCCCACTATTTACACACTCCTGGTGTTATTAAGCATGAAGCAGGCTCTTCGGTCCAACTGTCCATGGCAATCAGTTGGCATTCTGGGCTGCTCCATTTTGCTGTATTTAGCCCGTATCTTTTGTCACCCATCCCATTTATATATCTGCCTAAATCTCTGCTGTATGTTAGAATTGTATCTGCTTCTGTAGTTTTCTCGGACAGCTAGTTCCAGACCTGGACTGCTCTCAGGTCCCTCTAAAATCTCTTTCCTTTCACCTTAATACAGTGCCCCATAGGTACAGAACCATCCACACTGGGGAAAAGACTTTATCCATGCCATGCCTCTCATGGTTTTGAAAGCTTTTGCAAGATCACTGGTCAACCTGCTACCCACCAGAGATTAAAGGCCCTGCATATGCAATCTCTCCCTGTATTCAAACTCCCAAGGCCCTGAAACATCCCTTTTCCAACTCAAGGTCTTCCTTCCAATAACTGCACACAGGAAGAGATTGAGCAAACAGGAAGCGAAAGATGTAATTTCAGTACAGAATTTGAAGGCCTAACGAAGGATGAGAAAACATCTTGAGAATGGAAGACAACTCATGTTTGGCAAACCTACAAAACAAAATGTGTTGGAGAAACTCAGCAGGTCACTCACCATCCAGAGGAAGTGAAGGACAACCAGCGTTTCAACATTGGTGACCCTCTACTTTCTATGGACACTCCACAATCTGCTGAGTTTCTCCAACACATTTGTGTACTACTCTCGACCCAAGATTCTGCAGACCTTTTTGTTTAATTCTTGATAAACCTACTGGAGGATCTTGAGACCATCACTGGTAAACAAACATTAAAAGAAAACAAATGAAATGGTGGATTTTAAAAGGACCCCTCAGCATCCTATGTTCCAGAAAGAGAAAATCCCAGTCTATCCAGCCTTTGCTAGCAGTTCAAGCCCTCCCGTTCTTGGTAACATTCCTGTGGAACTTTTCTGCACCCTTTCCTGTTACTTACAGTATATATTTCCTATTGCTGGATAACCAGAACTTTACACATCTTGTACAGTTGAAACCATAAAACTGTTGAACACTACTGCACAGAAATAGACCCTTCAGCCCATCAAGACTGTACAAAATAATTATTACCCAAATCATAGGCATCAAAACCTCACCCACCCATATACCCTTCCACATTGTTCTGAAGTATCAAAATTGAGATGAAATTCACCATTTCAGCTGGCAGCTTGTTCCACGCTCTCACCATCCTGTATGAAGAAGTTCCCACTAATTTTCCTTTTAAACATTTCCGCTTTCAACCTTAACCCATGTCTTCTTGGTATTATCTCAAAGAAAGCTGCTGGCATTTAGTTTATCTATCCAGTTCTTAATTCTGTATATCTCTATCAAATGTCCCCTCATTCTCTGACGCTCCAGCGAATAAAGTCCTATTTTATGTGCCAGCCACATCCCAGGGAGAGGCATGGGAACACCAGCTGTGAGTTGTCAGGCTTCGGGGACCAGGGAATTGATAACTGGGGAATAACCCATGTAAAAGGAGCCAGTTTCGTTCTTAGAGCAAGCAGACATTGGGAATCTGAAGATTGGAGAGAGGCGGTGTTGGGAGTGGGGGTGCAGGAACCAGAGAGTCATAGAAGATGGAAGCAGCCCATTGGACACGTCATATCCACACTGACTAGTAGGTAACCATTTGATTTAATCCCATCCTAGCATTTGGTCCATAACCTTTTATGCCTGGGAGATTCCAATGCTCATTGAGACACTTCTTCACTGCTATCATTTTGACCCTGCTTCCACCATGCTCTCTGGCAGGGTGCTCACCATTCTCTGGGATGTTATATTTTATACCGTATATAGTTATGTTCTAAAGAAGATAAATTGTGTGAATGATTGGCACATCTCCACTTCATAAACAAACACTTCACAAAACAGATCTCATTTAAAATATCGGAGCTCTGCTCATGCCTATAGAGACTTCACAAGCAGGTGTTAATTGGACATGCTGTGGAGTAATGTTTGGAAAGCAACAGATGAACGGACCCAGAAGATTAGGTCAGGTGCCACAGTCTGTCTGAGTACAGTTTGCTGTTCAATGAGGGTCAGGTGGTTTTCTCTGAGTGAGAGAGAGAGAGAATTCAGTTCAACAGTTCAGCAGCAGCAGCTGGGAGTGGAACAGGACAAGCTGGCAAGCTTGTGGAAGAACCCCATTTTGAAGATGGGTTGTGAGTTCTTAGTTCAGCCTGGTCAAAGCCCTTGAGGGTCCATATAAGGTTTCACTTGAAATAAGGGAAACCAAAAAGAACTCTGTGGTGACCTGAAAGAAAGAGGTTATCATCTGGAATGTCCTGATGGGGCAAGTTTCTTCGGCAAGACACTGAAGTGGCTGATCAGAAGGAATCAGTTTGTGTCCAACAAGCAACAAATCTCTCTGAAAACCGGACAAGAACCTTCCTGAGTGGTAACCATTTATCTTTTAAGCACCAAAGCCTGGTGATGATTCATAAATGTCAAATTCTGTGCCCATTATAAAAATTGCTTGATACCAGTGAACTTGGAGGAATGAGAAGTGAGATTGGACTGTGAATTAAAGGACTTTTCTGAACTTACACACACATTACATACACATGCACTTAGAATTAGAAGGAGGTTATGTTAATGGTAATAAGTTAGAGTTTAATCCTGTTTTCATGGTTAAAGATAACTAAAAGCAACTTTTGTTTAAGTAGCCATTTGTCTCAGTGAATTTCTATTGCTGCTGGGTTTTGCAGTCCTCTGGTCGCGTAACAGGGTAATGAAGGTCCCCCAAGCATCCCCTGAAAATCTCTCCCCTTCCCCCTGAATGAGACGTTGACCATTCTTCTTCTCCCACTGATGCTGCTCAACCTGTTGATTTCCTCCTGCAGTTTGGGTGCTGCTCCAGATTCCTGCAGTCTCCTGCGTGTCTCAACTGCAGGCGACAGGACAGAGAACACTCCGCCCCCGTGTGTGTGTGTGTGTGTGTGTGTGTGTGTGTGTGTGTGTGTGTGTGTGTGTGTGTGTGTGTGTGTGTGTGTGTGTGTGTGCACCATAGGAAGTATCCTGTTTGGGTGCATTGCACCTCAGGATGGGAACTTTACCTAACGGAATGAACGTAGAATTTTCTGCCGCAAACAAGCAAGACGGCAGATGATGGAAAACTATAGCAACATACAAGGTGTTGGAGTACTTTGTGGATCAGATGGCATCTATGGAAGGCAATTAGCCAGTCGACGTTTCAAGCCAGAACCCTTTATCAGGACTGGGGAGAAAGAGGGCAGAAGCCCAAATAAAGAAGTTGGGGGGGTGGGAGGAAGGAGGATGAGAACATAGTTAGAGGTTAATACAGGTTGGGGGTGGTGGGGGGGGGGAAGAGAATAATGTTAGAAACTAGGAAATCATGGGTTGAAGAGGCAGAGGGCTGAAGAAGATGCACTCTAATAGGGAGGACATTTAATTGTAAAGAGGGTGGGCAGCTGGAGTGGGTGGCTGGAAGGTCAAAAGCGCAGGAAAACAGTAGGAGGGTTGGGGCCAGAGAGATCATGGAAAGTGAAGAGGTTAAAAACAATGGTGGAAGTTCTTGTAAATTGGAGGTTGTTGTTGATACAACCTGTTCTTTTTTGTTAATTTAGACATACTGCACGGTTACAGGCCATTTGGGCCCATGATTCCGTACTGTCCAATTTACACCCCATTAATCTACACTCCTGGTACATTTCGAATGGTAGGAGGAAACTGGAGCCCCAGGGAAAACCCATGCAGATATAGGGAGAATGTACAAACTCCTTACAATAGCATAGGGTTAAAATCCCAGTCCAGATCACTGGGGTTGTAAAGGTGCTGTGCAAACTGCTACACCTACATGCCACTGCCACACCTACATGCCACTGCCATGACAGATTTTAAGGTGTTCCTCTAATTTGCGTGTGGCCTCAACTTGGCAGTAAAGTTTGCCATGGGCCGACATGTGCTTCCATTACATCTATCTCTCTTTTACATATTTCAAATTGTGCCCAAACCCTCCTCTCTCTCTCTCTCTCTCTCTCTCTCTCTCTCTCTCTCTCTCTCTCTCTCTCTCTCTTCACTTTTCTCTCCCCTTCTCCCATCTTCTGGCCATTACCCTCTCATCTCTCAGCCCCTCACCAGCTTCCCATTCCAATGTTGCAGAGTAAAAACGTAGTTCTAAACAGTGCTATGGCAGTAAGACTTTCAGCGGCGTATCTACACAAAATAGCGCTTATGGCAGGGGTGACCAATGCATCAAAATAAATGGTGACAAGGAGGTCTCACAAGACCTGGCCTTGTTGGCCGCCATGTTATATTTGGTGCTGTATAATTAGGATGGGGAAGGAGGACGAGTGCTCTGAGCTTAGAAAGTGTGTGTTCCTTGCATGTCCGGGATAATGGCAGTGACTCTCACCAGGGTGGGAGAGGGGGGAATCTCTTCAAGTAGTGCCCCTTCTTTCAAGTGGCAACCCCTTCAAGTGGCACCCTGGGCATGTGCCATCCCCTAGGCTTTACTAATCAGAGGTCCATTCCAGTTTTTGACAAACCACAGGAAAGAAACTGTCCTTTAAACTGGAGATTTGCGTTTTTAAACTGCCCGATGGAAGAGGGGAGAAGAGAGTGTGGTTGGGTTAGGACAAATCCTTTAACATGCTGGGAGCTTTCTTGAAGGAAGGAAATGTAGACAAGTCAGTGGAGGAGGGGTTGTTTTGTGTGACAGCCTCTGTGTTCACAACTTGCACAGTCTTGAACAGAGCAAATGCCCATCTCAGGAGAGATAGACAGAAACCACAGATGCTGAAATCTTGAGCAAACAATAAGAAGCTGGAGGGACTGAATGGGTCAGGCAGCATCCGCTGGGAGAAATGGTCAGTCAATGCTTTGGGCTGACCTTTATTGAGACTAAAGTTGGAAGGGGTGATATCAAATGTATCAAGGAACTAAGTGGGTCCCATGGGTGGAAATCTTCAGTCAACAATTTGAGTTGGGATCTTTTATCGAGACTAAAATTAAAAATAAGGGGGGTGATATTAGGGATATGAAAGGGGACAGGAGCTGGAGAGGGACCAAGAGGTGATGAGGTATTGGACAGAATCTGGGAGAGGGGGTGTGGGGGTGAGAAGGACAAGTAAGAAATAGCAGATGGATTTAGTGGAGCCAGATTGGAGTGGGTGAGGGGAGAGGGGCAGGGGAAAGATAGACAAATCGACATTCATAGTTTAAGGCTGTCTTTCAACCTGAATAGACCACTGGCTACCCAATGAGTTTGCAGCAAAAAATGATGCAATGTTCCCCACAGCCTCTCGTGAGCTTGTGTCCTCTGTCTGTGGGCATTGATTCCTCAAATAAATTCACAGCGCACTGTCTCTGTGCTCTGAGACAAGAGACGAGCACCAAGCTGGATTTAACATTATTAATTGAGGCATGACAACCCGAGGCCCTCTTTGGCTTATTTACTGTCACAGACACTGATAATTGCAGACAATTTCAACAATCTTTTTTCCAGTGTCCATAAATCCTCTGCCCATACTGCATTCTGCACACTAACACCATTTCAGTTTACAATCCCCCTTTTTTTTGCTTCATCATTTTTCATCTTGTTAATACTGATTTTAATTTGTTATTTCGACCATCCAGCCCCATTTAATTCCAGACTGGCACGCTGCTGATGACCAGCTCTTCCTGCCGCCCCCCCCCCCCACCCCCCACATAAGTGTTCTTAGGAAATAGATAGAGGTGCCTCTCTCAATTCACATTTCCAAAGCCTTTTTGTGAACAATTTTGAACAATTTCCATATTCAGTGCTTATCCATGGGTCACCAAGTGGTCACTTCCCAGCTGCTTTTTAGGATCTGCCTGCACTCTTGTCTAATGTAATGAAATTGTCAGACCATTTTAGTTCCTTTTTTTTTAATTTTTTATTTTTCACACCATAAATCACATTAGCCATGATATACACTATTTCTTTTTCACACATATACAGTGACTTTTTCTCCCCCCCCCCCTTTCCTCCCAAACCACCCCCCCACCCCCCCCTCCTCTCATCCATTTTAGGTATACAATCTAGGTTGCATTAAGCCAGTCAGACAATGTTGTCATTCAACAAAATTACACCAGAAATTCTACTGAGTCCATTCTTTTCTTTCCTTCTCCTTCCATCAACTTAGGTAATGTTTGTTCCCGGTAGGTTTTCGCTATTGTATTTAATGTAAGGCTCCTATACTTGTTCGAATATTTCAATATTATTTCTTAACCTATATGTTATTTTTTCTAATGGAATACGTTTATTCATTTAAATTTAGTAGTTTCTTCCTTTTAATTTGGTTATGTATTCCATTAATATTTAAAGACATATAGTTCAGCGTAGCCCTTTTATATTTTGTTTATCTTCTCTTTCCGTTTTTCCATCATTACCTTTCCTCCTTTTCCATTTCTGTTTTCTTATTTTCAACTCTTTATAAGACAACATTCCTACAACATCCAACATTTTCCTTATTCTCCTATTTCTATCTTATTTATCCCCAATCTCCCCTTCACCTCCTGAGTTGTCCTTTATCCCTTGTCGGACAACCACATCTCCCCTCTCCATTTGGATTTGCGAATTCACTCGCAAGCGTCAACTGATTTTGCAGTGACCGCTATTTCCCCCCACCCCGCCTCCCCCAGAAAAGATTTCACTTTTCATATGTCACAAAGGTCACTCTTTTAATTCCCTCCTTATTCTCTCTATTCCATTACCTTCCCTTATTAATTCTTGTCTATACTATCTATATTTTCCTCTAAGTACAGATACATTCATGTATGCTCATTGTCTCTATTCACTCTTATACCTCTTTACCCGCATACATATCAATCGTGATCATTTTTACTCTCATTACCCGTCTTCATCCCTCAGTCTATTTTTGTCTTTACCCACATACATATCAATCGTGATCATTTTAACTCTCATTACACATCTTCCTCCCTCAGTCTATTTTTGTAATTGTTCTGCAAATTTTCGTGCTTCATCTGGATCCGAGAATAGTCTGTTTTGTTGTCCTGGAATAAATATTTTCAATACCGCTGGATGCTTTAGTATAAATTTATACCCTTTCTTCCATAAAATTGCCTTTGCTGTATTGAACTCTTTTCTCTTCTTTAGGAGTTCAAAACTTATATCTGGATAAATGAAGATTTTTTGCCCTTTATACTCCAGTGGTTTGTTGCCCTCTCTTACTTTTTCCATTGTCTTCTCCAGTACCTTTTCTCTTGTAGTATATCTTAGGAATTTTACTACAATAGATCTTGGTTTTTGTTGTGATTGTGGTTTAGAGGCCAATACTCTATGTGCCCTTTCTATTTCCATTTCTTGCTGTAGTTCTGGACATCCTAGGGTCTTAGGGATCCACTCTTTTATAAACTCCCTCATATTCTTGCCTTCTTCATCTTTCTTAAGGCCCACTATCTTTATGTTATTTCTTCTGTTATGGTTTTCCATTGTATCTATTTTTTGAGTTAGTAGTTCTTGTGTCTCTTTAGTTTTTTTATTAGATTTCTCCAATTTCTTTTTTAAGTCTTCTACCTCCATTTCTGCTGCTACTGCCCGCTCTTCCATCTTGTCCATTTTCTTTCCCATTTCTGTTAAGGACATCTCCATTTTATTTATTTTCTCTTCTGTGTTGTTTATTCTTTTTTTTAAATCCTTAAATTCCTGTGTTTGCCATTCTTTAAATGACTCCATGTATCCTTTAATAAGAGCAAGTATATCCTTTACCTTGCCTTTCTTTTCTTCTTCTATTTCCCTGTACTCTTCCTCTTCCTCTTCTTCTTCCTCTGGGTTGACCATCTGTTGTTTCTTTGTTGCCCTTTCCTCCTCTTCTTTCTTGTTTCTATTGTCTTCTGTGGTCTCTTCTTGCTGCAGGTGTTCTGCAGCTGTCGTTGCCGGCTGTGGAGATCGACTCCCCAGCTGGTCCCCCCTCCCGTCGGTGTGTTTTTTTTCATTCGCATCGCGCATGCGCAAAGTATCGCGCATGCGCGGTTGCGCACTTTTACTCGGCTCTGCGAGCCATTTTTGTAGTCCATTATTTACCGACCTGAGGGAGCGGGTTTCTCTCTCCGCAGCGGGCCTCTTCGGACAGGTAAGGCCTTCACCTTTTTCCTCCTTTGTCTTCTCTTCCTCTCTTCTTACCGTTGCTTTCGATTTTTCTTTTTTTGTCGCCATCTTCTTTCCACCTTTATACTCACTTTTCTGTAACTTTTATTTCTGTGCCTTTGTGTTTTCCTTTGTTTTTCCCGACTTTTCTGGAGAGGGCTGGAGTTCACCGTCCGGCCACTACTCCATCACGTGACTCCTCCAGACCATTTTAGTTCCTGATGGGTTTCCAGGATTTTCCCCTGAGCCGCCAAGAAATATCACACGCCAGAGATGCAGTCTGCAGCTAGCACAATCTGCTGTAGGAACTCAACTGGTTAAGAAGCATCAACATAAGAGAAGGGACGGCCAAAACTCTTCGTCAAGACTGGGGGTGTGAGGAAGAGAACATGGTGAAAAGAGGACAGGGCGGGATGGGTAAAACAGGGGTCCTGTCAGTGGCAGAGTAGGCTGAGTGGGCCTAGTGGTCCAGTGGGTAAGGGGGCCCAAGACCCTAGGCTTCAGCATATTCACTAAAACGTAGTCTGGTCTCGGTTTATCGTTTCACACTTACTGCAGGTCTGAGTGGGTGAAGCCAGTGGCTGTGGGCCAGAGTCAGCGTCACACTATTGTCGGGGTGACGTGCATGGTGGTTTCTGGGAGCTGGCGGCGGCGGCATGAAGATTTGCCATTATAGCATGTGCGATGCTACACCTTCCCATTTGAAAATTGTGCCCCACAGTTCAGGTAGGCCGAGAGGAAGGTTCGGAGTCAGCGTCGGGAGCTCCAGTGTAGGCCGAGGGGAGGGTTTGAAGTCAGCGTTGGGAGCTCTGGTGTAACCCCTCTCCTTAGCCTACACCAGAGCTCCCAATACCCAAGTCCTGACTCCGATTCCTCCCTTGTTCCCTTGGCCTTCTGCACACACACACACACACACCAGGGTCCAGTGTGCGTATGTGGTAGTAGGCCAGTCCCTATAATTTTAATTCAAACATTAAAATAACTTTAATTAAAAAGGGGTTGTTTTTACATTTGTGCTATAGGTGAAATAATGGACAGAGTGCATTTTTGTTATACAATTATTTAAAATGTGTAAGATGTTTGATTTTACTAAATTGCCAATTTTAAATGCAGTCATCACTTCAATGGTTGAAATGATTGGTGGCTCATTCCATTCGAATGGGATGCAATCAATTAAATCCAGAGCCCTGTCTGTGTGCAGGGAGTGGCTGTATGCTTCACTCTCTCCCTTCCCTCTCCATCCCGATGCTCTGTCGTCTTTCTCGGGGCATTGGTACAGGGAAGGAGCAAGGAGGTGGAAAATGCTAATGTGGCAGATGGTCTCCGAGGGAGAAGGAGAAAGGGGTAGGAAGAGAGAAGGAAAAAAAAGGAGAGTGCAAGAGAGAGAGAGAGAAAGTTGAAAGGAGTGGGGCGGAGGGAGGGGGTCGAGGCGGTACCAATCTGCGCTGCGACCACCAAGCAAAAGATGGGAGAGATCAGAAAGTGTCTCCCCATGCCACGACCAATCTGAAGGACAAACACACACACAGCTTCCTCTACCACTTTGTGGTCAGCAGAAGCAAAGGTTGCCCTGGCTGTGGCTGCCAATTTAAGATTAAGCATATGTGTGTGTGTGTGTGTGTGTGTGTGTGTGTGTGTGTGTGTGTGTGTGTGTGTGTGTGTGTGTGTGTGTGTGTGTGTGTGTGTGTGTGTGTGTGTGGGGAGGGGGGGTGTTGTGGCACCTTTTTTATGTGCTCGCCCCCATGTTAAAACCTGCAGGGGTTACTCATTACTAAAACTCAGCCTAGGCCCCAGGTGGTAGTTAATCCATGTGGGATTGGTGAACCTGGTGGGGGTAAAATATGATGGACAGGGGCAGTACCAGTCATGAGAGAGAGGAAAGACAATCTAAAGGGACAGATGGAGGAAGGTGAATCACACGGAGGGGAGTGAGACATTAGACACAAAGAGTGCCAGTGCTGGGATCAGATGGAAAGAAAAAGTAACACTGATTCCATATAGAGGTGTGGTGTGCTAGAGAGCAGGAAAATCCAGTGGAGAGATGGGTGAGGTCAAGATTCCAAGATCAATTCCTTTATTGTTATGTAATAATACAGACATGTAATATTACATGAAATTGCCTTGCTGTAAGGCAAACAAGCCATCATCATTAACGTCACCTGGCAGCCTTAGAATAAGAGAGTAAGAGAAGCAAAAAGAGTGTTCCTTCAGATTCACTGTACATGGATTTTCCTGGCTCCCGCAGCCTCTTCCTGTTCAAACCACCGGCAACCCAAGATCCAGATCCAAATGTCCGACACTAGCAGGAAGTCAGCATCCGGGGCCCTTCACGACTCCTTCTTGCCCTCAACACCCTCTTGAGTCCCAGTTCTAAACACCTGGGTAAGTCGTCCACAGCCTGTAGGGGCCCCTCAGATGCTGAGCCCCTCGATGGTCTACTGTCATGGTCAGCACCTTGTAGGTTAATCTCCTCTACTTCTCATTCCCAATGGGGGAGTGTACTCCCAGATTCAGGTGCCCTGTGCACAATATGCCACACCTCATGGCCACTGCCTAGCACAAGTGCTGTTATCTTGAGGGCAGACCTATGTGGATGCAGGATTTTACTTTCAAGTACCGTTGGCTCCTTTAACAGGCTATTTAAAACCTGTATGGAGCCGTTGATATTAGGACTAGGTGGTTGAACTGTTCGAAGCAGTGCTATGTCTCCACTCTCCACTCACCCGGATCTACACAAACGACAGTGCTGTCATTACAACAGCTCTGGCAGAGGTGCTATTTTTTTTATAAATCCTTTAATTTCAAGTTTTATTTGGCCCATCTGTATTAGAGTATTATTCTGTGTTGTCCCACTGACCTGCATCCATTCCATACCTCTCCCATCCATATACACATCCAAATGTTTCTTAAATGTTCAAATTGAGCCTACATTCACCACTTCAGCTTGCAGTTGGCTCAATACCACATCCCCCCCCCCTCACTCTCTGTGTGAAGAAATTCCCCACAATATGTCCTCAGAACCTCTCTCCTTTCACACTTAACCCATATTCTCTAGTTTGTATTTTATCTAACCTCAGTGGAAAAAGCCAATTTGCATTATCTCTATCTAGACCCTTCTATCAAATCTCCCTTCATTATTTTCCACTCCTAACCTGTTTAACCTTTCACTGTAACTCAGTTCCACAAGTCCCAGCAACATCCCAATAATTTTTTTTTTTATCTTTCCTCTAGTAAGGTGACCAAAACTGCACACAATAGTGTAAATTTGCCTTATACAACTTGACCATAACATTCCAACTCCTATACTCAGTACTTTGATTTATGAAGGCCAATGTGCCAAAAGCTCTCTTTACAACCAAATTTATCTGTGATGCCACTTTCAGGGAATTATGATCTGGGTTTCTAGATCCCAGTGCCCAACCATTTACCACATAAGCCTCAGTTTGGTTTGTCCTTACAAAATGCAACACTTCACACTTGTCTGCATTTCATTCCATCTGCCATTTTGGAGCCCATTTTGTCCAGCTGGTCCAAATCACTCTGCAAGCCTTCCTGGCTGTCCACTAAACCTCCAAACTTTGTGTCATCTGAAAACTTGCTGATCCAATTTACCACATTATCATCCACTTCAAGATGACAAACAACAAATGTCCCAGCAATGATCCCTGAGGCACACCACTAGGCAGAGTCCTCCATTTAGATAGGCAATCATCCACTTCCCCTCTCTGGCTTCTCCCATGAAGCCAATGTTGAATCCAGCTTACAACGTTACCATGAATAGCGAGTGACTTAAACTTCTTGAGTAACCTGCCATGTTTGACCTTCTCAAAGGCCTTAGTAAAGTCCATGAAGACAACATCCACATCAACTTTCCTGGTAACCTCCTCAAAAAACTCTCTAAGATTTTGTTAAACAAAGCCATGTTGACAATCCCTAATCAGTCCCTGACTATCCAAATACTTGTAAACCCAATCTTTTCAAACAACCACCAATAACTTAATTGTTACTGATGTCAGGCTCACTGGCCTATAATTTCATGGGTTATTTCTGGAGCCTTTTTTAAGTTACAGAACAATATAGGCTACCCTCCAATCCTCCGGCACTTCACCTGTGGCTAAGGATACAAGATCCAAGGGAAAACCTTGTCAAGCCCTGAGAATGTATCCACTTTTATTCATTTTAAGATAGCAAGCACCACCTCCTCCTCTTTATAGGTTACATGACCTCACTCCTCATTTGCCTCACTTCTATGAAATCTGTGCCAGGTTCCTGAATAAATATATATTCAAAAAGCCCATTTAAGGTCTCCCTTATCTCTTCTGATGCCATGCATAGCTGAGTGTACTGATCTTCAAGAAGACCAATTTTGTCTCTTTTGCTCTTAATATTTTTTTTAGTCTTTAGGATTTTTAATCACCTATTCTTCCAAATCATCCTATCTTCCTTTAGTCCTCGATTCCCTCCTTAAATTTTATCCTGCATTTTTTAACATTCAATGTTTTCCTCCTTGTTGCCTATACCTGCTATACATCTCTCTTTTATTCTTAACCAGATATCCAAATTCCTTCAAAAATCTAGGTTCCTTATGCCTGTTTACTTTGCCTTTAAGCCTAACAGGAGCATATAAACTGCACTCTCAATATTTTACCTTTGATGTCCTTCCACTTACCAAGCACATCCTTGCTTTTTGGATACTTTCTCATTTCCTCAAAATTGGCCTTTCTCCAATTGAGAATTTCAGCCCAAGGCCCAGTCATCTCTTCGATCGAGAGACTAGACATAGGCTGGATTATCACTTAGTTGAGTACCTCAGCTCTGTCCACTACAATAGTGATCTCCCAGTGGCCACTGTGACAGAGTATAAAGATATGTTTTTGGGAGATAAATTGGGAAAAGTTTGTTCGAGTAGGTCACATACAAACACTTTAAATCAGATGCTAAGAAATGCTAGACATATCGGGGCCTCTGAACTTTTGCAAGAACTTTGGAGAGTACTCAGGAGACTTCACTAATTGATTGTTGTTTACAAATACTAGAGCGCACCGGATGTCCCCCAAAGTTCCTCAACATGATTATCCAACTGCACGAAAACCAACAAGGTCGGGTCAGATACAGCAATGAGCTCTCTGAGCCCTTCTCCATTAACAATGGCGTGAAGCAAGGCTGTGTTCTCGCACCAACCCTCTTTTCAATCTTCTTCAGCATGATGCTGAACCAAGCCATGAAAGACCCCAACAATGAAGACGCTGTTTACATCTGGTACCGCACGGATGGCAGTCTCTTCAATCTGAGGCGCCTGCAAGCTCACACCAAGACACAAGAGAAACTTGTCCGTGAACTACTCTTTGCAGATGATGCCGCTTTAGTTGCCCATTCAGAGCCAGCTCTTCAGCGCTTGACGTCCTGCTTTGCGGAAACTGCCAAAATGTTTGGCCTGGAAGTCAGCCTGAAGAAAACTGAGGTCCTCCATCAGCCAGCTCCCCACCATGACTACCAGCCCCCCCACATCTCCATCGGGCACACAAAACTCAAAACGGTCAACCAGTTTACCTATCTCGGCTGCACCATTTCATCAGATGCAAGGATCGACAATGAGATAGACAACAGACTCGCCAAGGCAAATAGCGCCTTTGGAAGACTACACAAAAGAGTCTGGAAAAACAACCAACTGAAAAACCTCACAAAGATAAGCTTATACAGAGCCGTTGTCATACCCACACTCCTGTTCGGCTCCGAATCATGGGTCCTCTACCGGCACCACCTACGACTCCTAGAACGCTTCCACCAGCGTTGTCTCCGCTCCATCCTCAACATCCATTGGAGCGCTTACACCCCTAACGTCGAAGTACTCGAGACGGCAGAGGTCGACAGCATCGAGTCCACGCTGCTGAAGATCCAGCTGCGCTGGATGGGTCACGTCTCCAGAATGGAGGACCATCGCCTTCCCAAGATCGTGTTATATGGCGAGCTCTCCACTGGCCACCGTGACAGAGGTGCACCAAAGAAAAGGTACAAGGACTGCCTAAAGAAATCTCTTGGTGCCTGCCACATTGACCACCGCCAGTGGGCTGATAACGCCTCAAACCGTGCATCTTGGCGCCTCACAGTTTGGCGGGCAGCAACCTCCTTTGAAGAAGACCGCAGAGCCCACCTCACTGACAAAAGGCAAAGGAGGAAAAACCCAACACCCAACCCCAACCAACCAATTTTCCCTTGCAACCGCTGCAATCGTGTCTGCCTGTCCCGCATCGGACTTGTCAGCCACAAACGAGCCTGCAGCTGACGTGGACTTTTTACCCCCTCCATAAATCTTCGTCCGCAAAGCCAAGCCAAAGAAAAAAAAAAGAACAAAAAGGCAACAGAAGAAAGAGCTTGCAGGAACCACACATTGTCTGGAAGAGAACTTGTTGTTCTAGGAAGGTCATGTGGTTTTACAAGCAGAGAGTCATACAGGGTTTTCTCTCTGTAACAGAGAGAAAGAGATCACTTGTACAATATTACAGCTAGCAGAAGCAAATGAGACTGGAACAGGACAAGCTGGCAAGCTTGTGAAAAGCCCTTTGGAAGACAGTCTGGTCAAAGCCCTTGTGGTTCACGCAAGAGGAGAGGACTGGCTGTCTAATGTTTCACTTGAAATAAGGGAAACAAAAAGGAACTCTGTGGTGACCTGAAAGAAAGAGCTTATCATCTGGAGAATCCTGAAGGGGCAAGTTTTGTCAGCAAGACTTTGGAGTGGCTGATGGAAGTACATTAGTTGTGGATGTCCTGGAATAACAAATCTCACACTGAAAACTGACAAGAACCTTCCTGAGCAGTAAACATTTACCTTTCAAGCACCAAAGCATGGTGAACTTAATAAATGTTAAATTCTGTTCACAGTATAAGAATTTCCTGCAACCAGTGAACTTGGAGGAATGAGGTGAGATTGGACAGTGAACCAAAGAACTTTTCTGAACTTACACACACATTACATAGACATGCACTTAGAATTAGAAGGGGTTAAGTTAGGTTAAGTAAATCAATAGAGATAAGTTAAAGTTTGATTCTATTTTCACGTTTAAAGATAATTAAAAATAACTTTTGTCTAAGTAACCATTTGTCTTGGTGAATATCTTCTGCTGCTGGGTTTTGGGGTCCTCTGGGCTTATAACACCACACATTTTAATTCTCCATCCCATTCCCTCGCTGACATGTCTGTCCATGGTCTCACCAACCACCAGAGTGAGTCCACCTATAAATTGGAGGAACAACACCTCACACACCCTCCAAGCAGATGACATTAATATTGACTTCTCTTGGTTTCATTAAAACCCACTCCCCCTTCTTCCCCCAACACCTTTCTCTATCTCTGTCTCTCCATTCCATCTCATTTCGCACGAGCATGCTAAATTCTTACCCCTCCCTTATCATATCCAATTAACACCTTTTGTTGGTCTGGATTCTTCACCCATTGTTTGAAGTCTGAGACTTTCTGAGATCTCCTGCTTCTGGCTTATTCTTCGAAGTAGGCTCAGGGCTGAAATGTCGGTGATATATCTTTGTCTCTTATGGACGCTAAAAAGACCAGCTGAGTTTCCTCAGCCTCTCAGCTGAGTTTTTTTTTACTACAGTCACAGCATCTGCAGATTTTTGTGTTTTCTTTATGATCACTGGACCCCAATTGTTTCCCTACATACACTTCTGTCATCTGCCCCGTCTTGTTTCCTAACGGGTGAACCCATTATTGCATTCTCTCCAGTTGGTACCTCGAAATATATATATATATATATATATATATATATATTTAGAAAACTTTCCTGAAGACATTTAACAAACTCTAAACCAACCAGTCCTTTTACAGTATGGGAGTTCCAGTCAATATGTAAAAACACAAGAATGCTGAATAACTCAACAGGTTTCGTAGCATTTGCACCCAACATTTCAGGCCTGAGCCCTTCTTCAAAGTGCCCATTTAATTTATTGTGGGGTGGGTTTTCACGGACTGAGGAATGAATTGAATTAAATTGAATTGTTAATTGTCACATGAAAAGTGGAAAACATTTGTTTTGTGTGTTATCCAAGCAAGTCAGTCTCAATGTTGTACAACGGATGGTGCAACAATAAAAACATAGTGTTATTTTGATGTATTACTGTGGTTACTGTGATTATTTGCTGCCCCTATGCATCTGTGGTGCTTACACATGTACGCCCACATGCAAAAGCCACTATCCGGATGGTCTGGGTTTCTGACATCCAGATTTTGGACTTTTAATATAGTAGTGAAAGATAGTTCAGAAGCCGCCGCTGCCTTCCCTGTGCCCGGACCGGGGCCGCCTCCCCCTCGCTTCTGCCCGGACCGAGGCCTCAGCAAGCCTCACTCTACCAAGGCCGGGGCCGCTGCCTCCCCCTCGCTTTTGCCCAGATCGGGGCCGCCGCCGCCTACCTTCTGCTCAGACTGGGGCCGGGGCCGCCGCCGCCTACCTTCTGCTCAGACTGGGGCCGGGGCCGCCGCCGCCTACCCTCTGCACGGACCGGGGCCGGGGCCGCCGCTGACTTCCCTGTGCCCGAACCGGGGCCGCCTCCTCCTTCTTTCTGCCCAGACCGGGGCCTCCGCCTGCTTTGCTCTACCGAGGCCGGGGCCACCGCCTCCCACTCGCTTTTTACATTTTACACCCCAGTTACACAGCAGTAAGAAAGGGTGTGACTTGGTCAACCCCGTCAGAATCCAACCAGGTCCCTGACCTACCTCAGAGGTAGTTAGAGAACCCAATTAAACTTACCTAGACCATGTCCACAGGTGACTTGCAACTAGGTATGATCCGACTAGGTATGGCAGGCCCCTCCAGCCCGGGTAAGAAACCTGCATAGGAGAAGGCCACTCCGATATAAAACCTACGACCCAAGGACCTCGCTGCCACGTCTCAGCTTGCTTGGCCACGGCACACGAACCATGGGTGTAAAGGGTGTGGCCAGTACTACACACACTGCACTCCACCTAAAAGCTCCTTTGCGCAGGCGCGAGGACATGTCCACGTCCTCCCCCTCCACGTCCTCCCCCTCAAAAGATGCACACAAACTCAAGCTAGCATGCTGGAACATCAGAACCATGCTAGACAAGGCTGACAGCCACCAACCTGAACGTCGGACTGCCCTCATCGCACATGAACTCCTCAGACTCGACATCGACATAGCTGCTCTCAGCGAAGTCCGCCTTGCAGACATAGGCAGCCTACACGGCGCGGGCTACACACTCTACTGCTCTGGCAAGCCTCAGGCTGAACGATGCCTATCTGGTGTTGGCTTCATGGTCAAGAACTCCATTGCCTCCAAACTCGAAAACCTCCCGACAGGCCACTCTGACCGGATCATGTCCATGCGACTCCCCCTTCAAAACAAGCAAGGCATCACCCTCATCAGTGTCTATGCTCCAACCCTCCAGGCGGAACCAGCAGAAAAGGACAAGTTCTACACTGATCTGTGCAACCTCATCTAACGCACCCCTAGAGCTGACAAGGTTGTCATCCTTGGCGACTTCAACGCTCGCGTCGGCAAAGACTCAGAAACCTGGCCAGGAATCCTTGGCAAGCATGGTGTTGGCAAGTGCAATGACAACGGGCGCCTCCTGTTGGAACTCTGCGCAGAACAGCGGCTTGTCATTACAAACACCCTTTTCCAGCAGAGAGACAGCCTGAAGACTACCTGGATGCATGCCCGATCCAAACACTGGCACCTCCTGGACTACATTCTGGTGCAAGAAAGAGACAAACGAGATGTGCTCCACATCAGGGTCATGCCCAGCGCGGAATGCCACACTGACCACCGGCTTGTTCGCTGCAAGCTCAACCTTCACTTCAAGCCAAAGTTCAAGAACAGTGGAGACCCCAGAAAAAGGTTCAATGTTGGAAACTTACAGTCAGACAAAGTGAGAGGAAACTTCCAGGCAAACCTCCAAGCAAAGCTCGAGGATGAAAACTGCCTCATGCACACGTCTCCTGAAACCCTCTGGGATCAGCTGAAAACGGCCATATTGCAATCCACTGAAGAGGTACTGGGCTTCTCCTCCAGGAAAAACAAGGACTGGTTTGACGAAAACAACCAGGAAATCCAGGAGGTGCTGGCAAAGAAGCGAGCTGCCCACCAGGCTCACCTTGCAAAGCCGTCCTGGCCAGAGAAGAAACGAGCCTTCCATCGCGCATGCAGTAATCTTCAGCGCAAACTCCGGGAGATCCAAAATAAGTGGTGGACTAGCCTCGCCAAACGAACCCAGCTCAGCGTGGACATTGGCAACTTCAGGGGTTTTTACGAGGCTCTAAAGGCTGTGTACGGCCCCTCACCCCAAGTCCAAAGCCCGCTGCACAGTTCAGACGGCAAAGTCCTCCTCAGCGACAAGATCTCCATCCTCAACCGATGGTCAGAACACTTCCAATCTCTTTTCAGTGCCAACCGCTCAGTCCAAGAATCCGCCCTGCTCCAGCTCCCTCAACAACCCTTAAGGTTAGAGATGGATGAGGTCCTCACCCGGGAAGAGACATATAAGGCAATTGAACAACTGAAAAGTGGCAAAGCAGCAGGTATGGATGGAATCCCCCCCCAGAGGTCTGGAAGGCTGGTGGCAAAACTCTGCATGCCAAACTGTTGGGACCAAGGAAAGCTGCCTCAGGACCTTCGTGATGACATCATCATCACCCTATACAAAAACAAAGGACAGAAATCAGACTGCTCAAACTACAGGGGAATCATGCTGCTCTCTATTGCAGGCAAAATCTTTGCTCGGATTCTCCTAAATAGAATAATACCTAGTGTCGCCGAGAATATTCTCCCAGAATCACAGTGCGGCTTTCGCGCAAACAGAGGAACTACTGACATGGTCTTTGCCCTCAGACAGCTCCAAGAAAAGTGCAGAGAACAAAACAAAGGAACCTACATCACCTTTATTGACCTCACCAAAGCCTTCGACACCGTGAGTAGGAAAGGGCTTTGGCAAATACTAGAGTGCCTCAGATGTCCCCCAAAGTTCCTCAACATGGTTATCTAACTGCACGAAAACCAACAAGGTCAGGTCAGATACAGCAATGAGCTCTCTGAACCCTTCTCCATTAACAATGGTGTGAAGCAAGGCTGCGTTCTCGCAACAACCCTCTTTTCAATCTTCTTCAGCATGATGCTGAAACAAGCCGTGAAAGACCTCAACAATGAAGACGCTGTTTACATCCGGTACCACACGGATGGCAGTCTCTTCAATCTGAGGCGCCTGCAAGCTCACACCAAGACACAAGAGCAACTTGTCCGTGAACTACTCTTTGCAGACGATGCCACTTTCGTTGCCCATTCAGAGCCAGCTCTTCAGCGCTTGACGTCCTGTTTTGCGGAAACTGCCAAAATGTTTGGCCTGGAAGTCAGCCTGAAGAAAACTGAGGTCCTCCATCAGCCAGCTCCCCACCATGACTACCAGCACCCCCACATCTCCATCGGGCACATAAAACTCAAAACGGTCAACCAGTTTACCTATCTCGGCTGCACCATTTCTTCGAATGCAAGGATCAACAACGAGATAGACAACAGACTCGCCAAGGCAAATAGCGCCTTTGGAAGACTACACAAAAGAGTCTGGAAAAACGACCAACTGAAAAACCTCACAAAGATTAGCGTATACAGAGCCGTTGTCAACCCACACTCCTGTTCGGCTCCGTATCATGGGTCCTCTACCGGCATCACCTACGGCTCCTAGAACGCTTCCACCAGCATTGTCTCCACTCCATCCCCAACATTCATTGGAGCAACTTCATCTCCAACGTCGAAGTACTCGAGATGGCAGAGGCCGACAGCATTGAATCCACGCTGCTGAAGATCCAACTGCGCTGGGTAGGTCACATCTCCAGAATGGAGGACCTTCGCCTTCCCAAGATCGTATTATATGGTGAGCTCTCCACTGGCCACCGAGACAGAGGTGCACCAAAGAAGAGGTACAAGGACTGCCTAAAGAAATCTCTTGGTGCCTGCCACATTGACCACCGCCAGTGGGTGGATATCACCTCAAATCGTGCATCTTGGCGCCTCACAGTTCGGCGGGCAGCAACCTCCTTTGAAGAAGACCGCAGAGCCCACCTCACTGACAAAAGGCAAAGGAGGAAAAACCCAACACCCAACCCCAACCAACCAATTTTCCCTTGCAACCGCTGCAACCGTGTCTGCCTGTCCCGCATCGGACTTGTCAGCCACAAACGAGCCTCCAGCTGACGTGGACATTACCCCTCCATAAATCTTCATCCGCGAAGCCAAGCCAAAGAAAGACTGTGGTTATGCAAGAGGATGGAAGGATTTTAATGAACGTACTGGAAGGAACTGCACTTGGAGAAAACCCGCATGGACAAGGGGAGAACGTTCAAAGTCCATGCAGACAGCGGCAGGTTTGAACCTGGGACACGGGCGCTGTAATAGCATCGCTCTGACCGTTAAGCTAACCGGGTCACCCAAAGCACAAATGCATAAAGTGGGTAAGGAATATTCTAAAGATATTCAAGGGAAGTGAAAGGGCAGGAAGTTTGAAGCACACAGCAGAGCTCATAAATCATAGTGAGATTTACAAGAAGAGTACAGAGACTGTCTATGTACAAGGTGGAAAACGGAGGAAATCCCTTTGATCATTGAGAATGACAATTGATGCGATATTATTGGAATTGGTACTCTGACTGATGGAATTTTGTGAACTTAAACTATTTAGGGAGATGGGGAAAAGTGTCTTTGTGAAAAGAAGTCACCGTAAGCCACGGTCTCAGCAAGCTGTGAGGGTCGCCGATGAAATCGTGTCCTATTTCAATGTTCCTCTGTCTTTTCAGCCCCATTTTTAATGTTGCTTCCTTTGCCTTTTTGTACTTGTCCCAATGAGTGGACCTGAGAAATCCATCAGATGTTAGCTTGGTTCGTTAGTCAGGGTGTTACATGAACACTGTGGGACTGGCACGGCGTTATATCACTCTATTTTTCCTGGAACAATGCCTGCATTCTAGCCTGTCAAGCGCACTGCTGTCCCATTGGAGTGCACAGCAACCTGTCACAGGATAAGCTTCAGGCAAAGCAATTATTGCATTTATCTATGTTGCAGCAATTTCCGTAGCTCGACAGCTTTTGAAATACTTCACCTTTTAATAAGAGCTCACAGTTCAGATGGGAACATTGGGGCTGGATGTCACGATTGCTCCTAACCTTAAAATGCCTGACTAATTGTCAAACAAGTGGTGAGCAAGAGGCAGTCTGGGGATGGAAATCCCATGCTTAGAATTTAAGATGGTTCAAGGCACATGAAGCAAAACCATTGAGAAGTGCACACTACCGGAGGGTTCTCCAATCTCTCCAGGGTTAAAGGAGGGTCACTGATAAAGTGGTCAAGGATGCAGACAGATCCGAACTCAGGGATATATCGGTTTTGGTGGATCACATCATGCCTTTAATATTATAGAAGCTTAAACACTGAACAGGGAAGAAAGAAGGAAATCATATTCTTGATCTCCAATCGACATGTCAGTGTTTAGTTTTCAATAACTAATAATACATCAAATCTCTTGAATGTGACCAACCAGCTTCCCTCTTTCTGTTGGAAGTGACCATGAATTACTTTACTCAGTTTCTTGCTTTCCTGATCTGCGGGGCTGTTCCCATCATTCTCATCAGCCTGTGATCTCCAGCCCTGGCTACGTTCTGTTCCTCATAATTCCAGCACTTATTTCTCTGTGATCTTCATTTCCCACAATTTACTTGTCCATGGCACAGGTCAGCCTTGCTAAACATTCCTTGAATGGGTGTTTGGCTTCAAGTGGACATGATGCTCATCGAGGCAGGAGTTGGGATGTCGTTCCAATGACAAGATGTTGGTGGCATTCCATTTGGAGGGTTGTGCCCAGCCCTGGTGCCCTATGACAGGAAGGATGGAATTACGCTAGAGAGATGTTGTTGGGATTGAAGGGCTTGAGGCGGAATAGGCTGGGACTTTTCTCCCTGCAGCAGAAACACAGTGGTTTTAAACTCATGCGGGGTATAGATAGGTGAATAATCATCATCTTACTCCCAGGGTCCAGGAGTCTAAAACTACAAAGTATAGATTTAAGGTGAGAGGGGAAAGATTTAAAAGGGATCCGAGGAGAATCTTCTTCACACAGAGAGGGTGGTGGCCGTGTGGAATGAGCGGCCAGAGAAAGTGGTAGAGGCGGGGACAATTGTGATGTTTAAGACATTCGCACAGGTATGTGGATAGAGCAGGTGCAGGGTGGGCAACCTTTTAATTCTTAATTTAAACACACAGCACAGTAACAGGGCATTTTGGTCTGTGCCGCCTTATTAACCTACACCCCGATACATACTCGTGGGCCATAAATGCCAGTTCCCATGCTGTAGTCTAAATTAAAAATTAAAAATTGCCCTACCCTTGGGGATATGGGCTGACTGCATGAAAATGGGACTAGGTTAGGTAGCCAATTTGGCATGAACAATTTGGGCTGAAGGGTCAGTTTCCATGCTGTGAAACATGACGACTCTATACTTCCTCCATGCCACCAGCACCACTTGTATTAGTCAGTCTGTCGTGCTCAGGACCCTATCACAGCCATTCCTCTTGCACGCTTCAACTCGTTTGCAACTTAAAGCATGCTTAATTTTTAATTATGCCAATTAGGGTGTCAGATCGTCGACCTGAACTCTTCACTCTGCTTCCCTCTTCACAGATCCTACCTCACCAACATTTTCTGCTTTTATTCCCAAGAAAAGAATATTTCAAATTTGCGGAAATAGGAGGGATAAATTCTTCTCTCTCAAAGTCTAGAAGTGGTGGGGTCATGTGAAAGCTTCAAAACTGAGTCTCCCAGACCTTTTCTGGATAAGAATAGAAAAAAACACGATTGAAGCTCAGTGGGGTTTAAAGTTAAATACAGATCAATTGTGATCTAATTGAACGAGGATTCACTTCAAGAGATGCAAGACCTCTTTCTGTTCCCATGTGGCTCATTCAGAGTTTCTGCTACATGCTGAATTGGACCATTAATGTACCTGTAACCCAGCCAATCTCTGGATACATACAGTAAAATGCCCCATATCCGTCACCCACAGAGATTGCAGATGCTGGATATGCGAATATTCCGGTTGCCTGAGACACACTCTTACAATGTCTAACCAATACACCTGCATTAAGAATGAACAGTTTAAAAAAAAACAAAAGACACGGCAAAATGCAATGTCATTTGAGAAAAAAACCAGCGTAGTACTCCTTAATTATGTAAAGTTCATTTTCATCAGGTAAATCCCGTAATTTGCAACATTTAAATTTAAATTCAAACCCTGGTCTGTGGCCCTGTATCAGCATTGCACCAACTGCATCACGGTCAGAATTAAACCCACCACCCACCTGCAAGTTTACATGTAAAGCCTTAATACTAATAGAGATAAAGATTGATACTAGGAAGGTATAGGGAGGTATTTTGGGAGAGTCGGCCCAGCGGCGAGCAGCATCGGCCGGCTCTTCATCCTGGGCACCGCCATTTTATTCAAGCACAACTTTATTCGGACAGTTGCCGCGGGTGGGGAGCAACCAGGGCGTGCTGCTGGCTGAATGTTTGCTCCCATCTTCGCCCAGGGTTTGTGTGTTGCTTCGGAGAACATTTACTATATTAAAACTTTTATTTGAATTTGTATTTATTCCTATTTATTTTAATTTTATTTATTAATTTCCTCAATTATTTTTCTTTTGCCAGTGGCTTTAGTTGTCAGTTCCTTGAATTCCAGTTATTGGGGATTTTACAGAACAATTCTTATACACTAACCTCTGTCGATTTATAGGTGCTAAAACATATATGTTCATTTCTTGACCTCACTTCCATGTAATAATTCTAGGGTCTGGTTAAGAATAACAACAACATCTTCAATTTATTCAGTACTCATCGGGAAGCAAGATTGACAGAAGGCAATTCTCTCAACGACATTAACAAAAAAGAAATATGCTGGGTCACCTAAGGAAATGTTGGAGTTGCTCATCTTGCATTGGATCAGAGAGGCTGGAGAGGAAAGGAGCACGGGCAGGACTTCCTGAGCTTTGCACCCTTGGCAGCTTAAGGCACAGGTTGCAATAGTAGAATTCAGGGACAAACATTCTGGAAGTGGACAATGGCGGAGCAAACATGACTTTTTATGGACAGGTGTCAGAGCAATTTTCAAAGAGAACATAGAATGTTATAGCATGGTACAGGCCCTTCAGCCCAAATGCCATGCTGACCTATTTAAACCTACTCCAGAACAATTTAATCCTGTGGTTCTCAACCCTTTTTTTGACACTCACATCCCACTTTAAGTAATCCCTATGCCATAGGTGCTCTGTGATTAGTAAGGGATTGCTTAGGTGGTTTGTGAGTGGAAAGAAAAAGTGTGAAAATACTGTTTTAATCGTCCCTAATTGACTCGTTATGTGCACGGTTTCAGAACTCCAAAGGAAATGGCCAATGACAATTTCAGTAACAATTGGGTCAGACAACCTCAAGCTGAGCGCAAAAAATAATTTTGGATATGCTGTATCACATAGGATGTTGGAGAAACATTCGATTAACTTTTATGATATTTACTTCCGAGTACCTCTGACCCAAGCTATCAGGTTGACTGCATGTGACACAACAAATGTGAGGAGCCCAGGGTTTTGTCTTGGTCACCAATGTTGCCCACTGAAGTAGAGCTCATAGGCTTTCTTAATAAGTGCAGTCTCGCTGCATCTTTGAGCTTTGAGTGTCTACTCCTACAAAGGGAACAGAATGTATCGCAACTGTTGCGACACTGAAGAGACATTTCTGCTGTACTGAATTTTCCTGAAAACAATAAATGCTATGGTTAACTCCACTCATTATGATATTGCCTGAAGAACATGTGCATCAACAGGCATTCATTTGATATCAATGTAATGCACAGCACCTGTATATGAGAGCTGCTTTTATAGCCTTTTGGAATCTTAGCCTGACTAAGTGTGCCTAGGCCTCAGACAACATTTACGTAGCACCTGAACTGAGTGCATGCGCAGGTGTGCTTGGACTGACCAAAACGGCCTGTTGTGTGGGCAATATACGAGTAGAATGTGAAAGGAAATCACAAAAATAGGTTATATCTTAAAAATGGTGTGTGATTTTTATTTTGTGAGCAGTAGCAATTCATTAAATACACCCAACGGGAAGCAAAATCTTCTTTCCCCAGTGTTATTGTTGCCCCAGGAAACGTGTGCTGTCTGCCCACCCTGTCTCAGCCCCTCATAATCTCATACACCTCACTTAAGTCTCCTCTCATCCTTTGTCGCTGCAAAGAGAAAAGCCCTAGCTCAGTCAGCCTTGCTTCTCGCGACACATTCTCCATTCCAGGCAAAATCCTGATAAATCCTCTCTCCATCCATTTTTACACCCTTCCGGTGATGAGACGACCGGAATTGAACTAAGTAATGAAGGCCAGGCCTGCCATACTCCTTCTTAACCTTCCTTTCAACTTGCACAGGATGAGGATGAGAGATTTAAATTTGAAGGATTACTTTTAAAATTGAGGGATAAAGAGGATAGTGCCCAGGCAATAGGCTTCTGAATGGTTTCAACTTGATGGAGCCTTGACTGAAGAAGGAATTGTGGAGACATGTCACAGAGCTATGGATGAGGATTCAAGAACTTGATGTGGTCCCCAGTGATCTGGCAGTGAACTGCACAGTTACGGTAGCCGGTTTCAGGTGCCTTCTCCGCCAAGAATGCACCTGCAGAAGCAGATGCAGCCCTGTGGAATGATCTTTCAGGTGGCGGCCCTGAAAGCACTGCGGTGTCCACCTGAAAGGGACAGCTGCAAGAGAGGTGCCTTGGAGCGCACTCCAGCTCCTGTCCCTTCGGGACGTCGGGGCAGGGGCAGCTGGCGCGGGGTGTCAGGGTTGGGGCAGCAGGTGCAGGACTTTGGGGCAGGGGTGGCTTGTCCCGGTCCTGCGCCAGCAGCCCCTGCCCTGACGTCCCGCACTAGCCACCTCAGCCCTGACATCCCGTGCTGGCCTCCCCAGCCCTGACATCCTGCGCTGGCAGCCCCTGCCTCGTTGTCCTGTGCCGGTTGGCCCTGCCAGGGGCAGGGGCAGTGAGGAGAGGGGATGTCAGGCACTTGCCAGCTGATGTCATCAGCCCGCCCCTTTTCAGCCACTTTTAGGCGGCTGCATTCAGGTGCTGGGGGTGGGGGGGACGGGGACGGGGGGGACACATCAGTGCTCTGGCAATTATCCTTCTCAGAGGAGGGTTGGAAAGTGCACCTCAGAGGTGCTTCCTGCTCTTTCAGGTGGCCTCCCAACAGCTGCATAGGGGTAGAATATGTGGTTTTACATCGGGGTATTTTGGTCACCTGAAAGAGCTTATTGGTGAAGGGTCAGATATCTCATCTGGAGCTCAGCTCATTCTGATTTTGGAGAAGAGAAGGCAGATTATTAAGTGAACAAGTTATGAAAAGGGGAGGTCATACTGCATGAGTCAGTGAAGATTGGATTGCAACTACACCAGGTTGTGAATAAAGCACGTTTGCCTTTATTGTGAGAGGTTTTCAATAAAGAATCAGGGAGGTATTAACTGCAGTTAAATAGCACCTTTGTGAGGCCAGACCTAGAGTACTGTGCACAATTTTGGTCCCCTAATTTGAGGAAGGACATTCTTTCTAATGATGGGGTGCAGAGAAGGTCCAACAGACCGACTCTTAGGATGGCAAGTCTGACGGATGAAGGAAGACTGGAGAGACCAGGATTTACTCACTGTAATTTGGAAGGATGAGAGGGAAACTTATTGAGACATATAAAAGTGTGACAGGACTGGATAGTTTAGAGGCAGGAAGAATGTTCCTGATGTTGGTAAAGCCTAGAACAAGGGCTCACAGTGTTAAGTTAAAGGGGAAGCCATTGGTGACTGAGATGAGGAGAGCTGTGAATTTGTGGAAATTCCTGCCACAAGACAGTTCATCAAATAGACACTCAGACACTGCATAACATCTGGCTGCATATATGTCCGTAGTCCCATAAGGTTAGAATAGAGTTCACAAATCCCGATTAGCAAATGGGACATAGTGGATGTAACCGGGCGTAGCGAATGCAACAGCTTCCTGTACGCAACACGTGTATCTCATGCTGAAACACAGCACTCTATGTGTACAGCACCTTGGCTATTTAGTCAATACAGGTACACTACAGTATCCCATACAGCTTTGCTAAGTATATAATATGGTGTTTGCACAACGTCCACACTGCATAACGCCCTACTTCACTGAATGTATTGTGGACGTTAAGCGATGCATGACTGTATTCAATAGGAAATTGGATGTACCCCTGATGGTTAAAGGGGTCTGGAGGGAAATCAGGAACAGGTCACATGATCTGCTATGACAAGACTGAATGTTGGAGCAGACTTGATGGGCTGAATGGCCTTGTCCTATTTTGTTTAATTCATTTCTTGCATGAGCCAGAGGAAGCAGTAGAAATGGATATAATTACAATGTTCAGAAAGAACTATGAATAAGGAGGGTCTTAAGAGGGATATTGTCAAGTGCAGACAAATGAGATTGGCCCAGAATGCCAACTTGGTCAAAGTGGGACAAAAACCTGTTCCATGCTGCATGGCTCTATGACTCTAAAGACAGTCTCTTATGCTGAGGGCTTTGAAAACTTGCTTTGTTCTTCCCTTTATTTAGTGGGAATGTTCCTGCTCACCCAGTGCTGGGTGCCAGACAAATATTCCAGAAATTTTAGAGGTGGCGGAGAGCTTGGTGAGGGGCGTAAAGAGTGGCCCTCTTCAGTGTGCCCATGTAAATGCATGTCACATTGTGGATGATCCTCTGATGCTGTCTGAGCAAAGTTTGCACGTTCTCCCTGCGATCCTGAGGGCTTCCACTGGGTACCCTAGTGTCCTCCCCATCCCAAAAACACTGGGGTGATAGTATAAGTGCCCCCCGTCACAGTGTGAGTGGGTGGTAGAATCTGGGGGGGCAGGGGCTGAAGTGAATGTGGGAGGTTTAAACGGGTGAGTCCCGGATTGGAGTTAATGGTGCTAAGATGTTCGCTGTGGGTTGCAGGATTGGTTTTCATGTTCTATTTCAATGGAATTTGTGAGGAATGTCTGTCATTCTTTCCTCAAGTGCCCCACTCCAAGGCCAGTGATCCACTGATACTCATCTGTGTTCATGCATTGATAGTGAACTTCTGGACAGTTGCTGACAATCAAACCATTAACGCCAATGTAGAGAGCAAACAGATGCATCCACTGAGCACATTTTACCAATGGTTGAGCAGAATTGGTTGACTGATTGATCTCCGCTTATCCCCATCTCATTAATTAATTGCGGTGCTATAACTCCTGAATTATCCATTTAATTTCATCCCAGGTGTTCATAGATCATTTGTTGGACTTAGAATGAAACATAACATAATCTGAAGTGTGCCTTAAAACAATTTCTATTTATTTTATGGTTCATTGAAAAATAAAATTTTCCTAATTAAAAACCCGCAGGGGTTATGAATGGATGACTGACTCCTTGGACTTAACCGTCCATCCCCAGTAAATGCCATTCTTATTATTCAGTTAACCTTGGAAAAGGACGCACACACAGTATCAATACACTGTGAGTTTGTATCAACCTCATGGTCAGTTCCAGGAGGCTGTGTCCGGAGAAATGAGTCTGAGGGCCAAGACAGGAAAGCTCAAAAACTGACTGTAAAAGGTGAGTGTACAAGGGAGACAGGGTGCAACGGTGGCCATCTCTAGAAGGGCCCCGCCGGCCAATGGCGACTTCATGCGGGCTGCAGAACCCCCACCATAAAAACCTGTAAAATACTCACCCTCCCAGCTGCTTTCCTTACAATTAGCTGAGAGTGGGTGTTTTTTTTTAATGAGAGAACAGCTGATAAAGACAGTTAATGATCTTCAAATCTCCTGGGTAACAACTGAGGAGTGCTGGATTAACGTAGCTGGAGGCCCTGGGCTAGGAGTCCTTGGTAGGCCCAGACTTAATAATATCTTATCATGAGAAACAAAACCTCATTCTCTTCTTTATCTATTCAATGAAAGTAGAACATTGCTGACATTGATCAAATGGTTGTTATTAAATTTATAATCTTTAATAAATTTACATAAGTAGAGAATTAATGAAGACATTCACTCAGAACACTACATATAAAGTCACCTTATACAAAGTCAGAACAATTCCCTTCAAGCTTTTTTGGATGAAAACTTATCAATTATGTCATTAAAATCAGTAAATCGCAGTTTAACAAGTTCATTGCAGAGAATATTCAGATCAGACAATCGATCTCGGGACGTTGTTGACCGTAGATTAAATATTACTGAGTCACAATGATACATAAGAATTCTCACTTGTTCTCAAAGCACATGCCAAAATGATAGACCATCATCTCAGAGCTCACGCCAGCATGCATAATTGCGGGTATCTCGCAAACAATTCAGAATTCCCATAAGCTGAGAATCCACCATGTAGGAGAATCCTGTGCAAAAACTTGTGTGAATGTTATACAAGCGTGTTTAATGTTACTAAACAACTGGGCCTAGATAGTAAAATCAAGGGCGAGTGCATTTGGCACTCCCATCAATGTGTTCCTGAATTTTGGATTGGTGCTTGCGCATCATTTTGGCCTAGGTACGCTCCTGATTTTTATCGTTACAAATGAAATAGAATTAATGTATTTTTGGAACAAGGCCCAAGACTCCCCCTAGAGTGGGCTGCAGCCCACTCAACCCATATGTAAATACAGAACTGCAAACACTGGCCTTAAAGGGACAGGCCACCACCAAGGGCAAGGTCAGAAGCATGGAGGGAGGGCGAGAATTCATACAAGGCTGGTGACGGGTTCTGAGACCTCCCCTACTTTCCATATTACTGGCACTTGAGAATAAAACTGATGACCTGAGGGCAAAGCTACTCTACCAGAGACAAGTAAGACAGATCTCAGTTCTTTGCTTCACCGAGACCCGGCTAACAGAGAACAGACTGGACCCCACTATCTGACCAGACAGTTTCACCATCCATAGAGTGGATCGTAACTCGGATTCTGGGAAAAGGAGAGGAGGCGGTTATTGTGATGCACGGACATGAGAGTTATGTCGGCCTCCTGCTCTACTGCCTTAGAACAAATTAAATGCAGACCCTTCTATCTACCCCGAGAGTTCTCATCAATGATTCTCACTAGAGTTTACATCTCTCCTGAAGCCAATGACAAGCAGGCACTTGTGGAGCTGCACGATGTGGTCAGTAAACAAGAGACGGCCCAGCCCGATGCACTACAAATATTAGTCAGTGACTTTAACCAGGCCTGTGTCAAGAAAACCCTGCCTAACTGTGGTGATACACCACTAGCCTACCGCAGGGGGAGACCTGTGTACCTGCAGGAAGATCACCGGAGGACAGACCTCGCTGGCTGTCAATCAGCTGACCTGAATGGATCAAGCTCCACCCGGTCGGCCGCCAATCATCCGCCGGGATATAAGCCACATCCAGCCCCTCGAGGTCAGTGACACGGAGTTGCAGATGACTTTAAGTAGTGTAAAGCCTGTTGTTTAGCCTTTCGAATCTTGTGTCTGCTTACTGTCATCACAGTGCATGTCACCTGCTGTACCAGAGGTCTCAGCACACTGGATCACTGCTACACCAAGATAAGGAAGGTCTACCGTTTTCTCCCAAGACTACAGTTTGGCAAGTCTGATCACTTGGCCTTGCTCCTTCTACCTTCATACAGGCAGAGCCTAAAGAGAGGCTCCTGAGGTCAGGACAGCTAGAAGGTGGTCACAGGAGGATAAAAAACGGTTAAAGGACTTCCTCGAGTCAGTGGTTGGGATGGTGTTCAAGGACTCCACTAAGAATCTGAACGAGTACACTGAGACTGTCACAGACTTTATCCAAACAGCTGTGGGTGAGTATGTCCCCACCAAATCATTCAGGGTTTTCCCCAACCAGATGAACAATAAAGTCTGGAACCTGCTAAAAGAGCCAGATCACAGGCATTTAAGTCCAGAGATCCAGATCAGGACAGCAGGAGCAGATGTGACTTGTGGAAAGTTACCTGCCAGGCCAAGTGGAGATTCTAGAGGAGAATGGAAGCAATAAGCATGACCAAGGCACTCCATTGGCTGAATTACTCCATCTTCAGCCAAGATCTTGTGATATTCAGTGAAAATTTAATCTTTTGATTTTAAACTTACTTATTTTAGCTATTATTTTAATCTAATTTATTTAATTAAAAAAAAATATTTTCCTTAATTTGTTGCCAGTTACTTCAGATACCAGGGGTTTGACAGTATATTCAAAATGATCAAGAGTTGTAGAAAACTAGAAGACTGGGAAGACTTTATAACGCAACACACAAACCGTTAGGTAAGCAATAAACCAAGAAGTATTGACACTGGACAATATTTTATTTTCAAAAAGGTTTGGAAATTATGATGGTCAACTTCAAGCTGAACACAAAGATAATGTCTGATTTGCTGCGTCATGTAGGAAGAAACATTAAATGAACTTTTACTGGATGCTGAGCCAAGCTTTCAGGTTGACTGCACGTGTTGCACAACAAACGTGAGGAACCCGGGGTTGGTCCTGGTCACCAATTTTACATCTGAAGTAGGACTCATCGGCTTTCTTAATAAGTGCAGTCTCGCTGATGCGTCTTTGAGCCTTAAGCATACACTTGCCACAAATGTAACAGAATGTATCACAGCAGTTGTGACATTGATGAGACATTTCTGCTGTATTAAATTTTCCTGAAGACAGTAAATGCTTTTAAGTCCATTCACTATGCTCTTGCCTGAAGAACATGTGCATCAACAGGCATTCAATCGATATCAATGTAATACACAGCACCTGTACATGTGCATTGTTTAATGTAAATAAATCCAGTTCAGGTATTGTAAACCATCATTCCTCTGGTCTCTGGAAGTCTGTAGACATTATCATACTCCAATGTCGACATGTGAGACTACTGAGATTTTGTATGATGGTCGATGGTGTCCAACTTGAGTATTTGGCAACTAAGTTGCTTCACGATTCTCAATGTGAGGTGGGCCTGGCAGCTAACATTTTTTGCATTTTCTTAAAAAGAAACTGTTCCCACAACACAATGGTACACCTGTTCCCGCAACACTGTGATAATTATGCAGTGTGTCCCTCTGACATTACATAAATCAGAGAGATTGGAGAATGTTTAAGCATAGAAAGAAGTCATTGTCCTAGGGTCGGCTCTTTTAAATAACAATTCAATTATTTCCACTCCTCTGTTATTTTCTGTCTCTGCAATATTTTGTCGCAAGTATTCGTGTAACTCCCTTTGAAAGGCCACTGCAGAATCTACTTTTGCCATTCTTCTTGACACTGCATACTAGATCATATTTTGTTGCACTCATTTTGCTTCTGGTTGTTTTGCCAATTAAATTAAATCTTTGCCTTCTTTTTGCTCTTCTCTCTGTCCCTGGGAAGAGTTTCTTATTATTTACTCATGAAAGCCCTGCCTGATTTTTAACACCTGTATCTCATATTCCCTTCGCCTTTTTCTTTTCCCTGCTCCGAGAACAAGCAGTTTCCCCGCAGGACTGAAATCCACACCTGCAGTTCTTTCTCCGAATGCTCCCTTAAACTTTGGTGAGACCACACTTGGAGCAATCCTGATTTCCCCACGACAGGAGGCTTTGGAACGAGCATGATAGAGATTGACTGGGATGCTGCATGTGGCAACACGGGAGATGTGGGATGTGCGTGGGAAGTTTTCCCTGGAGGCCTGAGGGGAAACCTGAGAGAAGTTTATAAAATTCTGAGAGATACTGACAGCTAGACAGTCAGAATCCTTCTGCCACCTTAAGAAAATGTGTTTGAGTATAATTTGTTTTCTTTCCATTATACTCGTCTGAATCCAATTTTGAGAGTATTTACCCCCAAAAATGAACAGTGGTGGATGTAGCGGTGAAGCATTTTAATGAACGGCAGTTATTGGAGGTGTAAGTAGACACATAAGATTATTTTATTGATATTTTTTGCTGCCAGAATTGTTTCTATTTTATGGATAAGTTTATGTTTTGTAATTTATGATTTACATGACTTTAACACTGGCTCAAGGGTTTGGGGAAACTTATTTTTTAAAGAACTCAGAAAAAATTAAATCATAATAAGAGAAAATGTGTTTGAGGGCCCAATTGGGGAGAAGGGCAACACTGGACCTCCTGTACGGGAACGAGTTGGGGCAAGTGACCAAAATTCGATCAATTTTAAAAAAAATATATGCCACATATTTAAGTCCGAAACCGGCTGAGGCTAATTGTGATGGAATTAGACAGGAACTAGCAAAGGATGATTGGGAGAGGTTCTCAGCAGGTAAAGGGAGGTCAGCAAGTGGGAGGCTTACAAATAGGAAATTGGGGAAGTTTAGCGCCAGTGTGTTCGACTGAACGGCAGAGCTGGCAAGATTAGGGAGGTCGGGTTGATGAGGAATATAATGGTTCTGATCAGGTAAAAACAGGAAAAAAAATGTCCGGAATGTTTAGCTGAGATCAAGTGAATGCCTTAAGCAATTTAAGGCGATCAACAGGGCAAAAATAGGACATGAGATAGCCTTGGCAGATAAGGTAAAGGAGAATCTGAACCGATCTAATGTAAATTAAGAACAAAATAGAGGGGCCCTCTTACAGATCAGTATAGTCACTTGTGTGAAGCCACAAGTAATGGGAGAGGACTTAAATGAATATTTTTTTTCATCTGTATTGACTTTAGAGCCATGGTTTTCAAACTGCCCCCTAATCTTACATTCCACTTTAAGCAATCCTGATGCCCTAAATGCTCTGTGATTAAGGTGGGATGTGAGTGGGAAGGGAAGGTTGAGAACCACTGCTCTTGACCCAATTGTTACTGAAATTGTCATTGACCCATTTCCTTTGGAGTTCTGAAACCATGCACATAACGAGTCAATTAAGGACGATTAAAACAGTGGTTTTCACACTTTTTCTTCCCACTCACATACCACTTGAAACAATACTTTACTAATCACAGAGCATTTAGAGCATAGGGAATACTGAGGGTGGAATGTGAGTTTAGGTGGGGCAGTTTGAAACCACTGGAATATATCATCATTAGCCAAGGGTGAGGGAAAATAGAGAGTGACCAATGTTCTTTCTTTATTCATGAAAGACTGAAAGAGCAAAACAGGAAACCAAGGCTCATGAGCTAACTCAGTGGTGGGAAAGCTACTGGAGGGGATTCTGAGACACAGGATCTACTTGCGTTTGGAAAGGCATAGACTCATCACTGATAGTTAGAGTGGCTTTGTGTGTGTAGAAAGCCCTGCTGAGTTCTCTGAAAAAGTGATCGATAGAGGGCAGGTCAGTGAGCATTGAGAGCAGAGCAGTAGATGTTGTCTACATGGCCTTTGGGGTGAAGCACAGAAGTCTGCAGATGCCATGATTGTAGCCCACCTCACTGACAAAAGGCAAAGGAGGAAAAACCCAACACCCAACCCCAACCAACCAATTTTCCCTTGCAACCGCTGCAATCGTGTCTGCCTGTCCCGCATCGGACTTGTCAGCCACAAACGAGCCTGCAGCTGACGTGGACTTTTTTTACCCCCTCCATAAATCTTCGTCCGCGAAGCCAAGCCAAAGAAAAGAGTAGCAACACAGAAATGCTGAGGAGCTCAGCCCAGCCTCGCTACATCCAGAGGGGGTAAAGATATATTACTCATGTTTTGGGCCTGAGCCCTTCATCAAGGTATGAGTGAAAATAGACAAGCACCTAAATTAAAGGCTGGGGACAGAAAGTGGGGGGGGGAACTACAGACCGACAGACAAAAGCTGTTAATTGGATATGATAAGAGGAAAGTGAGAATTGATTTTGGTATTAACCATTCACAAACCTTCTCCCAGTTCCTCTGGGGGAAGTGAATGAAGTTCCAATTCCCGAGCTCCTCCAATGTTATCATTAGGGATTGATTACAATTTAATAAATTATTGTAACTACCTATTAAACCCTGATGGGAAGGATTCAAATGAAATAAAGAGTATTGACTAAATCAGGTTGATATGATCTAGGAAAGTTTGGTAGTATCTTATTCAAAAAAACTAACTTGAAAATATCTAAAAAAAATGACAGGTACAGTATTATTAAATTTGTCAGATATATCAAAAGACATTAAACATCAATTTATATATTTAAAAACATTAGACAATTCCTTTGCTTTTCCAGAAAGAAAAGGCTTGATCCATTATAAATGTTGAGGAAAAAGTAGTTGCAATAACTAGATAAATTTAAAAATTTTAAATCAAAATATTTGCGAAATTGAAACCAAATCTGTAATGTATGTTTAAGTATTGGGTTAAATGTATGTCTGCTAATCGTAGAAAGTCTAAAAGGAAGAGCAACTCCCAGTAAGGAAGCAAATGAATAGCTCTGTACAGATTTCAACTCCAAATCTGTCCAATTAGTGCATTCAGGTTTGTCAGAATAATATTCCCAGAAAATAATATATCGAATATTAACTGCCCTCTTCATTATGTGGTCCACATGCATTGATTCAGTTTAAAGTGGTACATCGAGTTCATATGTGGAAAAGATGAATTGGCCTGTATCTTTCTCTATGTTAATCCTATGGGTGATAGATGTAAATCACAAGTGGCCACACTAACACACATGTTTTGGTCTTGCTCTGTTTTGGAGAAGTAAGAGACAGATCTTTTCAAGACTTTGTCAATTACACTGCTATTTTTGGAATTGTTGTTCTAGAGTTGGGTCGAGTTCCCACTTCTGCACATCCCGAGTGTGATGTTCTTAATTTTGTTCTTAATTTACTACATGTTTGGCCAGAAGAGCCATTTTATTTAAATAGAAAGATCCTAATTCACTACCTTTGATGCGATGGCTCTCTCAAGTTATGTCATGTTTAAGTTTAGAAAAAATTAGAAATTGCACTTTTGATACCTCTGTTAAGTTTGAAGAGACTTGGCGTCCTTTTATAAACTATTTTTGTATGAGTTCATCTATATTTTGACTTCACCTTCCAGACGGTTCTGGATTTCTGCTGTGTTTTTTTTATTGGCAAAGACCAGATAAATAGTTTGTACTGACCTGTTATGGTGAACTCTCAGGCTAGATGGGGTTTTAATTAAAAATTTTCTCCTTTTTTGAGTATTCCAAATTGAGGAGAAAGGGACAATATTGTTTAATATGTTACAATGTTACACATTGTATTATGTATTGCAATATATTGATGTTTCTGTTTACTATTCAATTCTATTCTCCTTATATATTATTTATTTATAATGTTTAATAAAAAGATTGATTAAGAAAGTGAATTGATTTTGGCTCTGTGAAAGGAGACAGAGGTAAAAGGGAAGAGTGAAAGAGACAGAGTGAGAGGAAATGAGTCAGGGAAGAAAATGAAGGGGTTTTCAATGGAAACCAGAGAAGTTGATGTTATTGCCAGCTGGTTGGAGGGTGCCCAGATGAAAGGTGCAGTGTTGATCCTCCAACTTGCAGGTGGTCTTAGTCTGACAGCTCATGAGACCATGTGAAGACATGTCAGCAAGGAAATGGGATAGCAAATTGAAGCAGGTGGCCACTGGGAGATCCACACTCTTGCGGCAGGCAATGAAGCGATCTCCCAGTCCACATCCAGTCTCTCCGATGCAGAAGAGATCACAGTAGGAGCACTGGATGACCCCTGTGAAGTGTTGCTTCATTTGGAATGGCTGTTTGGGGCCCCAAGTGGTGGTGAGGGAGGAGGTGTTGGAGCAAGTGACTGCAGGAGATGCTCCCTTGCTAACATGCCTAAAAAGAAGATTCCCCAGCTTTCAGACAAGACGGGAGCTCCCCAGTCTTCAATTCTGATTTAATATGTATTATTTTATCAAATGTAGTTTGGAATCAATATTAATTAAATCAAACACATCACCTTGATCAATTTTCCTGCTGGTTCCTGAAACACTGAGTCAAGTTCACCAGTCCTTTACTATAAACAATTCATTTCTATGACAATCACCTTCCATTATTTTGAGATTCCACCGTCTGCGGTCCTTTGTTGTCTCCACACATCATCTTCTGGCCTCCGATACTATACCACCTGGCTCCATCTGTCAATGAACCCTTCCAGTCTGGGAGGGCCTGGCATCTTTTGCCTCACCCTGGCTTTTACCTTATACTGGCTTTGCTCCTCTACGCTCCACTCATAATGAAGGGTTCCGACCTGAAACATCGACCATTCTTTTTAGAGAGTCAGACAGCATGGTAACAGGCCAATGGGTCAATCGAAATGGCCATCCTACACTGGTCCCACCTTCCTGCATTTGGCCCACATCCCTCTCAACCCATTGTATCTATCCAACGTTTCTTGGACACTGCAAGAGAACCTGCCGCAACCACCTTCTCCAGCAGCCCATTCCATACACTCATCACCCTCTGCGTAAAAAAATGTCCCTTATTTTCCTGTTAGATTCCCACCCCCCCCCCCCACCACCTTCACCTTAACCCTGTGGTTACCAATACCCCTATTCTAGACAAAACTGAGGGTTCCCCCAACCTCTTTTCTCCCCTCCGGATGCTTTTCCTCCAGCAGAATCCAGCGGTTGCAGCCTCCTATACCTCACCCCTTCCCCTTGACTCTTTCTACTGGCTATGTCACCATTAAAACTCTCAGCCCCGTTGCAGGGTCCTTCCCTGCCTGACTTGCTGGGCTCCTTCAGCATTTTGTGTTGTGCCTCCTTTATATTAATTCCAGTTTTTGTCTTATTTCCACCAAAAGTCATTTCACTTTTCAGATCAGATGTCAGCTCAGTAGTTTCTGTGCTGGGTTACACCATTCCTTTAAAAATCATGTAATGTTTACTGTAGTCACCTGCCACATGGAGAAAGATTAGTTTGCAATCTCCTCAATTTCCATCTTCCCTCGCAGTCAATGGTCATTTCAATGGCCAGCTCCCAGAAGACGTCTATTTAAGGTAAGTGGAGAAAAGTCTAGGGAAGATGTCCAAGTCATGCTTTTTACACAGCTGGAATGCATTGCTGGAGATGGTGGTGGAGAATGGAATGATAGAAACATTTATTTGAGCACTTGTATGTAGGAAAACTGGAAGATTGTGGTGTAAGGTAGGGAAGGTTCAGATTGATATACTTCAGAGTGGTAGCCATGGATATTCTCAAGGGCTGAAGTTACACCTGCCTTTTTGTTGGCTACGTTGAGCAATCCATGCTATAAGCCTATGCAGGCAAGACTCCTCAACTCTTCCTCAACTTCATTGACAACAAAATTGGGGCTGCTGCATGCACCCATGATCAGCTCAACAACTTTATCCCCTTTGCTCCCAATTTCCACCCTGCCCTCAAATCCACGCAACTCTCTCCTCCTTCTCCATCATTCTGTCTCAGAGTACAAACTCATGACAGACATTTTCTATAAATCAACCAACTCCCACAGTTACCTCGACTAAACCTCTTCATGTACTGTCCCCTGTAAGGATTCTATTCCTTTCTCACAAATCCTCCATTGTATCTTTTTCCATGATAAAGTCTTTGAAGCGAGATCACCCTTTCTTCAAAAATCGAGGCTTCCCCTCCTCTACCATCAACTCTACCCACATCCGCATAACCTCCATTACCCATACATCTGCCCCAGTTCCTTCTGTCCTCAGACACAACAAGTACAGGATTCCCCTTTCCTTCACCAACCACCAAATCATCCTCTGTCACTTCCTTCACTAGGCACATCTTCCCCTCTCCTCCCTTCATGATTCCCTCATTTATTCCTCCCCTCCCACCACCACTCCCTTGGTACCTGAAAAAGATGCTACACTTCACCACACATCTCCTCCCCCACCAGTCCCTCCAAATAGAGCAACACTTCACTTATGAATCTACAGGGGTTTTCTATTGCATCCAGTGCTCCTGTTGTAACATCTACTGTATCAGCGAGATGGGCTGCAGACCAGAAGATCACTTCACGGAGCACCTCCGCTCTGTCCGCTGTAATGACAGGGATCTCCCAGTGGCTACCCATTTCAATTCCCTGCCCCATCTCCTTGCTGACATGTCTGTCCATGGCCTTATGCACTGCCAAACTGAGACCTCCCATAAAATGGAGGAATAATACCACATATTCTGACTGGGCAACCTCCAACCATATGCATTAACAGTGGCTTCCATTAGTGCCCTGCCTCCCACCTCTCTCTCTCCTCTTTTTCTATCCTTCTATCTGCTATCCAGGTCTACATGCACAGAGCTGCTCCTGTTCCCTGACCAATTCTCTCCTGCCCTCCTATCGATGTCCATCTATCACCACTTGGCTGTTAGCCAGTGCTCCTCTCCTGTCCCTTCATCCCTCCTCCTGCTGCCTTTTTATTGAGCCTGTTTCTTTTCCTCATTCATTGACAAGGGGCTTCAGCCCGAAACATTGGCTGCATACCTTTGCCTCCTGAGGTTGCAGGATCTGCTGAATTTCTGCAGCCCTTTGTGCATTAACTAAAATCACAGCATCTGCAGACTTCTTGCTTCACGAGGTTTAGATTGATGTGGAGTAGGTCAGCACAGCATCGTGAGTCAAAGGGCCTGTAATGTGTTGTGTTCTATCTTAATGCATATTTGTTTTTATTGCAGCCATACATTTTAATACCTGTCCAGTTCCTTTGGCTCTTGCTTTGCAAGTGTCCAATGAAGAGCTCAACAAAAGCAATCTCCACAAGATATTCTTCATCGTCTCTCTTTCATGTTCCAATTCAGTATCCCTTTATTCTTTGTGCAAGAGATGTTTTAATTCCCACTCATTTATCACCCCCCCCCACCACTCTTTCTCCCTCTCACCTTTTTCAATCGAATCCCAATCTCCCCCATGGACAATGAATTTATCAGAAGACTCTTTCCATTATTTTTTAATCTTCCAATGACCCCAAAGGCCTTGGCGTTGAAAGATCTTGTGAGAACGGATTTGTTCTATCCTCTCACTGTCACCTTTAGAATATTTATTGACTGTTTTAACTGATTGCCTTGGATTTAGAGAGTGAAAACTTCCATTTTGTGTGCTATCCAGGCAAGTCAACTCTCGAGCGGGTAGTGTGAGAATAAAAACAATTTGCAGGGGATAGAGTAAGAGTAAAACATGTCAAGGCATCATTTTCTGATAACAGCAGGAAAGAATTTAATTTGGAGGGTCTTGTTTTTAGATTTATGTGCCTTCTACCAGAAGGGACGGGGTAAAATGTGCCCTTAAATATACCAGCTACCTCCCTGTGACAGCAGGAGGTGAAGATGGACTCGATGGTTGGTCTGCAGCTCCTTGCAGTCTTGGACAGAGCAGTTCCCGTCCCAAGCCAGGATGCATCTGGACGGAATACTTTCTGCAGTGGATCCTGCTTCAAAAGTCTGAAGCCAACCCTGTTTCAACTGAGTGTTTTCACATTTGAGTCTTCCTAATTGCACTAAGCCCAAGTTCTGCTCTATATATTGTTCCCCGGAGGCTCTTGTAAGAAGACATTTGACACTTGCCCTACTTCAATCCCTAGAGCCCAATTGTGTATATTTCATTGTTGATCTGGGAACACTATGATTAAAAGGTCTCTTCTACAAACGTCAATTTACATAATGATGCGAGCGGGTTCCTTCTCCCTGCCCTCTGCAGTATTATTTTACAACCTGCATTAGAGTAGCTGAAATGTCTCATTATCATTGCTCTAAGATCCTTGTTGTTTAAGTCAGAGACTCAGTACCGTGCCAGAAATTTGAGAGTCCTGGGGCAGAAGTGAGGGTAGTCATGATTACCAAGAGAAGCTGAAGAGGCTGGAGGTGGATGAATCATTTGGACCGGACTGACTACACCCCATAGTTCTGAATGAAGTAGCTGAAGAGATTGTGAACACGTTAGTATTGATCTTTCAGGAATTGCTGGAGTCGGGAATGGTCCAAGAGGACTAGAAAACTGTAAATGTCGCTCCACTCTTTAAGAGAGAGGGGCAAAAGATAGATTAGTTAGCTTGACTGAAGTGTTTGACAAGATTTTAGAGACCATCAGTAAGGATGAAGTTTCAGGGTACTTTGAAGCACAAAAATAGAAGCGTCAATGTGATATCCTTCAGGGAGAGATATTGACCAAATCTATTCGTTGAGGAAGTGACGAGCAGGTCTTACTTACAAAGGAGAGAAAGTGGATGTTGATTAGTTGGATTTTCAAAAGGCATTGTACCATACGCAATGATGCTGAAGGCATGAGCATGGACAGAAGATTGGCTGAATAGCGCACGGCAAAAGAGTAGGAATAAAGGGGGCCGTTTCTGGCTGGCTTTCAGTGTCTCGTGGTGTTCCGCAGGCATCAGTTCCACAGAATTATTAAAACATTGCAGCATAGAAAACAGGAACTGTGGCCCTTCAAGCCAGTGCTGTACTATTATTCTGACCTACCCCAAAACCATAGCCCTCCATACCCGTGCCATCCACAGACCTACCCAAAGTTTTCTTAAATGTGAAAATTGTGCCAGAATTCACCTCTTCAGCTGTCAGCTCATTCCATGTTCTCACTACTCTCTGTGTGAAAGAAGCTCCCCCTAATGTTCCCACAAGACTTTTCCCATTTCACTCTTAACACATGTTCTCTCGTTTGTATCACACCTAACCTCAGTGGAAAAAAACTCTTTGCATTTACTATCTCTCTATACCCCTCTATTAAATCCACCCTCATTCTTCTACACTCCAGGGAATAAAGTCCTAACCCGTTTAATGTTTCCCTGTAACTTAGTTCCTGAAGTCCGGGCATCATCTCAGCTTCTCTGCATTCTTTCAATTGTATTGAAATCTATCCTGTAGTTAGGTGACCACATCTGCATAGAAAATACTCCAAATTTGGCCTCATCAATGTATTATACAACTTTACCAGAACATCACAACTCCTATTCTCAATATTTTGATTTATGAAGATCAATGTGCAAAAAGCTCTCTTGACAACCCTGTCTACCGTGACGCTACTGTCAGGGAAGTATGTATCTGTATTCCCTGATTCCCCTGTTCTACCACACTCCTCAGTGGCTAACCATTTACCATTCATGTCTGACCTTGGTCTGACATTCCAAAATGCAACATCTCCCACTTGTCTGCATTAAATTCCATCTGCCATTTTTCATTCCCTTTTTCCAGCAGGTCCAAATCCCTCTATAAGCTTTGAAAGCCTTCCTTGCTGTTCACAATGCCTCCTATCGAAATCACAATCAGAATTTATTGTCACGAGCAAGTCATGAAATTTGGTGTTTTGTAGCAGCATCATGGCAAACATTCATATTATAACCATCTTACGACATTACTATAAAAAAGTAAAAATAATAAGAGCTCAAAAAATAAGGCAGTGCCTTTGGTTCATTGATCAGTCAGGAATCTGATGGGAGCGGGGAAGAAGCTGTCCTTGTGCTGCTGAGTGCTCGTCTTTAGGCTCCTGTACCTTTACCCCAATGGTATTAGAGTGAAGAGGGCATGGCCTGGGTAGTGGAGGTCTTTGAAGATAGATGCTGCTGTTTTAAGACACTACCTCATCGAGATGTCCTCAAGACTCTCGTAAACTTCTACAGGTTGTACTGTGGAGAGCATTCTAGTTGGCTGCATCACTGGTTGGTATGGAGAGCCGTCAATGGTCAATGGAGCGTGGTGCCCCGAGCCCCCCTGAAGTCGACATCCATCCCTTTTGTTTATTAGCATTCTGATACAGGTTATTGGCTCTGCACCAGTCCATAAGTGACTGATCTTCATCTCTGTACACTGACTCCTCCTTCTTAACAAGGCCCACCACGATCGTGTCATCAGCAAACTTAATGATGTGGTTCGAACTGTGCTTAGCTGCACAATCATAGGTCAGCATTGAGAGGGGGGTTCATAGGTCAGCATTGTGAGGGGGTTCATAGGTCAGCATTGTGAGGGGGGTTCATAGGTCAGCATTGTGAGGGGTGTTCATAGGTCAGCATTGTGAGGGGGGGTTCATAGGTCAGCATTGTGAGGGGGGTTCATAGGTCAGCATTGTGAGGGGGGTTCATAGGTCAGCATTGTGAGGGGGGTTCATAGGTCAGCATTGTGAGGGGGGTTCATAGGTCAGCATTGTGAGGGGGGTTCATAGGTCAGCATTGTGAGGGGGGTTCATAGGGGATTTGGGGGAATGATAGGGAATTTGGGGGAATGATAGGGGATTTGGGGGGATGATAGGGGATTTTGGGGAATGATAGGGGATTTTGGAGGGGATGATAGGGGATTTGGGGGAATAATAGGGGATTTGGGTGGATGATTGGGTATTTTTTTGGGGAGGGATAATCGAGGATTTGGGGGGATGATAGGGGATTTTTGAGGGGATGATAGGGGATTTGGGGGGATGATACGGGATTTTGGGGGTGGATAGGGGATTTGGGGGAATAATAAGGGATTTGGGGGGATGATTGGGGATTTTTTTGGGGAGGGATGATCGAGGATTTGGGGGGATGATTAGGGATTTTGGAGGGGATGATAGGGGATTTGGGGGATGATAGGGGATTTGGGGGATGATAGGGGATTTGGGGGAATGATAGGGGATTTTGGGGGATGATACAGGATTTTGGGGGTTGATAGGGGATTTGGGGGAATAATAAGGGATTTGGGGGGATGATTGGGGATTTTTTTGGGGAGGGATGATCGAGGATTTGGGGAGATGATTGGGGATTTTGGAGGGGATGATAGGGGATTTGGGGGATGATAGGGGATTTGGGGGGATGATTGGGAATTTTTTGAGGGAGGGATGATCGAGGATTTGGGGGTTTGATAGGAAATTTTGGGGGGGAGAGGATGATTGGAGATTGTGTTGCTGCTATGAACCTGTTGCTGTAGTCCTTCCCAATGGTAAAGGTTTATTGTTCTGAGAGGTGCTACTTAAGAAGGCTTTGTGGGCGTGTGAAATCGATGGTGCACAGTATCACAGTTCACAGCCAGGGATAAGATAGGCTGGTTTTCTCACACCAATTTGGGCAATTCTCAGAAGTCAATTATTTTTCAAGTAAAACTATTGAGTAATAAAAGAGGCCATCTCAACCAATCTGGAAGTATAAAAGAAGCAAGGGCTGGAACAATCATAATATATTTCATGATTAAAATATAAAAGTTTCCCCAAACCCTTGAGCCAAGTGTAAAGTTTATGTAAATCATAACTTACAAAACATAAACTAGAAACAAACCTGGCAGCAAAAAAAATCCACATAATAATCATATGTATCTATTTAATCTAATAACAGAAAAATAACTGCTGTTTATTAACATGCTTCATTACTACATCCACCATTACTCTGCACCCCCCCCACCCCCGACCCTGGCCAGGAAACCTGGACATTTCCCACATTTTTGTGTACAGATGTCCAATTTATCAAACCCTTCAGAAGACATGCAATCAAAGGCGGCCACTTTGGCCATTTCTGAGGGAACCGTCACTTTTTTAACACGGGAGTTTCACCATTGGGCTGACAATTCGTGTGCAAGCTGAGCTATCGTTTACTGATCATCTAAGGGGAACTTGAAATAACTCCCCATACTCATGACTCGGAACCCCACACCTGGAGCTTCGGAATCTAATTTCACTCTGCCGATTTGTTTAGTGGTGCCCAGGTCAGGGGAAATGCTGAGTGTCCCTCATCATTGGCGACATCAGAAAAGGACAAATTTAGCTTCACCAGCAAGAGCAAAACAACTGGATGGTAAATCTGATCAATCTGCTGTTAAATCACTTCTGTAATGACTGGTGCTTGCATTAAATTCAGGCAATTTTATAACTATATAAAGAGACAGAATTCAACCAAATGCACGTCTCCCGATGAAATATAACCCATTTGTAAAATTATTGAAATTGGAGAACCGACATTGAATTAATTAAAAGCCGCTGTGAAATAGTTCCAATTAGATTATTGATCTCCAGAAATATAAAATTAAGGCGAGACAGTAAATTAACATGACATTTTCTGTAACGTTTAACCTTCCACTAAACAGACATTGTGTTTATGGATTAGGTTTTAAAAGGCTGGTACATTCACAGTCGGTGAATTTTGGCCATTGAATTTCATGTCAATTTCAGAGCATCATTTTGTTGTATCGAACCTTCTGTCAGCTGCTTTGCTCTTCCAATCATGCCCATTAACCTCTGTGGATCATTTTATCACCAAGGGCTGGTAATAGCCTTTGAATATGCTGACTTTACCACCAATGTCATAGTTTCTTTGCCAACAGATGGTGCCAGCATAGCAGAACGAGAGGAGCAAAGCAGCACTAGTTAATGAACAATAAATGAAAATGGAACACCAGTTGTTACAGATGTAATCCACTGTGTGATTCTTCAGGCTCAAGGGCAACTGGGTGACTTGTTAGAGCAAATCAGACTGGATTTCTTCACTGCTGTCATTCCTCGCTTGTGAATACTGCAAAATGCATGGGAGACCAGTAAAATATTTCACCCAATCTTAGGAGTCCGTCCTCCCTTCCCAGAATTGCTTCCTGCTATCTCCCACACCTGGACTGAATTGGGCCAGATGAGACAATCAAACAAGAAAGCTTGGGTCAAGTTCAATGCACAAATGTGCTGGGGGGAATTCAGTACATCACAAGAGCATGCATAGGAAATATAGAGTTACAACATTTCAGCCCTGGATCCTCAGGTCAGGTGTAAGACCTTTTTATTCAGTTACCTGCCTTTTTGGCATTTTACCTGGCCCGAAATGTTGGTTATCCTTTACCTCTTATGGATGCTGCAGGACCTGCTAAGTTTCTCCAGCATGTGTGTGTATTCCAGACGAATTAGACCAACCTTGCTGCCAGGAACACATTGGTCTCCAATGGTGAGATCTGTGAGTGGCCTTGCCCTCTGCTATGGAAACTTATGGCAAGGCCCCGCCCAAGATTTACCAGCTGAAGGAGTAAAGTCATGTCAATTTTTTGTTTTTACTTGATCATTCAATTAAAGCCAGATAAAACTGTTTAAGTAATGAGAGATTATTTGTAAGATTTAAGTTAGTAAAACCCCCAAATAGAACTGAGTAATTAAAACAAGAAAAAACATCAACAAGCACGTTGTTCTGAAAATGAAACCACACGTCCTCTAAAAATTGAAGTCGTTGAGATCAAAATCAGAATTTATTGTCATGATTGTTACAAAATTCATTGTTTTGCAACAGCATCACAGTGAAAACATTTATATAAACCACATTACAAAATAAATAAATAGTGCACGACAAAGTAAGATCATCTCCGTGGTTCATTGTTCAGTCAGGGATTTTTTTTGTTAAATTTTTTTTATTAATTTTAAACCACACTATGAATTACATTGCTTAAAATTTGAAAATTATACCTTAAAAAAATTACGTGGTATGCATAAAAAAATAAAAGAGAAACCCCCCCCATCCAACCCCTCCACCACCCTCCTCTCTCCCGACTAAAACCCTTATAAAAGAAAATGAAAAAGAACAGAAAGAATTAGAAAGAAAGAAGAAAAGAAATGGAGAATACCAAGAGGATAAACATTTATAATATAAATTCTGATTGGAGGTTACCAAGAAGTGGGGCCTTCAGAGAGCTTTAAACGTTGTGGTGGTACACCACCAGCCTACTGCAGGGGGCGACCTCTGTAGCTGCAGAAGAGCATGGGGGACAAGGCAAAACCTGGCCGGCTGTCACTCACCCTCTGGGATATAAGCTAGGTCCAGCCCTTCAGAGCTTGCAACAGCATTCTCTCAGCCAGGTCTGTGGAAGTTTATGTTCAATAAAGCCTGTAGAACAGACTTTATGTTTTGTGTGTTTGCTTCTGTTCGATAGCGCACCACAAATGTACATACCCACATTTTGTAAATAAGGGCACCATATTTTCCAGAACAGATTAAATTTATTTTGCAGACAATACGTAATCTTCTCTAACGTAGTGTACAACTACGAAGTTCTGCGTGCCATCTTTCCATACCCAAATCTATTTCTGACTTCCTTGATATTGCTCTACATTTCCTAGAAGCTGCTAAAGCAATTCACACAAATTCAATTTGATACATATTTAATTTTCATTTACGTCTTATAACCCAATAAAAATAACATGCGTGGTAGACCAATATAAAGTTAGCCACCTCTAGCCAAAATTTTCTAACTTTAGGGCATTGGCAAATGGAATGCAAAAAAAGTTCCATTTTTCTTTCATACCAATTTCATTATCAATTCAACTAAATGTTTCAAAATAGGATATTCCCTGTTTCCAACTCACAATGTGGAATTATAGATAAAATCCTGTGAACCCATTTCTCCTAACTTATTAAACTCTACAACAACCCAGGCAGGAATTTTATCTAAACTAAACAATGCCTTTATGAATCTCAATTGAGCTGCTTAATAATAATTCTTAAAATGAAGGAGCTGTAAACCCTGCTCAAGGATTTGATGGCAGCAGGGAAGAAGTTGTCCTTGCACCGCTGAGTGCTTGTCTTCAGGCTCCTGTACCTTTTTCCCGATGGGAGCAGAGTGAAGAGGGTGTGGCCTTGGTGGTGGGGGTCCTTTAGGATAGAGGCTGCTTCCTGAAGACACCACAGATGTCATCGATGGGGTGAAGATCAATGCCAACACAACCTCCTCTCCTTCGTTGACACCTCCCACTGCCTCAGCCAAAATGCCAACATGTTGAAGGACCCGTCCCACCCTGGTGACACTCTCTTCTCCCCCCCCTCCAACCACTACCCCCGGCAGGCAGAAGAGCTTGAAGACACAAACCTTCAAGATTCAAGGACAGTTTTTTTTTCCCTTTTGCTGTTGTCAGACTCTTAAATGGATCCATCATTGGAAATAAATGATGCCCTTACACTATTTAACTGCATTTTCTACCACATTCTGCACTTCGTCTTTGTGACACCATACCCTGCTGCCTTTAATTAACACACACCTGCCATTTACATTTTATTACTGCACTGCCTGCTGTTGTTAGATAGCATGCAAAACAAAACATTTCAGTGCCTTGGCACATATGACAATACACAATTCAATTCAATTTAATTCCTGCAGCCACCCAGACCTGGCCAAACTTGCTCTCCAGTATTACGCCAATAGGTCTGGCCTCTACCATTAGGCCTCTTGGGGGGCACATTTGCCCTTCCAACAACATGGACTTTCCCGTCCAGACGTGATGGGCATTTTGATGCCAGTAGATTTCCTTGATTCAGCAACCAGTGAAGCAAGCACCATGGAGGTGAGGCGAACGCAGGCAAAACCATCGTACCGCAGCAGAGTCTCATTTGCCTCCTTCTCTTCCTTGTTCTGCTTGCTGCCAGTCATCAGCGGGTGGTTGTTCCGCGCAAGCAGAGAGATGCCACCACATTATTGAGCAGCCAGAGGCAGTGATCACAGCATCACTTCTGAGGAAGACTTGGTTTTGGCAGGACACCAGTGTGAAAGATCTTTTCTCTCTCAGGATATCAGCGTCATTCTTTCCAGTGAAATACTCCGTCATATTATTTTGCACATCCTTCACAACCAGCTACCAGGTTGTTCCAGTGCACAGGTCAAGTGGTATTTCTGGCAGGTGAGACTGAAGTAACATTGAAGTTTCCATACCTACAGGGTGGTTAAACATGTAAGGCTGATGGTGTTTCATTCTGTATTCTTAGCCCCCTGCTCTACTCACTTTACACCCACGACTGTATAGCTCAGTGTGGCGATAACACCATCCACAAATTTACAGACGATACCACTGAAGAGGGCTATATAAAGGAAGGAGATGAGTTAGCATACAAGATGGAGAATGAAGACTTGGCTGACTGGTGTACCAACAACAACCTTGCACTCGACACCACCAAGGAGCTGATTGTTGACTTCAGGAAGGAAAAGCGAAAGGTAAGCAATTCAGTGATCTTTGGCGGATCAGAAGTGGAGAAGGTGAGCAAATGTAGGTTATTGGGTGTCACTATCTCGGAGGATCTTCCCTGGACCCAACACACCAACGTCATTGTGAAGAAAGCAGCTCAGCACCTTAGGAGTTTGTGGAGGTTTGGTGTGACACCAGAATCCCTGGAAAATTTCCCCAGAGGGCTGGTGGAAAGTGTGCTGACTGGCTGCATAACAGTATGGGGACACCAACACCCCACAGCACCAAGTCCTCCAAAAGGTAGTGGACATGGACCAGGACATCACAGGCAAAACCTTCCCCTCTACTGAGTACATCTACAGGGAGTACTGCCATCAGAGGGCAGCAGCAATCATCGGAGATTGATTTTTATTGTTCTCTCCGTATTACACAGTTTGTTTACATTCATTATCTCTTTACAGTTCTTTTATTTGCTGACATGTTTACGCTGTGTACAGTTTATTTTTGCCCTACCCATTAGGGATAAGTCTGCTGCATCCGTAGGGTTGTATGTGATGCCATGTATGTTCTCTGACAATAAATTGGAAATTTGAAAATCTGAATATAAGGCAATTGATGCTTTCTTTAATGACGACATGGTAGAAGCTGAGACCCATGTTGCCCAATTACACCCAATTAACCTATAACTTCACCCATTTTAGAGGGTGGGAGGAAACCAGAACACCCATGCAGGTTATGGGGAGAGCGTACAAACACCTAACAGACTGCGTCGGATTCGAACCTGGGTTGCTGGTATTGTAATAACATTGCACTAACCACTTTGCTGACCATACCACCCTTTTGAGTTTTCCCAAGTACACAAAGTTAGCAGGGGTTTGTTACATACCCTGCTAATGTGCAGGACATGTTGTCACAAGAAAACTGCATGCAAAATCCCCATGCAGGTAATGTCATGGAGAGCTGGACGTAAAGGTTCCCAGATGTGAACATTGTGATCAACTGCTTGTGCAGCTCAGCCAAGCAGCACAGGTCAGGAAGCTGATCTTGGTGCCAGGGTCCATTTCAGACCCGGGTCAGAGATGCAAAAATCTGAATGCGATCGCCAGAATTCTTGACAGTCACAGTTCTTGGTATTGCAAAGCTTCATTTTGCAAGAGACTGACCATCCATCAAGACTGCCTTCATTTTTTTTTTAGTGAGAACTTTTATTAAGGAATATCTGGGTCGGCACAATATCGATGGCAAAAGAGTCTGTACTGTCCTGTTCTACAACTCCCCCTCCCACCCACCACCCCCCATCACCTCCAGAGACAGCAGGCCGCTGTAGTTTTCCAAAGCCAAGAGACCAACATTCATTTTAAAATTCAATTCCGACAACCCATGCATGGGTGGGCCACTCCCTCGGTGATCCCATCTCGCTGGCACCCGTCAGCCTCACATCTGCAACATGGGCCGCAAGTCTGGGGAGACATTGAAATCACAACCAGTGCACGCCCGGATCTCATCCACCGACACACCTTCACTCGCCTCGATCAGTGTCAATCCCTTGTGTTTGCAAACGTCGAACAACGCCTTCTCAGTGATGAGGCGGTTGACGCAGCCTTTCCCCGTGATAGGCAGCATACACTTCTCCAAGATCTTATGAACGCCACCCTTGGCGGTGTGCTCCATGGTCACCACCACTTTGGTGTCGGCATTGGAGACCAGATCCATGGCTCCACCCATGCCCTTCACCATCTTGCCCGGGATCATCCAATTGGCCAGATCGCCGAACCTGGACACCTGTATCCCACCAAGCATGGTCATGTTGACGTGGCCTCCTCTTATCATGGCAAACGACTCGTTGCTGGAGAAGAAGGAAGCCCCTGGCAGCACAGTCACTGTCTCCTTCCCTGCATTGATCAGGTCTGCGTCCTCCTCACCTTCCAGAGGATAGGGGCCCAGTCCCAGCACTCCATTCTCGCTCTGGAGGTGCACAGTAATGTCAGGCCGGATGAAGTTGCTGGCCAACATTGGCATGACAAAGCCCAGGTTCGCGTACATGCCGTCCTGAAATTCCAGTAAGACTGCCTTCATTGAAGACAATAAAGCTAACTTGAGCCCCTTTCGCACTCGCGTCCCAGTAAATCGGCCATTCAGTGTCCCGGGATAGGAATGGGGGTTTGGCCTTTCACGCTAGGCCACTCCTAACTGGGACACTGAACGCTTTCACACTTGCAAGGGTTTATTCCCAGCATTTTGGTCTGTTCTACCTTTAATAGGAAGTGCCTGCAATGCAATGGTCCATTTCACACTTGCCTGATCTCAACGCCAGCGTCTGCAGACGCCGGGGTTTGTACTAGGGATCGAGGCCGGCGATCCCCGGTGTGAGGTGACGTCAACTGATGCCGACGTTGAGCAGATCTTGCTTTCACACTTACCATTTTAAAGGCCGATTGGCATTCAATTCCTGGGATCATTGTGAAAGGGGCTTTAGAGAGGCCACTGGCTTTCAGTCTTCATTGACTGCATTGCTTTCAATATTGAGGCTTGAGAGCTGATTACCTGGTTTTGTCCAGTACATCCACTGGTACCATCACAAGTACAAACAAGTGTTTGTTGTTGTGACATTGATTTGCCGTATTTGACATCCAATTTTATGCCTATGAACTCCCTAGTATTGTCCTCCAACAAAAGGCAGGTGTCAATGACATGTCTCCTGCCAATTGCTGATGTTACGACTCTATTTGAATAAATTCTCTCCTGGCATCTTTCTTCAAACTGGTTTATTGCACTTAGCGATCAGTCAGGGAACACTGAGGAATTCCTTGGGTATTGTTGAAAGGTATGATTACCTTTCATAAACAGAGAGCCCTGGTACTCAATCCAAGAGATGATGTCACAGCTCTTTTATCTCTGTTTAAAAAGCATTTGAGGAAGGGTTAATCCTTCATTGGCATATATTTTTTCCTGTCATGCTCGTCTTAATCCAAGTTGGTCACAGCTTTCACCCTTATCAAGGATGTACACCTACAGGGAGTGCTGCCATCAGAGGGCAGCAGCAATCATCGGAGATTGATTTTTATTGTTTTCTCCGTATTACAGTTTGTTTACATTCATATCTCTTTACAGTTCTTTTATTTGCTGACATGTTTACGCTGTGTACAGTTTATTTTTGCCCTACCCATTAGGGATAAGTCTGCTGCGTCCGTAGGGTTGTATGTGATGTCATGTATGTTCTCTGACCATAAATCGGAAATTTGAAAATCTGAATATGAGGCAATTGATGCTTTCTTTTAATGACGACATGGTAGAAGCTGAGACCCATGTTGCCCAATTACACCCAATTAACCTATAACTTCACCCATTTTAGAGGGTGGGAGGAAACCAGAACACCCATGGAAAACCCATGCAGGTCAAGGTCTTCTAAACAGCACTCTATGTGCAGCCAGCTGTGCATAATTCATCCAATATGAAACTTTTGCCATGACACCTTCCTGAGAATGGGTCAAGATGGGGAAGTATCACCCCAAGTCATCTTTTTGTTTGACCGAGAGGAGGTCCGGGCTATTGAGGAGTTAAACATGAAAATTTGGAGTCTAGTGCCTCTCAGCAATATGATCCTAGTTCCCTTCCTCCACCACCCTCCTCCTTTACCTGGCAGACCTTCAATCCTTAATAACTTCTCCTTTGGCTCATCTGACTTTCAGGCCATTGGTCTTTTTGTTGGATCTGTGGAGCAGGCCACAAGCCTGCATGAGTAAGTTTCCTCAACTCTTCCTCCACTACATCAATGACTACATTGATAGTCTCCTGCTCATCTACCTTTTCCTTTTCGCTGCCAACTTTCACCCTGTCCTCAGTTCACTTGGTCCATCTCTGGCGATACTCTCCCCTTCCATGATCTCACTGTCTCCATCTTGGGAGACAAGCTCTCAGCAAACATCATCTACAAACCCACCAACTCCCACAGCCACCTCAACAGCACCTCTTCTCACCCAGTCCCCTGAAAAGAATCCATTCCTTTCTCTCAATTCTTCCATCGTATCTGTTCACAGGATGGGATGAGGTCAACTGTGCCAGATCATCAGAGAGTCCCTTTCTTTTTTTGTTTGTTTGTTTATTTAATATTTCATTGTGAACTACAATAACAATATATACATTCATCTCTAAAATATAGTGACATTTTTCCCCTTTTTCCTCCCACCCTCCCCACCCCCTATAGCATAAAGTAAAATAAAAGAAAAAAGGAAATAAATAAACAATAAAAGAATACAAAAGAAAACGAAGTTGTGTCATCTTAAATTTTATACAAGTATTTTTATATTTGTCGTCTATTATTTTTAGAGGTGAAGGTCTGAAATTGGTTCAAATAAAGTATATTTGTCTTTTCGATTGTAGGTAATTTTTTTCTAATGGAATACACTTGTTCATTTCTGTGTAGCACTGTTCCATTTTTACAGTTGCTTCCTTTTTCCAAGTTGTCATTATGCATTTTTTTGCTGCTGCGAATGCAATCATAATAAATCTTTTTTGAGTTATGTCTAATTTTAGGCCTAATTCTTTGTCTTTTATATTGTTTAACAGGAAGATTTCTGGATCTTTTGGCATCTTATCTTAAAGAGAGTCCCCTTCTTCAAAAATGTGGGTTTTCCTCTACTACCATCAACTCAGTCCTCACCTACATATCCTCCATTACCTGTATATTTGCCTCCACGCTCTCAAGCAACAAGGACAGGATTCCCCTTGTCCTCACCTATCAGCCCAACAGCTTCCAACTTATCCTCCTCTGCTATTTCTGCCACCTACTACGTGATCCAACCACCAGACTCCTCCCCTCTCCGCCCTTTGCAAAGACTGCTCTCTCCATGACTCCCTTGTCTATACCTCCCTTCTCACCAATCATTCCCTTAGCACCTATCCCTGTGATCACAGGAGATGCTCCATATATGCCCACACCCTCACCATCATTTGGGGCCCCAAACAGCCCTTCCAAGTGAGGCAACACTTCACTTGTGAAGCTTTAGGGGAGATATACTGCATCCGGTGCTCATGTTGTTGTTTCTCTACATTGGAGAGATTGGACAGAGGCTGGAAGATAACTTTGTTGATCACCTCGACTCTATCCAATGCAATAGCGTGGATCTTCCAGTGCCCACCTATTTCAATTCCCCATCCCATTCCCTTGCTGACATGTTCATCCTTGGTCTCGTGCACTGCCAGACTGAGACTACCAGTAGTGTGATGGAACCACCCCTCATCTTTTGACTGGGCACCCTCCAACTGGATGGCATTGATATTGACTGCTCTGGCTTTCATTAAATGCCACCCCACCCCTGCTTCCCCCGTCCTCTCTCCATTCCCTGTCTGCTTTTCACACAGACGTGATAAATTCTACCTAGTCCCTCATCACATCCAATTAACACCTTTTGTGGGACTGGATTCCATTGTTTGATTTCTGAAACCTTCTGATCTATCCTGGTTCTGCCTTTTCTGATTTTTCCTTGAAGAAGGAAGGGCTCAGGCCCGAAACGTTGATGATATAATCTTTGTCTACTATAGATGCTGAAAAGACCAACTGAGTTCCTCCAGCATTTAGGTGTGTTTATGACAATCACAGTTTCTACAGCCTATTGTGTGTTGGGGGGGGGGGGGCGGTAGTACGGGTGCATGGGCTAGATGGGTCTGTTATTGTGCTGTATGGTCTTGCACTCTAGTATTGTATTATCTCCTGCAATTAAATGTAGATTGGCTTGCCTGGATGACAAAGTTTTTCACTGTATCTTGGTATGTGACTGTAAACAGTCCAGTTCCAACGGTAGATTACAACATGTCTATTGTGATGTGCGATCAATTACACAAAGACTGAAAGTTGCTGAGATCGAAGGCTTTTATTTGCAAGAGATGGACGGTATCCCTGTGTTGGTCACTCACACTGACCCGGACTCGAACTGGGGGCAGGCTTGTGGCATGGCAGCCTTGATGGGGGGGGGGGGGGGGGGGGAAGGGGAGGAGTCATGAGATGGCAAGTGAGAGCTGGGGTGAACCAGGAAAGGTCATGTTCTGACAACTATGTACAATAGTGGTTTCACCACACATTGATGGTTATGAATACCCCAGACTCCTTCTTTCATGCTCTTTCCTGAACACTATCATGGATTTGTGGCTTTACAAAGAATTGAACCCCACTTCTTGGTGCAGCACAAAATCTTGGACGTTTCTTTGATTCATAATTTTCTCCTGTTTACCAAGATAATTCTTTTGTCCTGCTGAGATTTATGAGATTGTGTACTGTATTCTGCACTTGATCTGACTTTAATAAGAATATTCGTGTCTACAAGTCCACCTCATTCACTGATAAAAGTGAGTGACTGGGACAATTGGAAACAGATTAGAATTGTTGATGCTAATGTGCACCAAGTGCTTAGATCGGGATTCACAGGAAGATTGGAAATGACCTCTGACTTCAATTTGCTGATGTACATAGTTGCAAAATAACTATCACCCATTCTGCATCAATTTTTGTCATGTGTGATGCTGTGATTTTAGATTAAATGTGTCAGAAATCACTCTCCAATTTCAATTCACCATCAAAGAACATGGAACACTGCAGTACAGTACAGGCACTTCAGCCCATGATGTTGTACTACCTATTACACAACAATCTAATTTTTACTGACTTCATACACATCATCCTTTATTTTTCTAACATTTGTGTGCCTATCTGAGAGTCTTCTGAATGTTCCAATTGTACCAGCTTCCACCACCATATCTGGCGATGCATTCCAGGCACCCACCATTCTCTGTGTTGGGGAAAATAAGTTACAACTGATATAACCATATAACCATAACCATATAACCGTTTACAGTACGGAAACAGGCCATCTCCCCTAAATGTTTCTCCACTTACCTTAAACCAATTTCCTCTCGTATTTGCTATTGTCATCCTAGGAAAAAGGTGCTGGTTGTCCAGCCTATCTAAATCTCTCATAATCTTACACGCCTCTATTAAATCATCTCTCATTCTCCTCAGTCTGAAGAGAAAAGCCCTAGCTCTGTCAACCAAGTTGTAACTTCCTTTTCAGGTTGCAGAGGTGAATAGGGGAACAAACTTTCCTGCAGGGGGCCACTCCAAGCTCCCATTGTCTTGGAAATGTGAACTCTAACATGATGTGCATTTCGTTCTTGTGCAGATCTTGCCAGGTCTCCAGGACCTGAGCGAGGAGGAGAGATTGAGCTTTATATATTGGAGCACAGGAGGATGATCTCACAGAGGTGTACAAAATCGTAGGCAGAATAGATTGGGCAAATGCAGAGAGTTTTTTCCCAAAGTAGGGCAATCAGTAACCAGAAGACATAGGTTTAAGGTGAGAAAGATTTAACAGGAACCCGAATACATTTTTACACAGAGGGTATAAAGAATGGACTACCAGAGGAGGTGGTTGAGGCAGGTACCATTGTAATATTCAAACCTCGTGCTGTTTGTCAGGAGTTGTACCTTCTCTTCGTGTCTGCGTGGGTCTTGACCTTGAAAATGCCTTAATGTAGACAACAGCATTCCCTCCACTCATTGACCATAAAGTTAAATCAGGTTGCTAAGACATGAACTGCCCCTCACAAAGCCATGCCAGCTTTCCATAATCTGCTCATGACTTTCCAAATGTAACAAGTATCAGTGTCTTCATCGTCAGAGGTGCATGACTTGGTGCAACAGGCCAGAACAACGAGCAGCAGAATTCAAACAGAGCGAGATATTAACAGCCCTTCTCAACTGCATTCAGAGGAGGTTGGGAACATTCAGTCGTTCCAATCAAAGCTAAGTTTTACGATGAAGTGAAAAAGCATTTGAAACAAATGGCTGGAAGAAAGGATCGGTCAAACAGCATTCGTGGAAGTGAAAGGATGGTTGACACTCCAGCTCGAGGCCTTGCATAAAAATCAGAGTGCAATGTACGGAAGTGCTGGAGAAACTCAGCAGGCCTTGCCGCATCCATCGGAGGTAAAGAGGGACCAACGGTTTGGACCTGGGCCCTTTGGCAGGTATATTGAGAATAGGATTGTGTCTAATATGTTGAAAGCTTTTGTGAGATAATAACTAAATAAAGAGCTGCAAATAATTCAATGTAAATGGAGTAGAGGGAGAGGGGGAATTGTCCAAATCAGCACCTGTTCTCTCATGGCAGCAAACAAGCGAGAGCATAAACACTGGAAAACTGGGGCACTGCCGGAGGAATTCAGGGGGTCAGGTAGCATCCAATGGAGGCCATAGATGGTCAACCTTTTTGGGCTGAAATCAGGAATGGGGGGAAAGAGGGCAGAAGCCAAATAGAAGGGTTGGGGGGAAAAGTTTCCCGGTAATAGGCAGATACAGGTGGAAGGGGTAGGAAATGGGTAAGAAGTGAGAAACTAGGAGGTGATAGGAAGAAGAGGCAGAGGGATGAGGGAGGTAGGAGGTGCCTGCAACTCCCTTCACTCCAGCCCTTTACTCGGGCATCTGCCCTCCTTCTGACAGTCCTGATTAAGAGTTACGGCCTGCAATATTGACTGCCCTCTGCAGATGCTGCTTGACCTGTTGACTTCCCCTAACAAGGGAGGATTGACAACAATGTCAAACACCTTCACCTTGGTCTTCAGCACAGCTCACTGTTGTACAGCCTGGTTAGCTTGAAAGACTGAGTAGCATTATATGGAAGCAATCTTGTAGATAAAGCAGTGCTAAGTTGCATCTTGTGGTGGTACACCACTGCCCTACTGCAGGGGGAAACCTCTGTACCTGCAAAAGAGCATGGGGACAAGACAACACCTGGCCAGCTGTCAATCAGCCGACCTAAATAGACCAAGCCCCACCGGTTGGGTGTCAATCACCCTCCGGGATATAAGCCTGAGCTGGCCCTTCAAATATACTCTCAGAGTTTACAGCAGCCCTTCTCACAGCTGGCTCTGTGGAAGTTTACGTCGAATAAAGCCTGTTGTACAGTCTTTTGGTTTTATGTGTTTGCTCCTGTTCGATAGCGCACCACACATCTTGAGGCGCATTCTGTTTTAGTTGGGATCTGAAGCATATTTCAATTAGAGGGAAGTACCTATTAGCATTGTCTCAGCCTTGGGTATTTAAGAACTTTCAATGAATGGTAAAATTTACAAGAATCCACACATACAATGCATTCATAAAATACTCAGGAATAGCAAACCAATACACTTGCATGCCACCATGTTGATTGGCCACATCTGGGGCAGGATAAAATGCATCTGCATTCAACCCAGGTCTCAGTCACATTCATATAACCTTATCCAGAATGATGCCAAATCCTTCCCGCTTCATATGACATTCCATGTTACCCACAGACCAGCTCAAAACCTTTTGAAGTCTCTTGACGGGCAAAAAGGACAAAGCTGGTTGGCTGTTCCAATTCTGAGTCGGCAAGGTTACGAGAAAGTCATACAGCTTCCATGAAGGCTGACGCTGTGAACGCAGTCACAAAAATAAACGTGTTACACCAGAAATGCCAGGACATTTCCCAAGTAAATTCCCCTCATTCATTGCTTGCCAGTTCAATCCAAATGATCAGCAGATATAATCTGAAAATGTGGAACTATTTTTTGGTCCAAATTCATTGTATTAATAAGACTCACTCATATCTCAGCTGAACTATTAAACGTCAATCATGTAAAACATTACAGTGATAAAATAAAGGAGCAAAATTTATAAAGATGTATTCAATTATGTATTGGCAAGCAATTTGGTAAAATTAACCTTTTCAGTTCCACAGTCATAGAGTTTTACAGCTCAGTAACATGCCCAACTCATCCATGCTAGTCCCATTTGCCTGTATTTGGTCCATGACCCTCCGACCTTTCCCATCCATGTGCCTGCCTTAAGATCTTTTTAAATGTTACAATGTCCCCACCTCTGCCAGCTCGTTCCACACACCAACCACCCTCTGTGTGAGGACGTCCCTCAGGTCCCTTTTAAATATTTTCTCTCACCTGAAAGCTGTGCCCTCAAGTTTTAGACTCTCCTCCTCTGGGATGAAGACTGCGACTATCAACCTTCTCTCTGTCCCTTGTGATGTTTTAAAACTCCATGGGGCCCCTTCCCAGTCAGATTTTGATGCTCCTCAAATGTGAGATGCTGTATTTGGAAGGTCTAACATGGGCAAGATCGACAGTGTAGGTCCTACACAGTGTACTATATAGTCAGGATAATGTGAACTGCATAAGAATACACCCTTCTCACTGTAGTAAGTGTAGTGCATCGCTGTGGGGCGTATGTATATGCATATCAGGAATATGTATATGCATGGAATTGAACTGCTGGGGAAAGTGGTTGAGGCTGATACTATGGGAGTATATGAATAGGTTGGACTGATACATGGATAGGATAGTTTGAGAGAGATATGGACCAAATGTAGGCAGGTGGGACATTTAGTCAGTATGGGCACATTGGGCTGAATGACTCTGTAGCTCCATGACCTGCTGCGGAGTTCCTCCAACAGATCTGATTCCAGCACCCGCAGTCTCTTGTGCGTCTGCAGCCTATCCATCCTCTTCTAATTCGAGGCCTCCCGCCACGGTAGCGCTCTCGTGGATCTTTTCCACACTCTTCCGACTTCATGGCATCTTCTTGTTGCTGCGTGGATGTGACCAGAACGGGGCCTAATCCCCTGATGTGACCTGTTGAGTTTCTCCAGCTCATTTGCAAAGGCACTTGACCCCTGCATCTCTACATTTTTTTGATAAGCATGATCCCCTCTTCTCACCTATTGCTCTGGGCATTGAGTGACTACATTACAAAACACACGAGCAATTATGCATCATTGATCAAAATGATGTGACTCCACTTCCATACAGATTTAAATAAAAAGGCAGTGCTATCAGCGCATGCATCAATGTAATATTGCTCAAGACACCCCAAGCCTCATTATGTACGTGGTGTGATGCGACAATATGACAATATTGCAGGGAACACCACAGCCAAGCAGGGCAGCAAGACACAACAAACTCCCATAAACAGTCATGACAAAAATCACCTATTTTTGACATTAGCTCAGAAGAAATAAACGCTTGTCAGTGCAACCTGAAATTTCAGCTCTCTCAAAGGATCTCAGACCTTCATTATTAATTCTCTCCATAGATGGTGCCCAGCATTCTGAATGTTTGCACTCCGTATACTTCAGTGTATCAGTTGAGTCTTAAAACCCTCAAAAATCACTCATAAAATGTTGGGGGGGGGCGGAGAGGGTCACATACGCGGATATACTTTTGAGACCCTAAATTCAGCTCAAAATCCAATCCATACCAATTCAACATACAAGTCGACCCTGAAAGTGACAATTCAGCATTTTTAGTTGGCCTTGGAAGCACTGCTGGATCTGCTGTTCCCTGATACCTCTCTACTGTCAGGCACTGCCATAACCCACCCAGACATTCTACAATTATAGAGCCCAAGGTCCCCGCTCCTACCCAGGAGCTTGCGGTTCCCACTGCTGCCCGGTAGGCCGACGTCCCCGCTCCTGCTCGGGAGAATGAGGTCGGCGTTTCTTCTGCTTGGCAGAAAGCGGTGACCTCGTTCTCCCAGCGGGAGGATCCCGCTTCTGCAGAGAGGTTTCCCCTCCCGCCGGGAGAACGAGGTCGCCGCTCCTGCCACGTAGGCCAAGGTTTTGTTTTTACTGTCTTGTTTTACTTGCTTACTTAACAGCTTTATTACTTGGCAATTGGTTTGTTTTACAAAAAAAATTAGGTTGTTGTTGGGAGGCCCAGACAGCCTGAAACTTATATGCCCAATATACCATAAAACCATTGAAAAAGGGGGAGGGTCGACCTATCTTCCGGTCGACTTATATGGCAAAATATATTTAATTTCAAGTTTCCGCAATTGCCTTTTGCTCTTTTTTAAAATAATTTTATTTAATATAAAACCACTTAACAAAAATAAAACAATATTTCAAATTTAATCCAAATACATGTGGTATTTTAGATATAAAAAGTTAAAAAAAATAAGAAAAACTACCTCCAAATCCCCCCCTCCCACCCCCCTCTCCCAACTGTCTACAAACTTAAAAGAAAGCGAGGGAAGAAAGGGACAAAAAAATCAACAACAGGAGCACTTCATTCCTTTTGTTCTTCATGTTCATTTACTCTTCTCTGAAAGAGCGTCTAACATTTAGATTAAGATTTATTAATTATAGGTAAGTCTGCCAAGAGACAATGAGAAGGGTTGTCTGCCACTGGAGTTGAGCAGAGAGACCCTGTGTTGTGCCATAAGTACACAGACAGGGAGCAGTAGAGAATCTTGTTCCCTCCTCTGTGACCATTTTCACCACCCCCCTGCCCATTGTCCTCATATGTGACCCATGGTGGGACCTGCAGACACCGAGCTTTCCCCCTCCCCTGTCTCCAGCTGCCTGTTCTTCCATCCCATCTACCACACACCTCTACCTGACACCCCCACCGGAGGCATGCTGTCAGACACATCCACCCCAGATACATCCTATTTTCCCTCCTCCCAAAAGGCAGAAGGTTCAATGGTGTGTCAACAGTCTTACACTTTCTTCCCTATCCCTGCAACCATCAGGCTCCTGAATGAACTCCAATAGCGATCACATGCTGGCCTTGCTTGGTGCTCATTGATTTTTTTTTCCCCGTAACACTCCGCACTGCAATGTGTTCTTGCCTACCTGCTTTATACTGCACATAGAGTTGTCTTGCTAGACTGCTCCCGGAAGAACCTTTCTCATTAAAGCAGTTATCATGTGACTATAAACGTGACCTATTAAACTGGTGTTAGGATAATGAGTTAAAAGAGGGAGACTGACATAACAAGGAAATTAATTTGCTTCGATTCAAGTTGAGAAGGCAGCAAAAATATGTTCTTTCTCAATCAACTGACAGTTTTGTATTGATATGAATGCTTAAAAAAACAACTTTGAATATGAAGGAGAAATAAGTAACTTGCTTCCCAACAGCTCCAGTGACCCAGTTTCAATCCTGGTCTTTGATGATATATGTGTTGAGTTTTCATGTTCTCCCTGTGACCATGTCGGTTTCCTTTGGTTGTTCCAATTTCTGGTTGGTATATTATTGGCTACTACAAATGACCTCCAGTGAGGGTGGGTGGCAAAAGAGCTAAAGTGGAATTACTGGTCATGTGAGCGAGAAGTCCGGACATGGAAATAAGTGATAGGATGGCTCTGAGAGCTGGCAGGGATTTGTTGGCTCAATTGGCCTTTAACGTCAAAAAGGAAATACAGGCATGGAGCGGAAAAGTTTCTCTGTTTTTAACAAATTGCTTTAGGATTCAACAGTGCCCAAAGGAAAGTGAGAATGTATTCCTATAAACTATGTAGTATAATAAAAAAAACCTTAAATAACTTTAAAATACTTTATTGTCACAGAAATACCTGTTGTAATGTGTACAGGAGGATGACTAAAGTGTGAGTAGGACCACTAAGGGATAAAGGGAGAATTGCCTGGAGGCACGGGAGGTCAGGGAATTCCTACATGAACACTTTGCTTCAGTGTTTTACACAGAGAGGAAATTTTGTGAATGTGAGGTCAGCCGAGAACAGGCCAATGAGCTAGAGCACGTCAAGATTAAGAAAGAGGTGGTTTAGGAGCTTTTGAAAAACAGCAGATGGGATATATTCCAAAGATGGGAAAGAAATTAGTGAGTGTTGGCAATGATCTGTGGAAGATGGCATTATTCAAGAAAGGTAAAAGGGAGAATCCTTGGAATTATAGATCGGTGAGACCTACGCCGGGGCGGGCAAATAATTTGAGAGTATTCATAGGAACAGGATTTTCAAGCATTTGGAGAAGCATAGTCTTATTAGGGATGGTCAGGATGGATTTGTGAGGGGCTGGTTATGTCCATAAGCCTAACTGAGTGCTTTATGGAAGTAAATTTATAAAGTAAGATCTTTGGCTTGGCTTCGCGGACGAAGATTTATGGAGGGGGTAAAAAGTCCACGTCAGCTGCAGGCTCGTTTGTGGCTGACAAGTCCGATGCGGGACAGGCAGACACGATTGCAGCGGTTGCAAGGGAAAATTGGTTGGTTGGGGTTGGGTGTTGGGTTTTTCCTCCTTTGCCTTTTGTCAGTGAGGTAGGCTCTGCGGTCTTCTTCAAAGGAGGCTGCTGCCCGCCAAACTGTGAGGCGCCAAGATGCACGGTTTGAGGCGTTATCAGCCCACTGGCGGTGGTCAATGTGGCAGGCACCAAGAGATTTCTTTAGGCAGTCCTTGTACCTTTTCTTTGGTGCACCTCTGTCACGGTGGCCAGTGGAGAGCTCGCCATATAATACGATCTTGGGAAGGCGATGGTCCTCCATTCTGGAGACGTGACCCATCCAGCGCAGCTGGATCTTCAGCAGCGTGGACTCGATGCTGTCGACCTCTGCCATCTCGAGTACCTCGACGTTAGGGGTGTGAGCGCTCCAATGGATGTTGAGGATGGAGCGGAGACAACGCTGGTGGAAGCATTCTAGGAGCCGTAGGTGGTGCCGGTAGAGGACCCATGATTCGGAGCCGAACAGGAGTGTGGGTATGACAACGGCTCTGTATACGCTTATCTTTGTGAGGTTTTTCAGTTGGTTGTTTTTCCAGACTCTTTTGTGTAGTCTTCCAAAGGCGCTATTTGCCTTGGCGAGTCTGTTATCTATCTCATTGTCGATCCTTGCATCTGATGAAATGGTGCAGCCGAGATAGGTAAACTGGTTGACCGTTTTGAGTTTTGTGTGCCCGATGGAGATGTGGGGGGGCTGGTAGTCATGGTGGGGAGCTGGCTGATGGAGGACCTCAGTTTTCTTCAGGCTGACTTCCAGGCCAAACATTTTGGCAGTTTCCGCAAAGCAGGACGTCAAGCGCTGAAGAGCTGGCTCTGAATGGGCAACTAAAGTGGCATCGTCTGCAAAGAGTAGTTCACGGACAAGTTTCTCTTGTGTCTTGGTGTGAGCTTGCAGGCGCCTCAGATTGAAGAGACTGCCATCCGTGCGGTACCGGATGTAAACAGCGTCTTCATTGTTGGGGTCTTTTCATGGCTTGGTTCAGCATCATGCTGAAGAAGATTGAAAAGAGGGTTGGTGCGAGAACACAGCCTTGCTTCACGCCATTGTTAATGGAGAAGGGTTCAGAGAGCTCATTGCTGTATCTGACCCGACCTTGTTGGTTTTCGTGCTGTTGGATAGTGAGTCATTAATGACCCCCATAACTTCTGGTCTATTATATCTGAATTATTAATTGAATAACAAATCTTTCAAACAGGACAGGATGTCCTACGACCACTGGTCGTGAGTAGGTGGGGCAGCATCCTTCCATTTAGGTAAAATAGCATGTCTTGACAAAAGGGAAGCAAAGGAAATAGCGCAACTCTGAACCAGAGACAAAGAAGAATCATTCCCTTCCATTGTACTGAAGGCGGCCGCCAAAGGGTTTGTTGTTAAATCTATATTGAAAACTTTTGATAAACTATGGAAAACCTCTCTCCAGTATTTTTCTAGACGAGGACAAGTCCAGACATATGAACTGAGGAAACCAGAGGCCCCGGGGAAAACCCATGCAGACATGCGGAGAACATACAAACTTCATTACAGATAGTGCGGGATTCGAACCCTGGTCTCGATTGCTAGTGTTTACCCCTTATGTCTCCCCTAAACTTACTTCCCTTAACTTTGAACATATGTACTCTCATGTTTTCTGATCCTGCCGTCCACCCTATCTATGCCTCTCATAATCTTGTAGACCTCTATCAAGACTCTTCTCGTCCTTCTATGCTCCAAAGAGAAAAGTCCCAGCTCTGCTGTCCTTGCCTTATAAGTCTTATTCCCTAACCCAGGTAACATCCTGGTAAATCTCCTCTGCACCCTCTCCTTAGCTTTCACATCCTTCCTGTTATATGGTGACCAGAACTGAAATGTGGTCTTACCAGAGATTTGCAGAGTTGCAACATGATCTCTCTACTCCGGAACTCAACCTCCTGATTAATGAAGTCCAGCATTCTGTAGGCCTTCTTAACTATCCTATCAATCTGTGCGGTGACCTTGAGGGATGCATGGATTTGCACCCCAAGGTCCCTCTGTTCATCCACACTCTTAAGTAACTGACCATTAACCCTGTACTCAGCCTTCTGGTTGGTCCTTTAAAATGCATCACCTTACACTCATCCAATTGAAATCTATCTGCCACCTCTCTGCCAAAGACTGCATCCTGTCTACATCCTCTTGTTACCTTCGACAACCTTCAGCTCCATCCACAACTCCTCCAACCTTCATGTCATACACAAACTTACTGACCCATCCTTCTACCTCTTCAGCCAGGTCATTTATAAAAATCACAAAGAGCAGGGGTTCCAGAACAGATCCTTGCAGCACTCCACTAGTCACTGACCTTCAGACAGAATACTTTCCTTCCACTACTACTCTCTGCTTTCTTCCTACAGATCAGTTTTTTATCCATACAGCCAAGGTTCCATTGATCCCATGATTCATGACTTTCTGGTGAGTCTCTTGTGGGGGACCTTGTCAAATGCCTTCCTAAGTTTATGTTGGCCATATCTACCACCCGACCCTCATCAATTTCTTTTGTTAATGCCTCAAAAAAACTCAATTTGATCTGTAAGGTAATTCATTGGAATCATATACATGTAATATTGCTCATTGTTCACTATACGATCAATTTGAGTGTCATTGTCAAAATCATCAATCATGCCATCTGCATTCGCATCCATGTCATCGATAAAAATGACGTAGAGTGGACACTACACCAATCCCTGTGACACTTCACTTTTCACAAGCCTCCAACCTGAAAAATCAATCGTTCATCTCCTATCTCCAAATCACTCTCGTGCCCAATCAGCTAAATCGCACTGAAACCATGCGATCTGATCATGGGCTACATGACCACGTGGTTCCTTGTCTGATGCCCTTGGCTTGTCATATTCATATTCATGAAGCGCAATTTCTCACACTAAAAACCATTCTGAATGTCTCGAACCTGGAGCTGACTTGAGTAAGAGCATCAGGTGATCAGTGATCCTTGAATCATGGAACCGATCTCAACCAGCAATTGGTTTTCTGATTAAATTTGACCACAGCGGACACTTAACTGTTACATACAGAATGACTGCACCTCTGCCATTTTTCAATGAAATTACAGAACATATAATTAAGTTTTAAACAAGACTATTCTCTGAATTCATTTCTAATTTTCAGCTCCAGTTACTGCACACTGAGATATTTCATTTGTTTTCTATGTGCCAGATGTATTTGTTTTATGGAAGTCTTCATTACAGCTGTTTTAATTTGGGTTACGTTCTTTTAATTACTCTGCCGAGGAAATGAGCCCTGCGAAATAATCTGCATCAGCACCAGGTTGCCAACAAGAGTTCACCTTGAATAGAAAGCAGGGCTCTTGGCAACTGTGAGCATCTGATTAATGAGTGAACATCAATTATGTTCACACAAATTGGCCTAACATCGTTGCTGTTCCTTTTTGTGCATTGGACTTGCAAATCATGATGTTGAAGTTGGCATCAATGACAACTCAATCTTGCAAGCAACCTAAAGACCCAAGCAACGTTTGAAGCAGAAGACAGAGTTGGCAATCAGAACCTCAAGCCTGCTCAAATATTTATGGCCAATCTTCTCACTCAGCAGTAGCTTCCCATTCTGCCCCATTAACCAGTCAATCTTGGATTTCAATGAACTAAGTATCTTTTAAACATTACAATTGTTTCTGCCTCTACCACTTCCTCTGGCACCCATCACAGTCTGGGTGAAGAAGGGGTCCCTCTGGCCCCTTTTACAATTTTCCCCTCTCACTTTATATCTCTGTCCTTCAGTTTTCAACTCACCCTCTCTTGGGAAAAATAAACTGTGACCTTATCAATGTTTCTCTTGATTTTATAAACAACCATAAGGTCACCGTCTGGGCCTCCAACACTCCAAGGAGAAAAATCTCAGCTTATCCAGCCTCACCTTATAATTCAAGCCCTCAGCCTTGTTCACATTCTTGTGAATCTTTCTTGCACTCTTTCCATCTTGTTGACTTCTTTCCTGTAACTGGGTGACCAGAACTGCCACTCGGATTGACAAAACTTTGCCCTGCCAGAATTTACAAACTACTGCTCAAAAATTCGCTTATGAAATAAAACAGGAGGAAAAAGTAAATAAATAAACAGATTTACTTTCTTCTTCAACCAAATTTCTTGAAGCATACACTGACTTCATGTCATGGAAGTTATGCTACGGGGGTATAGAGGACAGGGGCCTATTTTAAAGGGGAAGCCATAAACTACATCCACATTTTGGTCCCTTTACGTAATGTGCTTACAACAGTGGGAGCACAATAAGATGTCACTGTCAGGTGTGTCCCTGCAAAAACAAGGGTCAGGCAGAATCCATGGAAAGAAATGGGCAGTCGCTTTGGGTCATGAGGTGAGGATGATACCACCACTTTCATGCCCATACAAAGGCTCTAATACAGTGGTGCTCAACCTTTTTCTTTCCAACCACATCCCACTTTAAGTAGTCCCTCTGCCATCGCTGCTCTGTGATTGGTAAGGGATTGCTTACGGTGGGATGTGGATGCGAAGGGAAGGTTGAAAATCACTGCTCTCGACCCAATTGTTACTGAAACATTTTGCTTGAGAAAAAAATGGTCATTGGCCCATTTCCTTTGGTGTCATGAAGCCGTGCACATAACGAGTCAATGAAGGACGATTAAAACAGTGGCTTTTAAACTTTTTCTTCCAACCCACATCCTACTGGAAGCAACCCTTTACTAATCGCAGAGCACCTATGGCATAGGGAATACTTAAAGTGGTATGTGAGTGGAAAGAGAGAGGTTGAGAACCGCTGCTCTATACACGTTTACACCCATGGACATTGCTAAATACAACAGAAGGACTGCTGGAATATTCAGCAAACAAAGAGAGGAAGAAGAGAGTTTATTGTCATGCACATAAGAACAATGCGCAAATGCGATTCTTCCAGCAGCTACACAGGCAGGTAACAAGCATTGAGAAATAATAATATCATTGAACACAATAGAGAAATAAAATCAGTACACCTCTGTAGAAGGATAAATAAATATTCACAGTTACACACAGAAATGTGTTTCAGGAATGCAGGCAGATCTTTGGTCCTGCATTACTGTTATAGATGGGGTAGCACAGGAAGGATTCATGAGCCTGATAGCTGCTGGGCAAAAAAAATTATTCCTAAACCCAAAGGTCCCAGACTTCTGTACCTTCTGCCTGAAGGTGGCAGTGAGAAGAGGATGAGGCGGGTCCTTTATTCTATTGGCTGCCTTCTTGAGGCAGTGCCTCGCACAAGACAGTAAGACATCGTGTGTCGACACACATGATTGCAGCGGCAGTCCGGCCCCGCTTGTCAAGGGCGGCAGCTGCAGCAAAGATGGCTCCGCGGGTCCTTCTCTTCTGGAGCAGACCGGAAGAGCACTTGTGCACTTACGCCGCCATGACACGAGTTCCGGGGCGGGGCTCAGGACTGCATTAAAGGCTGCCGCAGTGAACTTCAAAACAAATCAGTTGTGCTAAACGAGCTCACAGCCTGCTGCCTCGGTTCTTTTCATGGTGCTCACACTCAACATGCCACAATAGGGTCAATAAAGGCTAATCACCCCATCATCCATGACCATTCACTTTATCCAATCCCCTCATGATTTTGTATCCCTTCAGAAGGTTCCCACTCACCCCCCACCCCCCTCCCAACCTCCAATATTCCAGAAAAATTAGACCCAGATGATCCAGCCTCCCCTTATAACTCAAGTCCACCAAACCTGGGTAAGATCCCCATAAATCTCCTTTCTCTATATTTTTCTCTACCCTTTGCAGCTTTATACAAAATGTTTTTCCACTTTCTTAGTGCACATCCAACACAATCTGATGCAAACCTCTCAGGGTAACTCTGAGCATGTTACAGGTGATTGAGAGCAACTTTGTCCCTTCGTCGATGGATTCTTTCAGGAATGAGATCAATGACTGAGTCTTGGATCGGGTTGCCTTGAACATTCTTGGCCATCTGTCCACGGTTGAGTTCACAGTTTTGTAATGGTGGTGAAGATGGCTTTTGCAACACTGCAATCAGGAAGTGATTTGGAGAGCCACAGTCATTCTCCACGTTCGGATCAATTAGTGTATTATTTATCACAAGATATGGCCACGAGTTCAAACTCCACCCAAGCAGATGAGGAATTTAAAATCATCGCAATTTTAATCTGGAAGTATCTTTGAGGTTTAGACTAGCAGGGGAGTAACTACTATGACAGAGTATCTAAATATGTTTTTGGGAGATAAATTGGGAAAGGTTTGTTAGAGTAGGTCACATACAAACACTTTAAAACAGATCTTATTTGAAATACTGGAGCTCTGCTAATGCTAGACATTAGCTTTAGCCAGAGCTTTGGAGAGTGCCCAAGAGACTTCACTAATGGATTGTTGTTTACAAAAAGGCAATAGATGAAAGATCTTGTCGGAGCTGCCTTCTGTCTGGAAGAGAACTTGCTGTTTTAAGAGGGTCATGCGGTTTTGCAAACAGAGAGAGTCAAACAGGCTTTCTCTTGGTGTGTCAAGAGAGAGAGACAGAGAGATCACTTCTACAGTGTTACAGCAGCAACAACAGCTGGAACTGGAACAGTACAAGCTGGCAAGCTTGTGGAAAACCTCATTTGGAAGAGAGCCTGGTCAAAGCCTTTGAGGTTCATGCAAGAGGAGAGGACTGGCTGTCTAATGTTTCACCTGGAATAAGGGAAACAAAAAAGGAACTCTGTGGTGACCTGAAAGAAAGAGGTTATCATCTGGAGAACTCTGAAGAGGCAAGTTTCGACAGCAAGACACTGAAGTGGCTGATGGAAGTACATCAGTTGTAGATGTCCTGGAACAACAAATGTCTCTCTGAAAACTGACAAGAACCTTCCTGAGCGGTAACCATTTACCTTTCAAGCACCAAACTGGTGAACTTTATAAATGTTAAATTTTGTGCACAGTATAAGGATCGTCTGCAACCAGTGAACTTAGAGGAATGAGAAGTGAGATTGGACTGTGAATCAAAGAACTTTTCTGAATTTACTCGCACATTACATACACGTGTGCTTAGAATTTGAAGGGGGTTAAGTTAGGTTAGTTAAGTCACTCATGATAAGTTAAAGCGTGATTCTATTTTCATGTTTAAAGATAATTAAAAGCAACTTTTGTTTAAGTAACCATTTTTATAGGTGCTGGGATTTGGGGTCCTCTGGGCTCATAACACTACATCATATACCCTAGACCGGCGTAGCGGTCCTCTTCTAGGGGTCATCCTCCACGACTGAGCGCTGAGCTCTGGGAGGGATGCACATGGAGTTGTGAGAGAAGGATGACACCTGCCTGGCCAGCCAAATCAGCCGAATCATCCCTAGCGATCAATGGGAGTGACAGATGAAATTGGCCCTCACATCCAATCTGGAAGCATCTTAAATGAAAACCTGTGTTGCTTATGGCCATTCTCGGGAGAAAACAATTCACCATAGCAGTCTCAACTCCATTCCGCAATATGGGAAAACAATGAGCTTGGTGGAGGGACTCAGTGGGTGGTATAACAGAAATGTGGGGAGGGGTGGGGGTGGAGGAGAAAGAAACTGGGGAGAGGCCCAGAGATGATAAGGTACTGGGCAGGTGGTAGTAGACACAGCCCAGGACATTACAGGCAAAACCCTCCACACCATTGAGTACATCTACGGGGAACACTGCTATCGGAGAGCAGCGGCGATCATCAAGGATCCACACCACCCAGCACATGCACTGTTCTCGCTGCTATCAGGAAAGAGGTAGAGGGGCCACAAGACTCGCACCCCCAGGCTCAGGAACAGCTTCTACCTCTCCACCATCAGACTCCTCAACAGCAAACTCAATTTAAGGATTCCTGCACTTTATTGATATTTTTGTTATCTCTGTATTGCAGTCATTTTTGTTTACATTTTGTTATCTGTTTATGGTCTTTTTGCATGTTGAGTTCAGTTTTTTCTTTGCACTATGAATAAATAGTAATACTGCTTTGCCCACAGGATAAAAGGATCTCTGCACTCTGACAATAAATCTGAAATTTGAAATCTGAAGAGGGAGAGACCACGGGGCAGTGAGGGAGAAATTACAGCATAAATTAAGTCCAGGCGTAGGCAAAGAAGAGATGAAAACAGTGGAATGAGGTTGAGGTGACTGAAAATGAGAGAAACTGATGTTCATGCTCTGCGGTTATGGTTTTACAGGAGGAATAAGATTTTTTTTGTTCCTCAAGTTTATGTTTAGCTTCATTCTGACAAGGCTGAGGACGGACATATGAGCGAAGGGGTGGTGGGGAAGTTGAAATGGTTAGCAACAGGCGACTTTTAAATCCTCACACAGGAGGCAGGTTTCAGCAAAGGGGTCACGCTTTCTGCGTTCGGTCCCCTCGATGCAGAGGAGGCCACATCAGGAACAGAGGACACTGTAGATCAGGTTGGACAAGGTGTAGGAATGACCCGTCTGCTTTGTATTTATCCCGGAATGTGAGGTGGTGCAGCAACGTCAGGAAGGCATCTCGCACCATCAACATCCACTTCCTCAAGGAAATTCCAATTCCACGATGGCAAGGCTCCAAGCCGGATCCCACACTAAATAACCCTAGTCGGGGCTTGAAGCATTGTTGTTCAACCTGCCTTACATCAGTCCGCTATCGTTCAAGAGCACGATTCACTCCAGTTATCTTCCACCATTTGTGACTTACAGCAGAGATTGGAGCCATCAGAACTGTCCATTGCTTGCTTCGGCTCAGCCCTGCTGAAGTCGGTGGAACTGCTCACTCCTTGTGCAAAGTGGAGCTTCAAGTTCTATTACAGAACCTGAATGCATTGCTCGAAGCAGAAACATCATTACTGTCTGGTGTTGCTTTAGAGTCCACCTCCAGCATCTGTCACAGGCAGCAGCATTTAACATGATTTGATTCATTTTGCGATTTTAACAACAGGTTATGAATCCTCTGAAGGACTCATGGGAGCAGGATAGCTTTCTCTGTTTCATGAATGTGATGAATGAATCATGCTAACAGCTATCCTCCCACTCTACATGCAATTCATTTCATGAAATCCACTTTTGGCTTTACAGCATGGACATGATGCATCAAATGTATGCAGGTTCATTTTTTTTGGCACGACTCTTTGAAACAAGAGATGGCCATTTCAGAAATAGCAACATCCGTTCGATTCCAAGCAGCCATGAGCAGATCATCAAATTGTGCAGACATTCAGTTGTTAGCTGATTAAAGGATAATGGTATTAAGGTGTATAGAGAATTGGTTGATGGTCAGGAAGCAAAGAGTAGGTATAAATGTGGTTCTTTTCGGGATGGCAGCCAGTGACTAGAAGGGTACCGCAGGGCTCCGTGCTGGGGCTACAGTTGTTTACAATATATATCAACGACTTCGATGGGAATAGATAGCAATATCTCAAAATTTGCAGACAACACGAAGTTGGGAAGCGCGGTTGACTGTATTGAGGATGCTAGGAGGGTGCAGAGTGATTTGGATAAGTTAGGCGAGAGGCCCAAGATGTGGCAGATGCAAGATGATGTGGATAAATGTGAGGTTATCCACTTTGGAGGTAAGAACAGGAAAGAGGACTATTATTTAAATGGTATCTATTTAGGAAAAGGGGAGATGCAGCGAGATTTGGATGTTGCTGTGCATCAGTTGTTGAAAGTGGGCCTGCAGGTGCCAGCAGGCGGTGAGGAGGGCAAATGGTATGTTGGCTTTCATAGCAAGAGGATCTGAGTACAGGAGTACAGAGATCCCGCTATAGCTGTACAGGACTTTGGTGAGACCACATCTGGAGTACTGTGCGTTTTGGTCTCCTTATCTGAGGAAGGACATCCTCGCCATGGAGGGGGTGCAGAGGAGATTCACTAGACTGATACCAGGGTTGGAAGGACTTGCATATGGAGAAAGGTTGGATAGACCAGGCTTGTATTCTCCGGAATTTAGAAGATTGAGGGGGGGGATCCGAAAGAAACATATAAAATTCTTAAGGATTTAGATAGTTGCAGGTAGCTTGTTTCCAATGCTGGGGAAAAACTAGAACAAGGGGTCACAATTTAAGGATAAGGGGTAAGTTTTTTAGGACTGAGATGAGGAAAATTTTCTTCTCTCAGAGGGTAGTGGATCTGTGGAATTCTTTGCCACAGGAAGTAGTTCAGGCCAGTTCCTTGTCAATAATTAAGAGTAGGTTAGGTTTGGCCCTTGTGGCTAAGGGGATCAGGAGGTAGGGGGAGAAGGCAGGAACTGGGTACTGATTAGCCATGATCATATTGAATGGCGACATAGGCTTGAAGGGCCAAATGGTCTACTCCAGCATCTTATTTTCTATGTTTCTAACTTCAATCAGCTCATGCTTCTCTCCTTGGAGGATGAAGAAGAAAAGGTCACGGTGGTGCTGCCGCAGGTTCGGACCAATGGAGACTGAGGAGCGAAGGCACCATGTGGTCCAACTGCTGTCGGCTCTCTGCAGCCTTTAAATGGCCTGTTAAAGGGGCCAAAAGTGATTTTATTTAAAGTTCCACAACCGCAGAATTTGGACCCAAGATGTACGGCAGCAGCCACGAGGGGTTGCAGACTCTGGGGAAGCAGAGCACTGGCACAAAGCACGGGAAAACAGGGAATTTCCCCCTCCCCCCCACCCCCTGCACCTTTTGAAAAGGAGAAGCAGAGTGGATGATCCACGGGATGGCAGCAGACCAGTGAGGGGCTCTAAGGTGGTTTGTGGCTCAGGCAAGGAAACAACGCAGGCTGTGGGCTGCTGGAGACTGCAATCAAGGGACTCACAGCAAGCTGGGGACTGCCAGCAACTTGCTCAAGGCTGGCTGAAATGGGCACCTGGTTTGGCCACCGAGATGCAAGAGGATGGCGATGGTCCTAGAGGTTTGGATCTGGAACCCAGGTTAAAGTCTGTGAGGCTGTGGAGCTGTGAATATACAGACATCCAATGACTCTGGTGGGGGTGGGGGGGGGAGGTGCGGGACACACACTCTTTTGCATCTCGTTCTCTGATGGAAGGGGAGCGGGCTATTTCTGCTGTTGGCGAATCCTTTTTTCCTGCCTTAGGGTAGATTACAAGATATCTTGCACAATATTACATTTTCTACTTTCTTACACGACAAAAAAAAAACCTTGAACACTGCTGGTCATTTGGACTTTGCATAATCTTAAATCTAACCAAAATGCGGCCCAGGTTCAAATCTGGTGCTGTTTGTAAGGAGTTTGCTCGTTCACCCCGTCTTCATGCGATTCCTCCACATGCTTCAGTTTCCTCCCATGTTCCAAAAAAAACGTACAGCAATTGTAGGTTAATTGGTATTTTGGGGGGCACAGGCTGTTGAGCTGGAAGGGCTGCTACCGTGCTGTGTATCTAAATTTAAATTTGTATAAAATAATCATTCCCCTGGAGCTTTGTTTTGTTGCCAACTGTGGATCAAACAGACTAACTGCAACAGTAACAAGTTTGGAATAAATGGAGGATTAACAATGACATCCAGTGCTGTGGTCCAATTTAGTTAATAGTTAGTTTATTTTCACTTGTATGGAGATTTGGTGAAAAGCTTAGATCTGCGTGCTATTCAGACACCCACTGCAGCACAATTTTGGATCGATATATTCTCAGAAAATCTCTCGGTAAAAGCAAACAACAGCTAAGCAGATTAACCGTGGTAATGGTCATATTGGATTTCTTGCCAATCAAGTCACAATCCCAGTCAGAGCGGTCCTCGGCAGCTGGGTAGGAATCGGGCACAAATGGCCACTCTGTGCCGTCAGTCATTGATCAGATGTGGTCGCAATGACTGTCCTGGCTCTGGTACTCACTCCAGTCATCGTTGCCCCACTCCCTGATCATACTGACCTCTGCCACAGCCACTATTCCCCTTCTCCCAACAAGCATTTCCTCTCCTGTGATGGCCAGAACCACCACTGCCCCTGTCTCTGCCACGGCCTCAGCCTCTGCCACGGCCACATACCTCCCAACTGCTTCTGGATGTCACCCCTTGACCACTCAATGCCGCTAAAACGACTTTCTCCATTGCATTCTTTGTCTGTCGCATCGTGCGGGAGTGTGGGGCCTCCCGGCTTGCCTTTGAATGGCAAAAGAAACCTTCTCAACTGCATCTCAATGCACACGACAATAAATATAAAGTGATGTCCAGGAACACGAATTTGTGACATTTGCTCTTTGAACGCTCATAAACCCTCTGACCATTACAGTTTTAAGATAGTTTAGACCACAAAATTCTAAAGGGGGCAATCACATGAGCAACGAGCATTTGGATTTCAATCTCCCAGGTAGAATCACAGCTCCCAAGTAATAATAGAAAATGCATACAGAAAGTTCTTGGTTTGTCTGCTGCCTTCCTGTACCCAATTTCAAGACATCACCACGCTTTCACACACTTTGAACAACTCCCTGCAACTAAGAACGGACCATTTATATTTTTCTCAGTGAGGGCCAAAGAGATCTGGTAGAGAAACAGGCCCCTTGACCCACTGAATCCAATGCTAACCCTAATTAGGGATGGACAATTCAGAATCAGAATTTATTGTCATGAACAGGTCATGAAATTCGCTGTTTTGCGGCAGCATCACGATGCAAACATTTGCACAAACCGCCTTACAACAATAAATTTAAAAATTAGTGCAAGAAAAAGTCAAAGGCCATGTCTTTGGTTCATTGGTCATTCAGGAATCTGACGGCAACATCCTTGTAAATCTTCTCTGCATTCTTTTGATCTGATTGATTTCTTTCCTGGAGTTAGGTGACCAAAAATGAACACAACGCTCCAAATTTTGCCCCAACAAAAGTCTTATATAACTTTCCCATAATATCTCAACTCCAAAATTTAATACTTTTATTTCTGAAGGTTGTTGTGCCAAATGCCCTCTTACAGCCCTATCAAGCTGTGACCTCACTTTCAGGGAATTATCTATATTCCAAGATCCCTCTGTTTGAGGCACAGTTCAGCACCCAAATAGATCAAGCAAACACCTTGGATTTTTAATCATCACTTAATCAGACATTTTAATGCCACACTACTCAGCATTTGGTGTCTTCATCAACTCCTTCTGCGCCGATCATTTAACCCATTCCTGTATGCTGCCATTATTTTTCAATGCCCCTCTGCTCTACTGAGCTGCTCCCTGTCACTTGTGGGGCCACCTCTTTACCTTTATCTGCCTGTTGAACTCAGAGATCATTCCATGCTCTGCACCTTTAGATTTGCTTCATTTCAGCAAAGCGTATCTGGGAATTGATACACAGGTCACGACATATATTTTTAATTTACAGCTACATATTGTTCTAAAATGGCACATTATTTTTTCCCCGATCGATACATCATTCCATAATGTTATTATTACAGTACGATGTCTCATTCAGCTGATGCGGTACAGCTAAGCACCCACAATATCACAATCCAATTAATTCCTGCCAGGTGAGGGAGACGGTCAATAAGAATCTAATAGAAGTTTGGCGGGGTAACTTCACAGATTAGGACTTACTGCAAAATTTAGGATGCAAGTCCAGAGATTTCTAGATGAAACGGCTCCCTCATATTCTTTCTGATATCCATTTGGGCTTTGACAGCTTCTCATGATGTATAATGCTTATTTTAAAATGATGACTGATTTAAAAATCCCACAGAAACAAAATTGTGAGCAATTCTGCCAGACCTAGAATTCCATGAAATGCAGAGATTCTCACGGCTTTGGGATTGAGGGATCTGTGACCTACATACAAACTTAGAAATTCTTCGCCCACATTTTAGTCAAACTCTTGGCTTCACAGTTGCTCGGTAACTCACGAAGAGTCGATTGGCCTTCCTTGTCATTCAATGCATTACCACAGGCAGAGCCAAAAGCATCACCAAGGATGCCTCTCCCCTGAATTATGTATGGTCTTTTTTAAAAAATCTCCTTCACCGCAGAAGCCTCCACTCCCAATCTAGCAGGCTCAGGAAGAGGCTCTTTCTGGAGGCTGTGACCCTGCTGAACCTTGCATCACAGTGATGTTGTTTACATTCGTGACCTGTTAATGGTTCTTTTGATTGTTTGTGCTGTGTACAGTTTACATTTTGCATTAGTGGCAATTCTGCCGCACCCGCAGGTAAAAGGAATCTCAAGATTGTAGGTGATGTCACGCAAGTACTCTGACAAAAAAATCTGGATCTGAGTAGTATTGTACACATGTTGCACTGTCAGTATTTTTATATTTGTTTGCTGGAGCACTTGCTTTTATTCACAGTTACTTGTAAATAGCACTATTCTTTGTATTTCTGGTTAGATGCTAATTGTACTTCATTGGCTTTGTATCTGTACTTGGCGTAATGACAAGAAAGTTAAATCTAACCCAGTGGTTCTCAACCTTTTTCTTTTCCACTCACATGCCTAAGTATTCCCTAATTCCCTAATTCCCACAGTGCTCTGTGATTAGTAAGGGATTGGTTAAGGTGGGATGTGAGTGGAAAGAAAAAGGTTGAAAACCACCATTTTAATCGTACCTCATTGACTCGTTGTGTGCACGGTTTCATAACTCCAAAGGAAATGGGCCAATGACAATTTTTCTCAAGCAGAATTTCAGTAACAATTGGGTCTAGAGCAGTGATTGTCAACCTTCTCTTCCCTTCCCACTCACACACTACCTTAAGCCCCACCTACCAGGGCAAACAACTATCCAACTTCTGTATTATTGCATCACAAATCATAATTCTATAATGTCCCCTTTGGTTCTACTAAATTCTAACAAAGTGACTCAATCTCCCCTCATAAGCTAACCCCTTCATCTCTGGAATCAACTTAGTGAATTTCGTCTGCACCCCTCATAGCCAATTTCTCTGGTAAGGAGGCTAGAACTGCCCAGATTACTACAGGTGTTGCCTCACCAGTACGCAGCACAGTTGTAGCAGAACCTGTCTGCTCTTAAATTCAATCCCTCGAGCAATGAAGGCCAACATCCCATTTGCCCTCTTGATGACCTGTTGTACCTGCAAATCAACATTTTGCAATTCATGTAAATGCTCTACAAAGTCTCTGTACAACTGCATGTTGCAAACCATTTAGATAATAATCTGATCAATCTTCCCTTCCAAAATCAATGTCCTCACATTTACCAACATCGTCCTACATCTGCTAGAACCATGGTCAGCCCCAAAGGGGGTGGAGGCATTTGCAAGCCTGGCCAGTTGCTGTGCCCCCATACATTTGCAGCCACTGCTCGCCATCAAACCCGCCTATGCCCGCATCACTAGCATCTGTCAAGCGTCACTAGCGTCCAGCTTGATGCACGCTACTGACTCTCCATGCAATAAAAGCAGCACTTTCATCTTCTAAGTTCGCGTGGCAGATAGGCCACCACTAGCAGCCCCCAGTAACTGAGTCTATGACTGTCAGACTGTGCCTCACCCGGTTATCCTAATGCCCACTCGTTCTGGTGCCAACCCTTGCTAGAACTCTGCCGACTTTTGTTTTTTTTTGTCCCGTACAAAATAAAAGCAGGTGAGATACCAGTGAATGGCTCACCTCCTGACACCTCAAGACTTTCCACCTAACCAGAAAGAAAAATAATCAAGATGAGGGGTGATCTCGTAGAAGTGTACAAAAGCATGAGAGGAATAAATTGGGTAAATGCATGGAGTATTTTGCCCAGAGGAGGGGTATCAGTAACTAGAGGACATAGGTTTAAGGAGAGGGGGCAGAGATGAGTCCGTGCTGCTCAATTTACACCCCATTAACCTACATTCCCTGTACATTTTGAACAGTGGGAGGAAATCGGAGCCCCCGGGGTTAACCCACAGAGACACGGAGAGATTATACAAACTCCTTACAGGATTCAAACCCTGGTTCTGATCGCGCAAACCGCTGTGCCAGTCGCGCCGCCCTGAGGCAAGTACTGTTTCCCTGTTTAAGAAAAAGCTGGATGGATAAATGGATAAGATGGGGTTTAGAGGGATGTGGGCCAAACAAAGGCAGGTGGGATTGCTGCGGATGGTCATCATGGGCAAGTTGGTCCGTAGGGCTTTTTCCACGTTGTGACTCAGGGACACAGCACAAACTCTCGACATGCTCAGTCACATCAACAGAGAAGGCAAGTCTACTTCACTGTCACTCCATCTCTTAGTCTAAATATTCCCTCGCTGGGCACTGCATCCACACTGGGCACCAGTGAGAAAATGGTGTCACTATTAGAGACACTCTAATAATGTCTCCCAAATCTGTGACTTCCATGATGGCAAGTGCACAGTAAACACCATGGCCTACAGGCTCCCGTCTGAGAGGACAAGATCAAAACATACCGGGCATGCAGCTCAATGGGTGTATTTGGGCGGCATGGGCTTGTGGGACAAAACGGCCTGTTACCGTACTGGATGTCTGAACTTAAAATTGAATTTAAACTTTAATTTTAAAAAATCAACACAGCACAGTACAGATCCTTCAGCCCACAACCTATGTAAATCTATACCACAACAACCTAACCCTTCCCGACCTCACACCCATAACCATCTATTTTCCATACGTCGATGTGCCTACTTAAGAGCCTTTAAAATGTCCCTATTGTACTGGCCTTCACCACCACCCACGGCAGTGCGTTCCATGCACCCATCACTCTGCTAAAAACTTACTTCTGACATCTCTCCTAAAATTTCCTCCATACACCTTAAACAGAGATCTTCTGGAATTGTTGCCTTATGAAAGAGGTGTTGGCTGTCCACCCAATCTATCCCTCATACAATCTTGTACACGTCTATTAAGTCATCTCTCATCCTTCATCACTCCTCTTGTGAATTTTCTACACCTCTACGAGATCACCTGATATCTTGCTTTCTGGTTTGGTGGAAACATTATGACTTGGAAATGTTCAGATTTCTTGTCAGAATACATACACAGCATCACGTACCACCCTGAGGTTCCTTTCTCCTGTGGGCACAGAATGTAACACTCTTCCTTCACGGCCACGCAGACCAAATCCTGAAACTTCCTCCCCACCTGCACCATGGGGGTAACTTCATCAGACGGCTGTTTCAAGGAGGCACCTCATCACTGCATCCTGAAGGTCAATTCAATTTGGGGATTTACATGCTCACCCTGCTCATCAGATCTGAACATGAAAACAAACGTGCCTGTCGGATGCTTCCTACATCTCGGGGCTCAGTTCCATTCAGAGCTTGGCTATGGGACTGAGAATGTGCCTGGAGACCAGGCACTGGCAGTTGCTCAAACTGGAGGGGTGCCTGTATAGTAGCTGCCTAGTGTGCAGGCTGAGATATTCTTCTCGAGGCCCCCTGTGAGCAACATGTTGCACAGATATACTTGTCTCAGCAACTACTTCTCTGGAACTTGACACCACGCTTCTCCCAAGATGCATTCCCATTTTATTTGTGTGATTCAAGGTTAGACTTTGAGATTGTTTTAAGTTTTTATTTCATTGAGATGAGAACTTGAATTATGATTATCAAACAGCAATGTTTGGAAGAAAACCTCTGCTTTGAAAACAAACTAGCTGCTTTATTTCTTTTGATACCAAGTAGAGGAAGTTCTACAAATTAGCCTAAAACATCAGTTATGTATCTTTGCCATTGCTACATAAAGGACACTGGTTGACCTGCTGAGCTTCCCCAGCGTTGTGTGTGTTTTACTGATTGAGTATTGATCAGCGAGCTCTCCACTGGCCACTGTGACAGAGGTGCACCAAAGAAAAGGTACAAGGACTGCTTAAAGAAATCTCTTGGTGCCTGCCACATTGACCACCGCCAGTGGGCTGATATCGCCTCAAACCGTGCATCTTGGCGCCTCACAGTTTGGCGGGCAGCAACCTCCTTTGAAGAAGACCGCAGAGCCCACCTCACTGACAAAAGGCAAAGGAGGAAAAACCCAACACCCAACCCCAACCAACCAATTTTCCCCTGCAACCGCTGCAATCGTGTCTGCCTGTCCCGCATCGGACTTGTCAGCCACAAACGAGCCTGCAGCTGACGTGGACTTTTACCCCCTCCATAAATCTTCGTCCGCGAAGCCAAGCCAAAGAAAGAAGATTGATCAGTAGTGAGTGAAAGAATATTGTAAATGTTTAGATTATATTATGGCCCAAAATTCCGCCAAAGCAGCATAGGAAACTAGATGGGATCTGTGACGACACTTTGCTGAGCACCTCGGCTCTCAATCAGCCGCAATAAAGGGAATTTCCCGGGGGCTACCTATTTCGATCCACCACCCCATTCCCTTGTCGACATGTCTGTCCATGGTCTCATGCAGTGCCAGACTGAGACCACCCACGTGGGACGAACAACGCCTCATATTTCACCTGGGTACCCTCTGACCAGATGGCACTAATATTGACCTCCAGCCTCCCCATCCCATCATTCCCTTTACATCCTTTCCTTTAGCTCTCTCTCTCTCTTTTCCCAGAGTCATAAACAACCCCTCCCTCCTATGCATACAACTCCAATGATCCAAAATCAGATGCTGCAAAATCCTCAGTTATCCAAAAGTTTTAAAAGAAGATATCCAAAATCCTCATTTATCCAAAATCTTTTCGGAGCTGAACTGACCGGGGGACCTCGGGCTCCCCGCGGTGGCAGCAGCGGACCCTGAGCTCCCGGGCAGGAGTGTGGGACCCTCGGGCTTCCAGCATGAGCAGGGCCTCAGTGGAGAGGTGTCGGTGATCGGTGGTGGGGCCAGCATTTTTTTTGGAGAGAATTAAACATTATTTTAATGCTTAAAAGGCCTTCCCTTGTTGTTTGTTGTTGTATAAACACGGTTTCAAGTGATTTGCTGTTGCTACTGGGCTGTTTTTAAAAAATCAAAAACTGGTTTTCCGAAAAAAAAACGTTTATCCCAAATGGGATAAACCCCATCATTTCAGTTAATTGGAGTTGTACTGTAATTCTCACCTCTCTTTTCTCCAGCCCTCTTGTCATATCCAATTATCCTTCTGTTACCCCTCCCCCTCCCATTAGTCCCTCTTCACCAGTTTTTACTTATGCGTTGATGAGGTGTAAATCCGGTGCAATTGCTCAGCCAAAGGACAGTCACCATGGGGCAAGGTATAGTCCCTGTTTAGCCTCCCATTCAGGATCATGTGAAGCCAAGGATTGCAGCTGGTGGATGCTTTCTACAAGATGGAATTGATGGTTGTAAAACTAACAATGCTGGGCAGGTGAATCTGCTGATTGATGTCCAGGGTGACCTGTCCAGTAATGACACTGCAACTGAAGGCGGCAGCGGGAAACCACTTCAGTATTATTTCCCTTGTATAATCATGAACTCAACATCGACTACGGTCTCAGCTCAAAGATGGAGCGTTCACCGAAGGAGAACAGACGGCAACAATTTTAGAGGGTCAGAGATCGTGACAGATGGAGAGACATGATCGCCAACGCAAGGCACCTGAATGGATGGCGAAGGATTCAGGCCTGAAACGTCAATAATTCATCTTTACCTCCTTTGAATGTTGCGAGATCTGCTGAGTACTGAGAACATTTCTGGGTTTTGAGCTACAATCATAGCACCTACAGTGTTTCACTCCAAAGGAAACCATCTGTCCATGTGAAAATTGCCTTATTTTTCAATAGAATTTGATTAATTGACTGAATGAATAAGGGAGTGAACAAATTTAATTAGTTAGTTACTCATACCTTGATGAAACGATTCAGTCCTGAATTCTTCCACCAAATAATAACTTTTATTGGTTCCTCCTGCCGATACAAGTGAATAAGTAGCTGCAACTGGGACTCCAGACCCCTCTCTACAAATGGATTTTGGATTTCTTGATCAAAAGGCCACAGTCAGTCAGGGTTAGCAGCAAATCCTCGTCTGATCCCGCTGAGCACTGGCACATCTCAGAACCACGGGCTCAACCCGCTACTGTTCACATTGCCGATTCATAACTGCGCTGCCCAATTGACTTCAAACATCGGCAACAATGATGAGTCGGCTAACAGAGAGAAGGTTGAGAGGCTCACAGAATGGTGTGAGAACAACAACCTGAGCCTCAACGTGGACAGGACATAGGAGATGCTGGTGGACTTCAGGAGGGCAAAGGTCACCCATTCCCTATTACACACCATTGGTTCCATCATGGAGAGAGTGGAGAGCACAAAGTTCCTTGGTGACCTCCTCATTAGTTGGGAAGATGCAGCAACACCCAAGGAGGTTGAGAAGTGCAAGGCTACTGGCCTTCACAGGAGTACAATTGAGAGGGTCCTGTCTGGCTGCATCATTGTGTGGTGTGGTAGCTGCAAAGCATCTGGCCAGGAGTCAGTACAGAATATTATTATAATGCCCGAAAAGATCATTGGGTTCTCACTTTCCTTCACTGGGACCATTGCTTAAATTAGGATCAAAGAAATATTGAGGACACTTTCTATCATGTTCAAGAGCATGAAAAACAGGAATGCCAGGCTGGGAAATATCTGCTAAATTATCCAATAATATTTATATACAGGTACTCCCCGACATACGTCCGTGTTCCGTCCTGGATGGCTGGTCGTATCTCGGAATGAACTTGTGTCGAGGAATTGCCCTACCTGTGATACTGAAGAGTAAAACCATCACGTTCCTTCTGTTCTCTATTTCCTTCTCCTTGTCCCCGCTGCTGCAGACCCTGAGCACCCTGCAGACTCTACTGGCCTCTAAAATCTGATTGACCATCAGGATACTGCGCAACAGAATCAGAAAAAAATTGGACACAAGGAAATAAAATGCAGTGAAATATCTAAACATGGTAGCCACCAAGGCCAGCTCTCACAAGAGGCCGGCCACCAGACAACATGGCAGCCTCCATAGATAGGCCCAATTTTCACCAAGATCGCCTAAGTTTTATATTTTTTCTCTATTTTTTTTATTTAAGCACGGATGGACGTGTCACACTGATTGTAAGTCGGGGAGTACCTGTATATCTATTCATATTACATTTTCATGTATATAAGTGATTTTCATGTAACTGAAAAACCTCACAAAGATTAGCGTATAAAGAGCCGTTGTCATACCCACACTCCTGTTCGGCTCCGAATCAAGGGTCCTCTTCCGGCATCACCTACGGCTCCTAGAACGCTTCCACCAGCATTGTCTCCGCTCCATCCTCAACATTCATTGGAGAGACTTCATCCCTAACATCGAAGTACTCGAGATGGCAGAGGCCGACAGCATCGAATCCACGCTGCTAAAGATCAAACTGCGCTGGGTAGGTCACATCTCCAGAATGGAGGACCATCGCCTTCCCAAGATCGTGTTATATGGCGAGCTCTCCACTGGCCACCGTGACAGAGGTGCACCAAAGAAGAGGTACAAGGACTGCCTAAAGAAATCTCTTGGTGCCTGCAACATTGACCACTGCCAGTGGGCTGATATTGCCTCAAACCGTGCATCTTGGCGCCTCACAGTTCGGCGGGCAGCAACCTCCTTTGAAGAAGACCGCAGAGCTCACCTCACTGACAAAAGACAAAGGAGGAAAAACCCAACACCCAACCCCAACCAACCAATTTTCCCTTGCAACCGCTGCAACCGTGTCTGCCTGTCCCGCATCGGACTTGTCAGCCACAAACGAGCCTGCAGCTGACATGGACATTACCACTTGATAAATCTTCGCCCACGAAGCCAAGCCAAAGAGGAAAGAAAGAAAGAAAGATTCCGTGTGTGTGCACCGTGGTCTGGAGAAAAGCTGTTTCGTCAGTTTTGTTCAGTCAGATTGTAGCAAACGTGAAAAAAAATCTAAATTCACACGGAAGGGTTATGTTTGTATGTTCCCTTTGAATGTATTGATTATATGACTGTAAACCTGAGATTTATTAATCCTCAAATCCAAGATCGGATTTTCTACCTGACATACACGCAAGAAATGGTACACAAGGTGGGTGATAAAAATTAACCCTCTGCATCAACTTCCATAAGGAAGCCCACACCAGCCCCAGGAGAAGCTCTCTGCAACAGTTCACCCTCATTCAGATGCAATGGTGCGTTCTGAACTCTGTGAGAATGGTGACCATTATACACTCAGTGGAGAAGCCTTTGGGTCCCTGCATTATTCTTGGTTTCAAACCCCCACAGTTCAGCAAATTTTTGTCCTTCCAGTTTTATCTATTGTTATTCTCTCTGTTCTGCAAGTTCCATTAACTGTTTCTACTGTGAAAGAATAAGTTTAATGAATACACTTAGGGTTAATGAATTAGGTGAGAAAATACAGTAGTTGCCTTGTAACATGGTGGAAATGTAATTGTCTTCTAACATGACCTCCCCTGTGCTGTAGTGAGATCGGAACTAACACCACAAAGAATATTGTGATGTAAATAAATCAAGTAAATGACATACTGACACTTCCCAACCACCTGCAAACACCACAAGGGAACATGATGATGTAAAAACAAGATGGGCCAGCCATGTAAAACGTGTGGCTCTCACGCAGACCCCTGACCAAAGGTGTATGAAAGTGGGGTGAACGCTCTGAATGCTTTGAGTGGGGCTCAGTGTAGAAAACGAGTTAGTGGACTCTTTCTTTGCACCCTTCAATCCCACTAGCATTAGCAAGGCTGAAGAAAGTAACTGTCGTGCGCTTAACTGGCTCTGCTCTTTCTTGTATTACAGTGTGGGCTCACACACACACACACACACACACACACACACACACACACACACACACACACACACACACACACACACACACACACACACACACACACACACTAAAGCAAACACCATGAATGTTGACACCAAATGCCACCCTCTGCAAAGACAAACTCCTAGCAAAGACATAGTCTCAGGTTCAGAGGAAACATCAAACAAGTCTTTAGCCACTGTGTAAATATCATTGACATTATGGATCACAAATTTAATATCATTCATGTCCCCTTACCTACAGGCGATAACTCAGGAACACTTCCAACATATGGCCCATCAAGGAATTTGGGTTCACTGTCATTAATATCCTGGACTTTGATAATAAATTCCGATTCAGGTTCCAGGGGCATGTCAGTTAGTTTGTCACGAGCTTGAGCTCGGAGAGTGTAGTAGGTTTTCTCTTCACGATCCAGTCGCTCTGTGGCATGGATATCCCCAGTAATCTCATCAATAATGAAAACTGTCCCAGCTCCTTCGCCAGATATGGTGTATTTTATGGAGCCATCTCCTTTGTCTGAATCTGAGTGAATCTAGAAAAGAAAGAGAAAGATTTGCATTTGCTGTTGCCAGTAAGACACTTCTCAGGTGTTTGTGCCATTTACATTTAAGCTTCACTCCAGAAAACTGACCCCACAGAGGCAGGCTGAACTTTAAACCGAATAGGATTCAGATCCAAGATCGAGAACCCTTTTGTGGGCAAGGATCAAGGTATGCAGAATAAAAATGAGGTAATTAAATTCAGGTTCCGATCAGCCATGGCCTAATTCAATCAATAGCGTACGGAAGACCACTGGCTTTTGTCAACAGCATTTATTGCCTTCCATAATTGTCCATGAGCAGGTAGTAATGAGCAGCCCTCTTGAACCAAGGGAGTCCTTTGGTGAAGGTGCTCTCACAATGCAGCTGGGAAGAGAGTTCAAGGTTCCACATCCAGTGAAAATGAAATAAAAAGGTGATATATTTCTAAGTCAAACTGACAGAGTTATGGATTCATGAAGGATTACAGTGCGTTAAAAGGTCCCTCAGCTCAATTTAGCCATGACCACCAAGTTGTCCATGAGATACAAGAGCAGGTTTAGGCCATTTGTCCCATCAACTATGCTCTGCCATTTGAATCATGGCTGATGTATTTTCGTTCTCAAAATCCTGCCTCCACTCCATAACTTCGGCACTCTTATTAATCAAGAAGCTGACCGTGTAGCCAAGGACATTGTAGGAAGTCAGGGAACAAATTTGGGGGGGGGTTCTGGCAGAGATGTTTTCCATGAAAAACATATGGGATTGTCCAGTGTGCCAACGTGATCAG